>NC_092334.1:395132500-396332500 GCF_046630445.1 Rutidosis leptorrhynchoides
TTAAAATATTGTAAGATATTGATTTAGATAAAAATATCATTTTCATTATTTTTATCATTATTATTATTATTAAAAGTATTATTAATATTAAAACTATCATTTTTACTAAAATTATCATTTTTAATAGAAATATTATTGTTATTATAAAATATCATTATTATTATTATTATTATTATCATTTTAGTATTATTATTATTAAAAATTATCATTTTGAATAGAATTATTATTTTTATAAAATATTATTATTACTGTTAAAATTAAAAGGTATCGTTATTATTAAAGTTATCATGATTAGAATTATCATTTTATCATAATTAATATCATCATTAGTAAATATAAACAATGTTATTATTATTAGTAGAATAATAATAACTTTTATTATTTCAAAATAATACAACTTTTACTTATTATTATTATTATCAATATTATTTTATCAAATGAATATGTGATACAAAGATAATTTACCACATATAATATAATTATAGTAATAATACATACCACTATATTTTTATGATATTTATTACTTAAGATATATAAAATTATATTTTTATTATATATAAATTTTAATATAAATTTTTATTTATTAATAAATGATTTATATTATTTACTCTAATAAAATCTGTTAAATATATTTAAATATATAAAACGACTATATTTAAGTTATATAATAATCATGTATAGATTTTGGAAGTTATTTTGGGTCAAGTTGACTTTTGTTGACTTTTGCATATTAGTCTCGAGCATTAGGATTGTGATATACTATGACTTGACCTAAATTGTTAGACAGATATTGATCAACATATAAATTTATATACATAATATAGGTTCATGAATCCGAGGCCAACTTTGCACATGTTCAATGCCGTCATATGTATTTTTACTACGAAATACAGTATTGTGATTTTCATTACTCCCTTTTTAAATGCTTTTGCAATATATATTTTTGGGACTGAGAATATATGCGCTACTTTTATAAATGTTTGATGAAATAGACACAAGTAATCGAAACTACATTATATGGTTGGATTATTGAAATCGAATATCGCCCTTCAAGTCCGGTAACCTAAGAATTGGGGAAATGGCCCCTAATTGATGCGAATCCTAAAGATAGATCTATTGGGCCTAACGACCCCCATTCATGTCTATGGATGGCTTTAGTACTTCGAGATTATTATTATACAGACGTCGATGTCTGTGGGGATATTCTATGCATATGGTTAATGTCGGTTACCAGGTGTTCAATCCATATGAATGATTTTTTTATGCAGATGGCTATATGCATGCATGATGTTTATGAGAAATTGAAATATGAAATCTTGTGGTCTATTAAAATTATGAAAATGATTGATTACAATAAACTAATGAACTTACCAACCTTTTGGTTGACACTTGAAAGCATGTTTATTCTCAGGATTGAAAGAAATCTTCCGCTGTGCATTTGCTCATTTTAAAGATAATACTTGGAGTCATTCATGGCATATTTCAAAAGACGTTGCATTCAAGTCGTTGAGTTCAATAAAGATTATGATTAATCAAATGACAGATTAGGTCATTTATAGATGGATATTATGAAATGGTATGCATGCCTGTCAACTTTCGATGTAATGAAAGTTCGTCTTCTAAAACGAATGCAATGTTTGTAAAATGTATCATATAGAGGTCAAATACCTCGCAATGTAATCATATGTTATTGTATTCGTCTTTATGGATTAGGACGGGTCATCTCATGTGGTATCAGAGCGGTGGTCTTAGCGAACCAGGTCTTGCATTAGTGTGTCTAATGCATTAGTGAGTCTGGACTTCAACTTTAGCTACATGTCAAAAAGTTTTGCTTATCATTTTTGTCAGAAATTACATGCTTATCATTCTTAGTCTAGACACATCTTACTGCATTGACTGCATGAATAGTGTATAGATAAAAATTAATATCTTAGCGTATCTACTAATTCATATCTTAGCGTATCTGTTACTGTAAACTTTGCCTGACATATTCCGTAAATTCCTCCGTAATCTACGAAATCTTTTGTTCTATATATATAGATATTCTAGGTAATTAGAATACCATCTGATAGCCAGAAATCATTTCATATCGAAAAATCCTTTATTCAATCATACGAAATGGAACTCTCCACTAGTTCAAGTCCCTCGAATTCCGATATGGAGTTTCACTCGAGCTCCGAAAGCAGTGTAACCGGAATGGATCAACCAATTAGTCATCATCTATTCTGGATGAATTGGGGATAGGTTCGTAGCCTCCTCAATCATTGGAGACAAGAAGAAGGTAATCCCTTCCATCCACCACATTACCCTCTTGGCGAAGAACCTGAAGCACTTACCGGCGAACCTGTCCGAGACACCATTTTCTCTCTCATTTCTAGAGTGTCTCGTCATGATTATATATTATCTCAAATTTTAGATCTTATTCATCCGCTCGTCCGAACCGAAAATCACTCCGGTGTAATAGAAGAAGTTAACGAACTTCGCGCTCGGGTAGTGGCCTTGGAGAATATGGTACAAAGGTTACAAGCACCAGCAGCATCCACCGGCATCAACAGTACCACCATCAGCGACATCAACAGTACCATTACCACCAACAACAACAACATTCGCATCTCACACCTCAACATCACAATCTGTACCTCGAGCATCAACGTCATATGCACTATAGATACCAAGGTGTACCAACAACAATAACCAATGAAGTATTGATTCATAACTTCATTGGAAAAACAGTCTGCGGTGATTATGTAATCTCTAAAGTCTTAAAGATTATCTATTCTAGCCCTAACCCTAAATCAGGTGAGTGAACCAAAATGATAGAAGAAAGAGTAGAAACCCTGACAAGAATGGTGCGTGATTTACAAGCTAGACTTGTTATACCAGCAGCATCAACAATACCCTCAGCATCGTCAGCACCAGCATCACCATCAGTATCACCAACACCAGCAACACCTGTAGCACTACAAGTTCCACCAATTACATAACCACCAATGATATCGACAACACAATCATCAATAAGTATATTGAAATAACAAGTTATGGAGTATTAACTCATTATTTCCAAAGAATTTATATAATATATATATATATATATATATATATATATATATATATATATATATATATATATATATATATATATATATATATATATATATATATATAATTTTTGGAAACCATAATATATCTTTTCGTACTAAGCTATTACATGTGAATTTTGGTAGATACTACTCAGTTAATTCATGTTACTAATATGCTATGATGTACATTTTTCGTTAACAACTTAACCACCGTTAACTACAATCTCTGTTTCAAATTCAATGAATTCTGTTTCATAATAAACTAAGTGTATTATTCAATTACATATTTGATTTTACACTTTTGATATACTCGAAACTTTCTAAACAACATCATTCGTACCTTGCAAAGTTCACAAGAATCCCACAAACACCAACATCATTCACCGAGTAAATATCAATAAAAATGAATAATGAAGTATTGATTCATAATTTCATTTACGTTGAAGTGATAATCCACGAAGATTACGAAATTTCTAAAGTTTTAGAGATTACTCATTTCTAGTTCCAGCTGAAAATCAAATGAGCTTAATATGATATTAACTCATTAAATCTGTATTACATTTGAAGAAAATATACATATTAATATTTTCATAAAAATTGTAATAAAATTCTCTCGTACAAAAGATTATTTGTGAAACTTTTAACGGGTAGGTAATACCCGAGAGATATATAAATTCACAATTAATATGTTACATTCTTAGATTCTGATTCAGCAAATCATACTCTCTACTTTCACAACAATATACATTCTTTCATAGAAATCAAAACAACTATTCTCATTCAAATTTGATTACATATTCTGATTTTGACAAATCAAAATCCAAGTTAAGATTTAACAGAAGACATCACTCTTAGATTTCTACATCTTTCAAAGCTATACTTTGACTTCAGAACTGTATTAGAACACCACTTCTGTTCACAAAACCTAGAAAGATATTCTTATCGTTCAAAATTCTGGAACATCATATGTATATTAATGATGACAATCTACGATCAAACCCTTCGAAATTTTTGAAGACACTTCAAATAATGAACAATCGAGATGATGATCCAACCACATGTTACCCACAGTTATGCACCTGAAAAACTCTCGAAACCAAAGTCATAGTTTAACACGTATCCGTGTCAGATCCTTTGGCATTTATTACCAAAAATAACTTTCCAATGACAGTTTTGTCACAGCTACAGCAAATCAACTTCAATTGTCCATTCGAATAAGCCTTATTATAACGATTACCCCTTCATCATTGTTACCAGGAAACCTTTTATATCTCGCCACATTAGCAGTAAACTTACCAACAACTTCATTGATTTTAAGCCTCTCCGAAAAATCACTATACTTATTCATTGAAACCCTATCATGTACTCATCTGCATCTTATAATGGTAGTTGCCATACCAAAAAGCTTGCATCATTATTCTCGAATTTCGTAGCAGTTCTACGTCAACAGTTATATATATACATATAATGTCTATCTCCAAGACTTACATACTTCGAATGTGAAGTTTCTGAAAAACACCATAAACTTCGAACTAGTTCTCGAAATTTTGAAAAATGCTAATGAAGCAGCAAAAACTGTAAATGACTTAACAGTCAAAAGTTTGATGATAAAGAATAGTATGTTGGCAAAGCTCAGAAAAAGAGAAGGTTTGGAACTGGAAAACGGATTGAGCAAACCATGAAGGAGGCTGTGGACAAATCACAAAGACTAAACCTGCCTTCAAAGAATCCAAATGATTCAGTATCTGCTGAATTCATTAATGAATACCTTGCTCCTGACTCTAAACCTTTACTAACAAATCTTCTTCATCATCCAACGATATTAGAAATTCTAAGATATCATCGTATATTTCATTATAAATATCCTCGATATTTTTGAGGATATCTTCATAACTATTCTTATTTGAAATCAATTATCTCTTCGCGCTATCTGTATTACATTATAAAGGAAACTGTTTAGTTTCTATACTCTGAAAACCTTTGAGTTTAAAATATGAATGTTTTTGAAGTAGTGTTGGGAACTGAAGCATGAGTTAGTATAATATAATGACACTTGATCAATGTGATTATATTACAGTAAGTCATGCTGAGTTTCTAAATGGAACGTGATGATTCACAGATCATAACGTCATCATGTGCCATGTTACACGACTCTTACATTCTACTTAATCTCCAAACATATTAAGAACATATCCTCTTGATAATTCTATTTTTTCCGGATATTCTGGTAATTTGACAAATCAAGATCATGCCATTACAATTTCCTTCTTAGAACATTAACTATGCTCATTCCGAAATTCATATCTACGAATTCTGGACCATTACATGCGGTGCTTAATGGTAAGAAAAGAAAACAAAAGAATGAAGCTCCGAAATATAAATTGGAGTATAAATCGCAGCAAATAGGAGAGAGCATTAATTATGGATAACAATGATTATAGAAGACAGAAGCAGGGACTTTGAAATATAAGGGAAGATATAAAGCCCAACAATAACCCAGAAATTACAAACCATATATATCGATGCATATAGCAATATAAAGACACGGGAGAACTAAAAACACTATAAAGCCAAGAGTATAGTAGAAGTAAATAGATTCTTCCGGCGGTAGATGAAAAAGAAGAATGACAGATATGAAAGTTAGGAATATATCAAGAAGCAGAACTGTATGAAGCATATTGATGAATGATTTAAAGTATGAATTGAGGGAGGAGGAATAGAAGGTGCGCTATGGAAATAAGAAAACGAAGAGAGTAGATTTATAGTGAAATAGCAGACAGAGCAATCGAGACAGGTCATCGCAATTAACCGAAGAGGATTCTAATTTCCTTAATTACCGAAGAATCAAATCTTATTACGAAGATTTTCTCTAAATCCCTTGAACTCCGGAAATCAATCCTATCTACGTCAAAAGATTTGACGAATCTACATTTATTCATTTCACTCTTTTGCGATAGCTACACTTATACTCTTCGCGTAATCAAATTGTTTTATCCATATTACTCAATGATGATAAAACTCTATTTATCAGCACATATGCGTCATGAAAACATACTTATTGTCAGCCATGACCATCCTAATCAAATTTCAGGACGAAATTTCTTTAACGGGTAGGTACTGTGACAACCCGAAAATTTACGACCAAATTTAAACTTTATCTTTATATGATTTAATATTTCCAACACGATAAGCAAGTCTGTAATGTTGAAATCTCAAAAACTTTGAACTATGTTCATGTAATCAATTAACTTCCAACTGCTCTTGACGATTCACGAACAATTATGTGTAAATAGATATGTATAAATATATACATATGCGTGATTATTAAATTGAGAAATATTAACAAAACATTAAACGGTTTGATTGTCATGTAAATATATTAGGAAATCTATTTTATGACTTGTAAACGTTAGCAAAATATTAAACATATAACGTTATACTTATTCGTTTTAGATAAACCTCTACGTAATAAAACGTGTTATGTGAAACGTATATATATATATATATATATATATATATATATATATATATATATATATATATATATATATATATATATATATATATATATATATATATATGATAATGCTAAAAACGAACATATATTTCATAGCATTATTCCTCAAGAAAGACAAGCTTTTAGTTGAAATTGTTCTATTTACAAGTGATATTCGTTTAAATAATAAAAGGTGAAGACAAAAGACAGATTCGACGAATTGAAGACGCAAACGACCAAAAAGCTCAAAAGTACAAAAGACAATCAAAGAGGTTCCAATTATTGATAAGAAACGTCTCGAAATTAGAAGAGTACAAGATTCAAAACGCAAAGTACAAGATATTAAATTGTACGCAAGGACGTTCGAAAATCCGGAACCGGGACATGAGTCAACTCTCAACGCTCGACGCAACGGACTAAAAATTACAAGTCAACTATGCACATAAATATAATATAATATTTAAATAATTCTTATAATTATTTATATATTATAATAAATAATAAAAACCGTCGGCAAGAAAGACTCCAAACTGATCTGAGCTGTAATTTCAATCTCCGCGACTCGCGGAGTTTGAAGGCCAAAAAGGCCGCGAGTCGCGGAGCCCCAATTTCAGAAAATCCCTATAAAGCTCGCGCATTCTGATCGTAATCATCATCTTTTTCTTCTCCTCATTCATACGTAAAATATATATATATATATATATTTATAATTTATATTTTAATTTTAATTATAATTCTAATAATAAGGGTATGTTAGCGAATATTGTAAGGGTGTAAGTCGAAATTCTGTCCGTGTAACGCTACGCTATTTTTAATCATTGTAAGTTATGTTCAACCTTTTTACATTAATGTCTCGTAGCTAAGTTATTATTATGCTTATTTAATCCGAAGTAATCATGATGTTGGGCTAATTACTAAAATTGGGTAATTGGGCTTTGTACCATAATTGGGGTTTGGACAAAAGAACGACACTTGTGGAAATTAGACTATGAGCTATTAATGGGCTTTATATTTGTTTAACTAAATGATAGTTTGTTAATGTTAATATAAAGATTTACAATTGGGCGTCCCTATAAATTACCATATACACTCGATCGGACACGATGGGCGGGGTATTTATATGTACGAATAATCGTTCATTTAACCGGACACGGGAATGGATTAATAGTCACTAGAATAATTAAAACATGGGTGAAATTATGTACAAGGACACTTGGTATAATTGATAACAAAATATTAAAACCTTGGGTTACACTCAGTCGACATCCTGGTGTAATTATTAAACAAAGTATAAAAATCTTGTTACAGTTTAAGTCCCCAATTAGTTGGAATATTTAACTTCGGGTATAAGGTTAATTTGACGAGGACACTCGCACTTTATATTTATGACTGATGGACTGTTATGGACAAAAACCAGACGGACATATTAAATAATCCAGGACAAAGGACAATTAACCCATGGGCATAAAACTAAAATCAACACGTCAAACATCATGATTACGGAAGTTTAAATAAGCATAATTCTTTTATTTCATATTTAATTTCCTTTATTTTATATTTAATTGCACTTCTAATTATCGCATTTTTATTGTTATTGTATTTAATTGCACTTTTAATTATCGTACTTTTTAATTATCGCAAGTTTATTTTATCGCACTTTTATTATTCGCAATTTCATTATCGTTATTTACTTTATGCTTTAATTTAAGTCTTGTATTTATTTTTAATATTTTACATTTGGTTTTAACTGCGACTAAAGTTTTAAAATCGATAAACCGGTCATTAAACGGTAAAAACCCCCCTTTATAATAATAATATTACTTATATATATATTTATATTTTTATAAAAGTAAACTAATATAGCGTTAAGCTTTGTTTAAAAAGATTCCCTGTGGAACGAACCGGACTTACTAAAAACTACACTACTGTACGATTAGGTACACTGCCTATAAGTGTTGTAGCAAGGTTTAAGTATATCCATTCTATAAATAAATAAATATCTTGTGTAAAATTGTATCGTATTTAATAGTATTTCCTGTAAAAAAATAAGCTATTTTATATACTACTCTGCTAAGACATCAAGTATTTTTGGCGCCGCTGCCGGGGAGATCTTCTTAAAAGCCGGAAGCGCAACGCTAATATAAAAAAAAAAAAAAAATTTTAGTTAACTTTTATTAAAATTTGTTTTTGTAAAAATACGTTTTAATTATTCGAAAATATAAAAATAAAAACAAAAATTTATGTATTTTTAGGAGTTTGATAAATATTTAAGTTTTATAAAGTTTCTTTAGTTTGTAAAAATGTAAGTTTTATTTAATTTATTTTATAAATATATTTTATAAATATAAAAAACCGAAAAAAAAATATATATATAAATCTATTTTTTTTATTGTTATAAAGTATTTTATTTTTATCTTAGTTATTAAAGATAAGTTTTATTTAAATTATATAAATATTTTAATAAAATAATATAAACAGAAAATATAAAAACAGAAAACAGAAAAAAAAAATAAAAAAAATAAGAAAAACGCGTCAAATTCAAACTGTACCAGAGTTGAATTTTTGAACCCCGCGACTCGCGGGGTTCGATGCATTAAATACCGCGACTCGCGGAGTTTCTCTGACGCCACCGACAGAACCCTAACTCTGCATTAATTACGGAGTATTTATTAATTATTATTATTATAAACCCTAATTATCTATTATTATTATAATTAAGTTTTATTTTAAAATTTCTTTTTATTTAATTTGTTTTATTTAGTTTAATTAGTTTAATCAAATTATAAAATTAGTAGTTTTAATAAATAAATAATATAAAAATAATATTTTTATAAAAATTGAACTTTTTACAACTTTTTGTATATTTTTATATTTTGTCCCTTTTTAATCGTTTTAGCGTAATATTTGTATTTTTAGCTCATATTTAGTTTTAAACTTAGTTTTTGCCATAGTTATTTTGCTTCTAGATTTTTAGGCTTTGCCGTAGAATTCCTTAAGTGCTTTTTCTTTAGACTAAGATTTAGGTGCTTTAGAATTTTGCGACGCCTTTTTAAGTTTTAATTTCTTTTTAAGTTATTTCCATTTGGGATTTAGTTTTTCCTGTAAGCTTTAATATTTTTAGACACCTTTTACTATGCCTTTTACTATGTATCAATTATCATTCCAATTAGTAATTTCAATTTGCGATTATAATTTTAAGTTAGTTGTAGTAATAAGGTTAGGTTAGTCAAGTATTTTTAAGTTTTATAAGTTTCTTTTATTTTTCCGTCACCTTTTATTTTTCAACCATTTTTCTTTTTCGATCTTTTTCCGACGAACTCTTTTTCTTTCTTATTTCTCGCTATTCTAGTTTTAGGACATAGATTTTTATTCTACTTCTTATCTAAATTTCTTAAAATTACGAAAATTTATTTTAAGTGGTTAAATTGATAGACATAAAAATTTTCTGGTTCGTAGTAATAGTTGGATTTGTACGTGAACCGGGTTATTGGAGCCAAACAGTCCTCAATTATATTGAGACCAAACGAATCCTGCCCCTCTGCTGCATCTTTTGGCTATTCGAAACGTGGGCAAAATCAGAAAAGTCTATTGATTGGATAACTTATTATAATTTTTCTTTCCTTTTAAAAACTAATAGGACATTCAGTGAATGCACCGAGCAAGACGTTCACCACCTTTTGTACGTTCACCACCTGTAACTAGATCAAGACATTTAGCAAATATAACCGCCGTTGATTTCTCTTTAGAATCGTCATCCAGTCGACCAAGTACTTCAGTTCAAATTTCCGATAATCCATTTTTTGAACCCGACCTCACAATTGAGAATCCGGAGAATATTCAGGAACGGTTCGTAGATCCTGAACCATTAAACTTTCCTCCGGAACCACCAATCATTCAAACAGAGATTGTTGAGGAACGAACCATTAAATCAGAATCCTGTAGTGATTCCGATTCAACAAATTCAATTATGGAGAATCTGGAACCTTTAAGTATGGAAGACCGAATGAGAGCTAAACGCACTGGCTAAGGTCACGCAATTACTCATCCAGACATTAATGCGCCAGATTATGAAATCAAAGGACAAATTCTACACATGGTGACTAATCAATGCCAATTTAGTGGTGCGCCGAAGGAAGATCCAAATGAACATCTACGTACCTTTAATAGGATCTGCACACTATTTAAAATCCGAGAAGTGGAGGATGAACAGATATATCTCATGTTATTTCCCTGGACTTTAAAGGGAGAAGCCAAAGATTGGTTGGAATCGTTACCTGAAGGGGCGATCGATACATGGGATGTGTTAGTTGACAAATTTCTTAAACAATTCTTTCCTGCATCTAAAGCCGTAAGACTTCAAGCAGAAATTGTTAAGTTTACACAGAAACCGAATGAAACTCTATATGAGGCATGGACTAGATATGGAAAGTTGTTAAGAGGATGTCCGCAACATGGTTTAGACACCTGTCAAATAGTACAAATATTCTACCAAGGATGCGACATCACTACAAGAAAAGACATAGATATAGCAGCTGGTGGTTCTATTATGAAGAAAACCGAAACTGATGCTTACAAAATTATTGATAACACTGCTTCCCACTCACATGAGTGGCACCAAGAAAAAGACATCGTTAGATCATCTAAAGCAGCTAGAGCCGATTCTAGCCATGACTTAGATTCCATTTCCGCAAAGATAGATGCTGTGGAGAGACGAATGGAAAAGATGACTAAAGATATTCACTCAATACGAATTAGTTGTGAGCAGTGTGGAGGACCACATTTGACAAAAGATTGTCTCAGTATTGAATTAACAATGGAACAAAGAGAGAATATTTCATACATAAACCAAAGGCCTGGAAATAATTATCAGAATAATTATCAACCGCCAAGACCGATTTACAATCAAAACCAGAATTATAACAGAAATATTCCATACAACAACCAACAAGGTCCTAGCAATCAACAAGTATCCAATAATACTTACAATCAGCAAAGACCTAATTTTCAAAATAAACCACCACAACAAACCGATGATAAAAAGCCGAATTTAGAAGATATGATGACGAAGCTAGTTGAAACTCAAACGCAGTTTTTCACCTCTCAAAAACAAACTAATGAACAAAATGCTCAAGCATTTAGAAATCAACAAGCTTCTATTCAAAATCTGGAACAAGAAGTAAGTAACCTAGCAAGGTTAATAGGTGAAAGAAAACCGGGAAGTCTACCTAGTGATACAAATGCTAACCCCCGAAATGAAACAGCTAAAGCCATTACCACAAGAAGTGGTACAACACTTAAACCACCTGAAATACCTGTAACTTCTGATGAAGCTATTCCTACTCCACAAGAACCACAACCTGATCAAGATAAGGAAAAAGAACAGGTAGTTGAAAAGGTTAATGAAGATAACACAGCTAAGGATAAACCTTATGTTAAACCATACCAACCACCACTTCCTTACCCGAGTAAAATGAAGAAAGAGAAACTTGAAGCCGAGCAATCCAAATTCTTGGATATGTTTAAACAGATAAATGTAAATCTTCCTTTCATTGATGTGATTTCAGGAATGCCTAGATATGCTAAATTCTTGAAAGATCTAATCTCAAATAGAAAGAAAATGGAAGAACTCTCGGCTGTTACTATGAATGCTAATTGTTCAGCAGTGCTGTTGAATAAGATACCAGAAAAATTATCTGATCCAGGAAGTTTCACAATTCCATGTTTTCTGGGTAGTCTTAGTTCAATAGAAGCATTGGCAGACTTAGGTGCTAGTATAAATTTAATGCCGTATTCACTATACACTAAACTAGACCTTGGAGAATTGAAACCAACCAGAATAAGCATACAACTAGCCGATAGATCAATAAAATATCCTAGAGGGATAATGGAGAACATGCTAGTTAAAGTTGGTACTTTAGTATTTCCAGTAGATTTTGTTGTTCTGGACATGGAAGAAGATTCTCAAGTTCCTCTCATATTAGGAAGACCATTCTTAAACACGGCTAAAGCAATGATAGACGTGTTCGGTAAGAAATTGACCCTAAGTATAGAGGATGAGAGTGTTACCTTTTCAGTTGATAGAGCAATGCAACAACCACAATCTGCAGATGATACATGTTAGTATATTCAAACTATAGATGCACATGCAGAATTATTAGAAGAATTTCCAGAATTACAAGGAACAGGAGAATGTTCTTTAGGAGAAGGTAATGAACCAATTGATGAAGCTGAAATGTTAGCTACACTTATAGCTAATGGATATGAACCAACAACAGAAGAAATTCAAATGCTAAAAGAAGAAGACAGATATCGATACAAATCATCGATAGAAGAACCTCCGAAATTAGAGTTAAAGCCACTTTCAAACCATTTGGAATACGCTTATTTACATGGTGAATCTGAATTACCTGTAATAATATCGTCTTCTCTTACTGAAAATGAGAAATCACAACTCATTTCTGTGTTGAAAGCTCATAAACCAGCCATTGCATGGAAGATTCATGATATTAAAGGAATAAGTCCTTCGTATTGCACACATAAAATCCTTATGGAAGAAGGTCATAAAACGTATGTGCAACGTCAACGAAGACTAAATCCTAATATGCAAGATGTAGTTAAGAAAGAGATTATTAAACTGCTAGATGTAGGTCTAATTTATCCAATCTCTGATAGTCCATGGGTAAGCCCAGTTCAATGCGTGCCTAAGAAGGGTGGCATGACTGTCATTACAAATGAGAAAAATGAGCTTATTCCTACTAGAACTGTAACAGGATGGTGTGTATGTATTGACTATAGAAAATTAAATGACGCCACCAGAAAAGATCACTTTCCCTTACCTTTCATTGATCAAATGTTGGAAAGAATAGCCGGAAATAGTTACTATTGTTTCCTAGATGGATTTTTCGGATATTTTCAAATTCCAATAGCACCCGAAGATCAAGAGAAAACCACATTCACGTGCCCTTATGGTACTTTTGCTTACAAACGCATGCCATTTGGACTTTGCAACGCCCCTGCAACCTTTCAAAGGTGCATGATGGCGATTTTTCACGACATGATAGAAGAATGCATGGAAGTTTTCATGGATGACTTTTCAGTCTTCGGTGATACATTTAAATCATGTCTAGTTAATCTTGAATGAATGCTAATTAGATGCGAACAATCAAATCTAGTACTTAATTGGGAGAAATGCCATTTCATGGTTAAAGAAGGCATCGTTCTTGGACATAAAATTTCAAAAGAAGGAATTGAAGTGGATAGAGCTAAAGTAGATGTAATTGCTAAACTTCCACATCCCACCATTGTTAGAGGAGTTAGGAGTTTTCTAGGGCATGCCGGTTTTTACCGACGTTTCATAAAAGATTTTTCTAAAATTGCCACTCCTATGAATAAACTCCTAGAAAAGGATGCGTCATTCATCTTTTCAGATGAGTGTATCAAATCTTTTAATATTCTTAAAGAGAAACTCACTAATGCGCCGATCATGATAACGCCAAATTGGAATCTACCATTTGAACTAATGTGCGATGCAAGTGATTTTGCAATGGGAGCCGTTTTAGGACAAAGGATTGAAAAACGATTTCAACCTATATATTATGCTAGTAAGACGTTACAAGGAGCACAAACGAACTATACAACTACTGAAAAAGAACTCCTTGCTATTGTCTTTGCTTTTGACAAATTTCGATCATATCTCGTTCTAGCAAAAACGGTGGTCGATACCGACCATTCTGCTCTTAGATAACTATTTTCAAAACAAGATGCTAAACCAAGATTAATCCGTTGGATCTTACTCTTACAAGAGTTTGATATTGAAATCCGAGATAAAAGAGGAGCAGAAAATCTCGCCGCTGATCATCTTTCTCGTCTTGAAAATCCCGAATTAGAAGTTCTAAATGAATCGGCCATACAAGACAACTTTCCTGATGAATATCTATTGAAGATAGATTATAAAGAAATTCCATGGTTTGCAGACTATGCAAACTACTTAGTTTGTGGATTCCTTGAAAAAGGATTATCGTACCAAAGACGAAAGAAATTCTTCAGTGATATAAAACACTATTTTTGGGAAGATCCACATCTGTTTAAAAGTTGTCCCGATGGAATAATACGCCGATGTGTATTTGGAGATGAAGCTAGTAAAATATTAAACCATTGTCACACAGGACCAACTGGAGGGCATTATGGGCCTCAACTAACAGCAAGAAAAGTTTATGATGCTGGATTTTATTGGCCTACAATTTACAAAGACGCACACCTTCTTTGCAAATCCTGTGATGCTTGTCAAAGGGCCGGAAAAATAAGTCAACGTGATGAAATGCCACAAAATGTCATCCAAGTATGTGAAGTATTTGACATTTGGGGTATTGACTTTATGGGTCCATTTCCAAAATCTCATAATAATCTATATATACTCGTAGCCATTGATTATGTATCTAAATGGGCGGAAGCACAAGCTCTCCCAACTAACGATGCACGAGTTGTAGTCAACTTTTTAAAACGTCTTTTTGCAAGGTTTGGAACACCGAAAGCTTTGATAAGTGATCGGGGTACTCATTTCTGTAATAATCAACTTGAGAAAGTTCTTAAAAGATATGGAGTAACTCATAAAATCTCCACCGCATATCATCCACAAACAAGTAGACAAGTTGAAAATACCAACCGAGCCTTAAAACGTATTCTAGAGAAAATCGTAGGATCAAATCCAAAGGAATGGTCCATTAAATTGGAGGATGCACTCTGGGCTTTTAGAACAGCCTACAAAACTCCAATTGGAACCACACCTTTTAGACTTGTTTATGGAAAAGCATGTCATCTTTCAGTAGAAATTGAACACAAAGCATTTTGGGCTTTGAAATCATGTAATCTTGATTTACATGAAGCTGGACGTCTACGATTAAGTCAACTAAACGAATTAGAAGAATTAAGACATGAAGCATACGATAATTCTTTAATCTATAAGGAAAGAACGAAGAAATGGCATGATAAAAGAATCAGAAGTTCAAAAGAATTTAAAGAAGGAGACAGAGTTCTTCTTTTCAATTCACGATTCAAGCTATTTCCTGGAAAATTGAAATCAAGATGGTCTGGACCATTCATAGTCAAAAGAGTTTTCCCATACGGAACGATAGAATTAATAAATTAAAATGGGATTGAATTTAAAGTTAATGGTCACAGAGTTAAATACTACATACATAGTCCGATGGAAGTCGACAACGAAGTTAATCACAATTTCGACACCACAGCTAACTAAGTGTGGGGAGAATCAAGTCTTTAAAGGATAATATGTATTTCTGTTAGAGTTAGATTGTCTGTTTTCGTGTAGTTCTCGAAAATGGAACCCGAATGGTCTTTCCCTAGCAGACCCTAAAGAACTAGTCTTCTCCCCCCATTCTAAATTTTTTTTTTTTTTTAGGTTTTTACAAAATGAAGACTGCCTGTGAACTAAACCATGGTCTAATGCTACACGCTTTGATCACTAAACGTAATAATGACATACTACCGAGTGAATTAGTATCAGTAATCAGAGAAAGAATGGACGGAGTTAGAAAAGAATCTAGATGCGAAGATAATAAATTACAATTTGGTAAAGGAAAATCAAAATCCGCAGCGAAAAGAAGAGCACGACACCTAGAAAGATGTCACAAATGCGGAAAATGGTCACATGGAGGTAAATGTTCAAATAATCAAACCTATTCAAATACCGAATTTGTTACTTTATGCAGAGACGGACCGTTCATATGTTTAGAAGAAAAGACACTGAATGCTCGAGGTTACGCCTATGTAGCCATGGAAAACCAATTAAACCGACTATCTTATGAATGGGATAGATCATATAACTAAGAAATCTATTTCACAGGTATGTCTGTACAGTTTTTATTTTTATTTTTATTTTTAACCTTTTGATAATAAACGCTAATTTGTTCGCTAAAAAGTATTAAATTGGTATTGAATAAAATTAGGGTTGGCGACCGAAATTATTGATATCATTCAAAAATTTATTACATCACTGCGAAATTTAACGTTTATTCTTAAGGTATAAATATCTTTAATCAATCAACCCAAAATATTTCAAAAATTCGTCATGAGTTAAATTAGGTCTTGGAACCGAAATTACTTTACCGAAAAGAGGGGCGCATATTTTTGATAATATTTGATTGATTAAAGTGGGATAAAAAGCCAAAAAGATTTTTAATTTTATTTTTACCATGTTTTTAAAATTAATATATAAATCTTAAATTAATATTGTAAACTTTGTAAAAACAATATTTTTAAAATTGTAAATATTTGAAAAAATTAATATAAGTTTGGTGTGAATTTATAATATGAATTTTTAAATTAAGTTTGGTGTGAATTTTTAATTTTTAAAAATATGAATTTTTAATTTTATGCATTTCAAATTTTAAGTTTGGTGTGAATTTTTAATATTAATTTTGAATTTTATATTTAAGTTGTGTGAATTTAAAAACAAAAATTTACTTTATCTCATTAAGTTAAAAATATGATTTTTAAAATTCGTCGTAAGTTGAAGACTAGGTCTTTGAACCGAAATTGCTTTACCCGAGGGAGGGACGAGAACTTTTATTATCATTATTTTTAATCTTATTGAATTAAAGTATGCCAAAAACAATAAAAAAAAAATCCAAAAATCTTAGCTTTTAAAACAATCGCTACAAAAAGACAAATTTTAAAATTTTGTCGAGGGACGGACTAGGACATCGATCCGAAACGACCTCGTCCTAAATAACAAGGGAAACAAAATTTTAAAATTAAATACTTAATTGTTTTAATTAGTATAATATATATATATATATATATATATATATATATATATATATATATATATATATATATATATATATATAAAAGCAAACTCCGCGAGTCGCGGAGTTTGAAGGCTTAAATGCCGCGACTCGCGGAGGGGTCGGATTACAGAAAAAAAAATAAGAGCTGAAACAGCTCAGTCCACACAAAACGCACAGAAAAAAAACTGCGAACATACTGCACGAAAAACCCGAAAAATACACCCCAAAATCACAATTTTTAACCGTTAATCACCAAATTTTTTACTAAAATCATGTTGAGAAGGATGCTATCTAGGAATTACTCAAGAAAAACGGTAAATTTCTACACCTAAACACCATTTAATCCGAAATTTGGTGTTCTTGAGCAATTTTTTTCCCCAATTTAATTTTGATGCTTTTTAGTGTAATTATGCTTAAATTGTTTATGTATTATGCTTGTATAACCTAGATTGATGCTATTTAACATGATTAGAAGCCTTAAACTTCAAATTTTGAGTAATCTAGGGTTTGTGTTCTTGAGCAAATTTGGAGCTTTTTGATATAAACAGGTTATGGCCGATTTTTGTCATGAATTGTTGCTAAATTAAGTAGTGTAACATGTCTAGGTAGTTAAATGATCCAAACTTTGAGCCTAAACATGATTTTGAAAATTAAAGTGGACTTTTTCAAGTCTAAAATTCATGAACTTGATTTTTGAAAGACAATGCCATTTGAAACTTGTTTAATTGCTAGTAATGATTATTTTGACATGTTATTTGAGTTGAATGCTTATGAACTTGGCGAACATTTTCGTATATGCTTATTTGAAAAAGTGTAGATTTGATAAAAATGTGAAAATGAGCTTAAGTTTGATATAAATTGATCATGTCATTGTAATTATTTTGATTGATGATTTTGCAGACACTAATACATATTTGGATGCACAAAAATTGTGTTTGATGTGTTTTGCAGACTAAAAGGGGTGAATCTTCATCCCAAGCCCGCAATGCTCCTGCTGAGAATGCGGAACAACAGGAGGTGGATAACTACTACAAGCAGGATATACCTCATCCAGTCATGACCTTTTCTGATATGCACTTGGAAGAGTTGCACCCGAACCTGAGATTTGACAGACTTTGGATAGATTATCCAAAATACCAAAGGGGGTTGCATACGCTTCATTCTAAGGTTGTTGAGGTACCGAGGGTCATAGAATGGGGACCCTTAGAAGCTATAGAATTGGCCGGGCCAATTAGGGAATTACTTGTACAGAGGTATGGTAATTTTACTTTTAATGACTGGGTACGTTTATTCACCATGCGTAGACCTGTATATAAAGTATGGTGTGAAGAATTGTTGTGTAGTATAGAGTTGAATGATCGGGTAGCTAGTTTAACCGATCGTTCTTTTATTAGATTTTTGTTAGGCGGTTCGATGCCCCACATGTCTTTACTGGACATGGCTCAGGCTTTACGTATATATACGCCTGAGGAGTTAGCATCTGCCGATTGTAGAGGGTTGATACTAAACAGTAGAAAGATAGATGAAAATTTTGATACACACGGTGTATGGAGTCAAATGACAAGCCATCACCATTTCAAAGGGGGAAATTGTAGTGACCCGAACTTTTCCATGTTTATATATATTAATTGAGATTGATATTTACATGATTAAATGTTTCCAACATGTTAAGCAATCAAACTTGTTAAGACTTGATTAATTGAAATATGTTTCATATAGACAATTGACCACCCAAGTTGACCGGTGATTCACGAACGTTAAAACTTGTAAAAACTATATGATGACATATATATGGATATATATATAGTTAACATGATACTATGATAAGTAAACATATCATTAAGTATATTAACAATGAACTACATATGTAAAAACAAGAGTACTAACTTAATGATTTTTAAACGAGACATATATGTAACGATTATCGTTGTAAAGACATTTAATGTATATATATCATATTAAGAGATATTCATACATGATAATATCATGATAATATAATAATTTAAAATCTCATTTGATATTATAAACATTGGGTTAACAACATTTAACAAGATCGTTAACCTAAAAGTTTCAAAACAACACTTACATGTAACGACTAACGATGACTTAACGACTCAGTTAAAATGTATATATATGTAGTGTTTTAATATGTATTTATACACTTTTTAAAGACTTCAATACACTTATCAAAATACTTCTACTTAACAAAAATGCTTACAATTACATCCTCGTTCAGTTTCATCAACAATTCTACTCGTATGCACCCGTATTCGTACTCGTACAATACACAGCTTTTAGATGTATGTACTATTGGTATATACACTCCAATTATCAGCTCTTAGCAGCCCATGTGAGTCACCTAACACATGTGGGAACCATCATTTGGCAACTAGCATGAAATATCCCATAAAATTATAAAAATATGAGTAATCATTCATGACTTATTTACATGAAAACAAAATAACATATCCTTTATATCTAATCCATACACCAACGACCAAAAACACCTACAAACACTTTCATTCTTCAATTTTCTTCATCTAATTGATCTCTCTCAAGTTCTATCTTCAAGTTCTAAGTGTTCTTCATAAATTCCAAAAGTTCTAGTTTCATAAAATCAAGAATACTTTCAAGTTTGCTAGCTCACTTCCAATCTTGTAAGGTGATCATCCAACCTCAAGAAATCTTTGTTTCTTACAGTAGGTTATCATTCTAATACAAGGTAATAATCATATTCAAACTTTGGTTCAATTTCTATAACTATAACAATCTTATTTCAAGTGATGATCTTACTTGAACTTGTTTTCGTGTCATGATTCTGCTTCAAGAACTTCGAGCCATCCAAGGATCCATTGAAGCTAGATCCATTTTTCTCTTTTCCAGTAGGTTTATCCAAGGAAATTAAGGTAGTAATGATGTTCATAACATCATTCGATTCATACATATAAAGCTATCTTATTCGAAGGTTTAAACTTGTAATCACTAGAACATAGTTTAGTTAATTCTAAACTTGTTCGCAAACAAAAGTTAATCCTTCTAACTTGACTTTTAAAATCAACTAAACACATGTTCTATATCTATATGATATGCTAACTTAATGATTTAAAACCTGGAAACACGAAAAACACCGTAAAACCGGATTTACGCCGTCGTAGTAACACCGCGGGCTGTTTTGGGTTAGTTAATTAAAAACTATGATAAACTTTGATTTAAAAGTTGTTATTCTGAGAAAATGATTTTTATTATGAAAATGAAACTATATCCAAAAATTATGGTTAAACTCAAAGTGGAAGTATGTTTTCTAAAATGGTCATCTAGACGTCGTTCTTTCGACTGAAATGACTACCTTTACAAAAACGACTTGTAACTTATTTTTCCGACTAGAAACCTATACTTTTTTTGTTTAGATTCATAAAATAGAGTTCAATATGAAACCATAGCAATTTGATTCACTCAAAACGGATTTAAAATGAAGAAGTTATGGGTAAAACAAGATTGGATAATTTTTCTCATTTTAGCTACGTGAAAATTGGTAACAAATCTATTCCAACCATAACTTAATCAACTTGTATTATATATTATGTAATCTTGAGATACCATAGACACGTATACAATGTTTCGACCTATCATGTCGACACATCTATATATATTTCGGAACAACCATAGACACTCTATATGTGAATGTTGGAGTTAGCTATACAGGGTTGAGGTTGATTCCAAAATATATATAGTTTGAGTTGTGATCAATACTGAGATACGTATACACTGGGTCGTGGATTGATTCAAGATAATATTTATCGATTTATTTCTGTACATCTAACTGTGGACAACTAGTTGTAGGTTACTAACGAGGACAGCTGACTTAATAAACTTAAAACATCAAAATATATTAAAAGTGTTGTAAATATATTTTGAACATACTTTGATATATATGTATATATTGTTATAGGTTCGTGAATCAACCAGTGGCCAAGTCTTACTTCCCGACGAAGTAAAAATCTGTGAAAGTGAGTTATAGTCCCACTTTTAAAATCTAATATTTTTGGGATGAGAATACATGCAGGTTTTATAAATGATTTACAAAATAGACACAAGTACGTGAAACTACATTCTATGGTTGAATTATCGAAATCGAATATGCCCCTTTTTATTAAGTCTGGTAATCTAAGAATTAGGGAACAGACACCCTAATTGACGCGAATCCTAAAGATAGATCTATTGGGCCTAACAAACCCCATCCAAAGTACCGGATGCTTTAGTACTTCGAAATTTATATCATATCCGAAGGGTGTCCCGGAATGATGGGGATATTCTTATATATGCATCTTGTTATTGTCGGTTACCAGGTGTTCACCATATGAATGATTTTTATCTCTATGTATGGGATGTGTATTGAAATATGAAATCTTGTGGTCTATTGTTACGATTTGATATATATAGGTTAAACCTATAACTCACCAACATTTTTGTTGACGTTTAAAGCATGTTTATTCTCAGGTGAATATTAAGAGCTTCCGCTGTTGCATACTAAAATAAGGACAAGATTTGGAGTCCATGTTTGTATGATATTGTGTAAAAACTGCATTCAAGAAACTGATTTCGATGTAACATATTTGTATTGTAAACCATTATGTAATGGTCGTGTGTAAATAGGATATTTTAGATTATCATTATTTGATAATCTACGTAAAGCTTTTTAAACCTTTATTTATGAAATAAAGGTTATGGTTTGTTTTAAAAATGAATGCAGTCTTTGAAAAACGTCTCATATAGAGGTCAAAACCTCGCAACGAAATCAATTAATATGGAACGTTTTTAATCAATAAGAACGGGACATTTCAGTTGGTATCCGAGCGTTGGTCTTAGAGAACCAGAAAATTTGCATTAGTGTGTCTTATCGAGTTTGTTAGGATGCATTAGTGAGTCTGGACTTCGACCGTGTTTTCTTTAAAAATGATTGCTTAACATTTTTGTTGGAAACTATATATTTTTAACATATGAATATTATGTGATATATTAATCTCTTAACGTGTTTGATATTATGTGATAGATGTCTACTTCTAGAACAAGTCCCATTGACTCACCTAATAATAATGAAGAGTCAAATGTAAATTGGAATGATTTGTGGACTGATTCACAAGTTCCCGAAGAGGAACCGGAAGAAGAGTCGGAACCGGAAGAAGAATCGGAACCGGAAGAAGAATCGGAACCGGATGAAGAAATAGAACCGGCGGGGGAAATAATAAAACGGTTAAGTAAAAGAAAATCCTCAACCAACCGACCAAAGTTAATTATGGTCAATGGTGTTTCCGCCAAGGAAGCAAAATATTGGGAGGATTACCAATTCTCCGATGAATCGGATTCCGACGAGAATTCCGATGATGTTATAGAAATTACCCCAACTGAATTTAAAAAGGCAAAAGAAAATAATAAGGGAAAGGGCATAAAAATAGAGAAATCTAATTCCAACCCCGATGAACTTTATATGTATCGTCAACCCCCGAAGTCCTTAAGTTGTAACAATGACCCGGGAACCTCTAAACCACCAGGTTTTTCTAAACCAATGTGGACAACGACGGCTCGTATTAGGGAAACATCATATATCCCTAGAAACTTGGCAAAACGAACCAAAACCGAAGAAGAAGAAACGAGCGAGTCGGAATAAGATAGTTGTATTCGTGTGGTGTAATATATGTAATATAGTGTTCTTATGCTTTATGATATATGTAAAAATTGCTTTTATTAATAAGTATTTTTTTATGAATCTAACTCTTGTCTATTTTACAGTTTAAAAACACAAAATGGATAGACAACCCAATATTTTAAGAGACCTACCCGGAGACATGATTGATGAAATCTTGTCTAGAGTCGGCCAGAATTCTTCGGCACAACTATTTAAGGCGAGATCAGTTTGTAAGACATTCGAAGAACGTTCCAAGAATGTCTTGGTTTATAAGAGACTTTCGTTTGAAAGATGGGGGATATCACATTGGGAAACCCATAAGTTACGATGTGTTTACTTTGACGCATATATTGCGGGGAACCCAAATGCTATTTTACGCAACGGGTTAAGAAATTATTTTGACTCAATATATCCGAATATTGGACTTCGTGATTTAGAAAAAGCGGCTAACATGCAACATAAAGAAGCATGTTATGCTTACGGATTAGTAATGTTCGCTTCTCACCAAAGTGAGAACAAGAACATCGGGCTACAACTATTAAACAAAACGTTTCCACAAGTGACGGAGTCGGTAATTGGGGTAAGAAATGAGGTTTTTAGATTATTACGGGACTGTTGGACATTACGTAACCCTCGTCCCTTTGATGACGTTACAACACGCTGTCTTATCAACGGCCATAACGGTTATGTTGCACAAGACCAAGGATGGGAAGTAGTCCTAGTAAAACCAGAATGCATGACTTGTTTCTGGACGTATGAATTACGTGTCTTTATTGCATTTGCTGAACGACTTGTGTACTAGCTAGAATTGTCTTCACAACTATCTTGTATCAAAGTTATTGTGTGCTATATTTCATGTTTTATGTAAAATAAGCGGTATTGTAAGTTTGTAAGATATTGTATAATAGTTTGAACGCGAAATATTATTATAATCAGTTTTTCATATAGAATTGTAGTAGTTGAATTGTATATTAGCTACTAAGTATGAACTTAACGGGTAGGTACTACCCGAATTTAAACTTATAAAACGCTAATATGAAGAAAAAGCTTTTATAAATGAGTTCATATTATGCTACGAAATACTATTAACTACTCTTAATATTCTGTATGATTAACTTGTTCCATTTAACTATTTTGAAGGAAATGGCACCGACTACTCGACACACCGTGAATATGAATGAAGAGGAATTCCGTACTTTTCTAGCTTCAAACATAGCCGCAGTACAGGCTGCGCTACATACCAACAATAACCTTGGATCTAGCAGTACAGGAAATCGTGTAGGATGCACCTACAAAGAATTCACTGCCTGCAAACCTTTGGAATTTGATGGAACCGAAGGACCGATCGGATTGAAACGGTGGACCGAGAAGGTTGAATCGGTGTTTGCCATAAGTAAGTGTACTGAAGAGGACAAAGTGAAGTACGCTACGCATACCTTCACAGGTTCTGCGTTAACATGGTGGAATACCTATCTAGAGCAAGTGGGACAAGATGATGCGTACGCACTACCGTGGTCAGCATTCAAGCACTTGATGAACGAGAAGTACCGTCCCAGAACCGAGGTCAATAAGCTCAAGACAGAACTTAGAGGGTTACGAACCCAAGGATTTGATATTACCACGTACGAAAGACGATTCACAGAATTGTGCCTATTGTGTCCGGGAGCATTCGAAGATGAGGAAGAGAAGATCGACGCGTTTGTGAAAGGATTACCGGAAAGAATCCAAGAAGATATAAGTTCACATGAGCCCGCCTCCATACAACAGGCATGTAGAATGGCTCACAAACTAGTGAACCAGATTGAAGAAAGAATTAAAGAACAGACTGCTGAAGAGGCCAATGTGAAGCAAGTCAAAAGAAAGTGGGAGGAAAACGGTGATAAGAATCACCAATACAACAACAACAGCAATTACAACAATAATCGCAACAATTATCCCAACAATCGCAACATCAATCGCAACTACAACAAACGTCCCAACAACAACAACAACAACAGCAACTACAACAATCATCCCAACAACAATAATAACCGCAACAACAACAACAATCAGAAGCAGCTATGCCAAAGGTGTGAAAAGAATCACTCGGGGTTCTGCACCAAATTTTGCAACAAGTGTAAAAGAAATGGTCATAGCGCGGCAAAGTGTGAGGTCTACGGACCAGGGGTTAATAGAACGAAAGGAACAAATGGTGTCGGAACGAGTAATGGCGGAGCAAGTAGTGTCGGAGCAAGTTATGCCAATGTAGTTTGTTATAAATGTGGAAAACCAGGCCACATTATTAGAAATTGCCCGAACCAGGAGAACACGAATGGACAAGGCCGTGGAAGAGTTTTCAATATTAATGCGGTAGAGGCACAGGAAGACCCGGAGCTTGTTACGGGTACGTTTCTTATTGACAATAAATCTGCTTACGTTTTATTTGATTCGGGTGCGGATAGAAGCTATATGAGTAGAGATTTTTGTGCTAAATTAAGTTGTCCATTGACGCCTTTGGATAGTAAATTTTTACTCGAATTAGCAAATGGTAAATTAATTTCAGCAGATAATATATGTCGGAATCGAGAAATTAAACTGGTTAGCGAAACATTTAAGATTGATTTGATACCAGTAGAGTTAGGGAGTTTTGATGTGATAATCGGTATGGACTGGTTGAAAGAAGTGAAAGCGGAGATCGTTTGTTACAAAAATGCAATTCGCATTATACGAGAAAAAGGAAAACCCTTAATGGTGTACGGAGAAAAGGGCAACACGAAGCTACATCTTATTAGTAATTTGAAGGCACAAAAACTAATAAGAAAAGGTTGCTATGCTGTTCTAGCACACGTCGAGAAAGTACAAACTGAAGAAAAGAGCATCAATGATGTTCCCATTGCAAAAGAATTTCCCGATGTATTTCCGAAAGAATTACCGGGATTACCCCCACATCGATCCGTTGAATTTCAAATAGATCTTGTACCAGGAGCTGCACCAATAGCTCGTGCTCCTTACAGACTCGCACCCAGCGAGATGAAAGAACTGCAAAGCCAATTACAAGAACTTTTAGAGCGTGGTTTCATTCGACCAAGCACATCACCGTGGGGAGCTCCTGTTTTGTTTGTCAAGAAGAAAGATGGTACATTCAGGTTGTGTATCGACTACCGAGAGTTGAACAAACTTACCATCAAGAACCGCTACCCACTACCGAGAATCGACGACTTATTTGATCAACTACAAGGCTCGTCTGTTTATTCAAAGATTGACTTACGTTCCGGGTATCATCAAATGCGGGTGAAAGAAGATGATATTCCAAAGACTGCTTTCAGAACACGTTACGGTCATTACGAGTTTATGGTCATGCCGTTTGGTTTAACTAATGCACCAGCTGTGTTCATGGACCTTATGAACCGAGTGTGTGGACCATACCTTGACAAGTTTGTCATTGTTTTCATTGATGACATACTTATTTACTCAAAGAATGACCAAGAACACGGTGAACATTTGAGAAAGGTGTTAGAAGTATTGAGGAAGGAAGAATTGTACGCTAAGTTTTCAAAGTGTGCATTTTGGTTGGAAGAAGTTCAATTCCTCGGTCACATAGTGAACAAAGAAGGTATTAAGGTGGATCCGGCAAAGATAGAAACTGTTGAAAAGTGGGAAACCCCGAAAACTCCGAAACACATACGCCAGTTTTTAGGACTAGCTGGTTACTACAGAAGGTTCATCCAAGACTTTTCCAGAATAGCAAAACCCTTGACTGCATTAACGCATAAAGGGAAGAAATTTGAATGGAATGATGAACAAGAGAAAGCGTTTCAGTTATTGAAGAAAAAGCTAACTACGGCACCTATATTGTCATTGCCTGAAGGGAATGATGATTTTGTGATTTATTGTGACGCATCAAAGCAAGGTCTCGGTTGTGTATTAATGCAACGAACGAAGGTGATTGCTTATGCGTCTAGACAATTGAAGATTCACGAACAAAATTATACGACGCATGATTTGGAATTAGGCGCGGTTGTTTTTGCATTAAAGACTTGGAGGCACTACTTATATGGGGTCAAAAGTATTATATATACCGACCACAAAAGTCTTCAACACATATTTAATCAGAAACAACTGGATATGAGGCAGCGTAGGTGGATTGAATTATTGAATGATTACGATTTTGAGATTCGTTACCACCCGGGGAAGGCAAATGTGGTAGCCGATGCCTTGAGCAGGAAGGATAGAGAACCCATTCGAGTAAAATCTATGAATATAATGATTCATAATAACCTTACTACTCAAATAAAGGAGGCGCAACAAGGAGTTTTAAAAGAGGGAAATTTAAAGGATGAAATACCCAAAGGATCGGAGAAGCATCTTAATATTCGGGAAGACGGAACCCGGTATAGGGCTGAAAGGATTTGGGTACCAAAATTTGGAGATATGAGAGAAATGGTACTTAGAGAAGCTCATAAAACCAGATACTCTATACATCCTGGAACGGGGAAGATGTACAAGGATCTCAAGAAACATTTTTGGTGGCCGGGTATGAAAGCCGATGTTGCTAAATACGTAGGAGAATGTTTGACGTGTTCTAAGGTCAAAGCTGAGCATCAGAAACCATCAGGTCTACTTCAACAACCCGAAATCCCGGAATGGAAATGGGAAAACATTACCATGGATTTCATCACTAAATTGCCAAGGACTGCAAGTGGTTTTGATACTATTTGGGTAATAGTTGATCGTCTCACCAAATCAGCACACTTCCTACCAATAAGAGAAGATGACAAGATGGAGAAGTTAGCACGACTGTATTTGAAGGAAGTCGTCTCCAGACATGGAATACCAATCTCTATTATCTCTGATAGGGATGGCAGATTTATTTCAAGATTCTGGCAGACATTACAGCAAGCATTAGGAACTCGTCTAGACATGAGTACTGCCTATCATCCACAAACTGATGGACAGAGCGAAAGGACGATACAAACGCTTGAAGACATGCTACGAGCATGTGTTATTGATTTCGGAAACAGTTGGGATCGACATCTACCGTTAGCAGAATTTTCCTACAACAACAGCTACCATTCAAGCATTGAGATGGCGCCGTTTGAAGCACTTTATGGTAGAAAGTGCAGGTCTCCGATTTGTTGGAGTGAGGTGGGGGATAGACAGATTACGGGTCCGGAGATTATACAAGAAACTACCGAGAAGATCATCCAAATTCAACAACGGTTGAAAACCGCCCAAAGTCGACAAAAGAGCTACGCTGACATTAAAAGAAAAGATATAGAATTTAAAATTGGAGAGATGGTCATGCTTAAAGTTGCACCTTGGAAAGGCGTTGTTCGATTTGGTAAACGAGGGAAATTAAATCCAAGGTATATTGGACCATTCAAGATTATTGATCGTGTCGGACCAGTAGCTTACCGACTTGAGTTACCTCAACAACTCGCGGCTGTACATAACACTTTCCACGTCTCGAATTTGAAGAAATGTTTTGCTAAAGAAGATCTCACTATTCCATTAGATGAAATCCAAATCAACGAAAAACTTCAATTCATCGAAGAACCCGTCGAAATAATGGATCGTGAGGTTAAAAGACTTAAGCAAAACAAGATACCAATTGTTAAGGTTCGATGGAATGCTCGTAGAGGACCCGAGTTCACCTGGGAGCGTGAAGATCAGATGAAGAAGAAATACCCGCATCTATTTCCAGAAGATTCATCAACACCTTCAACAGCTTAAAATTTCGGGACGAAATTTATTTAACGGGTAGGTACTGTAGTGACCCGAACTTTTCCATGTTTATATATATTAATTGAGATTGATATTTACATGATTAAATGTTTCCAACATGTTAAGCAATCAAACTTGTTAAGACTTGATTAATTGAAATATGTTTCATATAGACAATTGACCACCCAAGTTGACCGGTGATTCACGAACGTTAAAACTTGTAAAAACTATATGATGACATATATATGGATATATATATAGTTAACATGATACTATGATAAGTAAACATATCATTAAGTATATTAACAATGAACTACATATGTAAAAACAAGAGTACTAACTTAATGATTTTTAAACGAGACATATATGTAACGATTATCGTTGTAAAGACATTTAATGTATATATATCATATTAAGAGATATTCATACATGATAATATCATGATAATATAATAATTTAAAATCTCATTTGATATTATAAACATTGGGTTAACAACATTTAACAAGATCGTTAACCTAAAAGTTTCAAAACAACACTTACATGTAACGACTAACGATGACTTAACGACTCAGTTAAAATGTATATATATGTAGTGTTTTAATATGTATTTATACACTTTTTAAAGACTTCAATACACTTATCAAAATACTTCTACTTAACAAAAATGCTTACAATTACATCCTCGTTCAGTTTCATCAACAATTCTACTCGTATGCACCCGTATTCGTACTCGTACAATACACAGCTTTTAGATGTATGTACTATTGGTATATACACTCCAATTATCAGCTCTTAGCAGCCCATGTGAGTCACCTAACACATGTGGGAACCATCATTTGGCAACTAGCATGAAATATCCCATAAAATTACAAAAATATGAGTAATCATTCATGACTTATTTACATGAAAACAAAATAACATATCCTTTATATCTAATCCATACACCAACGACCAAAAACACCTACAAACACTTTCATTCTTCAATTTTCTTCATCTAATTGATCTCTCTCAAGTTCTATCTTCAAGTTCTAAGTGTTCTTCATAAATTCCAAAAGTTCTAGTTTCATAAAATCAAGAATACTTTCAAGTTTGCTAGCTCACTTCCAATCTTGTAAGGTGATCATCCAACCTCAAGAAATCTTTGTTTCTTACAGTAGGTTATCATTCTAATACAAGGTAATAATCATATTCAAACTTTGGTTCAATTTCTATAACTATAACAATCTTATTTCAAGTGATGATCTTACTTGAACTTGTTTTCGTGTCATGATTCTGCTTCAAGAACTTCGAGCCATCCAAGGATCCATTGAAGCTAGATCCATTTTTCTCTTTTCCAGTAGGTTTATCCAAGGAAATTAAGGTAGTAATGATGTTCATAACATCATTCGATTCATACATATAAAGCTATCTTATTCGAAGGTTTAAACTTGTAATCACTAGAACATAGTTTAGTTAATTCTAAACTTGTTCGCAAACAAAAGTTAATCCTTCTAACTTGACTTTTAAAATCAACTAAACACATGTTCTATATCTATATGATATGCTAACTTAATGATTTAAAACCTGGAAACACGAAAAACACCGTAAAACCGGATTTACGCCGTCGTAGTAACACCGCGGGCTGTTTTGGGTTAGTTAATTAAAAACTATGATAAACTTTGATTTAAAAGTTGTTATTCTGAGAAAATGATTTTTATTATGAAAATGAAACTATATCCAAAAATTATGGTTAAACTCAAAGTGGAAGTATGTTTTCTAAAATGGTCATCTAGACGTCGTTCTTTCGACTGAAATGACTACCTTTACAAAAACGACTTGTAACTTATTTTTCCGACTAGAAACCTATACTTTTTTTGTTTAGATTCATAAAATAGAGTTCAATATGAAACCATAGCAATTTGATTCACTCAAAACGGATTTAAAATGAAGAAGTTATGGGTAAAACAAGATTGGATAATTTTTCTCATTTTAGCTACGTGAAAATTGGTAACAAATCTATTCCAACCATAACTTAATCAACTTGTATTATATATTATGTAATCTTGAGATACCATAGACACGTATACAATGTTTCGACCTATCATGTCGACACATCTATATATATTTCGGAACAACCATAGACACTCTATATGTGAATGTTGGAGTTAGCTATACAGGGTTGAGGTTGATTCCAAAATATATATAGTTTGAGTTGTGATCAATACTGAGATACGTATACACTGGGTCGTGGATTGATTCAAGATAATATTTATCGATTTATTTCTGTACATCTAACTGTGGACAACTAGTTGTAGGTTACTAACGAGGACAGCTGACTTAATAAACTTAAAACATCAAAATATATTAAAAGTGTTGTAAATATATTTTGAACATACTTTGATATATATGTATATATTGTTATAGGTTCGTGAATCAACCAGTGGCCAAGTCTTACTTCCCGACGAAGTAAAAATCTGTGAAAGTGAGTTATAGTCCCACTTTTAAAATCTAATATTTTTGGGATGAGAATACATGCAGGTTTTATAAATGATTTACAAAATAGACACAAGTACGTGAAACTACATTCTATGGTTGAATTATCGAAATCGAATATGCCCCTTTTTATTAAGTCTGGTAATCTAAGAATTAGGGAACAGACACCCTAATTGACGCGAATCCTAAAGATAGATCTATTGGGCCTAACAAACCCCATCCAAAGTACCGGATGCTTTAGTACTTCGAAATTTATATCATATCCGAAGGGTGTCCCGGAATGATGGGGATATTCTTATATATGCATCTTGTTATTGTCGGTTACCAGGTGTTCACCATATGAATGATTTTTTATCTCTATGTATGGGATGTGTATTGAAATATGAAATCTTGTGGTCTATTGTTACGATTTGATATATATAGGTTAAACCTATAACTCACCAACATTTTTGTTGACGTTTAAAGCATGTTTATTCTCAGGTGAATATTAAGAGCTTCCGCTGTTGCATACTAAAATAAGGACAAGATTTGGAGTCCATGTTTGTATGATATTGTGTAAAAACTGCATTCAAGAAACTGATTTCGATGTAACATATTTGTATTGTAAACCATTATGTAATGGTCGTGTGTAAATAGGATATTTTAGATTATCATTATTTGATAATCTACGTAAAGCTTTTTAAACCTTTATTTATGAAATAAAGGTTATGGTTTGTTTTAAAAATGAATGCAGTCTTTGAAAAACGTCTCATATAGAGGTCAAAACCTCGCAACGAAATCAATTAATATGGAACGTTTTTAATCAATAAGAACGGGACATTTCAGAAATTACTCTTCTTTGGATATAGATAGAGCCGAATTAAGAGTGATTCATAGGTTTTTAGCTAATTCGATTACACAAAGAGGTAAGAACAAGGAAAAGGTAAATGAACAGGATTTGTTTTACCATATGTGTATTCGAGACCCACAAAGCGCAGTAAGTATACCGTATTGTGTGGGTTATTATTTATCAGCTATGGTTCGGGGGATGAGACCGCATAGCATAATAGGAGGTGGTATTTTTATTACTTTGATTGGTGAATATCTCGGTGTGGATATAAGTCGGGGGGGATTATTAGTAGAAGAACCAGAACCCCGCGATACTATAGGTTTAAATGTATACCATGGTGCGAAAGTTTTGAAAAGGCGAAATAACGCCGCAGTACCATACCATGGTAGACATCCACAGGTTGAAAGAAACCAACAGCAAGGTAATGTAGGAGGGGGGAATGAGATGCAAGAAATGCAAAGGTTTATAGCTTCTCAGGAGTACGAAAATGCTAGACAGAGAGCATTTGAAGATTGGCAAGTTCATCAGAACCAAATCATAGCTCATTGCCAACATATAGGTAGAAACTATATTCCTACACCGAAACCCATCTTCCCTCCCTGGTCTATAGAGATGCAACCACCGTATCCTACGTATAACCCTGCCGAAGCATTCTATAGCACCTATGGTTATGCCTGGAACCCCTATTGGTATCAATATCATCCCTAGTCTACTTATTATTTTTTTTATTTTGTAATTTGTAATGATTGATACGTTTAATACTTTTGTTAATATTGTAATCATTTTTATAATTGTCTAACTTTTATTCTTAGATTTTAATAATTTTTGAATGTGGGGTAATATACCAAACTTCAAAAATATGTATATATGTTTGCAGTTTATCTTACGTACACAACAGGGTAAAACAACGCATTTTCAAAGACTGACATTAAGTTCAGCAAAAGCAACTAATTTTGACGACAAGATGCAAAATATATGTGAAATAACAACAAGACGGAATGAACAAATGATGTGCACCATTTATCATTCAGCAAACAAACACCAATATATTTGGAAACTTTGGTAAAAATTTAATCATTTTCACACAAATCACCCTCAATAATTTAAATTATTACTGATTTCTTGCAAATGAGGGCATTGCAAGATCTTAAGTGTGGGAAGGGGTTAAATTCTTTCGGATTTTAAAATTTTTTACTTTATACACTTGGTTACCATTAAAAATACTAGTAAAGCAGTAGTTGTATTAGAATCTAGTGCTCTCTGATAATAAAGAACAGCCCTAGTCTTATATACTGACTACCCAATTCTAGTAAAATTTTTCAAAATTTTCAATTAAATGAACTCAAAATCATGTTTATACATATTTATGAACGATAAAACTAGGTTTTGACACCGAAATTATTGTTACCTCGGAAAGGACATAAATTGAGAAACAAACTAAAATGTTAAAATTCATTTAAAATGGAATAGAGGACGATAAAAAGAAAAATAAAAGCCAAGTGTGGGAAAATTTACCAAGTTATCTTAAACATATGTCACATATATCTGTAACAAATAACTGAAAATACTTTTGCTTTGGACTAAACTAAACTGTTTTACCCGATGAAAGAAAAGAAGAGATGGATCTACACGATGAATCAATTCCATCATTAAAGGAAGTAAAGTCTTCCGAAAAAGAAACGCGCTTCTTGATTTAGGTCATGAAGTTGTCGTCCAGACCAGCTGTAGGTTGACGAAAAATCTAGGAAAGTCATCACTAAAATCAGCAGGAAATCCACGGACCTCAGCATTAAATAGGGTTGCCAAGTGGTTAGATTTATCCTAACCATGAGAAGGATTTATCTCGTACAATGGGGGGGGGGGGGCACCATGCAAATTAGCTGGATAAGACTAATGAATCAGATCCCCAGGAAGGATAATCTCCTTAAAGATTAAAAATCAGCTTTTAAAGACTGATATTACTCAATCCTAGAGATTGACCTTAAAGATTGAGAATTACAAACTCATGGAATTCAATGATATCTAAACTCGAGCTTGAACGAGAAAATATTTTGATCAAAAATTACAAACCGATTTGTTTTCTGAAAACCCTATTTTCAATGCGTTCATTACCATTGAACGTAAAATCCTAGGAATTCACCTGGAATTCATTAGGTCACCTGAACTAAAACGGGTGTCAACCGTAAAAACGGTGGTTGCATAGTGGTCAAAGACAGGACCTTGTGCCATACCGAAAAATTATAAGGGTGAGCTTTACTATTGCTCCTACCAAGGATAGTAATTGCGTCCGACACGTTATAGACCATAATTAAAAGCATGTCAGGGGACATTGCCTTAACAGTTGCTTGTTCAACGCTTTCCTTTACAACCTGACGGTAGTTTACCAAAAGGTAATATACGGGACAAGTAAACTGGACGTGTTGCTTTCCAAATACAAGGTTAGCAAGTGGGTAACACAAAACCATAAGTTTTGAGCTAAAATTTTCAAATCTGAAACCCACCAAACCCACAAAAATATTTTGCAAACACCGATAAAGGGTTATTCCGGAAAACTTATCTAGGGTAAAAACTAGATTTAATTTTCAAAAGATCAAATGTTTTCATAAAGATCCAATTTCCTTAATGGATCTAAATTTTTATAGTCATGTGGGACTATAAACCATATCGTTACTACCATTGTTTATATCACCGTATAGAAATCACTGATGTACAAAGTGTGAAGAATAAAGAAGTGATTCTAGTATTTCAAGACAATATTGCTTGAGGACAAGCAACGCTTAAGTGTGGGAATATTTGATAATGCTAAAAACGAACATATATTTCATAGCATTATTCCTCAAGAAAGACAAGCTTTTAGTTGAAATTGTTCTATTTACAAGTGATATTCGTTTAAATAATAAAAGGTGAAGACAAAAGACAGATTCGACGAATTGAAGACGCAAACGACCAAAAAGCTCAAAAGTACAAAAGACAATCAAAGAGGTTCCAATTATTGATAAGAAACGTCTCGAAATTACAAGAGTACAAGATTCAAAACGCAAAGTACAAGATATTAAATTGTACGCAAGGACGTTCGAAAATCCGGAACCGGGACATGAGTCAACTCTCAACGCTCGACGCAACGGACTAAAAATTACAAGTCAACTATGCACATAAATATAATATAATATTTAAATAATTCTTATAATTATTTATATATTATAATAAATAATAAAAACCGTCGGCAAGAAAGACTCCAAACTGATCTGAGCTGTAATTTCAATCTCCGCGACTCGCGGAGTTTGAAGGCCAAAAAGGCCGCGAGTCGCGGAGCCCCAATTTCAGAAAATCCCTATAAAGCTCGCGCATTCTGATCGTAATCATCATCTTTTTCTTCTCCTCATTCATACGTAAAATATATATATATATTTATAATTTATATTTTAATTTTAATTATAATTCTAATAATAAGGGTATGTTAGCGAATATTGTAAGGGTGTAAGTCGAAATTCTGTCCGTGTAACGCTACGCTATTTTTAATCATTGTAAGTTATGTTCAACCTTTTTACATTAATGTCTCGTAGCTAAGTTATTATTATGCTTATTTAATCCGAAGTAATCATGATGTTGGGCTAATTACTAAAATTGGGTAATTGGGCTTTGTACCATAATTGGGGTTTGGACAAAAGAACGACACTTGTGGAAATTAGACTATGAGCTATTAATGGGCTTTATATTTGTTTAACTAAATGATAGTTTGTTAATATTAATATAAAGATTTACAATTGGGCGTCCCTATAAATTACCATATACACTCGATCGGACACGATGGGCGGGGTATTTATATGTACGAATAATCGTTCATTTAACCGGACACGGGAATGGATTAATAGTCACTAGAATAATTAAAACAGGGGTGAAATTATGTACAAGGACACTTGGTATAATTGATAACAAAATATTAAAACCTTGGGTTACACTCAGTCGACATCCTGGTGTAATTATTAAACAAAGTATTAAAATCTTGTTACAGTTTAAGTCCCCAATTAGTTGGAATATTTAACTTCGGGTATAAGGTTAATTTGACGAGGACACTCGCACTTTATATTTATGACTGATGGACTGTTATGGACAAAAACCAGACGGACTTATTAAATAATCCAGGATAAAGGACAATTAACCCATGGGCATAAAACTAAAATCAACACGTCAAACATCATGATTACGGAAGTTTAAATAAGCATAATTCTTTTATTTCATATTTAATTTCCTTTATTTTATATTTAATTGCACTTCTAATTATCGCATTTTTATTGTTATTGTATTTAATTGCACTTTTAATTATCGTACTTTTTAATTATCGCAAGTTTATTTTATCGCACTTTTATTATTCGCAATTTCATTATCGTTATTTACTTTATGCTTTAATTTAAGTCTTGTATTTATTTTTAATATTTTACATTTGGTTTTAACTGCGACTAAAGTTTTAAAATCGACAAACCGGTCATTAAACGGTAAAAACCCCCCTTTATAATAATAATATTACTTATATATATATTTATATTTTTATAAAAGTAAACTAATATATCGTTAAGCTTTGTTTAAAAAGATTCCCTGTGGAACGAACCGGACTTACTAAAAACTACACTACTGTACGATTAGGTACACTGCCTATAAGTGTTGTAGCAAGGTTTAAGTATATCCATTCTATAAATAAATAAATATCTTGTGCAAAATTGTATCATATTTAATAGTATTTCCTGTAAAAAAATAAGCTATTTTATATACTACTCTGCTAAGACATAAATATATATATATATATATATATATATATATATATATATATATATATATACAAAGTATATTGAGCTTATATATAAGTGGTTTCGAATACAATTAATAGATATAGTAACACTTGATTTATTAACCAAGTTAATAGAAACTTATAAGGATTTAAAATAAACATAAGTACTAGTAATAGATTATGCGATTTGAATATAATTAGTTTTAGAAGAATAAACGTTATAATAGTTATTTGATTTAATTTCAAATGTACGAGAACGTTTTCAGTCTAAAAAGAACCTTGTTACTACAACGTTTTATAATGTAATTTGAATATGTATATAAAACTTAATTTAAGCTTTATATTATAAAATTTACACACACACATACACACACACATACACACACACACACATACACACACACACACACACACACACACATATATATATATATATATATATATATATATATATATATATATATATATATATATATATATATATATATATATATATATATATATATATAGTTTCAAAGATATAAAATGTATTACGATATATTCGAAAGGTTATCACATTTTACAATATGTCAAGATGTATATTATTAAAGTTATTATCATTACCCTTTTATTGTTATAAATCTTAAGAATTATAAATAACTAATAGAGTGTCACGTCTTCTTTAAAAACGAATATAACTTTATAAATCTCTAGAACCACTTTTGAAAATTCATTTACTGAGCCATTATAATAAAGATAAAGGTTTTAATGTTATCCTGAATTTCAGAACCTTTCTAGAAACCTTTTGACAAATTATCCATAACAATGATCCGTGATTCAATAAAATATAGATCGAAATAACGAGAAACAAAAACGTGTTTTAAAACTTGAAAGGTGTTAAAAATAAACGTTGGCGCATAACTGAATTATATCTAATTAAGTTTTAAAATGTAAACGATACGTGTTATATTATTTTCTAAACAAATTTAAAACGAACTTTGAAATATAAATAGTTTTGAAAAACAAAATATTATATTATTAAATAGATATTTCAATTACATACGATATGTACGAATTTATATTTTTTAAAATATAAGTATAAATATATATATATACTTTACAAAGTGATTTAATATAATATTAATTAGATACAAAATGTTTTGATTTAAAAATTATATTATCATATGTATATATAACGAGACGTCAATTTATAGAAGCAAATGACCATGACACTCAAATGTACAAGTTATATTTTAAAGGATACAGTTTATCGATGTTTTAAATCTAGTTATTTATAAAGGTACTTGTCGCGTAACGTAGAGTGCCAGTTTTCTTAGCATACGAAAACACTTTTGAGGAACTGGAACCGGGACATAAGTCGAGCGTCAATGTATAAATTAGTGGAAATAAAATCATAAGTTAGCTATGCACATAAATATAATATAATATATAATTAATTATATAAATTAAAATATATTATATATATAATAATATAAATTGGATGTCGGCAGAGTAAAACAAAGGAACCAGGCTGGATACAGGAGGCCATGCGATTGCATAGCTGTATGCCTTGAGTCCCATGAGATCGTATGGGGTGGCTGGACAAGTCAGGTTCTATAAAACGCGAAGTCTGGTGCCGAATTCATTTCATATTTCATCAATCATTCTCTCTACTCTCCTTATATATATTAATATTAATAGTATTATTATTATTATTATTATTATTATTATTATTATTATTATTATTAAGATTAATATGATTATTATTAATTGTATTATTATTATTAATATTATTAAGTATTTACATAAAATACTACGACGAGGTTACGAGCGAAATAGTACAAAACGGGTTTTTGCGAGTGGGATAAAGCTAAGAAAATTATGGGTTATAGCTATGGAGGTTATGGGTATGATTCGGGGGTATAACTCGTGAGGTCAAACAAGTGTTTGTCATCTCCGTTGCGTCTACGTACTTTCCTGCAATATTGAATCACAATATTGATACGTGAGCACTCATATCTTAACTTTTATATATTAATAGTGTATCCCTGACTAGTGCTCGAGTATATATGATTGTGCATGCTTGTATTTTTAATTTCGTCGTTAAATAGTCTATGATAGATCATGAATTTCATACGTATGTTACTGAGATAAGATATATGATATGCATGTCGTTGGAAAGCTGGTGAAAAATTAATAACTTTTCATTTTGAAAGCGTATGATTTCGATGAACGGTTTAAAAGATATGATCAACTGAGTTATTATTAATTTTAGTATTATTATTGTTAAAACGATTATTATTACTATCGTCGTTACTATCGTCGTTACTATCGTCGTTATTATCGTCGTTATTATTATTATCTAATAATAATAATAATAATAATAATAATAATAATAATAATAATAATAATAATAATAATAATAATAATAATAATAATAATAATAATAATAATAATTATTATTATTATTATTATTATTATTATTATTATTATTATTATTATTATTATTAATAATATAAGTATTATTATTAAAAATTGTTCTTGTTATTATTATTACTATCATTATTATCATTAAGGTTATTATTAATATTATCATTATTATTATTATTCTTATAATTATTAGTATTATCATTAAAATTATTATAATACTTATTAGTATCATTATCATTAAAACTAATATTAGTATCATCTAATTATTATGATTGTCATTATTATCATGAATGCGATATAAAAGAGGACTAAAAGCTATTAGACAAATCGATTGGAAAATAATGAGTATAAGCATCATGATGAAATTAAAATATTGTAAGATATTGATTTAGATAAAAATATCGTTTTCATTATTTTTATCATTGTTGTTATTATTAAAAGTATTATTAATATTAAAACTATCATTTTTACTAAAATTATCATTTTTAATAGAAATATCATTATTATTATAAAATATCATTATTATTATCATTTTAGTATTATTATTAAAAATTATCATTTTGAATAGAATTATTATTTTTATAAAATATTATTATTACTGTTAAAATTAAAAGGTATCGTTATTATTAAAATTATCATGATTAGAATTATCATTTTATAATAATTAATATCATCATTAGTAAATATAAACATTGTTATTATTATTAGTAGAATAATAATAACTATTATTATTACAAAATAATACAACTTTTACTTATTATTATTATTATTATTATTATTATTATTATTATTATTATTATTATTATTATTATTATTATTATTATTATTATTATTATCAATATTATTTTATCAAATAAATACGTGATACAAAGATAATTTACCGCATATAATATAATTACAGTAATAATACATACCACTATATTTTTATGATATTTATTACTTAAGATATATAAAAGTATATTTTTATTATATATAAATTTTAATATAAATTTTTATTTATTAATAAATGATTTATATTATTTACTCTAATAAAATCTGTTAAATATATTTAAATATATAAAACGACTATATATAAGTTATATAATTATCATGTATAGATTTTGGAAGTTATTTTGGGTCAAGTTGACTTTTGTTGACTTTTGCATATTAGTCTCGAGCATTAGGATTGTGATATACTACGACTTGACCTAAATTGTTAGACAGATATTGACCAACATATAAATATATACTTAATATAGGTTCGTGAATCCGAGGCCAACTTTGCACATGTTCAATGCCGTCATATGTATTTTTACTACGAAATACAGTATTGTGATTTTCATTACTCCCTTTTTAAATGCTTTTGCAATATATATTTTTGGGACTAAGAATACATGCGCTACTTTTATAAATGTTTGACGAAATAGACACAAGTAATCGAAACTACATTATATGGTTGGATTATTGAAATAGAATATCGCCCTTAAGTCTGGTAACCTAAGAATTAGGGAAATGGCCCCTAATTGACTCGAATCCTAAAGATAGATCTATTGGGCCTAACAACCCCCATTCATGTCTACGGATGGTGTAGTGACCCGAACTTTTCCATGTTTATATATATTAATTGAGATTGATATTTACATGATTAAATGTTTCCAACATGTTAAGCAATCAAACTTGTTAAGACTTGATTAATTGAAATAGGTTTCATATAGACAATTGACCACCCAAGTTGACCGGTGATTCACGAACGTTAAAACTTGTAAAAAAACTATATGATGACATATATATGGTTATATATATAGTTAACATGATATTATGATAAGTAAACATATCATTAATTATATTAACAATGAACTACATATGTAAAAACAAGACTACTAACTTAATGATTTTGAAACGAGACATATATGTAACGTTTATCGTTGTAACGACATTTAATGTATATATATCATATTAAGAGATATTCGTACATCATAATATCATGATAATATAATAATTTAAAATCTCTTTTGATATTATAAACATTGGGTTAACAACATTTAACAAGATCGTTAACCTAAAGGTTTCAAAACAACACTTACATGTAACGACTAACGATGACTTAACAACTCAGTTAAAATGTATATACATGTAGTGTTTTAATATGTATTTATACACTTTTGAAAGACTTCAATACACTTATCAAAATACTTCTACTTAACAAAAATGCTTACAATTACATTCTCATTCAGTTTCATCAACAATTCTACTCGTATGCACCCGTATTCGTACTCGTACAATACACAGCTTTTAGATGTATGTACTATTGGTATATACACTCCAATGATCAGCTCTTAGCAGCCCATGTGAGTCACCTAACACATGTGGGAACCATCATTTGGCAACTAGCATGAAATATCTCATAAAATTACAAAAATATGAGTAATCATTCATGACTTATTTACATGAAAACAAAATTACATATCCTTTATATCTAATCCATACACCAACGACCAAAAACACCTACAAACACTTTCATTCTTCAATTTTCTTCATCTAATTGAACTCTCTCAAGTTCTATCTTCAAGTTCTAAGTGTTCTTCATAAATTCCAAAAGTTCTAGTTTCATAAAATCAAGAATACTTTCAAGTTTGCTAGCTCACTTCCAATCTTGTAAGGTGATCATCCAACCTCAAGAAATCTTTGTTTCTTACAGTAGGTTATCATTCTAATACAAGGTAATAATCATATTCAAACTTTGGTTCAATTTCTATAACTATAACAATCTTATTTCAAGTGATGATCTTACTTGAACTTGTTTTCGTGTCATGATTTTGCTTCAAGAACTTTGAGCCATCCAAGGATCCATTGAAGCTAGATCCATTTTTCTCTTTTCCAGTAGGTTCATCCAAGGAACTTAAGGTAGTAATGATGTTCATAACATCATTCGATTCATACATATAAAGCTATCTTATTCGAAGGTTTAAACTTGTAATCACTAGAACATAGTTTAGTTAATTCTAAACTTGTTCGCAAACAAAAGTTAATCCTTCTAACTTGACTTTTAAAATCAACTAAACACATGTTCTATATCTATATGATATGCTAACTTAATGATTTAAAACCTGGAAACACGAAAAACACCGTAAAACCGGATTTACGCCGTCGTAGTAACACCGCGGGCTGTTTTGGGTTAGTTAATTAAAAACTATGATAAACTTTGATTTAAAAGTTGTTATTCTGAGAAAATGATTTTTATTATGAACATGAAACTATATCCAAAAATTATGGTTAAACTCAAAGTGGAAGTATGTTTTCTAAAATGGTCATCTAGACGTCGTTCTTTCGACTGAAATGACTACCTTTACAAAAATGACTTGTAACTTATTTTTCCGACTATAAACCTATAATTTTTCTGTTTAGATTCATAAAATAGAGTTCAATATGAAAACTTAGCAATTTGATTCACTCAAAACGGATTTAAAATGAAGAAGTTATGGGTAAAATAAGATTGGATAATTTTTCTCATTTTAGCTACGTGAAAATTGGTAACAAATCTATTCCAACCATAACTTAATCAACTTGTATTGTATATTATGTAATCTTGAGATACCATAGACACGTATACAATGTTTCGACCTATCATGTCGACACATCTATATATATTTCGGAACAACCATAGACACTCTATATGTGAATGTTGGAGTTAGCTATACAGGGTTGAGGTTGATTCCAAAATATATATAGTTTGAGTTGTGATCAATACTGAGATACGTATACACTGGGTCGTGGATTGATTCAAGATAATATTTATCGATTTATTTCTGTACATCTAACTGTGGACAACTAGTTGTAGGTTACTAACGAGGACAGCTGACTTAATAAACTTAAAACATCAAAATATATTAAAAGTGTTGTAAATATATTTTGAACATACTTTGATATATATGTATATATTGTTATAGGTTCGTGAATCAACCAGTGGCCAAGTCTTACTTCCCGACGAAGTAAAAATCTGTGAAAGTGAGTTATAGTCCCACTTTTAAAATCTAATATTTTTGGGATGAGAATACATGCAGGTTTTATAAATGATTTACAAAATAGACACAAGTACGTGAAACTACATTCTATGGTTGAATTATCGAAATCGAATATGCCCCTTTTTATTAAGTCTGGTAATCTAAGAATTAGGGAACAGACACCCTAATTGACGCGAATCCTAAAGATAGATCTATTGGGCCTAACAAACCCCATCCAAAGTACCGGATGCTTTAGTACTTCGAAATTTATATCATATCCGAAGGGTGTCCCGGAATGATGGGGATATTCTTATATATGCATCTTGTTATTGTCGGTTACCAGGTGTTCACCATATGAATGATTTTTATCTCTATGTATGGGATGTGTATTGAAATATGAAATCTTGTGGTCTATTGTTACGATTTGATATATATATAGGTTAAACCTATAACTCACCAACATTTTTGTTGACGTTTTAAGCATGTTTATTCTCAGGTGATTATTAAGAGCTTCCGCTGTCGCATACTTAAATAAGGACAAGATTTGGAGTCCATGCTTGTATGATATTGTGTAAAAACTGCATTCAAGAAACTTATTTTGTTGTAACATATTTGTATTGTAAACCATTATGTAATGGTCGTGTGTAAACAGGATATTTTAGATTATCATTATTTGATAATCTACGTAAAGCTTTTTAAACCTTTATTGATGAAATAAAGGTTATGGTTTGTTTAAAAATGAATGCAGTCTTTGAAAAACGTCTCATATAGAGGTCAAAACCTCGCAACGAAATCAATTAATATGGAACGTTTTTAATAAATAAGAACGGGACATTTCAGTTGGTATCAGAGCGTTGGTCTTAGAGAACCAGAAAATTTGCATTAGTGTGTCTTATCGAGTTTGTTAGGATGCATTAGTGAGTCTGGACTTCGACCGTGTTTTCTTTAAAAATGATTGCTTAACATTTTTGTTGGAAACTATATATTTTTAACATATGAATATTATGTGATATATTAATCTCTTAACGTGTTTGATATTATGTGATAGATGTCTACCTCTAGAACAAGTCCCATTGACTCACCTAATAATAATGAAGAGTCAAATGTAAATTGGAATGATTTGTGGACTGATTCACAAGTTCCCGAAGAGGAACCGGAAGAAGAGTCGGAACCGGAAGAAGAATCGGAACCGGAAGAAGAATCGGAACCGGATGAAGAAATAGAACCGGTGGGGGAAATAATAAAACGGTTAAGTAAAAGAAAATCCTCAACCAACCGACCAAAGTTAATTATGGTCAATGGTGTTTCCGCCAAGGAAGCAAAATATTGGGAGGATTACCAATTCTCCGATGAATCGGATTCCGACGAGAATTCCGATGATGTTATAGAAATTACCCCAACTGAATTTAAAAAGGCAAAAGAAAATAATAAGGGAAAGGGCATAAAAATAGAGAAATCTAATTCCAACCCCGATGAACTTTATATGTATCGTCAACCCCCGAAGTCCTTAAGTTGTAACAATGACCCGGGAACCTCTAAACCACCAGGTTTTTCTAAACCAATGTGGACAACGACGGCTCGTATTAGGGGAACATCATATATCCCTAGAAACTTGGCAAAACGAACCAAAACCGAAGAAGAAGAAACGAGCGAGTCAGAATAAGATAGTTGTATTCGTGTGGTGTAATATATGGAATATAGTGTTCTTATGCTTTATGATATATGTAAAAATTGCTTGTATTAATAAGTATTTTTTTTTATGAATCTAACTCTTGTCTATTTTACAGTTTAAAAACACAAAATGGATAGACAACCCAATATTTTAAGAGACCTACCCGGAGACATGATTGATGAAATCTTGTCTAGAGTCGGCCAGAATTCTTCGGCACAACTATTTAAGGCGAGATCAGTTTGTAAGACATTCGAAGAACGTTCCAAGAATGTCTTGGTTTATAAGAGACTTTCGTTTGAAAGATGGGGGATATCACATTGGGAAACCCATAAGTTACGATGTGTTTACTTTGACGCATATATTGCGGGGAACCCAAATGCTATTTTACGCAACGGGTTAAGAAATTATTTTGACTCAATATATCCGAATATTGGACTTCGTGATTTAGAAAAAGCGGCTAACATGCAACATAAAGAAGCATGTTATGCTTACGGATTAGTAATGTTCGCTTCTCACCAAAGTGAGAACAAGAACATCGGGCTACAACTATTAAACAAAACGTTTCCACAAGTGACGGAGTCGGTAATTGGGGTAAGAAATGAGGTTTTTAGATTATTACGGGACTGTTGGACATTACGTAACCCTCGTCCCTTTGATGACGTTACAACACGCTGTCTTATCAACGGCCATAACGGTTATGTTGCACAAGACCAAGGATGGGAAGTAGTCCTAGTAAAACCAGAATGCATGACTTGTTTCTGGACGTATGAATTACGTGTCTTTATTGCCTTTGCTGAACGACTTGTGTACTAGCTAGAATTGTCTTCACAACTATCTTGTATCAAAGTTATTGTGTGCTATATTTCATGCTTTATGTAAAATAAGCGGTATTGTAAGTTTGTAAAATATTGTATAAAAGTTTGAACGCGAAATATTATTATAATCAGTTTTTCATATAGAATTGTAGTAGTTGAATTGTATATTAGCTACTAAGTATGAACTTAACGGGTAGGTACTACCCGAATTTAAACTTATAAAACGCTAATATGAAGAAAAAGCTTTTATAAATGAGTTCATATTATGCTACGAAATACTATTAACTACTCTTAATATTCTGTATGATTAACTTGTTCCATTTAACTATTTTGAAGGAAATGGCACCGACTACTCGACACACCGTGAATATGAATGAAGAGGAATTCCGTACTTTTCTAGCTTCAAACATAGCCGCAGTACAGGCTGCGCTACATACCAACAATAACCTTAGATCTAGCAGTACAGGAAATCGTGTAGGATGCACCTACAAAGAATTCACTGCCTGCAAACCTTTGGAATTTGATGGAACCGAAGGACCGATCGGATTGAAACGGTGGACCGAGAAGGTTGAATCGGTGTTTGCCATAAGTAAGTGTACTGAAGAGGACAAAGTGAAGTACGCTACGCATACCTTCACAGGTTCTGCGTTAACATGGTGGAATACCTATCTAGAGCAAGTGGGACAAGATGATGCGTACGCACTACCGTGGTCAGCATTCAAGCACTTGATGAACGAGAAGTACCGTCCCAGAACCGAGGTCAATAAGCTCAAGACAGAACTTAGAGGGTTACGAACCCAAGGATTTGATATTACCACTTACGAAAGACGATTCACAGAATTGTGCCTATTGTGTCCGGGAGCATTCGAAGATGAGGAAGAGAAGATCGACGCGTTTGTGAAAGGATTACCGGAAAGAATCCAAGAAGATATAAGTTCACACGAGCCCGCCTCCATACAACAGGCATGTAGAATGGCTCACAAACTAGTGAACCAGATTGAAGAAAGAATTAAAGAACAGACTGCTGAAGAGGCCAATGTGAAGCAAGTCAAAAGAAAGTGGGAGGAAAACGGTGATAAGAATCACCAATACAACAACAACAGCAATTACAACAATAATCGCAACAATTATCCCAACAATCGCAACATCAATCGCAACTACAATAAATGGCCCAACAACAACAACAACAACAACAACAACAGCAACTACAACAATCATCCCAACAACAATAATAACCGCAACAACAACAACAATCAGAAGCAACTATGCCAAAGGTGTGAAAAGAATCACTCGGGGTTCTGCACCAAATTTTGCAACAAGTGTAAAAGAAATGGTCATAGCGCGGTGAAGTGTGAGGTCTACGGACCAGGGGTTAATAGAACGAAAGGAACAAATGGTGTCGGAACGAGTAATGACGGAGCAAGTAGTGTCGGAGCAAGTTATGCCAATGTAGTTTGTTATAAATGTGGAAAACCAGGCCACATTATTAGAAATTGCCCGAACCAGGAGAACACGAATGGACAAGGCCGTGGAAGAGTTTTCAATATTAATGCGGTAGAGGCACAGGAAGACCCGGAGCTTGTTACGGGTACGTTTCTTATTGACAATAAATCTGCTTACGTTTTATTTGATTCGGGTGCGGATAGAAGCTATATGAGTAGAGATTTTTGTGCTAAATTAAGTTGTCCATTGACGCCTTTGGATAGTAAATTTTTACTCGAATTAGCAAATGGTAAATTAATTTCAGCAGATAATATATGTCGGAATCGAGAAATTAAACTGGTTAGCGAAACATTTAAGATTGATTTGATACCAGTAGAGTTAGGGAGTTTTGATGTGATAATCGGTATGGACTGGTTGAAAGAAGTGAAAGCGGAGATCGTTTGTTACAAAAATGCAATTCGCATTATACGAGAAAAAGGAAAACCCTTAATGGTGTACGGAGAAAAGGGCAACACGAAGCTACATCTTATTAGTAATTTGAAGGCACAAAAACTAATAAGAAAAGGTTGCTATGCTGTTCTAGCACACGTCGAGAAAGTACAAACTGAAGAAAAGAGCATCAATGATGTTCCCATTGCAAAAGAATTTCCCGATGTATTTCCGAAAGAATTACCGGGATTACCCCCACATCGATCCGTTGAATTTCAAATAGATCTTGTACCAGGAGCTGCACCAATAGCTCGTGCTCCTTACAGACTCGCACCCAGCGAGATGAAAGAACTGCAAAGCCAATTACAAGAACTTTTAGAGCGTAGTTTCATTCGACCAAGCACATCACCGTGGGGAGCTCCTGTTTTGTTTGTCAAGAAGAAAGATGGTACATTCAGGTTGTGTATCGACTACCGAGAGTTGAACAAACTTACCATCAAGAACCGCTACCCACTACCGAGAATCGATGACTTATTTGATCAACTACAAGGCTCGTCTGTTTATTCAAAGATTGACTTACGTTCCGGGTATCATCAAATGCGGGTGAAAGAAGATGATATTCCAAAGACTGCTTTCAGAACACGTTACGGTCATTACGAGTTTATGGTCATGCCGTTTGGTTTAACTAATGCACCAGCTGTGTTCATGGACCTTATGAACCGAGTGTGTGGACCATACCTTGACAAGTTTGTCATTGTTTTCATTGATGACATACTTATTTACTCAAAGAATGACCAAGAACACGGTGAACATTTGAGAAAGGTGTTAGAAGTATTGAGGAAGGAAGAATTGTACGCTAAGTTTTCAAAGTGTGCATTTTGGTTGGAAGAAGTTCAATTCCTCGGTCACATAGTGAACAAAGAAGGTATTAAGGTGGATCCGGCAAAGATAGAAACTGTTGAAAAGTGGGAAACCCCGAAAACTCCGAAACACATACGTCAGTTTTTAGGACTAGCTGGTTACTACAGAAGGTTCATCCAAGACTTTTCCAGAATAGCAAAACCCTTGACTGCATTAACGCATAAAGGGAAGAAATTTGAATGGAATGATGAACAAGAGAAAGCGTTTCAGTTATTGAAGAAAAAGCTAACTACGGCACCTATATTGTCATTGCCTGAAGGGAATGATGATTTTGTGATTTATTGTGATGCATCAAAGCAAGGTCTCGGTTGTGTATTAATGCAACGAACGAAGGTGATTGCTTATGCGTCTAGACAATTGAAGATTCACGAACAAAATTATACGACGCATGATTTGGAATTAGGCGCGGTTGTTTTTGCATTAAAGACTTGGAGGCACTACTTATATGGGGTCAAAAGTATTATATATACCGACCACAAAAGTCTTCAACACATATTTAATCAGAAACACCTGAATATGAGGCAGCGTAGGTGGATTGAATTATTGAATGATTACGATTTTGAGATTCGTTACCACCCGGGGAAGGCAAATGTGGTAGCCGATGCCTTGAGCAGGAAGGATAGAGAACCCATTCGAGTAAAATCTATGAATATAATGATTCATAATAACATTACTACTCAAATAAAGGAGGCGCAACAAGGAGTTTTAAAAGAGGGAAATTTAAAGGATGAAATACCCAAAGGATCGGAGAAGCATCTTAATATTCGGGAAGACGGAACCCGGTATAGGGCTGAAAGGATTTGGGTACCAAAATTTGGAGATATGAGAGAAATGGTACTTAGAGAAGCTCATAAAACCAGATACTCAATACATCCTGGAACGGGGAAGATGTACAAGGATCTCAAGAAACATTTTTGGTGGCCGGGTATGAAAGCCGATGTTGCTAAATACGTAGGAGAATGTTTGACGTGTTCTAAGGTCAAAGCTGAGCATCAGAAACCATCAGGTCTACTTCAACAACCCGAAATCCCGGAATGGAAATGGGAAAACATTACCATGGATTTCATCACTAAATTGCCAAGGACTGCAAGCGGTTTTGATACTATTTGGGTAATAGTTGATCGTCTCACCAAATCAGCACACTTCCTGCCAATAAGAGAAGATGACAAGATGGAGAAGTTAGCACGACTGTATTTGAAGGAAGTCGTCTCCAGACATGGAATACCAATCTCTATTATCTCTGATAGGGATGGCAGATTTATTTCAAGATTCTGGCAGACATTACAGCAAGCATTAGGAACTCGTCTAGACATGAGTACTGCCTATCATCCACAAACTGATGGGCAGAGCGAAAGGACGATACAAACGCTTGAAGACATGCTACGAGCATGTGTTATTGATTTCGGAAACAGTTGGGATCGACATCTACCGTTAGCAGAATTTTCCTACAACAACAGCTACCATTCAAGCATTGAGATGGCGCCGTTTGAAGCACTTTATGGTAGAAAGTGCAGGTCTCCGATTTGTTGGAGTGAGGTGGGGGATAGACAGATTACGGGTCCGGAGATTATACAAGAAACTACCGAGAAGATCATCCAAATTCAACAACGGTTGAAAACCGCCCAAAGTCGACAAAAGAGCTACGCTGACATTAAAAGAAAAGATATAGAATTTGAAATTGGAGAGATGGTCATGCTTAAAGTTTCACCTTGGAAAGGCGTTGTTCGATTTGGTAAACGAGGGAAATTAAATCCAAGGTATATTGGACCATTCAAGATTATTGATCGTGTCGGACCAGTAGCTTACCGACTTGAGTTACCTCAACAACTCGCGGCTGTACATAACACTTTCCACGTCTCGAATTTGAAGAAATGTTTTGCTAAAGAAGATCTCACTATTCCGTTAGATGAAATCCAAATCAACGAAAAACTCCAATTCATCGAAGAACCCGTCGAAATAATGGATCGTGAGGTTAAAAGACTTAAGCAAAACAAGATACCAATTGTTAAGGTTCGATGGAATGCTCGTAGAGGACCCGAGTTCACCTGGGAGCGTGAAGATCAGATGAAGAAGAAATACCCGCATCTATTTCCAGAAGATTCGTCAACACCTTCAACAGCTTAAAATTTCGGGACGAAATTTATTTAACGGGTAGGTACTGTAGTGACCCGAACTTTTCCATGTTTATATATATTAATTGAGATTGATATTTACATGATTAAATGTTTCCAACATGTTAAGCAATCAAACTTGTTAAGACTTGATTAATTGAAATAGGTTTCATATAGACAATTGACCACCCAAGTTGACCGGTGATTCACGAACGTTAAAACTTGTAAAAAAACTATATGATGACATATATATGGTTATATATATAGTTAACATGATATTATGATAAGTAAACATATCATTAATTATATTAACAATGAACTACATATGTAAAAACAAGACTACTAACTTAATGATTTTGAAACGAGACATATATGTAACGTTTATCGTTGTAACGACATTTAATGTATATATATCATATTAAGAGATATTCGTACATCATAATATCATGATAATATAATAATTTAAAATCTCTTTTGATATTATAAACATTGGGTTAACAACATTTAACAAGATCGTTAACCTAAAGGTTTCAAAACAACACTTACATGTAACGACTAACGATGACTTAACAACTCAGTTAAAATGTATATACATGTAGTGTTTTAATATGTATTTATACACTTTTGAAAGACTTCAATACACTTATCAAAATACTTCTACTTAACAAAAATGCTTACAATTACATTCTCATTCAGTTTCATCAACAATTCTACTCGTATGCACCCGTATTCGTACTCGTACAATACACAGCTTTTAGATGTATGTACTATTGGTATATACACTCCAATGATCAGCTCTTAGCAGCCCATGTGAGTCACCTAACACATGTGGGAACCATCATTTGGCAACTAGCATGAAATATCTCATAAAATTACAAAAATATGAGTAATCATTCATGACTTATTTACATGAAAACAAAATTACATATCCTTTATATCTAATCCATACACCAACGACCAAAAACACCTACAAACACTTTCATTCTTCAATTTTCTTCATCTAATTGAACTCTCTCAAGTTCTATCTTCAAGTTCTAAGTGTTCTTCATAAATTCCAAAAGTTCTAGTTTCATAAAATCAAGAATACTTTCAAGTTTGCTAGCTCACTTCCAATCTTGTAAGGTGATCATCCAACCTCAAGAAATCTTTGTTTCTTACAGTAGGTTATCATTCTAATACAAGGTAATAATCATATTCAAACTTTGGTTCAATTTCTATAACTATAACAATCTTATTTCAAGTGATGATCTTACTTGAACTTGTTTTCGTGTCATGATTTTGCTTCAAGAACTTTGAGCCATCCAAGGATCCATTGAAGCTAGATCCATTTTTCTCTTTTCCAGTAGGTTCATCCAAGGAACTTAAGGTAGTAATGATGTTCATAACATCATTCGATTCATACATATAAAGCTATCTTATTCGAAGGTTTAAACTTGTAATCACTAGAACATAGTTTAGTTAATTCTAAACTTGTTCGCAAACAAAAGTTAATCCTTCTAACTTGACTTTTAAAATCAACTAAACACATGTTCTATATCTATATGATATGCTAACTTAATGATTTAAAACCTGGAAACACGAAAAACACCGTAAAACCGGATTTACGCCGTCGTAGTAACACCGCGGGCTGTTTTGGGTTAGTTAATTAAAAACTATGATAAACTTTGATTTAAAAGTTGTTATTCTGAGAAAATGATTTTTATTATGAACATGAAACTATATCCAAAAATTATGGTTAAACTCAAAGTGGAAGTATGTTTTCTAAAATGGTCATCTAGACGTCGTTCTTTCGACTGAAATGACTACCTTTACAAAAATGACTTGTAACTTATTTTTCCGACTATAAACCTATAATTTTTCTGTTTAGATTCATAAAATAGAGTTCAATATGAAAACTTAGCAATTTGATTCACTCAAAACGGATTTAAAATGAAGAAGTTATGGGTAAAATAAGATTGGATAATTTTTCTCATTTTAGCTACGTGAAAATTGGTAACAAATCTATTCCAACCATAACTTAATCAACTTGTATTGTATATTATGTAATCTTGAGATACCATAGACACGTATACAATGTTTCGACCTATCATGTCGACACATCTATATATATTTCGGAACAACCATAGACACTCTATATGTGAATGTTGGAGTTAGCTATACAGGGTTGAGGTTGATTCCAAAATATATATAGTTTGAGTTGTGATCAATACTGAGATACGTATACACTGGGTCGTGGATTGATTCAAGATAATATTTATCGATTTATTTCTGTACATCTAACTGTGGACAACTAGTTGTAGGTTACTAACGAGGACAGCTGACTTAATAAACTTAAAACATCAAAATATATTAAAAGTGTTGTAAATATATTTTGAACATACTTTGATATATATGTATATATTGTTATAGGTTCGTGAATCAACCAGTGGCCAAGTCTTACTTCCCGACGAAGTAAAAATCTGTGAAAGTGAGTTATAGTCCCACTTTTAAAATCTAATATTTTTGGGATGAGAATACATGCAGGTTTTATAAATGATTTACAAAATAGACACAAGTACGTGAAACTACATTCTATGGTTGAATTATCGAAATCGAATATGCCCCTTTTTATTAAGTCTGGTAATCTAAGAATTAGGGAACAGACACCCTAATTGACGCGAATCCTAAAGATAGATCTATTGGGCCTAACAAACCCCATCCAAAGTACCGGATGCTTTAGTACTTCGAAATTTATATCATATCCGAAGGGTGTCCCGGAATGATGGGGATATTCTTATATATGCATCTTGTTATTGTCGGTTACCAGGTGTTCACCATATGAATGATTTTTATCTCTATGTATGGGATGTGTATTGAAATATGAAATCTTGTGGTCTATTGTTACGATTTGATATATATAGGTTAAACCTATAACTCACCAACATTTTTGTTGACGTTTTAAGCATGTTTATTCTCAGGTGATTATTAAGAGCTTCCGCTGTCGCATACTTAAATAAGGACAAGATTTGGAGTCCATGCTTGTATGATATTGTGTAAAAACTGCATTCAAGAAACTTATTTTGTTGTAACATATTTGTATTGTAAACCATTATGTAATGGTCGTGTGTAAACAGGATATTTTAGATTATCATTATTTGATAATCTACGTAAAGCTTTTTAAACCTTTATTGATGAAATAAAGGTTATGGTTTGTTTAAAAATGAATGCAGTCTTTGAAAAACGTCTCATATAGAGGTCAAAACCTCGCAACGAAATCAATTAATATGGAACGTTTTTAATAAATAAGAACGGGACATTTCAGATGGCTTTAGTACTTCGAGATTATTATTATACAGACGTCGATGTCTGTGGGGATATTCTACGCATTATGGTTAATGTCGGTTACCAGGTGTTCAATCCATATGAATGATTTTTTTTATGCAGATGGCTATATGCATGCATGATGTTTATGAGAAATTGAAATATGAAATCTTGTGGTCTATTAAAATTATGAAAATGATTGATTACAATAAACTAATGAACTCACCAACCTTTTGGTTGACACTTGAAAGCATGTTTATTCTCAGGATTGAAAGAAATCTTCCACTGTGCATTTGCTCATTTTAAAGATAATACTAGGAGTCATTCATGGCATATTTCAAAAAACGTTGCATTCAAGTCGTTGAGTTCAATAAAGATTATGTTTAATCAAATGACAGATTAGGTCATTTATAGATGGATATTATGAAATGGTATGCATGCCTTTCAACTTTCGATGTAGTGAAAGTTCGTCTTCTAAAACGAATGCAATGTTTGTAAAATGTATCATATAGAGGTCAAATACCTCGCAATGTAATCATATGTTATTGTATTCGTCCTTATAGATTAGGACGATCATCTCATCGGTGGGTTACCAACCTTGTCGCCTCGGTTGGTGCCCAACTAACAGTGCGCACATAATATCACAGATATTCAGTCATGCAATCATCCTAACTAGCATGGCAATATCTAACTACACATGGTATTCATACTGAACATAAACATAAGAGTAAAGAGTCTGAACAAGTAGCGTGTCAGTTACTTAATACTCTATCCGGAGATAGACCCACTCACCGAATACCAGCAATAAGCTCAGATAATCTATCACTGAGCGACTTCCTTATCCTTATCACCTGAACATAAGGCAAATCAAGTTAGTTTCTGTCTGTTAACACAAAACAGCACAGTACAGAAAAGCAGTCACAAAAAGCGCCGCTAAAAGTCCACCTAACACTTATGCATTTTCAGAATTTACATCATGAACATCATAAATCACGCGGACAGCATAACGGCTAGAAAATAGCTAATGTACAAAACAACTACTGATCTGATATGCATCCGTACGGTTGCAAGTCCATCCGTACGGTTGCATCATGCATCCGTACGGTTGCAAACTTTCTACCAGGTTGTACCAACACCACTGCATCCATACGGTTGCACATGCATCGGTACGGTTGCACCATGTATCCGTGCGGTTGCAAGCTGCAACCGTACGGTTGTGTTCAACGTGCAGCAGCAGCAGAAAACTGACGGGTTTCGACCTAAAATCACCAATTGGTGCTCTAGAGCTCGTTTCTTACCTTTAAACTGACCAAATCAAATACATTTAACATCAATAAGCATAAACCCACAAGATTTTGACACAAACAACATCAAAATCAACCATTTTGGCTCAAAATTGCTTTTTTGACAAAGTTAACACAAAATCAACATTTTCTTAAAGATTAGAGCTTGAAATACTTTGATTCTTACCTCTATAGACTCAGTAATTCGTAGAGAACAAGATGTTATGAATGATTTGAGCTCTAGAACATAGATTAGAAATCTAGGGTTTTCAATGTGATAAGGAATTAGGTACGGGATGTTTTTAGAAGGTTCAAGAAAATGCAAGAAAGGCAGGTCACAAGCTTTTATATTTAGGTTAAATACAATACCCCATCACACACGGGTATTTACAAGTTATCTAATATCTTTCGTACTTAATTTTACTGCCCTAACGGAGTCCAAATTAAATAAACAAACCTGTTCTGTGACCCTTGTCACAAACTGGTCTTAACCAAATAATAAAATAACAATAAACATTTAATTAAAATAAAAGCATAATTAACCACACAATTATGCCTAAGGGCAAAAAGGTCTTCTTACATCTAGGCCCGATATGAGGATGTTACAAATCCACCCCCTTAAAGAGATTCCGTCCTCGGATTCTGGTCTTGGTCAAACAGATGTGGATAACGAGCCTTCATCAGCTCTTCGGTCTCCCACGTAAAGTTCGATCCTAAACTATGCTCCCACTCAACAAGCACCATATGGATCTCCTTCTTTCTCAGCTTAGTTACCTTTCTATCGACTATCCTAACCGGTTCTTCAACTAACTTTTAATTCAAGTCAACCCTTAAATCGCTTAATGGAACCAGTTGTGTCTCATCATCATCCTTACACTTTACACTTCCTAAGGTAACACACATTGGAAGTGTTATGTATCCCTGCCAACTCTGCTGGAAGTTCTAACACAACTGTCTGATCATTAACTCTCTGAATAATCTTGAACGGCCCAAAGTATCTTGGAGCTAACTTACCCCGATTACTAAACCTGAGAACTCCCTTCCAAGGTGATACATTCAAGTATACACGATCCCCGACCTCAAAGTTTACCGGACGTCTACGTGGATCGACATACATTTTCTGTCTATCTCGTGCCACTTTCAACTTTTCACGCGCTATCGCTACCTTATCTGCTGTTATCTGAACTAATTTGGGACCTGCAAACTGTTTCTCTCCGACTTCTAACCAACAAGTCGGCATTCTACATATGCGACCATACAACATCTCATAAGGCGGCATACCAATACTCGAATGATAAGTATTATTGTAAGCGAACTCGATCAACAGTAGATGTATATCCCATAGACCATCGTACTCTAACACGCAGGACCTAAGCATATCCTCTAGTGTCTGTATTGTACGTTCACTCTGACCATCGGTCTGTGGATGAGACGCTGTACTCAGATTTACCCTCGTTCCCAAACTTTTCTGTAAACTGTGCCAGAAGTTAGACACAAATCTAAAATCCCTGTCAGATACGATAGACAATGGAACTCCCTGTCGAATAACTATTTCTTTCAAGTACAATTCTGCCAAAGTACTCAACGAAGTTGTCTCTTTTGTAGCTAAGAAATGTGCACTTTTCGTCAGTCGATCAACAATTACCCATATCATATCATTAACTCTCTGAGATCTAGGTAATTTGGTTACAAAATCCATGGTAATATGATCCCATTTCCACTCTGGAATTTTCATCTGTTGTAACGAACCATAAGGTTTCTGGTGTTCAGCTTTAACTTGAGAACAAATATGACATCTTTCTACTAATTGAGCAACATTTTTCTTCATCGTTGGCCACCAATACATCAGCTTTAGATCATTATACATCTTGGTACTCCCCAAATGGACAGTCAACCTCGATTTGTGTGCTTCATTTAAGATCAATTTTTTTAAATCTCCAAGCATATGCACCTAAATTCGGTTCTTAAACGTCTTAAGTCCACGGGAATCGTCAGTCAATTGGTCCTTGATTTTGGTTATCAGTTCAGTCTTTAAGTTCTCCTCCAATAAAGCTTGGGCTTGAACTTGTCTTATCTATTCAATAAGGTCTAAAACTATTTCGGTTCTCATAATTTCACGATCTCTACGGTCTTTTTACCACTTAAAGCATCAGCAACAACATTTGCTTTACCAGGGTGATACTTTATTTCACAATCATAGTCTTTTATAAGCTCAATCCACCGTCTCTGTCGCATATTCAGTTCTTTCTGCGTGAAAATATATTGGAGGTTCTTATGGTCTGTACATATCACACACTTTGTACCGTATAAGTAGTGTCTCCATAACTTCAATGCAAATACCACTGCGGCCATTTCTAAATCATGAACCGGATAATTATGTTCGTGTGTCTTTAACTGACGAGAAGCGTACGCAATAACTTTATCTCTCTGCCTCAGTACATACCCTAACCCGACAATTGATGCATCACAATAAACCACAAAGTCATCTGAACCCTCTGGCAATGCTAACACTCGAGCCTGACACAACAACTGTTTCAAAGTCTGAAAAGCCTGTTCTTGTTGATCACCCCATCGGAAACTTACATCTTTTCTAGTCAATTTGGTTAACGGACCCTCTATTTTAGAAAAATCTTTTATAAATCGGCGATAATAACCTGCAAGACCCAAGAAACTCTTTACTTCTGTCGGTGTCTTCGGCGAATTCCAACCCATTACCGCTTCTATTTTTGATGGATCCACTTTAATACCTGCCTCACAGATAACATGACCCAGAAATTGCACCTCTCGAAGCCAAAACTCACACTTCGAGAACTTTGCGTATGACTACTCTTTCTTTAACAACTCTAACACTAATCGAAGATGTGTCACATGATCAGTCTCTGTTTTTGAATATACCAATATATCATCGATAAACACAATAACAAACTGATCTAAATATGGTTTACAAACCCTGTTCATCAGATCCATGAAGACTGCTGGAGCATTTGTCAACCCAAATGGCATAATCTAGAACTCGTAATGCCCATATCTCGTTCTGAACGTGATCTTCGGTGTATCTGATTCTGCCACCCGAACCTGATAATACCCGAATCTAAGATCTATTTTCGAGAAATACGACGCACCATGTAGCTGGTCAAACAGATCATCGATTCTAGGCAACAGATACTTATTCTTAACCGTTCTATTATTCAATTCCCGATAATCTATACACATTCTCAGAGTACCGTCTTTCTTCTTTACAAACAACACAGGCGCTCCCCACGGCGAAGAGCTCGGTCTTATAAACCCTCTATCTAACAATTCCTGTATCTGAGACATCATTTCCCTGATTTCAGAAGGTGCTAACCTATAAGGAGCCTTAGCTACTTGAGTTGTTCCTGCAACCAACTCAATCTTATACTCTACTTCTCTAACAGGCGGCAACCCCGGTAACTCATCAGAAAATACCTCAGGAAATTCCGAAACTACTAGAATATCGGTAACAGATTTCTTCTCTAACTTAGCATCAATAACATAAGCAATAAAAGATTCACACCCTTTAGAAAGTGACTTCTTCGCCTTCATCATAGATATCAATGGAAAACTGAACCCACTTCGTTCCGCTCGGGCCACAATACGGGTTCCGTCGGTCAATCGGAAAGTCACAATCTTCTTATCACACTTAATATGGGCCTTATGTAGGCTCATCCAGTTCATCCCTAATACTACATCGAATCTAGGGATAGGCAACACTAAACAGGACATAGCAAGCGGTCTACCATCAATTTCTATACTAGCCCCAGACATATACGTTGTGACTGGAACCATCTTACCATCATCTACCTCTACTCTAACAGGCTCATGCAGCACAGTAGTAGGTAACCCTAACTTGGTACAGAAATCTATAGACATAAATGTCCTATTTGCACCCGAATCAAACAATACTCTAGCAGGTATTGAGTTGATCAAGAACATACCGATTTTGATGTCATCATTATTAGTTGCGGCCTCAACTGTCATCTGAAAGGCCCTGGCTTCCGCAGTCGGCGGGTTCTTTCTCTTCTGTCCACTAAAGGCTGTGGAACCCCCGACAGATACCGAACGCGCCCCTGACCCTGCCCCGGAACTTGCGCCATTTGACGCCTGACAACTTGCTGAACAATGACCTGGCTGATGACAACTCCAACACACATTCTCCCTGAAGGAACACCCCTGAGACTCATGACCTACCATACCACATCTCAAACATCTTCTCGTAGCCTCAGAACACTGGCCACTGTGAGAAGACTTACAACCTTTACACCATTCTCTCTTTCCCGAACCAGACCCTGTGCTTGAATGATTACCTTTACCCTTCGGTCTAAACCCAAATGGTTTCTTAGACTTAGAACCTGACTGAGACTGACTGGTAGCCTGACTACCCTGCTGTACCACATTCCCTATATTCATGCCCCTTGCAGCTCCAACATCACTTTCTACCATCTTTGCCATCACAAAATCCTGAGATAACGTCGGTGCTGACCTCACAAACGTCCTGTATTCTGGCAAGATCATATTCACAAAATGCCGGATTCTTGATTGTTCATCAGGCATCCATTGTTGTACAAACCTCAACTTATCCATGTATTTCTCAATTACCTCATCAGATGACATCTAAGGTGTCATCCGCATCTCCAAAAACTTTTGATTCTATTCATGTCAAACACATTGTAGTACTACTCACATACCTTACCGTAAAACTGCTCCCAAGTGATCATTCGAACTTGTTCTGGAGGAACACTTGCTATCACAGAATCCTACCACACCATAGCTCTGTCTTTCAACAACCTACTCACATAATTTACCTTCAATTCTGGCTCACACTGACATGCCTCGAATGCCTTTTCAACTTCCCTTAACCAGTTGAGAGTTGTGGTTTGGTCAGAACTTCCTGAGTAGGGAGAATGTCCACAATCCCTGAATTGTTTAAAGGTGCATCTTTTTGGTGGTTGATATTGTTGTTGAAATTGATGTTGCGGAAATGGTTGTTGGTATATGGGCGGCTGAACTTGGTTCATCATCATGGGATTTTGATATTGGTAGTTAAACTGTGGTGGCATAACATGTTGAGGGAATTGGTTCTGTAATGGGTATTAGTACTGGTTCCGGTGTATTTACGGTATGGTTTGTGACTGAGCAGTTTCAAAACCTGGTGGTGTATCCTCAATACCCGACTGTCTAGCTAACTCAAGCTCAGTAATCTTTTCCTGAGCTTCCTTAAGCTTACTTTCAAGCTCATGCACATAATCAGTCTCCTAAATCTCTGCCTCATCCTCCACATCTGGAGCACTGAACGTTCCGGGGTGGATCGGGTTTGTAGCGTTCGCATCCCTGTCATCTGCTGTAGAGACCCGTCCTAATCCATCTGGACGAAGTCCATATCGATTATAAACGATTCACAACAGTTGATTACATCGCGAGGTACTTGACCTCTATATGATATATTTTACAAACATTGCATTCGTTTTTGAAAAGACAATCTTTCATTACATCAAAAGTTGACGGCATGCATACCATTTCATAATATATCTAACTATAATTGACTTAATAATAATCTTGATGAACTCAACGACTAGAATGCAACGTCTTTTGAAATATGCCATGAATGACTCCAAGTAATATCTCTAAAATGAGCAAATGCACAGCAGAAGATTTCTTTCGTACATGAGAATAAACATGCTTTCAAGTGTCAACCAAAAGGTTGGTGAGTTCATTAGTTTAACATAAATAATCATTTTCATCATTTTAATAGACCACAAGATTTTCATTTAAAGGGTTTTTATATGAAATGATTTTCGGTTATCGGATAATATTCTAATTATATATAATATATAATATAGTATGGAAGATCCCGTAGAATACGGAGGAAATTAAGGAAACGTGTCAGATAAAGTCTACAGTAACAGATACGCTAAGATATGAATTTTTGTCTATACACTATTCATGCAGTCAATGCAGTAAAACGTGTCTAGACTAAGAATAATGAGCAGGTAATTTCCTAAGGATGATAAGCAGATGATTTCCGACAAAAACGATAAGTAAAACTTTTGACATGCAGACACGGTCGAAGTCTAGACTCACTAATGCATCCTAACAACTATCAGTTGGACTCACTAATGCAAGACCTGGTTCGCTAAGACCACCGCTCTGATACCAACAGTGATGACCCGTCCTAATCCATCCGGACGAAGTCCACATCGATTATAAACGATTCACAATAATTGGTTACATCGCGAGGTACTTGACCTCTATATGATACATTTTACAAACATTGCATTCGTTTTTAAAAGACAGACTTTCTTTTCATCGAAAGTTGATAGTATGCATACCATTTCATAATATATCCAACTATAATTGACTTAATATTAATCTTGATGAACTCAACGACTCGAATGCAACGTCTTTTGAAATATGTCATGAATGACTCCAAGTAATATCTCTAAAATGAGCAAATGCACAGCGGAAGATTTCTTTCGTACTTGAGAATAAACATACTTTAAAGTGGTAACCAAAAGGTTGGTGAGTTCATTAGTTTATCATAAATAATCATTTCATAATTTTAATAGACCACAAGATTTCATATTTCCATTTCTCATAAACATACGTCCCATGTATAGAGACAAAAATATCATTCATATGGATTGAACACCTGGTAACTGATATTCACAATATGCATATAAGAATATCCCCATCATTCCGGGATCCTCCTTCGGACATGATATAAATTTCGAAGTACTAAAGCATCCGGTACTTTGGATGGGGCTTGTTGGGCCCGATAGATCTATCTTTAGGATTAGCGTCAATTAGGGTGTCTGTTCCCTAATTCTTAGATTACCAGACTAAAAAGGGGCATATTCAGTTTAATAATCCAGCCATAGAATGTAGTTTCATTTACTCGTGTCTATTTCGTAAAACAGTTATAAAAGCAGCGCATGTATTCTCAGCCCAAAAATATAAAGGGTAAAAAGGCAAATGAAACTCACCATACTGTATTTTATAGTAAAAATACATATGACGACATTGAACAAGTATAGGGTTGACCTCGGATTCACGAACCTATATCATTTGTGTATATATATATTAATACACATAATCGTAATCGAATAAATATATATATATAAATTTCTTAGTTATATCGTTTTCATATTGAATATATATATATATATATATATATATATATATATATATATATATATATATATATATATATATATATATATATATATTTAAATTTGTATATGTTTTATATTTTCATTTTGTATATAAAACATTAGTTTTGTTATGTTATAGGTATTAAGTATTATATACATATATATATATATTTCGTTTGTTTTGTTAAAATAGTAATTATAATAATACCAAAGTAATATTAGTAGTGATAATAATATTGATAATACTAGTGTTAATAATAATGATAGTAATATTAATAATTTTATTATTAATGATGATTTTAAATGATAATTCTTATAATAATGATAATAACCATAGTCTTTACTAAGATGAAAAGTTTACTAATAAGGAAAAATAATAATTTTGATAATAATAATATTAATAATAAGTCTATAATGATACTAATACTAATATGTATTATAGTAAATATAATTTGTATTATTTTCATAATAACAATAATAATAATAATAACCTTAATCATAATAATACTTATATTGATATTAATACCACTAAAAAAATAACATTTGTAGTACTTACTGATGCTACATAATAGTAAAATGATAATAATAATAATCATAACATCACTAATACCTAATAATTATAATAAATGATAATTTCTACTTATATTTGTAATATTAATAACAATAATAATTATAATACTAATATTATCAACAATACAATAATAACCATAACAATAATAGTCATTTTAAGAATAATAATAACAAGTATTCATAAGTAGTAGTAGTAATAATAATAATAATAATAATAATAATAATAATAATAATAATAATAATAATAATAATAATAATTATAATCATAATAATAATAATAATAATAATAATAATAATAATAATAATAATAATAATAATAATAATAATAATAATAATAATAATAATAATAATAATAATAATAATAATAATAATAATAATAATAATAATAATAATAATGAAAGATTAATGATTATACCCTTTGTAGCATTAAAAAGCGATAAACTGCTCGAGACAGGACTTGAACCCGCGACCTTCCGCTCACATGAATAACCCTTTAACCAATGAACCATTCTTGTTTTTCCATTAATATTATAACCCGTTAATATTTAACTCAACCTAATTCAATTTTTCATCTCTTTCCTGTCACGAATGAACTAGGGACCGATCAACTATATCATCCTAAATCGTTTGATTTAATCATCATAATTGAAACAGAAAACATTTAACTGCGATACTTTGATTGAATATCAAAATAAAGACAGAAATAAACATAGCAGTAGCTGTAAAAAAAAACGAAGAACATCAAAAATCGAATTTTGATATCGGGGTGTTTTGAGACTTTAATGTGTTCATGAAAACAGTTCAAAATCATCTCCTTAACACTCTTCAATCACCAATTTCTTCAGAAACAACATATAACTCGTGAATTCAGAGGAAGAAGAAAAAGTTGACTTTTTAGAAATAAATTTTGACTCAAAAATTCGTATTCGTTAAAAGGAATTGGAACCTGAGAATTTGAGGAAACATTCACGACATGATTTGGGACACTTCTGCATTATTAGATTTTTAAAATGAATTCGATTTCGAAATATGAACAAAAAGTCATACGTACAGAGATAACGAAATAAATAAATAAATAAAAAAATTGATTCAACAACTGGTACCTTATTGAACTAGCGGTATTTGAATGTGATATAGGAAATATTGAATAGTTTTTATCAATAAGAGGATCAATCATATAATGAAGGTGTTGGCTATTAATCACGAGTGAAATAGAATGCAGGAAAAACAATATATATAGTTTGATAGTGATATGATATAATTTACGTGTAATTGACTGATTTTATATTTAACTTTATTAATAAATGTATTCATAATAATAATACTAATTAATAATTATATTATTAAAATTTGTTAATAATAAAATAAAATACTATACTAATAATAATAATAATAGAAGTAATAATAATCATAATAATAAGTAACCATAATAATAATAATGAAAATGATAATAATAATAATATTATTATCGATAATAAGAATAATAATACTAATTATATTATTAAAAAAGATGATAATATTATAAGTAATAATAATATATCAATTTATATATATATATATATATATATATATATATATATATATATATATATATATATATATATATATATATATATATATATATATATATATATATATATATATATATATATATATATATATATATATATATAACCAATTTCATATTTATATGTTATATATTGAAAATAAAACTATTAATAATACTGATTTTAATGTTGATATTTCTGAAAGTAACAATTTTAATATAACAAATAAATTTTAACTTGTATTATATTATTAATTATGTAGTATTTATGTACTACTTTATATAATAACTTTTATTAAATATTTATTATTTATTTATAAACCTTATATGTGTTACAATATACACATAATAATATTTATACGCAGAAATCATACATATATTTATATATATATAGATTCATTTTAAATTACACTTAATTATTTTATATTTTATTTTACATATTTAATTCTAATGTTTCTATTTTATAATTTCACTTTATTATATATATACTTACTTTTATATATGTATACATATTTATTTACAAACAATTGTTCGTGAATCGTCGGGAATAGTCAGAGTCAAATGTATCTATGTAAAATAGTTCCAACAATTTGAGTCTCAGTTTAATAGACTTTACTTATCGTGTCGAAATCATATACAGATTAAGTTTAAATTTAGTCGGAAATTCCCGGGTCGTCACAGTACCTACCCGTTAAAGAAATTTCGTCCCGAAATTTGAGTAAGGTGGTCATGGCTAACAATAAAAATATTTTCATGACGAATATGAGTTGATAACTAGAGTTTTATCATCGCTAAGTAACTGAATAGAATAATTAAATTACTCGAAGCGTATGAGAGAAGCTATCGCAAAAGATTTGAATAGAGATTCGTCTTAGCTTTTGACGTAGTCAAGGTTGAATTTAGAAAATAAGGTGCGTCTTAACTTTTGACGTTGTCTAGATTGAATTCCGGAATTCAAGGGATTTAAAGAAAATCTTCGAAATCCAAAAGATTTGATTCTTCGGCGAGTAAGGAAATTAAGATCTCTATAATTAAATACGGTGATCTGCCTCGATTGCTCTGTCTGATATTTCCATTATAAATTAAACTCTTCCGTTCCATTATTCTCACCATTCCTATACTTTCTTTCTTATTTAATACATCCAAAAGATTGTGAAAATGCTTAATCCCGTTCTAATCCCTGATATTTTTCTCATTATTACTTCTGTATTCTTCTTTTCAATCTTCCACCAGAAAAATCTATTTACTTCTACCATTACCTTGGGGTGATACTATTCTTAATTCTACCGTGTCTTTATATTGCTATTCGTATTAATACCCACAGTTTGTAACCTCCGTGTTGTTATTGGGTTATGTATTCTCTCTTATATTTTGGAGCTTGTTAACACCTATTTCCTTATGAGGTAAGGCTTAGTGTGCCAACACGTTACTAAAAGTAACCAAGTTTTAGGTGGGCGAGTGTTGCCGATTGATGTTTACGCTTGGGAAATAATCCCTGCAGACCCGGTTCACAAGTATAGAAACTTGAAGGGTGGCTTAATCAATCTGTCGTCCGTAGTGCGAAGAATTGCTAGCCGGATGACTTAAAGTGAGAAAAAGTGCTAGAGAGAGAAAGAGATGAAGTCTCTACTCTCAAATTAGTCAGAATGTCTGAACCCTGTAAAATGACGACCCAAGGGGTCTATTTATAGTGTCAGATTCATCGGATTATTCGGAGACACATGTCAGATGATGATACGTTCTGTTACTTGTGATCCGAAATTTATGCTGAAAGTGGCGTTCTCCAGCCAGGCTTACGCGCTAGGCGGCCTTCAAGGCTTATGCATGACGGAGCAACGTGTATACTGGAGAATCGTTGGACGGATAATTCCACAAAACTGTTGTTTCCAGTCTTCCTGATGCTACTTTTATGCAACCATTATGCCTTTTATGCGTGTATACGATAGGATACACCATTAGAGCTCTTTGCCTTTTTTATTTTTATTCTCTTCTTGACCTCAAGTAAAGCGAGTAACGGTCTAGAATTCGTAAGTATGGATTTTCGGATTGTTAGGACCCCGAAGTTGTATAGTGTTAATGTGAAAATAAGCTTAAATGAAGGTTCCTTAGAAGAGGGCTATATAAGGAACCTATGTAGTCCTAATTAGATAGCCATTACATTGTAACCGAGTTCTAGAAGCTGTGGAATGTAATTGTACCGATTCTCTTTAATATCGAGTCTCATTCCTATCTACCGAATCTCTCTTTATCTTATCATTTCTCTCAATCTCAACATGATCTGACCTATCATTTGGTATCAGAGCTTCCAGGAAGTGATTCTACATCACTATATTGATCCAGAGATTGTAGATTACAGAATCTGATTACTCTCGGTATTTTGAATCAAATTCGGTATCATCGAATTTGATAATCTGACGTTCAGATTCTTGTGATAAGTTCAGCAAAGGTGCATTAGGTATTTTAGAAAGAGTTTCGATCATCATTACAGCTTTTTAACTTCAATTATGGAGAATCAAGTTGATTTATAGAGTTTGTGGCTCAAACTCTCGGTATTGCTTAATTCAAGCTTGATTCTGGATTTTTGTGAAGAATTAAGGATTCAGTTGTGTTCGTGAGGTGTTAAATCACATTTCTGACTGTTCAATTTCTTCAATTCATTAAGTTTTGAAGATTTGATCAACACTCGGTATCGTAACTATTATACCGAGTCTGTTTCATTACTTAAATTCATATTAAGTGTTGCAGATTGTGGTGTGATTGTGATTCTATCACATTCGGTTTGATCATACGCAGCTAATTGGTGTGGTTTGAGAAAGGATTCTGTCATATTTCTAAGTTTTAAACTTAGACTCGGAATTGTCAACTGCTACAGTTGACATTCGGTATCCTATACTTTCGGTATCTTTGATATTTTGTGTGATACTAACGTGTTTCCTTGTGCAGCAAGGTTACAGAATCAAATTCAAAAGGATTGAATTGAGATTGAACTTCAAATTCTTACAGAATCTGACTACCGAATCATATACAGAATCAGAGTTTCTGTATCACTTAATTCATTGTTTTAAGTGGTTACAGGCTACAATTCTTGTGGTTACCGAATCTATACTGAATCTGGGTGTGTCTCTTGTATTTCTGATTAGTTTCTTTTACAGAATCTGATATACAGAATCTTTACCGAATTTTCTACTTTACCGAATCTGCTACAGTACCGAATCTGTTACAGAATCTGACATTCTGATCAGATTGTTGTGATTTTTCATCTGAGATTTGTGTAATACAGAATCTTTACCGAATCTACCTCATTTTCAAGATGTCTACTCAAGATACTTTGATCATTGGATCAGATTCCCGTCCTCCAGTGTTGTTTGATGGCAAGTACACTCAGTGGCTTCACCGTATCACTCAGTACATAGACTATAAGGGTGAGAAAGCAAAGTACATTTGGGCTTCTCTGAGAGATGGTCCAGTTGTTGATTATCATCTGGATACTGGTATGCCAATTCCAGTCTATGAACTTTCTGGTGATAAGCGTGAGAGAGCTCAGGGTGACATAGAGGCAAAGAATATTGTTATGCAAGCTATCTCGTATGAATTGTTTGAAAATGTTGATAGCAACACAACAGCAAAAGATATATGGGATGAGATAAAACGACAACAAGAAGGTTATGACATGTCAGACGTTACTAAATTGAATAAGGCTCTGGGATTCTATGAAGATTTCAAGCAGGAAACTGATGAACCACTCAAGGATACCTATTGTCGTTTCAATGGTGTTCTCAATGAGTTGAAAAGGTGCAAGATCATAAAAGTAAATGCTGAAGTCAACATGAAGTTTCTCAAAAAGCTCAATGCTGATTGGCTTCCTTATGGAACCATTGTTCGATCTACTAAAGAGATTGACAAGTTGACTATTCATGAGCTTGTTGGAGTCCTTATGCATTACCAACCTGAAGTGTCTAAACTTCAAGAAGGAAGGAAAGAGTCTTCTCCGGGCGATCCACTTGCCCTAATTGCTAAAAAGAAGAGCAAAGCATTGACGTCTTCCAAAGGCTTGTCCAAGAAAGTGCTTGTTGAAGAATCAACTGATTCAGAAGATTTGAATCTTTCTGATGTTGATGATTCTCACCTTGAATTAGTCAAGATGGCAGCCATGTTCACAAAAGCCTTGAACAAACACAAGTTTAAAGGCAAATCAAGCAATCAACGCAAAAACTCATCATCTTCCTCGTACTACAAGAAAGCTGATCAATCTAAACAACAACGTGCTGATGATTCTAAGAAGGAAGATTCAATTTGTTTCAATTGTGGCAAAGCTGGTCATTACTCTCGTGAGTGCAAGATGCCTAAGAAAAAGGACGCAACTTACTACAAGAAGAAAATGTTGATGGCTAAGATTGTGGAAACTGGGGGAGAGCTAAAACCGGTTGATGATACTTGGTTTAACTGGACTGACGATTCAGATTCAGAGGTGGAACATGCAAATGTTTGCAAGGTGACAAAGCGCGTCAAATCTAAGGAAGCAATGGAGAATTCTGACTCAACATCCGATGATGATGAGGTACAATCATCTGAAATCTCACCTGATTTTATCAAAATGCAAAATGACTTGATGAAGAATCTGGTCTCAATGTCAAAAGAAGTCTAAGGCTTAAAATCTGAAAACAAGGTTTTAAAAGATAAAATCAAAATGAATGAGACCAGACCTTCCTCATCCAAATTGCAAACGGATGTGCAACAATTGACTCTCCAACTCAACTCTACGAAAACTGAGTTGGAAGATCTGAAAAAGACAATTCATCCAATTAAAGTGGAAAGAACTGATTATCGTTTAAAATCGGAACGACTTGCAGAAAAAGTTCAATTTTTAGAAAAAGATCTTTCTAATTTGAAAAACCAACATGAACCCACACTTTCAAAACTAAACAAGAAAATCGTTCAATTGGAAAACACCATAATTGAAAAGAACACTGAAATTTCTTTATTGTCAAAAGAATCTTTTCAAATGAAAGCACAACTTGCTCGATATGAGGAAAAACTCTATCGAACAGAGCAATCAAAAGCTATCATGGATATGTAACTTTCAAAACAAATGATTTTCATGAATAGACCAAAAACAATTCATGGTGAAAAGTGGGGGTTGGGTTATGAAGATCCGAAAATTTTGGAAAATGCTTCCAAAAAGATTCCAGGATTATATCATTCTGATTATTTTCAAGCTGGTTTACCATCGCATTTTGTACATGCTTCTGATGCTGATTTTGATGATATTATTGAAAATCGTAAATCTAGGAAATACCATCAAATTAGTTTAATGTATGAAAAAATCAATGCTAAGACAGGTAAATCGAATCCTGATTTCTTGAAAAATCTTATTGAAACTGAAAAGAACATGCAACGTGAAGATTATGTGCCTAAGCATAGACTGGTTTATATCCCAACACTCATGCTAGAGAAATACATTTTAATGCTTGAGAATGAAGTGTTTAACAAACATAGTTCTAGCATTACTGCAATAGATGAGGTGTTTGATGAACCAATTTTTGATGTGAAACCAATTCTACCAACTTTACCTGCATGTCCAGATGATGTTTTCCGTGAAGACCTAGCACATGAACTAACTGTCTTCTTTGAGACAGATTCTCTAGGTCAAAATTCTTTAGATGAAAAAGTAGAACCTCCGGATGAACTGAACTTTGAACCTTTGATAGATTTTGAAAGTTAACTTCATCCTTTGCATGATTATTACTTGCATCTGCATGCTGTATGTAATTTGAATCGTATAGTAGCTCAACTGGAACAGGAGAATATTGACTTGCAACTTAAGTGCCAATCATTAGAACAAATGCTTGCTTTGTGTGATAAATTTCCTTCACTGCCTAAGAAAGAATGTACTTATGCTTTTAAGGAGGGTGAAGTGATAGTTTCTGCTGAAGAATTATGTCTTGAGATTAAAAGCTTAAAACAAAAGATAATTCAAATGAAACAGGCTAACACACTTAAGCAAACGTCTAATGTTGCAACCAATGTGCTTGAATGTACTGGTGGGATTACTAAGAAGGGGAAGGGAACAACAACATCTAAGGATGTAAAACCCATTACTATTCTTAAAAATCCTCTACGTTCTCAATTTGGCAATCATGGTTCGAAAGTTGTTTCTACAACTCAATATTTTGTTAAAAAGGTTCATTCTCCAAATGGTTCTGTGTTAACTGAAAGGATTCCTATGATTCCTATGTCAAAAATTTCAAAAGAGAGTCTTTTAAAGAAATCAGTTAAGTCCACAACACACACAAGTTCTAAACCTGATCTAAGTGAGTATGATGCAAAAGAACGTACAATCAAATTGGAAATTCTGTAAAATCAGTCATCTCATGTGTCAACTGAAAAGTTTGGACGTCTAACTAACAAAGGTGTTTTTCGTGTCACATGTCATAATCCAAACTTGAATTACAAATCTGTATGGGTTCCTAAGTCCACGACTAAGAAAGTAGCAACCAAACTAAAGCAATCTGCTAGTCGGCCTAGGAAATCATCTCATGTTTTTCAATTTTCGTCTGTGAACAAAACATCTACTTGGAATAAATTGTGTGTTAAGACTTCTGATAACGATGTAAAGATTGATATTGCATATGATTCTTCGTGTAATGTGGTTTTAAATGATGCTTTATTGTCTAAACTGCATGATGCTTTACGTGATTATTTTATCATTGATCTAAAGTTTGTTGTTAATCCAAAGTTTATTGTTGGTACTAACCGAAAAGGACCCAAAAAACTTTGTGTACCTAAACTCTAGGAAATTCACATTTACAGGGTTTCGACGTCTGTGTTTGGTATATCGATTCCGGTTGTTCTCGACACATGACGGGCGATAAATCCTTGCTTGTCAACTTCATTGACAAATTCCTAGGAATGGTTACATTCGGAAACGATGAGATTGCAACAATAACGGGTTAAGGAGATTTTGTGCAAAATGGCATAACAATCAAACGGGTTTCATATGTTGAGGGTTTGGGGTGCAGTTTATTTAGTGTGAGCCAATTCTGCGATAGAGATCTTCAAGTTCTGTTTGAACGTCGACAATGCTCGGTGCAATCCACCAAAGGGAATGATCTTCTTGTTGGTAAACGTTGTGCTTCACTATATACTATTGACCTCAATGATGCACCATCACATGCAACTATGTGTTTGGCCACTCGTTCTACCAAATAAAATTCATGGTTATGGCATCATCGGATGTTACACCTGAATTACAAGGGTATCAATCGACTAGTCTCTAAAGATTTAGTTGATGGTATTCCAACCTTTCAATATGATAAGCATCATGTATGTCCATCATGTGTGATGGGTAAGCTGAAACGGACTAATCATCCGCTTAAGCAAAACCCTAGTACTTCATCGTCTTTGCAATTATTGCATATGGACTTATGTGGACCCATGCGTATTTTTAACCTCGGTGGCAAGAAACATGTGCTTGTCATTGTTGATGACTATACGCGGTTTACATGGATTTTTCTTTTGCGATCTAAGTCAGAAACCCCCGCCATTATCATTGAATTCATTAAAAAGATTCAACGCTCTTTTAACAAACATGTTAAGAGCATCAGAACTGATAATGGGACGGAATTTAAGAATGACCCGCTTGATAGTTATTTGAAAGACCAAGGCATTGAACATCAGTTCTCTGCTGCTCGGACCCCCCAACAAAATGGAGTAGTCGAACGACGTAATCGTACGTTGTGTGAAGCAGCACGAACGATGCTTGCCTACTCCAAATTACCTCCAAAAATGTGGGGGGAGGCCATTTGAACTGCATGCTATACCCAAAATCGTTGTATTGTAAACAAACGTTTTGATAAAACTCCATATGAGTTATTATATGGTAGACGCCCGAATGTCAAATATTTCCGTGTTTTTGGTTGTATATGCTATGTGCTTAACGACTTTGACAGCCTCAGAAAGTTTGATCCTCATGGCGATCAGGCCATATTTCTTGGTTATTCCTCGAACAAAGTTGCTTATCGTGTTTTTCATAAGCGGACAAAGATGATTAAAGAGAGCATTAACGTCAAGTTCGATGAATTTTCGGGAATGGCTTTTGAACAACTCAGTTCAAAACCCGATCCTAACCTGGCTACTACTTCTTCCGCGCAAAACTCAATTTTCTCGAAGAAGGGTGTTCCTACGGTTACTTCAGAGGAACTGGATATCTTGTTTGATAGTCTTTATACTCCTCAACGGGATTCAAATGTTCAAGCCGTACCGGTTACACCATCGCAGTCAACTACTGTGGAGACTCTTCAAAGTCTTTTTGATGAAGATTCAACACCAACTGATTCACCTGTTGCTTCTTCATCCTCCCTCCAACCTCCTGTTACTGATAATCTTGACCCAATTCAAGATTCATCAGTTGATACAACTCCAGCTGTTTCTCCAGATACTCTATTGAATCCATTAGATAATGTTACATCAGATCAAGCGGATCAAGGCTCAACGACAACAACGGTTGATGTTTCAATGGATACCACTGATGTACAACCTCTTCCACACACCCGATGGACTAAAAGTCATCCAATAGATCTTATTATTGGTGACGCATCTGCTCCAGTGTCAACTCGAAGGGCTACTCAGAATATGTGTCTATTCACAGCCTTTCTTAGTAAGATTGAACCAACAACGGTTGCTCAAGCTTTACTAGATCCATACTGGGTAGTTGCAATGCAAGACAAGATCAATCAATTTGAACGATTGAAAGTATGGCGATTAGTTCCAAGACCAACGGGTCAACGACCAATAGGGGTAAAGTGGATTTTCAAGAACAAGAAAGATTCTGATGGAATTGTGGTTCGAAATAAGGCACGTCTTGTGGCCAAAGGATATTGACAATAAGAAGGCATTGATTATGATGAAACGTTTGCTCCGGCTGCTAGGATTAAGGCAATTCGTCTTTTCCTCGGATTTGCTTCTCATATGAAGTTCACGGTGTTTCAAATGGATGTCAAAACTGCTTTTCTGAATGGTTATCTTTAAGAGGAAGTCTATGTTGATCAACCAGAGGGCTTTGTCGATCCCATTCATCCAAACCACGTCTACTACTTGGAGAAAGCTTTATACGGTCTGAAGTAAGCACCACGTGCATGGTACGAGACCTTAACAAAGTATTTGCTGGACAATGGCTTCTCTCGTGGAACGATTGATACAACGCTATTCATCCGTAAAAACCACGGTCACATTCTCTTGGTTCAAATTTACGTTGATGATATTATTTTTGGTTCCACGTCCCCGGCCTTATGCAAAGAATTTGGTGACCTTATGGCCAACAAATTCGAAATGAGCATGCTTGACCAATTAACTTTCTTCTTGGGGTTACAAGTAAAACAATTACCAAATGGGATTTTTATCAGTCAAACTAAGTATATCAATGATATGCTAAAACGTTTTAAAATGACTGCTTTAAAACCAATGTCAACCCCAATGAGAACTTTACTGGATGCTGATACTAATGGGGAACCCTTTGATATTACGCTTTATCGAAGCATGGTTGGTTCTTTAATGTATCTGACTGCAAGTCGACCAGACATTACACTTGCCGTAACTGTCTGTGCTCGCTTTCAGTCCAACCCAAAGAAATCTCACTCCAAAGCGGTTGTTAGGATTTTTCAATACCTTAAAGGTACACCTAACCTTGGGATCTGGTATCCTCATGGATCGGATTTAAATCTCACTGCTTATACTGATGCGGATCGTGGTGGTTGCCATGTTGATAGAAAAAGCACATCTGGATCAATTCAGATGTTGGGGAATAGGCTAGTTGGTTGGTCATCCAAAAAGCAGAACTGTGTGTCTTTATCAACAGCTGAGTCTGAGTACATTGCTGCAGCTCACTGTTGTTCACAAGTTTTGTGGATGTAAACTCAACTCTTGGACTATGGCTTTAAGATTTCTCAGACCCCGATCTATTGTGATTCACAAAGTTCTATTGCAATAACAAGCAACCCGGTTCAGCATTCTAAAACTAAACACATAGATATTCGTTATCATTTCATTAAGGACCATGTAGAGAAAGGGGATGTAGAATTATACTTTGTGCCTACTAAAGTGCAATTAGCTGACATGTTCACTAAACCTTTAGATGAACTTAGGCAAAAATTCTTGATCAAAGAGATTGACATGGTAGAGTATAGTGCTTGATATTCCTTAGATCTGTTGGGACTTATTTTTGGGATCTTGTGTTTAGGGGGAGTAGATACTTTCTAGGGGGAGCAACTAAGTTTTAGTGCTTTAGATAATTTTTCTTTAAGGGACTGCCTTTAGATTAATGATAACTTCCTAGGTACATTTGTTCAATGGTTACGCAAGGAGGAGGTAACTCATTGATATCCTATTTCAAGGGGGTGTTAATTCATTTTCTTGGGAACATAATTAAAATGCTGATTTACTTTCTTGTATATCACATTTTGAGGGGGAGAAAAAGGGAGAAAATGAGAAAATTATTCAAAAATATTGTTTTTTCAAAAAGTGAATTAAAAATTTCTTTATTTTTATCTGAAATAATTCACTATGGCTTGTATACATCTCAGTATGCAACCCGTGTTAACAATTGGTATCACTGAAGATTTGTATTTTGTATAAAATTCAAAGCTCTTTTGAGTACAAATCTTATTTTGAAAAATTTATAAAAATTGGAAAGGATAAAATCCAAAAATATTTAAATTTTACTGAATAAATGCTATTTTTAGCATTTTACCGAGTCTGACAACCAACTGCACAGATTCGGTAAGTTCAAAGTTTTCAAAAAAATTGTCTCAGAATTGTTTTTCATGAAAAGATTAAAATGGATTTTAAGAGGAAAAATCAATTTGTCAAGATTTGGAGTTAAATTGTTAATGTTTTGAAAAATTGGACTGAATTCGGTATATTAGGCCCATTCTGTAAAGCCCATTCGGTATTTTACCTTCGGTATCTATAAAAGGAGAGTCAAAGTCAAACATTACTCTTACTGTTATTAATTACCTACCGAGTCTGTTGATTATACCGAATCTGCCTAATTCTACCGAGTCCGTCATTCTGTTTCTTCAAATTCTTGGTAATTGTTCATTTTAATCAATGTTTAAGATATATAATTGTAGATCTGAGATAATTATGTTTTTATCAACCAGAAAAGTTCAAAATAACTGGATTATGACCTTTAATTTTTTGAAATCTTGTTGATAATACCAAGTCTGAGTCGAGTTCAATTAATCTTTGATTAAACTCAATTGATTTTGAAAATCAACATGAAATCTTGTCTAATCTGAGTTAAATTGACTGATCTATCATTTGACCGAGCCTGATTACATGTTTAATTGCTTATTTGATGGATTCTGTATCTACCGAATGTGTTCTTATCCTGATACCGAATTTGTTCATACAATTAACATGTTAATATGCTTATAATTGAATGGTTGATTGATCATGGTTGTGAAATTACATGATATATGATAGAATATGCATATTTGAGTGACTTTCTGTTAATTGTTGAAGATACCGAATCTGGTTTTCCTTCTTGATACCGAGTCTGAAACTTGGTACCTTGAAAGTTTCTAATTTATATCTTCAAACACTTAACATGTTTATTCTATATTTTTCTGATATGAAAACTCAAGCTTATTTGGTTACAGAATCTAAAGTTTTCATAACTACCGAATCTGCTTGAATTGTGCTGAAATTGACTAAGTGTTATATAATTGACTTTGCATGATGATTTTGTACTAAGATGAATATCATATGAATGTCATGGTTGTCAATTATTTGTTCATATTTGAGAATAAAAGTCTTTTATATTTTTGAAAAATCATAAAAATCTTAAAATTTAAAAAATATAAAAAGGATTTCAAAGGCAAATAAGAATAGAGATATATGCTTTTTGTTAAATATCTGGTGGTCTTCTATTTCTTATCTTTACAGCTAAATGGCGAACAATCACTTTATCAACTCTGAAACCAATATTCCCTGCAAATATTGGACTGCAATTCTATAGAGGCATACTTTATGGCCTGCTCTGAGCTCCACAGTTAGTGTGCCAGAAACAGACTTGGATATTCTTAACAGATCAATCAGATTTGTGGAGGCCACACAACCAAATGCTACTAATCCACAGGGCGAACCAGCCAGATTTGAATTTAGGCTGAGGGGAGTACAAGGATTCAAGGATATTCAGACCTCCTCTTGTACAGAATGCTCCTGCTTTTCCTGCTACTCAGCAAATGATGACTTCTGTCTTTGATCTTGGTTATGTTGGAGCTACCAATGTTCCACCAGCTAAGTTTCAGAAGAAATATCTGCATTCAAGGTGGTATGTGATCTTCTCAATCATCAACAGATGCTTTTTGATGACAAGAAGTGGATCTGATAGCTTAACTGTGCCGATGCTCAAACTTTTCTACTCATTCACAAGAGTAGAGAATCCTGATTATGCAGAACTTATATGGGATTTGGTTCAGGCACAGGTTGAAAAGCCAAGGGGTTCATACATCCCTTGTGAAAGGTTTTTCTGTATCTTTATCCATGATGCTATCAATGCTTGCAGAAATGCAAATATCTTTGTACCAGGTACACATGGATTACAGATGAAAAGGTTTGGAGAGCTGAAGATGAACACCCCTATGGTGTCTGATAATCAATTCACTGCGCCAATTCCAAATTGGCTAGTGAGGCTAGCTAAACCCCAAGACGCTCGTATGCATTCTTATTTTCAGGCTGTAGGAATACCTCTTCCGAACCCAGTACAACAAGAACAAGTTGAACCTGCCGTGGTTCCAGCCCCAGAGGTTGTAGAGGAACCTGTAGTTCAACCACCCGGGCTAGCTAATCATCCACTTAGGGTAAACCTCAAATGATCTAGGGTAGTGCACCAAGCTCAACCCGTGAGGATCAGGGAACCTAGTCCAACTAGGATTGAACCAACCCTTTCCACAACACCTGAAGTAAGCAGTGACACTTCAGCAACAGCATCTGAATCATCTCCTGAACATTCTCCTAAGAGAACTCGATACATGCCTGATGAGATGATTCAGACTCCACCAACCCAACGAGTAAATAGATCTAGGACTTCGACACCCATCGTCCACCAAACAGTTACTCCAACCAGTGGTGATACGGACCAAGACCTAGAACCAATTAGGTCACCCTCACCCATCTCCGTATCACATTCAAGAATAACAGTAAGCCCTATGTTAAATGAAGCGCAAGCTTCGGTAGGCAAGAGATCTAAACGCACGGATGGTAAAACGACCACTAAGCCCATCCAATCTAAACATGACTTAATAATAAATCCTACAAAGCAAGGTACTTCGGCATCTAAGGAAGTAAAGTCTTCCTCTGCAGTAAAGTCTGCGTTGACTCAATCGATTGAGGAAACTCAATCATTGAAGTCCAGAACGGCCGAAGGGGAGCCGAAAAATCTTGAAAAGGCACCCTGCGTATCGGCTGGAAATCCTCCTGTACCTCAACGTACAACAGGGTCTCAAGGTCTGGCTTATCTTGATGAGGAAGATCTGCCGCGTCCCATGGAAACGAGTCAACATGACAATCCTTCGGGATATTTATCAGACTTCCAGCAGACTGTTCCCTTGGTTCATGAAAGTGATCCATTGGTTCAAACCACTTCTCTTCCGGATTCTGAATCTCAGGGTCTGGAGGAAGAGTCTTTAACTGAAAGAGATGTGCCACCTCATGGTATATCAATGATTTCAGGAGTCGGGGATAGCAATATCTCTGCGAGAACTAAACAGACGAGTAGTTCTACTACTTTGTCAGAGTCCCATGAGACCAAAGTCATGGAGGCGGATGCTTCGAAAGAAACTTCGCCGGTGACAACTCTGGTTGTTACCCAACCTCCATCAGAAGGGGATAACACGAATCTGACTAGTAGTACGTACAGCCCTACATATAAGAATAACACTGCACAATCATCCTTACCTGCCCTCATGGTAACTCAAACACTTCCACCAACATCGCCTTCAACAGTTGCTGCTGATGCTGCTTTTGTTCATGGTTACACTGTTGTTTCACCAACAGGGTCACCTTCTCGAAGTTCAAATAGATATGGATTACAATATCTTTCTGACAATGAGGTGGAGGAGCTCTATCTTGCTGAGTTTGCTAAACAAATTGATCTTGATGAAGTTCGCAAAACTATGATGATTTATCTTGAGCAAGCAAGGATAGTATATCCTTTATCTCCATGCAAGTCACCTGCACCAATTCACATGCCTGATCATGATGATTTCGATCCCGACAATCTTCATGAGGGGGAGAATAGATAAGGTGGTTATCGGTTCAGTGTTTTTCAAAGATCAACTTATGAAACTGGTACATCTAGTCAACAGAAGGATAAAGATGTTGTTGATATATCTGATTCTAGTGATGAAATTGAAGAAATTCAGTGTGAAAGTTTTCTAGATGAATCGGAAAGTCAGAGAGAGGGTGACTCAGGAATGTTAATGATTATGGATTCAGCTGATCAATCAGAGAAAGAGTTAACTCAAGAGGACAATCAAAACTTTGACAACATTGAAGATATTTTAAAGGGGTCATCGAGTGTCGCTAATGAATTCAATGATCATCAATTTGTTAATTTGATATCTCCAACTGACGAATTTGGAATACACTTCGAAAAGGAGATTTTCTCTAATGGCAAAGAAGATACCACGACTCCTCCCGATTTGAATGTTCCTTTTCAAATTGCAGAGATTGTTCTTGAACGTGATGCAAATTACCAACTAAGTGAGGATGAAGAGAAAAATATTCTTCATTCACCATTCATTGAACAACAAGCATATAGAATTTATGGTGATTCTGATCTCGTCCTTTCTGCATCAATGAGTGTTCTGGGTGCATGGAAATATCATAAGAAACCAGAATTTCTCGAAGCTTATCTGAGTGTTTGTAACAAATTCAAATTGAAGAATGAAGAGAAACTTCAAATTCAGCGGAGTTCAGAGATTAAAAGCATTAATAAGATTTTGATGATTAATAAGGATGGAGTGAAGATGCCATTGTTTCAAGTTACAAGAATGGATGATGAGGATTACCAATTCTCAGAAGCGGATTTTGATAAACTGAAGATGGATGACATTATTTTCATTTACAACTATCTGATTAACTTGAATGAATCTGCAACAATTTATCATGCTACTGCAATGAAGGCAGTCTACAGGTTTATTCTTGATTCAATGAGATGGATGTCAGTTCATGATTTTCAGTTGGGATTGGAATCTGGACACAAAAAGCTCGGAATCAAACCACCAAATCAAGTGATTGAAGAGCTAAGATACATGTCCTTACTTGAAGTGAGCGACTGTCCATATGGGTTTGTATTTGTCAATTCTCATTATACAAAGATCTTCATCAGAGTCTCAGATTTCAGAAGATACTCAGACGGAACGTTGATGTATGCTTTCAAGTACATGAGATGGAAATTGATCAATAACTGCTATTCAACTGAAGATATTGAGACTGTCAAATACATTCTCACAAGATTAAAAAGTTATCTCAAAACAACAGTGAATATACGAAGATATGAGAATCTCAAGGGATTCAAATCTAAAGTTCACTTCAGAGGAACAAAGTTCCTTTAGATGTTTTAAATAGGATTATGTTGTAAAGTTTACATTTAACACTAAGGGGGAGATTGTTAGGACCCCGAAGTTGTATAGTGTTAATGTGAAAATAAGCTTAAATGAAGGTTCCTTAGAAGAGGGTTATATAAGGAACCTATGTAGTCCAAATTAGATAGCCATTGCATTGTAACTGAGTTCTAGAAGCTGTGGAATATAATTGTACTGATTCTCTCTAATACCGAGTCTCATTCCTATCTACCGAATCTCTCTTTATCTTAACATCTCTCTCAATCTCAACATGATCTGACCTATCACGGATGAACTTAATGTTCTAAACAAGAAAGAACGTAATAGCACGATTTGATTTGTCAAATTATCAGCATCACTGAGGATAGAACTATCAAGAATATATTTTCTTGATATGTTCAGGAGTTAAGCAGAATGAAAGAGTTATGTAACATGACACGTGATGATGTTATGATCTGTGAATCATCACGTTCCATTAGAAACTCAGCATGACTTACTGTAATATAATCACGTTGATCAAGTGTCATTATATTATACTAACTCATGCATCAGTTCTCAACATTACTTTAATAACATTCATATTTTAAGCTCGAAAGTTTACAGAATATAGAAACTAACAGTTTCTATACTATGTAACACTGATAGCACGAAGAGATTAATGATTTCAGATAAGAATAGTTATGAAAATATCCTCAGAAATATCGAAGATATTTATGATGATATTTTTAGAATTTCTAAGATTGAAGGTTGATGAAGAAAATCCTTTCGCAAGGATTTAGAATAAATAAGGAGCAAGATATTCGCTAAAGATTTCATCAGAAACAGAATCATCAGGATTCTTTATGTACAAGTTTAGTCCTTGTGATTTGCTCAGAGTCACCTTCATGGTTTGCTCAATCCGTTTTTCAGTACCAAAATTTCCTTTTGAGCTTTTCCAACGTATCTTTCTTTCTTTTTTTTATCAAACTTTTGACTGTTAAAGTCATCTACTGTTTTTGTTGCTTCATTCGGTTTTTTCAATATTCAGAGTATTGATTCGTAGACTTGGTGTTTTTCAGAATTCCAGGATGGAAGATCATGATTCTAAGAGATAAATGTTATATGTATACATATAGCTGTTGTTTTAGACATGCTGCGAGATTTCAAAATACTGATTGATGATTCCCCGATACTTGGTATGGCAATTCTTGTTACAAGACGTCGATGAGTTCATGATAAGACTTCAATAGATAAATAGAGTGATTTATCAAAGAGATTTAAGCCAAGTAGCAACGAGGTTGCTGGTACGTCTGTTGGTAGTATGATATCAAGGTTATAGTAAGGTTGTTTCGAACGAAAAATCGAAGTTGACTTGCTGGAGCTGTGACAAAATTGGCTAATTTGGAAAGAGATTGCAAAGTTATTTTTGGTGATAACAACGCCAAAGGAGCTAGCACAGATACGTGTTAAATGTTTACTCAGGTTCCGAGTGTTTTCAGGTGCATAACCATATGTATAAATCTTTTCTCCCGTAGTTGAAGTGCGGTTGGTTCATCCTCTCAATTGAGGTGTTTTCAAGAATCATGAAAGGTTTGAACGCATATTGTAATCGTCAAGATACAAACGAGGTTTAAGATGAAATCAAGTGGCAAACTTGAAGAATTGTTTAGTTTCATATGTTATAATTAATATTTTAATTTATTTTAATTGTCCAATGTTGGTAGTCCTCAGTTGATAGTCCACAGTTAGCAATTCAATAATTCATATATAGTTTAATATATAATATTCGAATTAATTAATACATATCGTGACCCGTGTACATGTCTCAGACTCGATCACAACTCAAAGTATATATATTATTGTAGAATCAACCTCAACCCCGTATAGAGAACTTGATCATTACTGCATATAGAGTGTCTATGGTTATTCCCAATAATATATATATATATATATATATATATATATATATATATATATATATATATATATATATATATATATATGCGTCGATATGATATGTCAAAACCTTGTATACGTGTCCCGATATTTAAAGTGCGTAAAATAAATACAGAAATTAAATGACGATAAATAAAATGCGTAAAGTAAATAACAGAAATTAAATGATGATAAATAAAATTGCGAGAATATAAATTGCGAAAATTAAATTGCGATAAATAAAGTGTAAACAGTTAGCTAGGAACAATTAGCTAGGAACAGTTAGCGTGGATTCTTAACAAAATTTCTCATAATTAATTTGTCTGTTTTTAACAAATTTTATTTTGTCATATGTTTTCTTCATTATGCCACTTGTTGGATTCTGATAGGTCAAAATCCGAATATGAAATTGGATGAATATGGTATTATGTGGTGAATGGATTTGTATATCGGTGTATGTAAGTAGGATAATAAATGACTGTTGAATCAGCTTCGTCGAATGTACAGTGTAACTTATTAATGTGAAATCTAAATATCCCTCGGGTATTACCTACCCGTTAAAATATTTTCACCATTAACAGTTTGTACAAAAGATTTTTTTTTTAATTACAATCTTTATGAAAACATATATACATATATATTTTCTTCAGACGTAATCATGGATTTAATGAGTCAATGTGATATTAAACTCATCAGATTTACGGCTAGAACCAGAGTACATAATCTCTAAAACATTAGAGATTACATAATTGCTATGAAGGATGAAGATAGTTTATGTAAAACAATTCGTAGAACGATGATTATGCTTGAGGTATAGATTGCGAGGTCGAGGTGTGTGATAATGTTGTTGTTGTTGGTACTGGTTATGCTACTGGTGCTGCTGATGGTGGTACTGTTACTGTCGGTGCTACAAGTGTTGTTGGTGCTGAGGTTGGTGATGATGTTGGTGTATTAAGTATAGCTTGTAGATCACGCACTATTCTTGTCAGGGTTTCTATCCTACCCTCTATCACTTCTATCCATCCACTCATCTGATTCGATAGATCTTGATTATCAATTCGAAGTTCCCTAACTTCTTCTAATATTCCCCTTCGATTAGTATTCGGAAGTAGAGGTTGAATATTTTCTGAGATTGCAGTAATGCGACCTTCGAGGTGGAAAACTTTAGCAAGAAGGGTGAATACAGTGTTGCGCATAGGTTCACCGGTAAGTACATCATTTTCTCCGATGTTAGGAGGTAAGTTTGGTTCACGGTAGGGCTCGCCTTCTTCGTTTCTCCATCGAGTGAGTAAGTCTCGGACCCACCCCCATCTCCTCCAGAAAGAAAAATAGCTAAACGGTGGAGACACTTCGGGTTCATTTACTTCGGAGTCTACTTCAATACGCATCTCGAAATTGCTTTCGAAACTAATGGAATCCAAGCTAGGTGTAGGATCCATCTCTCACGATTAGTTAAAGGGTTTTGAGATGAAATGATTTTCGGTTATCGGATAATATTCTAATTATATAGAATATATAATATAGTACAGAAGATCCCGTAGATTACGGAGGAAATTAAGGAAACGTGTCAGATAAAGTCTACAGTAACAGATACGCTAAGATATGAATTTTTGTCTATACACTATTCATGCAGTCAATGCAGTAAAACGTGTCTAGACTAAGAATAATGAGCAGGTAATTTCCTAAGGATGATAAGCAGATGATTTCCGACAAAAATGATAAGCAAAACTTTTGACATGCAGACACGGTCGAAGTCCAGACTCACTAATACATCTTAACAACTATCAGTTAGACTCACTAATGCAAGACCTGGTTCGCTAAGACCACCGCTCTAATACCAACTGTGATGACCCATCCTAATCCATCCAGATGAAGTCCACATCGATTATAAACGATTCACAATAATTGGTTACATCGCGAGATACTTGACCTCTATATGATACATTTTACAAACATTGCATTCGTTTTTAAAAGACAAACTTTCTTTTCATCGAAAGTTGACAGTATGCATACCATTTCATAATATATCAACTATAATTGACTTAATATTAATCTTGATGAACTCAACGACTCGAATGCAACGTATTTTGAAATATGTCATGAATGACTCCAAGTAATATCTCTAAAATGAGCAAATGCATAGCAGAAGATTTCTTTCGTACCTGAGAATAAACATGCTTTAAAGTGTCAACCAAAAGGTTGGTGAGTTCATTAGTTTATCATAAATAATCATTTCATAATTTTAATAGACCACAAGATTTCATATTTCCATTTCTCATAAACATACGTCCCATGCATAGAGACAAAAATATCATTCATATGGATTGAACACCTGGTAACCGACATTCACAATATGCATATAAGAATATCCCCATCATTCTGGGATCCTCCTTCGTACATGATATAAATTTCGAAGTACTAAAGCATCCGGTACTTTGGATGGGGCTTGTTGGGCCCGATAGATCTATCTTTAGGATTCGCGTCAATTAGGGTGTCTGTTCCCTAATTCTTAGATTACCAGACTAAAAAGGGGCATATTCGGTTTAATAATCCAGCCATAGAATGTAGTTTCATTTACTCGTGTCTATTTCGTAAAACAGTTATAAAAGCAGCGCATGTATTCTCAGCCCAAAAATATAAAGGGTAAAAAGGCAAATGAAACTCACCATACTGTATTTTGTAGTAAAAATACATATGACGACATTGAACAAGTATAGGGTTGACCTCGGATTCACGAACCTATATCATTTGTGTATATATATATATATTAATACACATAATCGTAATCGAATAAATATATATATATGTATATATATATATATATATATATATATATATGTATATATTTCTTAGTTATATCATTTTCATATTGAATATATATATATATATATATATATATATATATATATATATATATATATATATATATATATATATATATATATATATATATATATTTAAATTTGTATATGTTTTATATTTTCATTTTGTATATAAAACATTAGTTTTGTTATGTTATAGGTATTAAGTATTATATACATATATATATTTTTCGTTTGTTTCGTTAAAATAGTAATTATAATAATACCAAAGTAATATTAGTAGTGATAATAATATTGATAATACTAGTGTTAATAATAATGATAGTAATATTAATAATTTTATTATTAATGATGATTTTAAATGATAATTCTTATAATAATGATAATAACCATAGTCTTTACTAAGATGAAAAGTTTACTAATAAGGAAAAATAATAATTTTGATAATAATAATATTAATAATAAGTCTATAATGATACTAATACTAATATGTATTATAGTAAATATAATTTGTATTATTTTCATAATAACAATAATATAATAATAATAATAATAATAATAATAATAATAATAATAATAATAATAATAATAATAATAATAATAATAATAATAATAACCTTAATCATAATAATACTTATATTGATATTAATAACACTAAAAAAATAACATTTGTAGTACTTACTGATGCTACATAATAGTAAAATGATAATAATAATAATAATAATCATAACATCACTAATACCTAATAATTATAATAAATGATAATTTCTACCTATATTTGTAATATTAATAACAATAATAATTATAATACTAATATTATCAACAATACAATAATAACCATAACAATAATAATCATTTTAAGAATAATAATAACAAGTATTAATAAGTAATAATAATAATAATAATAATAATAATAATAATAATAATAATAATAATAATAATAATAATAATAATAATAATAATAATAATGAAAGATTAATGATTATACCCTTTGTAGCATTAAAAAGAGATAAACTGCTCGAGACAGGACTTGAACCCGCGACCTTCCGCTCACACGAATAACCCTTTAACCAATGAACCATTCTTGTTTTTCCATTAATATTTATAACCCGTTAATATTTAACTCAACCTAATTCAATTTTTCATCTCTTTCCTGTCACGAATGAACCAGGGACCGATCAACTATATCATCCAATAAATCGTTTGATTTAATCATCATAATTGAAACAGAAAACATTTAACTGCGATACTTTGATTGAATATCAAAATAAAGACAGAAATAAACATAACAGTAGCTATAAAAAAAATGAAGAACATCAAAAATCGAATTTTGATATCGGGGTGTTTTGAGACTTTAATGTCTTCATGAAAACAGTTTGAAATCATCTCCTTAACACTCTTCAATCACCAATTTCTCCAGAAATAACATATAACTAGTGAATTCAGAGGAAGAAGAAAAAGTTGACTTTTTAGAAATAAATTTTGACTCAAAAATTCGTATTCGTTAAAAGGAATTGGAACCTGAGAATTTGAGGAAACATTCATGACGTGATTTGGGACACTTCTGCATTATTAGATTTTTAAAATGAATTCGATTTCGAAATATGAACAAAAAGTCATACGTACAGAGATATCGAAATAAATAAATAAATAAATAAATTGATTCAACAACTGGTACCTTATTGAACTAGCGGTATTTGAATGTGATATAGGAAATATTGAATAGTTTTTATCAATAAGAGGATCAATCATATAATGAAGGTGTCGGCTATTAATCACGAGTGAAATAGAATGCAGGAAAAACAATATATATAATTTGATAGTGATATGATATAATTTACGTGTAATTGACTGATTTTATATTTAACTTTATTAATAAATGTATTCATAATAATAATAATAATACCAATTAATAATTATATTATTAAAATTTGTTAATAATAGAATAAAATACTATACTAATAATAATAATAATAATAATCATAATAATAATAGAAGTAATAATAATCATAATAATAAGTAACCATAATAATAATAATGAAAATGATAATAATAATATTATTATCGATAATAATAATAATACTAATTATATTATTAATAAAGATGATAATATTATAAGTAGTAATAATATATCAATTTATATATATATAACCAATTTCATATTGATATGTTATATATTGAAAATAATACTATTAATAATACTGATTTTAATGTTGATATTTCTGAAAGTAATAATTTTAATATAACAACTAAATTTTAACTTGTATTATATTATTAATTATGTAGTATTTATGTACTACTTTATATAATAACTTTTATTAAATATTTATTATTTATCTATAAACCTTATATGTGTTACAATATACACATAATAATATTTATACGCAGAAATCATACATATATTTATATATATATATATATATATATATATATATATATATATATATATATATATATATATATATATATATATATATATATATATATATATATATATATATATATATATATATTCATTTTAAATTACACTTAATTATTTTATATTTTATTTTACATATTTAATTCTAATGTTTCTATTTTATAATTTCACTTTATTATATATATACTTACTTTTATATATGTATACATATTTATTTAAAAACAATTGTTCGTGAATCGTCGGGAATAGTCAGAGTCAAATGCATCTATGATAATGCTAAAAACGAACATATATTTCATAGTATTATCCCTCAAAAAAGACAGGCTTTTAGTTGCAATTGTTCTATTTACAAGTGATATTCGTTTAAATAATAAACGGTGAAGACAAAAGACATATTCGACGAATTGAAGATGCAAACGACCAAAAAGCTCAAAAGTACAAAGTACAATCAAAGTGGTTCCAATTATTAATAAGAAACGTCTAGAAATGAGAAAAGTACAAGTTACAAAACGCAAACTACAAGATATTAAATTGTACGCAAGGACGTTCAAAAATCTGGAACCGGGACTAAAGTCAACTCTCAACGCTCGACGCAGCGGAGCGAAAATTACAAGTCAACTATGCATATAAATATAATATAATATATAAATAATTCTTAAAATTATATATATATTATATTTATTTATTAAAAAAATTCGTCGGCAAACTAGGAGCCAAACTTGGATGAGCTGTAATCCACTACTCCGCGATCGCGGAGCTGTGAAGGAAAAACCCTTCGAGATCGCGGAGCACACCAAAACTGAAATGGGGCCTATAAAAGGCAACGCATTCGATCGAAATTTGACAACATCTTTTTCTTCTTCCTTCATACGTAAACATATATATATATATATATATATATATATATATATATATATATATATATATATATATATATATATATATATATATATATATATATATATATATATATATATATATATATTATATTTTAATTTTAATTTTAATTTTAAACTCTAATAATAAGGGTATGTTAGCGAATGTTGTAAGGGTGTAAGTCGAAATTCTGTCCGTGTAACGCTACGCTATTTTTAATCACTGTAAGTTATGGTTAATGTTATTTTAATTTAATGTCTCGTAGCTAAGTTATTATTATGCTTATTTAATACCGAAGTAATCATGATGTTAGACTAAATATTAAAATTGGGTAATTGGGCTTTGTACCATAATTGGGGTTTGGACAAAAGAACGACACTTGTGGAAATTAGACTATGGGCTATTAATGGGTTTTTATATTAACTAAACGATACCTCGTTAATTTAATATATAGACTTATAATTTGACGTATTTATATATAACCACATACGCTTGACTGGGCACGGTGGGCGGGATATCTATAAATACCAATAATTGTTCATTTTACCGGACACGAAACTGGATTAATAGTTAATAGACTTGTTGAAACAGGGGTGGATTACATTCAAGGGTAATTGGTGTAATTGTTAACAAAGTAGTAAAACTTTGGTTTACACGCAGTCGATAACCTGGTGTATTCATTAAACAAAGTATTAAAACCTTGTTACAATTCGAATCCCCAATTAGTTGGAATATTTGACTTCGGGAATAAGAATAATTTGACGAAGACTTTCGCACTTTATATTTATGACTGATGGACTATTATGGACAAATCTGTATGGACATATCGAATAATCCAGGACAAAGGATAATTAACCCATGGGAATAAACTAAAAATCAACACATCAACCATCATGATTACGGAAGTTTAAATAAGCATAATTCCTTTATTTCAGATTTAATTTCCTTTATTTTATATTTAATTGCACTTTTAATTATCGCACTTTTATTTATTGTCATTGTATTTAATTGCACTTTTAATTATCGTACTCTTTAATTGTCGTACTTTTTATTTATCACATTTTTATTTATCGCAATTTCATTATCGTTATTTACTTTACGCTTTAAATTAAGTTATATTTATTTTTAATATTTTACATTAGGTTTTAATTGCGACTAAAAGTTTTAAAATCGACAAACCGGTCATTAAACGGTAAAAACCCCCCTTTTATAATAATAATACTACTTATATATATTTTGTATTTTTACAATTGTAAGTTAAAAATATAGCGTTAAGCTTGTTTAAGTGTATCCCCGTGGAACGAACCGGACTTACTAAAAACTACACTACTGTACGATTAGGTACACTGCCTATAAGTGTTGTAGCAAGGTTTAGGTATATCCATTCTATAAATAAATAAATATCTTGTGTAAAATTGTATCGTATTTAATAGTATTTCGTTGTAAAAATAATACTATTTCCTAGTACACCTCGCACACATCAAGTATTTTTGGCGCCGCTGCCGGGGACATTCTTGCTTAAATGTCGGAAGCGCAACGCTATATATAAAAAAAATAAAAAAAATTTATTAATTTTTTTTAGTTTACTTTTATAAAAATACGCTTTTGTAAAAATACGTTTTAAATATTCGAAAATATAAAAAGAAAAATAAAATATTTATATATTTTTAATAGTTTGTTATATATATATATATATATATAACTATAAGGTTTCTTTATTTTTATTTTGTAAAAATATAAGTTTTATTTAATTTATATAAATATATTGTATAAATATATAAAACAGAAAAAAAATAATAACAAAAACACTCGAGGCCCGTACTGTAGCAGCCCATTTACTGGCACGAAAACCTAGCCCATGCGATCGCATGAGCCTGAAGGTAAAAACTCATGCGATCGCATGAGGGTACCTGACACGCCAGGATTTGACCTAATTCTGCATTAATTACGGAGTATTATTTATTATTATTATTAAAACCCTAATTAGGGTTTAATTTTAAATTAATTAATTTTAGTTTTTATTATTAATTTGTATTTTTAGTTTAAATTAGTTTAATTAATATATAAAATTAATAATTTTATAAAATAAATAATATAAAAATAATATTTTTATAAAAATTGTACTTTTTACAACTTTAAGTTTAGTTTTATATTTTGTACCTTTTTATTTGTTTTAGCGTAATATTTGTATTTTTCGCTCGTATTTAGTTTTAAGTCATAGTTTTTGCCATAGTTATTTTTATTTCTAGATTTTTAGGCTTTGCCGTAAAATCCCTTAAGTGCTTTTTCTTTAGACTAAGATTTAAGTGCTTTAGAATTTTGCGACGCCGTTTTTTATATTTTAGTACCGTTTTAAGTTATTGTCGTTTTGGGATATAGAATTCTTTTAAGCTTTAATATTTTTAGACGCAATTTTTAATTTTTAGTTTTTAGTTCCATTTTAAGTTTCGACGTGCTACTTTCTTATTTTTATTTTTCGACGCCTTTTATTTTTTCGACCTTTTTCGCCGCGCTCTTTTTCTTTCTTATTTCTCGACATTCTAGTTTTAGGACTTAGTTTTTTTTTTTTTTTTTCTATTTCTTCTCTAAAATTTCTTTAAATTACGAAAAATTATTTTAAGCGGTTAAATTGATAGACATCAAAATTTTCTGGTTTATAGTAATAGTTGGATTTGTACGTGGACCGGGTTATTGGAGCCAAACAGTACTCAATTATATTGAGACCAAATGAATCCTGCCCCTCTGCTGCATCTTTTGGCTATTCGAAACGTGGGTAAAATCAGAAAAGTCTATTAATTTGATAACTTATATAATTTTTCTTATTTTTATAACTAATAGGATATTCAGTGAATGCACCGAGCAAAACGTTCACCACCTTTTGTACGTTCATCACCTGTAACTCGATCAAGACATCTAGCAAATATTGTCGCCCTTGATTTTTCTTTAGAATCGTCATCCAGTCGACCAAGTACTCCAATTCAAATTTTCGATAATCCATTTTTTGAACCCGACCTCACAATTGAGAATCCGGAGAATATTCAGGGACAATTCATAGATCCTGAACCAATCTTTCCTTCGGAACCACCAATCATTCAAACAGAGATTGTTGAGGAACCAACCATTAAATCAGAATCCTCTAGTGATTCAGATTCAACAAATTCAATTATGGAAAATCTGGAACCTTTAAGTATGGAAGACCGAATGAGAGCTAAACGCACTGGCCAAGGTCACGCAATTACTTAACCAGACATTAATGCGCCAGATTATGAAATCAAATGACAAATCCTACACATGGTGACTAATCAATGCCAATTTAGTGGTGCACCGAAGGAAGATCCAAATGAACATCTTCGTACATTTAATAGGATCTGCACACTATTTAAAATTCGAGAAGTTGAGGATGAACAGATATATCTCATGTTATTTCCCTGGACTTTAAAGAGAGAAGCCAAAGATTGGTTAGAATCGTTACCTGAAGGGGCGATTGATACATGGGACGTTTTAGTTGAAAAATTTCTTAAACAATTCTTTCCAGCATCTAAAGCCGTAAGACTTTAAGGAGAAATTGTTACGTTCACACAAAAGCCAAATGAAACTCTATATGAGGCGTGGACAAGATTTGGAAAGTTATTAAGAGGATGTCCGCAACATGGTTTAGACACCTGTCAAATAGTAAAAATATTCTACCAAGGATGCGACATCACTACAAGAAAAGAGTTTCATAATATACTATTAATAATACTGATTTTAATGTTGATATTTCTGAAAGTAATAATTTTAATATAACAACTAAATTTTAACTTGTATTATATTATTAATTATGTAGTATTTATGTACTACTTTATATAATAACTTTTATTAAATATTTATTATTTATCTATAAACCTTATATGTGTTACAATATACACATAATAATATTTATACGCAGAAATCATACATATATTTATATATATATATATATATATATATATATATATATATATATATATATATATATATATATATATATATATATATATATATATATATTCATTTTAAATTACACTTAATTATTTTATATTTTATTTTACATATTTAATTCTAATGTTTCTATTTTAGAATTTCACTTTATTATATATATACTTACTTTTATATATGTATACATATTTATTTAAAAACAATTGTTCGTGAATCGTCGGGAATAGTCAGAGTCAAATGCATCTATGATAATGCTAAAAACGAACATATTTTTCATAGTATTATCCCTCAAAAAAGACAGGCTTTTAGTTGCAATTGTTCTATTTACAAGTGATATTCGTTTAAATAATAAACGGTGAAGACAAAAGACAGATTCGACGAATTGAAGATGCAAACGACCAAAAAGCTCAAAAGTACAAAGTACAATCAAAGTGGTTCCAATTATTAATAAGAAACGTCTAGAAATGAGAAAAGTACAAGTTACAAAACGCAAACTACAAGATATTAAATTGTACGCAAGGACGTTCAAAAATCCGGAACCGGGACTAAAGTCAGCTCTCAACGCTCGACGCAGCGGAGCGAAAATTACAAGTCAACTATGCATATAAATATAATATAATATATAAATAATTCTTAAAATTATATATATATTATATTTATTTATTAAAAAAATCCGTCGGCAAACTAGGAGCCAAACTTGGATGAGCTGTAATCCACTACTCCGCGATCGCGGAGCTGTGAAGGAAAAACCCTTCGAGATCGCGGAGCACACCAAAACTGAAATGGGGCCTATAAAAGGCAACACATTCGATCGAAATTTGACAACATCTTTTTCTTCTTCCTTCATACGTAAATATATATATATATATATATATATATATATATATATATATATATATATATATATATATATATATATATATATATTATATTTTAATTTTAATTTTAATTTTAAATTCTAATAATAAGGGTATGTTAGCGAATGTTGTAAGGGTGTAAGTCGAAATTCTGTCCGTGTAACGCTACGCTATTTTTAATCACTGTAAGTTATGGTTAATGTTATTTTAATTTAATGTCTCGTAGCTAAGTTATTATTATGCTTATTTAATACCGAAGTAATCATGATGTTAGACTAAATATTAAAATTGGGTAATTGGGCTTTGTACCATAATTGGGGTTTGGACAAAAGAACGACACTTGTGGAAATTAGACTATGGGCTATTAATGGGTTTTTATATTAACTAAACGATACCTCGTTAATTTAATATATAGACTTATAATTTGACGTATTTATATATAACCACATACGCTTGACTGGGCACGGTGGGCGGGATATCTATAAATACCAATAATTGTTCATTTTACCGGACACGGAACTGGATTAATAGTTAATAGACTTGTTGAAACAGGGGTGGATTACATTCAAGGGTAATTGGTGTAATTGTTAACAAAGTAGTAAAACTTTGGTTTACACGCAGTCGATAACCTGGTGTATTCATTAAACAAAGTATTAAAACCTTGTTACAATTCGAATCCCCAATTAGTTGGAATATTTGACTTCGGGAATAAGAATAATTTGACGAAGACTTTCGCACTTTATATTTATGACTGATGGACTATTATGGACAAATCTGTATGGACATATCGAATAATCCAGGACAAAGGATAATTAACCCATGGGAATAAACTAAAAATCAACACATCAACCATCATGATTACGGAAGTTTAAATAAGCATAATTCCTTTATTTCAGATTTAATTTCCTTTATTTTATATTTAATTGCACTTTTAATTATCGCACTTTTATTTATTGTCATTGTATTTAATTGCACTTTTAATTATCGTACTCTTTAATTGTCGTACTTTTTATTTATCACATTTTTATTTATCGCAATTTCATTATCGTTATTTACTTTACGCTTTAAATTAAGTTATATTTATTTTTAATATTTTACATTAGGTTTTAACTGCGACTAAAAGTTTTAAAATCGACAAACCGGTCATTAAACGGTAAAAACCCCCCTTTTATAATAATAATACTACTTATATATATTTTTGTATTTTTACAATTGTAAGTTAAAAATATAGCGTTAAGCTTGTTTAAGTGTATCCCCGTGGAACGAACCGGACTTACTAAAAACTACACTACTGTACGATTAGGTACACTGCCTATAAGTGTTGTAGCAAGGTTTAGGTATATCCATTCTATAAATAAATAAATATCTTGTGTAAAATTGTATCGTATTTAATAGTATTTCGTTGTAAAAATAATACTATTTCCTAGTACACCTCGCACACATCAAGTATTTTTGGCGTCGCTGCCGGGGACATTCTTGCTTAAATGTCGGAAGCGCAACGCTATATATAAAAAAAATAAAAAAATTCTATTAATTTTTTTTAGTTTACTTTTATAAAAATACGCTTTTGTAAAAATACGTTTTAAATATTCGAAAATATAAAAAGAAAAATAAAATATTTATATATTTTTAATAGTTTGTTATATATATATATATATAACTATAAGGTTTCTTTATTTTTATTTTGTAAAAATATAAGTTTTATTTAATTTATATAAATATATTGTATAAATATATAAAACAGAAAAAAAAAATAACAAAAACACTCGAGGCCCGTACTGTAGCAGCCCATTTACTGGCACGAAAACCTAGCCCATGCGATCGCATGAGCCCGAAGGTAAAAACTCATGCGATCGCATGAGGGTACCTGACACGCCAGGATTTGACCTAATTCTGCATTAATTACGGAGTATTATTTATTATTATTATTAAAACCCTAATTAGGGTTTAATTTTAAATTAATTAATTTTAGTTTTTATTATTAATTTGTATTTTTAGTTTAAATTAGTTTAATTAATATATAAAATTAATAATTTTATAAAATAAATAATATAAAAATAATATTTTTATAAAAATTGTACTTTTTACAACTTTAAGTTTAGTTTTATATTTTGTACCTTTTTATTTGTTTTAGCGTAATATTTGTATTTTTCGCTCGTATTTAGTTTTAAGTCATAGTTTTTGCCATAGTTATTTTTATTTCTAGATTTTTAGGCTTTGCCGTAAAATCCCTTAAGTGCTTTTTCTTTAGACTAAGATTTAAGTGCTTTAGAATTTTGCGACGCCGTTTTTTATATTTTAGTACCGTTTTAAGTTATTGTCGTTTTGGGATATAGAATTCTTTTAAGCTTTAATATTTTTAGACGCAATTTTTAATTTTTAGTTTTTAGTTCTATTTTAAGTTTCGACGCGCTACTTTCTTATTTTTATTTTTCGACGCCTTTTATTTTTTCGACCTTTTTCGCCGCGCTCTTTTTCTTTCTTATTTCTCGACATTCTAGTTTTAGGACTTAGTTTTTTTTTTTTTTTCTATTTCTTCTCTAAAATTTCTTTAAATTACGAAAAATTATTTTAAGCGGTTAAATTGATAGACATCAAAATTTTCTGGTTTATAGTAATAGTTGGATTTGTAAATGGACCGGGTTATTGGAGCCAAACAGTACTCAATTATATTGAGACCAAATGAATCCTGCCCCTCTGCTGCATCTTTTGGCTATTCGAAACGTGGGTAAAATCAGAAAAGTCTATTAATTTGATAACTTATATAATTTTTCTTATTTTTATAACTAATAGGATATTCAGTGAATGCACCGAGCAAAACGTTCACCACCTTTTATACGTTCACCACCTGTAACTCGATCAAGACATCTAGCAAATATTGTCGCCATTGATTTTTCTTTAGAATCGTCATCCAGTCGACCAAGTACTCCAATTCAAATTTCCGATAATCCATTTTTTGAACCCGACCTCACAATTGAGAATCCGGAGAATATTCAGGGACAATTCATAGATCCTGAACCAATCTTTCCTCCGGAACCACCAATCATTCAAACAGAGATTGTTGAGGAACCAACCATTAAATCAGAATCCTCTAGTGATTCAGATTCAACAAATTCAATTATGGAAAATCTGGAACCTTTAAGTATGGAAGACCGAATGAGAGCTAAACGCACTGGCCAAGGTCACGCAATTACTTAACCAGACATTAATGCGCCAGATTATGAAATCAAAGGACAAATCCTACACATGGTGACTAATCAATGCCAATTTAGTGGTGCACCGAAGGAAGATCCAAATGAACATCTTCGTACATTTAATAGGATCTGCACACTATTTAAAATTCGAGAAGTTGAGGATGAATAGATATATCTCATGTTATTTCCCTGGACTTTAAAGAGAGAAGCCAAAGATTGGTTAGAATCGTTACCTGAAGGGGCGATTGATACATGGGACGTTTTAGTTGAAAAATTTCTTAAACAATTCTTTCCAGCATCTAAATCCGTAAGACTTTAAGGAGAAATTGTTACGTTCACACAAAAGCCAAATGAAACTCTATATGAGGCGTGGACAAGATTTGGAAAGTTATTAAGAGGATGTCCGCAACATGGTTTAGACACCTGTCAAATAGTAAAAATATTCTACCAAGGATGCGACATCACTACAAGAAAAGACATCGATATAGCAGCTGGTGGTTCCATTATGAAGAAAACAGCAACTGACGCTTATAAAATTATTGATAACACTGCTTCCCACTCACATGAGTGGCACCAAGAAAAAGATATCGTTAGATCATCTAAAGTAGCTAGAGCCGATTCTAGCCATGACTTAGATTCCATTTCCGCAAAGATAGATGCTGTCGAGAGACGAATGGAAAATATGACTAAAGATATCCACTCAATACGAATTAGTTGTGACCAGTGTGGAGGACCACATTTGACAAAAGATTATCTCAGTATTGAACTAACAATGGAACAAAGAGAGAATGTTTCATACATAAACCAAAGGCCTGGAAATAATTATCAGAATAATTATCAACCGCCAAGACCAATCTACAATCAAAACCAGAATTATAACCGAAATATTTCATACAACAATCAACAAGGTCCTAGTAATCAACAAGTATCCAATAATACTTACAACCAGCAAAGACCTAATTTTCAAAACAAACCACCACAAACCGATGATAAAAAGCCGAATTTAGAAGATATGATGACGAAGCTAGTTGAATCTCAAACTCACTTTTTCACATCTCAGAAACAAACCAATGAACAAAATGCTCAAGCATTTAGAAATCAACAAGTTTCTATTCATAATTTGGAACAAGAAGTGAGCAACCTAGCAAGGTTGATAGGTGAAAGAAAACCGGGAAGTCTACCTAGTGATACAAATGCTAACCCCCGGAATGAAACAGCTAAAGCTATTACCATAAGAAGTGGTATTACACTTAAACCACCTGAAATACCTGTAATTTCTGATGAAGCTATTCCTACTCCACAAGAACAACAATCTGAACAAGATAAAGAAAAAGAACCGGTAGTTGAAAAGGTTAATGAAGATAACACAGTTAAGGCTAAACCTTATGTTAAACCATACCAACCACCACTTCCTTACCCGAGTAAAATGAGAAAAGAGAGACTTGAAGCCGAGCAATCCAAATTCTTGGATATGTTTAAACAGATAAATGTAAATCTTTCTTTCATTGATGTGATTTCAGGAATGCCTAGATATGCTAAATTTCTGAAAGATCTAATCAAAAATAGAAAGAAAATGGAAGAACTCTCGGCTGTTACTATGAATGCTAATTGTTCAGCAGTGCTGTTGAATAAGATACCAGAAAAATTATCAGATCTAGGAAGTTTCACAATTCCATGTTTTCTGGGTAGCCTTAGTTCAATAGAAGCATTGGCAGACTTAGGTGCTAGTATAAATTTAATGCCGTATTCACTATACGCTAAACTAGACCTTGGAGAATTGAAACCAACACGAATAAGCATACAACTAGCCGATCGATGAGTAATATATCCTAGAGGGATGATGGAGAACATGCTAGTTAAAGTTGGTACTTTAGTATTTCCAGTAGATTTTGTTATTCTGGACATGGAAGAAGATTCTCAAGTTCCTCTCATATTAGGAAGACCATTCTTAAACACGGCTAAAGCAATGATAGACGTGTTTGGTAAGAAACTGACCCTAAGTATAGAGGACGAGAGTGTTACCTTTCAGTTGATAGAGCAATGCAACAACCGCAATCTGCAGATGATACATGTTATTATATTCAAACTATAGAATCACATGCAGAGTTGTTAGAAGAATTTCCAGAATTACAAGGAACAGGAGAATGTTCTTTAGGAGAAGGAACTGAACCAATTGATGAAACTGAAATGTTAGCTACACTTATGGCTAATGGATATGAACCAACAATAGAAGAAATTCAAATGCTAAAAGAAGAAGACAGATATCGATATAAATCATCGATAGAAGAACCACCGACATTAGAGTTAAAGCCACTTCCAAACCATTTAGAATACGCTTATTTACATGGTGAGTCTGAATTACCTGTAATAATATCGTCTTCTTTTACTGAAAATGAAAAATCTCAGCTCATTTCTGTGCTAAAAGCTCATAAACCAGCTATTGCATGGAAAATTCATGATATTAAAGGAATAAGTCCTTCGAATTGCACACATAAAATCCTTATGGAAGAAGGTCATAAAACGTATGTGCAACACCAACGAAGACTAAATCCTAATATGCAAGATGTTGTTAAGAAAGAAATTATTAAACTACTTGATGCAGGTTTAATTTATCCAATCTCTGATAGTCCATGGGTAAGCCCAGTTCAATGCGTGCCTAAGAAGGGTGGCATGACTGTCATTACAAATGAGAAAAATGAGCTTATTCCTACAAGGACTGTAACAGGATGGCGTGTTTGTATTGATTATAGAAAATTAAATGACGCCACCAGAAAAGATCACTTTCCCTTACCTTTTATTGATCAAATGTTGGAAAGATTAGCCGAAAATAGTTACTATTATTTTCTTGATGGTTTTTCCGGATATTTTCAAATTCCAATAGCACCCGAGGACCAAGAGAAAACCACGTTCACGTGCCCTTATCGTACTTTTGCTTACAAAAGCATGCCATTTGGACTTTTCAACGCCCCTGCAACCTTTCAAAGGTGCATGATGGCGATTTTTCACGACATGATAGAAGAATGCATGGAAGTTTTCATGGATAACCTTTCAGTTTTCGGTGATACATTTGAATCATGTCTAGTTAATCTTGAACGAATACTTATTAGATGCGAACAATCAAATCTAGTTCTTAATTGGGAGAAATGCCATTTCATGGTTAAAGAAGGCATCGTTCTTGGTCATAAAATTTCAAAAGAAGGAATTGAAGTGGATAGAGCTAAAGTAGATGTAATTGCTAAACTTCCACATCCCACCAATGTTAGAGGAGTTAGGAGTTTTCTAGGGCATGCCGGTTTTTACCGACGTTTCATAAAAGATTTTTCTAAAATTGTCACTCCTATGAATAAACTCCTAGAAAAGGATGCTCCATTTATCTTTTCAGATGAATGCATCAAATCTTTTAATATTCTTAAAGAACAACTCACTAATGCACCGATCATGATAACTCCAAATTGGAATCTACCGTTTGAACTTATGTGCGATGCAAGTGATTTTGCAATGGGAGCCGTTTTAGGACAAAGGATTGAAAAACGATTTCAACCTATATATTATGCTAGTAAGACGTTACAAGGAGCACATACAAATTACACAACTACTGAAAAAGAACTCCTTGCTATTGTCTTTGCTTTTGACAAATTTCGATCATATCTCGTTCTAGCTAAAACGGTGGTCTATACCGACCATTCTGCTCTTAGATACCTATTTTCGAAACAAGATGCTAAACCAAGATTAATCCGTTGGATCTTACTCTTACAAGAGTTTGATATTGAAATCCGAGATAAAAAGGGAGCAGAAAATCTCGCCGCTGATCATCTTTCTCGTCTAGAAAATCCCGAATTAGAAGTTCTAAATGAATCGGCCATACAAGACAACTTTTCTGATGAATATCTATTGAAGATAGATTATAATGAAATTCCATGGTTTGCAGACTATGCAAACTACTTAGTATGTGGATTCCTTGAAAAAGGATTATCGTACCAAAAAACGAAAGAAATTCTTTAGTGATATAAAACACTATTTCTGGGAAGATCCACATTTGTTTAAAAGTTGTCCTGATGGAATAATACGCCGATGTGTATTCGGAGACGAAGCTAGTCAAATCTTAAACCATTGTCACACAGGACCAACAGGAGGGCACTATGGGCCTCAACTTACAGCAAAAAAAGTTTATGATGCTGGATTCTATTGGCCTACAATTTTCAAAGACGCACACCTTCTTTGCAAATCCTGTGATGCTTGTCAAAGGGCCGGAAAAATAAGTCAACGTGATGAAATGTCACAAAATGTCATTCAAGTATGTGAAGTATTTGACATTTGGGGTATTGACTTTATGGGTCCATTTCCAAAATTTCATAATAATCTCTACATTCTCGTTGCCATTGATTATGTATCTAAATGGGTGGAAGCACAAGCTCTCCCGACTAACGATGCACGAGTTGTAGTCAACTTTTTAAAACGTCTTTTTGCAAGGTTTGGAACACCGAAAGCTTTAATAAGTGATCGGGGTACTCATTTTTGTAATAATCAACTTGAAAAAGTTCTTAAAAGATATGGAGTAACTCATAAAATCTCAACCGCTTATCATCCACAAACAAGTGGACAAGTTGAAAATACCAACCGAGCAATAAACGTATTCTAGAGAAAACCGTATGATCAAATCCGAATGAATGGTCCATTGAATTGGAGGATGCAATCTGGGCTTTTAGAACAGCCTACAAAACTCCAATTGAAACCACACCTTTTAAACTCGTTTACGGAAAAGCATGTCATCTTCCAGTAGAAATTGAACACAAAGCATTTTGGGCTTTGAAGACATGTAATCTTGATTTACATGAAGCTGGACATCTACGGTTAAGTCAATTAAATGAATTAGAAGAATTAAGACATGAAGCATACGAAAATTCGTTAATCTGTAAGGAAAGAACGAAGAAATGGCATGATAAAAGAATCAGAAGTTCAAAAGAATTTAAAGAAGGAGATAGAGTTCTTCTTTTTAATTCACGATTCAAGCTATTTCCTGGAAAATTGAAATCAAGATGGTCTGGACCATTCATAGTCAAAAGAGTTTTCCCATACGGAACGGTAGAATTAATAAATTCAAATGGAATTGAATTTAAAGTTAATGGTCACAGAGTTAAACATTACGTACATGATCCGATGGAAGTTGACAACGAAGTAAATCACAATTTCAACACAACAGCTAACTAAGTGTGGGGAGAATCAAGTCTTTAAAGGATAATATGAATTTCTGTTAGAGTTAGATTTTCTGTTTTTGTGTAGTTCTCGAAAATGGAACCCGAATGGTCTTTCCCTAGCAGACCCTAAAGAACTAGTCTTCTCCCCCCATTCTGAATTTTTATTTTTTTTAGGTTTTACGAGATGAAGACTTCCTGTGAACTAAACCATGGTCTAATGCTACACGCTTTGATCATTAAACGTAATAATGACACCCTTCTAAGTGAAATAGTATCATTAATCCGAGGTAAATTGGACGGAGTAAGAAAAGAATCGAGAAACGAAAATAATAAGTTACAATTTGGTAAAGGAAAATCAAAATCCGCAGCGAAAAGCAGAGCTCGACACCTTGAAAGATGTCACAAATGCAGAAAATGGTCACACGAAGGTAAATGTTCAAATAATCAACCCTATTCAAACACCGAATTTGTTACTTTATGCAGAGATGGACCGTTCATATGTTTAGAAGAAAAAACATTGAATGCTCGAGGTTACGTCTATGTAGCTATGGAAAACCAATTAGTCCGACTATCTTATGAGTGGGCTAAAGCATATCACTAAGAATACTATCTCACAGGTAAGTATGTACAGTTTTTATTTTTATTTTTATTTTTAACCTTTTGATAATAAACGCTAATTTGTTCGCTATAAAGTATTAAATTTACCATTTATTCTTAAGGTATAAATATCTTTAATCAATCAACCCAAAATATTTCAGAAATTCGTCAGGAGTAAAACTAGGTAGTATATCCGAAATTACTTTACCGAAAAGAGGAGCGTATATTTTTGATAATATTTGATTGATTAAAGTGGGATAAAAGACCAAAAATATTTTTAATTCTATTTTTACTTTGTTTTTAAAATGAATATTAAAAACTTTTTAAATTAATATATTTAAAATTGTAAATATTTGAAAAATTAATATTTTTAATATAAGTTTGTATGTATAAAAACAAAAATATAATTTAAGTTTGGTGTGAATTTTAATATGAATTTTTAATTTTATGCATTTTAAATTTAAGTTTGGTGTGAATTTAAAAACAAAAATTTACTTTATTTCGTTAAGTTAAAAATTTGATTTTTAAAATTCTTCGTGAGTTGAAGACTAGGTCGTTGAACCGAAATTACTCTACCCGAGGGAGGGACGAGAACTTTTATTATCATTATTTTTAATCTTATTGAATTAAAGTATGCCAAAAACATTAAAAAAAAACCCCAAAAATCTTTACTTTTAAAACCGCGCTTTGAATTGACGAATTTTAAAATTTTGTCGAGGGACGGACTAGGACAACGATCCGAAACGCCCTCATCCTAAAAAGAAACAAATTTTTAAAATTTTATTAATTATGTGTTTTATAAGTTATAAGGTTTTATATAATAAAAAAAAAGCCAAAATCACTGTACCCGGACCCCCATGCGATCGCATGGGTTTTAAACTTCAACTCCATGCGATCGCATGGAGCTGAAAAATTGGCCAGGATCAAAAGTCAGTCGAGTTGTTCTGTTTCCAAAAAAACACACACAACATACACGAACACATACACATATTATATCCTAAAATCACCAACTTAACACCAAAATCAACCAAATTTCTCGCTACAATCCGCTCTAAACATGAATTTGATAAGGAGTTTATCAAAAAGGGTAACAATTTCACCCCTAAATCTCTTTAAATTTGATTTTAAGTGCTCTTGAGCTATATTTTTCATAATTTGATTTTGTTAATTTCCAGTGTAATTAGAGTTAAATTGTTAGTATTTTATGCAAGTATAACCTAGATTGATGCTATTTAACATGATTTGAAGCCAAAAACTTCAAAATTTTTAGAAATCTAGGGTTTGTGTTCTTGAGCAATTTGGGGCTTTTTGATATAAACAGGTTATGGCCGATTTTTGTCATGAATTATTGCTAAATTGAGTAGTGTAACATGTTTAGGTAGCTAAATGATCTAAACTTTGATCCTAAACATGATTTTTGGAGATTACAGTAGACTTTTTAAGTCTAAAATTCATGAACTTGATTAATTTGATATAATTGCCATTTGAGACTTGTTTAATTGCTAGTAATGACTATTTTGACATGTTATTTGAGTTAAATGCTTATGAACTTTGTATACATTTTCATATGTGTTTATTTGAAAAAGTGTAGAATTGTAAAAAAATGTGAAAATGTGTATAAGTTTAATTTTGATTTAACATGTTATTGTGATTGTTGTTATTTTGCTAACACTAATGCATATTTGGATGCACAAATTTTGTGTTTAATGTGTTTTGCATAGAGTCGATACTGGAGGTTCATCATCATCATCATCTAGACGACCTGCTCCAGCTCCTGAACCAGAACCTGAACAAGTACCACAACAGGAACAACAACATCAGCCTGATCAACATGTACCTTATTATAATCCGCTACAGTTTGTTAATGAATTCGTAGTATTTCCGATGCATCCACCTGTAGAATACCCAACGATTCCTGAACACACATTGCATCCTAATCTGAGATTCGATAGACGATGGAGAGATTACCCGGCATATCAAAGTAATAAATTCAAATTAATAACGAAAGATGTGGAGGTGCCTAGGGTAATTGATTGGGATCCTTTGGAAAGGGTCCAACTTGTTGACCGTGTTAGGGAGCATTTGATACAAAGGTATGGCAGTTCTTCTTTTACAGATTGGGAACGATTATTCACCATTCGTAGACCTGTATATAAGGAATGGTGTGTAGAACTTATGAGTACTATAGAGTTAAATGTAGATGTAGATAGATTAGATGATAGAAGTTTTCTTAGGTTTATACTTGGCGGTAGGATGTACAGGATGTCCATGCTGGACATGGCTAGGGCATTACAGATATATACGCCCGCTGAATTGCTACTACCCGATTGTATGAATTTGATTTACCGTGGTGAAAGGGTAGATAGGAATTTTGACGCGAACGCCGTCTGGAGGCGTATGTCGGACTATAATGTTTTTGGGCGGGGAGGAACACATACCTAGTTACATATTAACAGAGCCGAGCTTCGTATAATTCATAGATTTTTGGCTAACTCGATTACACAGAGAGGTCACAACAAGGAAAAATTGACCTTACATGATTTATTTTACCTAAAGTGTATTCGAGACCCAAGAGACTTTGTTAATATCCCTTACTGTGTTGGTTTTTATTTATCTAAGATGGTTGAAGGAATACAGGAAGGGGGGATAATTGGAGGAGGTATTTTTGTTACTCTCATTGGAGAGTATTTAGGTGTAGATAAGAACCAAGGGGGTCCACTTTTGAAATGTAGGGAACAGGTTGAGCTTTTAGGATTGAGGGTTTATGCGGGTGCTAAGGTATTGAAGAGTAGACGCAACCAGGCAATACCCTATGTAGGTAGTCATCCGCAGGTAGAAAGAGGATCAGACGAGGAGATGGAGGAAGCGGATGACATTAGGGATGTCATTCGGGAGGCTATGACTGATGTCTACCAGCGTGTAGATGAGGTAGACATGACAAACACGGAGAGATTTCGTTGGATGGAGCAGTGGCAAGCCCGGAATGATTACGAGCATTCCAGGCAACGACAGCATGATAGATGGGACTATCATCAGCGTCATATTATGAGCCGGCTGTCACCTCAGGATCACTACGTCCCGACCCGCTTACTATCCTCAACACCAGCCCGAGATGAGACCACCTTATACACTCTACGACCCTAACCAGGCATACCAGTACACCTATCACCAACCATGGAACCCGGATGACGACATGAACTGGAACCCCTATCCAGGTTGATTTAGTTCCGGTTGGTAATTTATATAATTTTTAATTTTTATTATTTCTGTTTATTTATGTTTAAACATAATATATTGTGATACTTTTATTGTAATGTTTAATAATTTTATTTGTTGTACTAATGTTTCATATTCGATTTGAAAGTGAGATTTTAAGTCCCATTTCAAATTGCCATGCATGTTTATATTTGTATGTATGTATATTTTTAATTGTACAAAACAGGGTAACACAGCGCATTTTCAAAGACTGGCATTAAGTTCAGCAAAAGCTAGTACTTTTGATGACAAAACGAAAAACAAATGTGATGTAACAACAAGATGGAATGAACAAATGATGTGCACCATTTATCATTCAACAAACAAACGCCAATATGTTTGGAAACTTTGGTAAAATTTAATCATTTTTCTACGCTAATCACCCTCAATAATTTAAATTGTTACTGATTTCTTGCAAATGAGGGCATTGCAAGATCTTAAGTGTGGGAAGGGGTTAAATTCTTGTTAAATTCTTTCGGAATTTTAAAAAAATTTTGATTTAAACACTTGGTTACCATTAAAAATACTAGTAACGCAGTAGTTGTATTAGAATCTAGTGCTCTCTGATAAAAAAAGAACAGCCCTAGTCTTATATACTGACTACCCAATTCTAGTAAAATTTTTCAAAATTTTCAATTAAATGAATTCAAAATCATGTTTATACATATTTATGAACGATAAAACTAGGTGTTAACACCGAAATTATTGTTACCTCGGAAAGGACATAAATTGAGAAACAACTCAAAATGTTAGAATTCATTTAAAATGGAATAGAGGACAATAAAAAAGAAAATAAAAGCCAAGTGTGGAAAAATTTACCAAGATATTTTAAACATATATCACATATTTCTATAACAAATAATTGAAGATACTTTTGCTTTGGACTAAACTAAACAGTTTTACCCGATTTACTGTAAGAAAGATGGATCTACAAGATGAATTAATTCCATCATTAAAAGGAAGTAAAGTCTTCCGAAAAAGACACGCGCTTCTTGATTTAGGTCATGAAGTTGTCGTCCAGACCAGCTGTAGGTTGACGAAAAATCTAGAAAAGTCATCTCTAAAATTAGCAGGAAATCCACGAACCTCAGCATCAAACAGGGTCGCCAAGTGGTCAGACTTATCCTAACCATGAGAGGATCTGTCTCGTAAAATGGGGAGGACGCCGTGCAAATTAGCTGGATAAGACTAATGAATCAGATCCCCAGAAAGGATAATCTCCTTAAAGATTAAAAATCAGCATTTAAGACTGATATTACTCAATCCTTGAGATTGACCTTAAAGATTGAGAATTACAAACTCATGGAATTCGATGATATCTAAACTCGAGCTTGAACGAGAAAATATTTTGATCAAAATTACAAACCGATTTGTTTTCTGAAAACCCATTTTCAATGCGTTCATTACCATTGAACGTAAAATCCTAGGAATTCACCTGGAATTCATTAGGTCACCTGAACCAAATCGGGTGTCAACCGTAAGAACGGTGGTTGCATAGCATGGTCAAAGATAGGACCTTGTGCCAGACCGGAAAATTATATGGGTGAGCTTTACTATTACTCCTACCAAGGATAGTAATTGCATCCGACACGTTATAGACCATAATTAAAAGCATGTCAGGGGACATTGCCTTAATAGTTGCTTGTTCAACACTTTCCTTTACAACAGGACGGTAGTTTATCGAAAGGTAATATACGGAGCAAGTATACTGGACGTGTTGCTTTCCAAATACAAGGTTAGCAAGTGGGTGACACAAAATCGTAAGTTTTGAGCTAAAATTTTCAAATCTGAAACCCACCAAACCCACAAAAATATTTTGCAAACACCGGTGAAGGGTTATTCCGGAAAACTTATCTAGGGTAAAAGCTAGATTGTATTTTAAAAAGATCAAATGTTTTCATAAAGATCCAATTTCCTTATAGGATCTAAAATTTTATAGTCATGTGGGACTGTAAACCACATCGTTACTACCATTGTTTATACCGCCGTATAAAAATCACTGATGTACAAAGTGTGAAGAATAAAGAAGTGATTCTAGTATTTTTATTTCAAGACTATATTGCTTGAGGACAAGCAACGCTCAAGTGTGGGAATATTTGATAATGCTAAAAACGAACATATATTTCATAGCATTATCCCTCAAGAAAGACAAGCTTTTAGTTGCAATTGTTTTATTTACAAGTGATATTCATTTAAATAATAAAAGGTGAAGACAAAAGACAGATTCGACGAATTGAAGACGCAAACGACCAAAAAGCTCAAAAGTACAAAGTACAATCAAAGTGGTTCCAATTATTGATAAGAAACGTCTAGAAATAACAAAAGTACAAGTTACAAAATGCAAACTACAAGATATTAAATTGTACGCAAGGACGTTCAAAAATCCAGAACCGGGACTAAAGTCAACTCTCAACGCTCGATGTAACGGAGCGAAAATTACAAGTCAACTATGCATATAAATATAATATAATATATAAATAATTCTTAAAATTATATATATATTATATTTATTTATTAAAAAAATCCGTCGGCAAACTAGGAGCCAAACTTGGATGAGCTGTAATCCACTACTCCGCGATCGCGGAGCTGTGAAGGAAAAACCCTTCGAGATCGCGGAGCACACCAAAACTGAAATGGGGCCTATAAAAGGCAACGCATTCGATCGAAATTTGACAACATCTTTTTCTTCTTCCTTCATACGTAAACATATATATATATATATATATATATATATATATATATATATATATATATATATATATATATATATATATATATATATATATTTAATTTTAAATTCTAATAATAAGGGTATGTTAGCGAATGTTGTAAGGGTGTAAGTCGAAATTCTGTCCGTGTAACGCTACGCTATTTTTAATCACTGTAAGTTATGGTTAATGTTATTTTAATTTAATGTCTCGTAGCTAAGTTATTATTATGCTTATTTAATACCGAAGTAATCATGATGTTAGACTAAATATTAAAATTGGGTAATTGGGCTTTGTACCATAATTGGGGTTTGGACAAAAGAACGACACTTGTGAAAATTAGACTATGGGCTATTAATGAGTTTTTATATTAACTAAACGATATCTCGTTAATTTAATATATAGACTTATAATTTGACGTATTTATATATAACCACATACGCTTGACTGGGCACGGTGGGCGGGATATCTATAAATACCAATAATTGTTCATTTTACCGGAAACGGAACAGGATTAATAGTTAATAGACTTGTTGAAACAGGGGTGGATTACATTCAAGGGTAATTGGTGTAATTGTTAACAAAGTAGTAAAACCTTGGTTTACACGCAGTCGATAACCTGGTGTATTCATTAAACAAAGTATTAAAACCTTGTTACAATTCGAATCCCCAATTAGTTGGAATATTTGACTTCGGGAATAAGAATAATTTGACGAAGACTTTCGTACTTTATATTTATGACTGATGAACTATTATGGATAAATCCGTATGGACATATCGAATAATTCAGGACAAAGGATAATTAACCCATGGGAATAAACTAAAAATCAACACGTCAACCATCATGATTACGGAAGTTTAAATAAGCATAATTCCTTTATTTCAGATTTAATTTCCTTTATTTTATATTTAATTGCACTTTTAATTATCGCACTTTTATTTATTGTCATTGTATTTAATTGCACTTTTAATTATCGTACTCTTTAATTGTCGTACTTTTTATTTATCGCATTTTTATTTATCGCAATTTCATTATCGTTATTTACTTTACGCTTTAAATTAAGTTATATTTATTTTTAATATTTTACATTAGGTTTTAACTGCGACTAAAAGTTTTAAAATCGACAAACCGGTCATTAAACGGTAAAAACCCCCTTTTATAATAATAATACTACTTATATATATATTTGTATTTTTACAATTATAAGTTAAAAATATAGCCTTAAGCTTGTTTAAGTGTATCCCTGTGGAACGAACCGGACTTACTAAAAACTACACTACTATACGATTAGGTACACTGCCTATAAGTGTTGTAGCAAGGTTTAGGTATATCCATTCTATAAATAAATAAATATCTTGTGTAAAATTGTATCGTATCTAATGGTATTTCGTTGTAAAAATAATACTATTTCCTAGTACACCTCGCACACATCAATCTATGTAAAATAGTTCCAACAATTTGAGTCTCGGTTTAATAGACTTTGCTTATCGTGTCGAAATCATTTACAGATTAAGTTTAAATTTAGTCGGAAATTCCCGGGTCGTCACATGTAACACCCTATTTTTTTTAATCACAGCGGATGTACATTTAGTTACTAAAATAGCCCTGGTTGATACTTACAAACCATAGTTAACAAATCAACTTAGTTACTCTTATTACAATATTCCAAAACATCGGTGTTACGTGAAATCATTATTAAAATTGAAACATCAGAGTTAATCACATAGTCATACATGTCTTCAAACCCGTCTTCAATACCCATCCTAAATAGCAGTACCTAAACCTGCAAGGGTGGAAATGTGGGGGAATTAGCACAACTGCTAAGTGAATGGATACTATATAACAGATCAAGCATAAGCAACTAAACATGTAAAGGTCACAGATATGAGAATCGACGGGTTGTACGAGCACACGACTTAGTTGATCAAGCTACAGTCTACCGATAGTCCACTTTACTGACTCCACTGCATAACCGTCCAGATGCAACACATGCGTCCTTCTATGCTATACTGAACAATCAGTAATAACATGACCCGACTAGGCTACCACAGTCGACCTCACATCAACCCTACCTTGCCGGCTCGGTTGGTGTCCAACTAACAGTGCACACATAATATCACATATATTCAGTCATGCAATCGTCCTAACTAGCATGGCAATATCTAACTACACATGGTATTCATACTGAACATAAATATAAGAGTAAAGAGTCTGAACAAGTAGTATGTCAGCTACTTAATACTCTATCCAGAGATAGGCCCACTCACCGAATACCAGCAATAAGCTCAGATAATCTATCACTGAGCGACTTCCTTATCCTTATCACATGAACATAAGGCAAATCAAGTTAGTTTCTGTCTGTTAACACAAAACAGCATAGTACAGAAAAGCAGTCACAAAAAGCGCCGCTAAAAGTCCACCTAACACTTATGCATTTCATAATTTATATCATGAACATCATAAATCACGCGGACAGCATAACGGCTAGAAAACAGCTAATGTACAAAACAACTACTAATCTGATATGCATCCGTACAGTTGCACATGCATCCGTACGGTTGCAAGTCCATCCGTACGGTTGCATCATGCATCCGTACGGTTGCAAACTTTCTACCCGGTTGCACTAACACCACTGCATCCGTACGGTTGCACATGCATCCGTACGGTTGCACCATGTATCCGTGTGGTTGTAAACTGCAACCGTACGGTTGTGTTCATCGTGCAGCAGCAGCAGAAAACTGACTGGTTTCGACCTAAAATCACTAATTGGTGCTCTAGAGCTCGTTTCTTACCTTTAAACTGACCAAATCAGATACACTTAACATCAATAAGAATAAACCCACAAGATTTTGACACAAACAACATCAAAATCAACCATTTTGGCTCAAAATTGCTTTTTTGACAAAGTTAACACAAAATCAACATTTTCTTAAAGATTAGAGCTTGAAATACTTTGATTCTTACCTCTATAGACTTAGTAATTCATAGAGAACAAGATGTTATGAATGATTTGAGCTCTTGAACACAGATTAGAAATCTAGGGTTTTCAATGTGATAAGGAATTAGGAACGTGATGTTTTTAGAAGGTTCAAGAAAATGTAAGAAAGGCAGGTCACAAGCTTTTATATTTAGGTTAAATACAATACCCCATCACACACGGGTATTTACCAGTTATCTAATATCTTTTGTACTTAATTTGACTGCCCTAATGGAGTCCAAATTAAATAAACGAACCTGTTCTGTGACCCTTGTCACAAACTGGTCTTAACCAAATAATAAAATAACAATAAACATTTAATTAAAATAAAAGCATAATTAACCACACAATTATGCCTAAGGGCAAAAAGGTCTTCTTACATCTAGGCCCGATATGAGGATGTTACAAATCCACCCCCTTAAAGAGATTCCATCCTCGGATTCTGGTCTTGGTCAAACAGACGTGGATAACAAGCCTTCATCAGCTCTTCGGTCTCCCACGTAAGGTTTGATCCTAAACTATGCTCCCACTCAACAAGCACCATATGGATCTCCTTCTTTCTCAGCTTAGTTACCTTTCTATCGACTATCCTAACCGGTTCTTCAACTAACTTTTAATTCAAGTCAACCCTCAAATCGCTTAACGGAACCAGTTGTGTCTCATCATCATCCTTACACTTTACACTTCCTAAGGTAACACACATTGGAAGTGTTATGTATCCCTGCCAACTCTGCTGGAAGTTCTAACACAACTGTCTGATCATTAACTCTCTGAATAATCTTGAACGACCCAAAGTATCTTGGAGCTAACTTACCCCGCTTACTAAACCTGATAACTCCCTTCCAAGGTGATACGTTCAAGTATACACGATCCCCGACCTCAAAGTTTACCGGACGTCTACGTGGATCGGCATACATTTTCTGTCTATCACGTGCCGCTTTCAACTTTTCACGCACTATCGCTACCTTGTCTGCTGTTATCTGAACTAATTCGGGACCTGCAAACTGTTTCTCTCCGACTTCTAACCAACAAGTCAGCGTTCTACATTTGCAACCATACAACATCTCATAAGGCGGCATACCAATACTCGAATGATAAGTATTGTTGTAAGCGAACTCAATCAATGGTAGATGTATATCCCACGGACCACCGTACTCTAACACGCAGGACCTAAGCATTTTCTCTAGTGCCTATATTGTACGTTCACTCTGACCATCGGTCTGTGGATGATACGTTGTACTCAGATTTACCCTCGTTCCTAAACTTTTCTGTAAACTGTTCCAGAAGTTAGACACAAATCTAGAATCCCTGTCAGATATGATAGACAACGGAACTCCATATCGACTAACTATTTCTTTCAAGTATAATTCTGCCAAAGTACTCAACGAAGCTGTCTCTTTTGTAGCTAAGAAATGTGCACTTTTTGTCAGTCGATCAACAATTACCCATATCATATCATTACCTCTCTGAGATCTAGGTAATTTGGTTACAAAATCAATCGTAATATGATCCCATTTCCACTCTAGAATTTTCAACTGTTGTAACGAACCATAAGGTTTCTGGTGTTCAGCTTTAACTTAAGAACAAATATGACATCTTTCTACTAATTGAACACCATCTTTCTTCATCGTTGGCCACTAATACATCGGATTTAGATCATTATACATCTTGGTACTACCCGGATGGACAGTCAACCTCGATTTGTGCACTTCATTTAAGATAAATTTTCTTAAATCTCTAAGCACAGGCACCCAAATTCGGTTCTTAAACGTCTTAAGTCCACGGGAATCGTTAGTCAATTGGTCCTTGATTTTGGTCATCAGTTCAGTCTTTAAGTTCTCCTCCAATAAAGCTTGGGCTTGAACTTGTCTTATCTGTTCAATAAGGTCTGAAACTATTTCAGTTCTCATAAATTTCACAATCTCTACGGTCTTTTTACGACTTAAAGCATAGGCAACAACATTTGCTTTACCTGGGTGATACTTTATTTCACAGTCGTAGTCTTTTATAAACTCAATCCACCGTCTCTGTCACATATTCAGTTCTTTCTGCGTGAAAATATATTGGAGGCTCTTATGGTCTGTACATATCACACACTTCGTACCATATAAGTAGTGTCTCCACAACTTCAACGAAAATACCACTGCGGCCATTTCTAAATCATGAACCGGATAATTACATTCGTGTGTCTTTAACTGACGAGAAGCGTACACAATAACTTTATCTCTCTGCATCAGTACACACCCTAACCCGGCAATTGACGCATCACAATAAACCACAAAGTAATCTGAACCCTCTGGCAATGCTAACACTGGAGCCTGACACAACAACTATTTCAAAGTCTGAAAAGCATGTTCTTGTTGATCACCCCATCAGAAACTTACATCTTTTCTGGTCAATTTAGTTAACGGACCCGCTATTTTAGAAAAATCTTTTATAAATCGGCGATAATAACCTGCAAGACCCAAGAAACTCTTAACTTCTGTCGGCGTCTTCGGCGAATTCTAACCCATTACCTCTTCTATTTTCGATGGATCCACTTTAATACCTGCCTCACAGATACATGACCCAGAAATTGCAGGTGGTGGGGCAGGTGGTGCTGGTGGTGCAGGTGGGGCCGGTGGAGCGGATGGTGCTGGTGCTGCCGATGGTGCGGGTGGAGCAGCCCTCACGAAACGAGGTTCAGATGTCCCGGCTCCAGAAATAGTCAGCACGTAACGAGGTGCCTTACGTATCTGTGGGTCGGCAGGGTACGGCACAAGCCGCTTACGGGCAGTAACCCTCCGACGTCGACCAAAAGCGTCAGTGAAAGCACGACCTCCATTCACCCCTGGAATGACGGTGCCGTCAGGACGGTACCGCTTCTTCGGCGGGGTGGAGGGTGCCTGTATAGGTACGTCATCAAGGTTCTCTTCGTCGGAGTCACTAGAGTCATCTGTAGAGGAGTCATCGGATGAAGGATCATCAGAATCATGTGGTGGTGACACGGGTGGCTGAACTGGTAGTCCGAACGCGGCCAACATCTCTCTGTGTCTGCCTGGCGGAATTGGCACTAAACGTCCGTCGGGAGTGCGTCGGCAAGGCGTGCGCATATGGTTACGAAATGGCCCTTCCTCGAACTCCGCGGGGATCACAACACCACCAATGCGGGGCTGTGACTCCGGGGGTCCGGGAGCAGACGGAGCTGGAATCTCCGCAGGGTCCGCGTGTCCATCAATAGTAGCCACTGGTGCAGGCGGCTGGCTGCTAGTCCCGGAAGATGAAGCGCCGAGGTCACTCGTGCGTATCGGGATCGGTGGATCGGCAACGGTGGTAGGTGGAGTAGCTGAAGAGTCTAAACTGCCCAAAACGCTAGCAGGTGGTACATCCGACATCTGAACAAGGAAAATAAATTTTCCATGTCAGTAAGTCATAAAGCAAGCACGTATTAGGCCAACAGTTTAAATCATGTATAACAATAAGTAGCATGACAAAAATAACGAATCGTACAGAAGTAGCATGCAATCGAAAGCAAGTGATATCATACAGTAGTGAAATCATGTAGTAGCATACGACATATAGCAGTAAAAGTAAGTGGCAGCATGCAGTAAGTTCAGTAGAAACACGTAAACTAGCAAGTTGTATATTAGTCCTATTAGTGAATCCTACTCGGGTCGGTCTTAGACTCACTAATGCAACCTAATTCCCTACAACCAACGCTCTGATACCAAATGTGATGCCCCATACAAAACCATCGTGTACGAATCATCAACAACAGGATCATTACAAGGTTAAGTACTATATGCTGTAATTAAAGAAGTTGCATTCACGATAAAAAGGTGATGTCATAACCGACATCAAATGTTTTACATTTCAAAAGCATGCTTCACTAAGTAGAAGCAAATAATAAGTGTATGTGACCACAATGGTCGTTACAAGTCATAGTTCAAAAGTACTAAAGTTTGAATGCAAGGTAAAGTAGTTCATGCGATGACAACTCTAAGCAGCGGGTGTCTACAGCACGACTAGTACACAGCGGAAGCTAACCTCAAGCACCTGAGAAAAACATGCTTTAAAACGTCAACACAAAGGTTGGTGAGCTATAGTTTAAGTATAACAGTAAGTAAGGTAGGCCACGAGATTTCAGTGCTACAAAGAGCGTTTCAAAACAGTAAGATAAAGTATATGTTAACCGTGGGCACTTGGTAACTAACTTAACGTTTATACCCCCTGAAAGTACACTTGGCAAGTGCGTATGTTTACGAAGTATTAAACACTCATTAAATGCTAGCGCTACTAGCCCGAGTGGGGATGTCAAACCCTATGGATCCATATCTAAGATTCGCGTTCACGGTTCAAAAACCAATGATTAAACGTTACCGAGCTAACGGGAATGTTTATGCCGTTGTATAACCCACACATATATAAAATTTAAGTACTCGTGCCTAGTATGTAAAACATAAAATCCGCATGTATTCTCAGTTCCCAAAATAAGTTAAAGTAAAAAGGGAATGCTATAACTCACAATGATAATGTAGTCGTAAAGTCGGTTCGGAAAAGGTGTGCAAGTAATCGGTCCGAAGGTCCTCAACCTAAGGCAAATAGTACTAAGTCAGTAAATCGTATTAATAGGTTTAAAATTATGTATTTAAGGTCATAAAGGTCATCATCATTCATCATCAAACAAAAGGCGTAAAGTAGGTTTCGTTTATGAAAGTAGTTTAAAACAAAGGCTGACTTCGATCAGTCTCCACGGCCTCTACCCTTGCTGAATTAAGTTGAGACCAGTGGCCATGGCTCCGCATATGAGTCCTTTAAGTGTGGTAATATTTACAGAAGCAAAATTTTCTTCGTTTGAACGTGGTGACGGTCTAAGTGCGAGTAGGTCAGAAATTTCTGCACAACGTTAAAAGGACATAGTGACGATCGGAGGGCCATAAATCCTAAACCGTAACTCGGATTAAGACGAGTCCTATATGAAAAGTTATCTAATCGAAAAGATCTATTTGAAAATCAAGGTCTCAGTAGCGCAGGTCTACTGATCTTTTACAGAAACAGTAGGACAGAGGGCTGTAAACAGAAAACAGTAAGTTAAAAGTGAGTTCCGGTGGTCTTGGTGCTTGATGCTTATCACGGTTCTCATCCTTGATGAGTATAGCTTCAAGTGTACAACTCATTGATGTTTTTGAATCATCTTGACCAATATTTTACCATCATAACCCAAGTGCAAGTCTAAGACATGAAGCACAACTCACTTAAGAGTTGTATGAAGTTTGATGAACCAAAGTTACACCAAAGTCTTAGATCTAACACATACATGGACTTTAAAGCTAATAACAAGTTACAAACTTGAAAGTAAACTAACTAATCAAGATCTTAAGATGTAGAACATAGTTCTTAGTTAGATCTTGAAGATCCAAGACTCAAAAGTCTAGATCAAGCATAAGTATACAAAGTTATATTTAAAGAAAACTTATTTGTGTGTTCTTGAACTTTCAAAGTTAACTTTTAGTTCAAGATTAATGAGATCAAGACTAACTTGTAGTTCTTGACCATTTAAACTAATTACATGAAATTAGAGTGCAAGAATGAAGAAGTAAACTAAGTAAAATAAGTAATTTGTTCATGGTTGTTCATACTTTAAAGATTCAAACCAAAGTTTGATCTTTAGAAAGTAAACTTTAAAGTTTACTTCATGAACTTCAAGTATGAGTTACAACACATGAACTTTAAATCTTTTGACATAATGTATGTAGAACATAACTAGAAAGTTAGTTCTTGTATGTTCTTGGAAATACAAGATTAATATGAAGAATCAAACTAGAAAGTTTATTCTTGTAACATGAAAGTAAGTAACAATAATTAACAAGACAAGTAGTTAAACAAAATCAAGAACAAGTAACAATCAACAAATGATGATGATGGATGATTTAGGATTCGATTTTGTTAAAGAAAAAGAGAAGAAAAGAAGTCCAAGTTGCTTACAAGTTTAGAGAGAATATGTGAGAAATGTTTGAGAGAAAAAATGCAAGTAATTGTGTGTGTGTTTTTTTAGAGAGTAAACAAGGAATGAAGTAATGCAAAAATGAAAACAAAAACACTCCTTGTAGCCATCCCAAACCCACGGTCAGCTGCACACAAGGGAGGGGAGGTTTAGTTCAATGGTTCCTTGAATGTTAAAGCTTAAAAGTGTGGATAAATGAGGTGCATGCATGGGGATAACAAGTAATTAGATTCCAAATGAACCAAAATAACTAGTTACATCTAAAATGATACTTACATGTAGTAACAATGGGCTAGTTAATCCATTTAGGTGTAGGATGGGTTTATAAGCCCATATTCAAGAGTCTATTACACTAATTCAAGCCCAAGTTCAATAATTAACAAATAAAGTCCAACAAAAGCCCAAGTAATTAACCAACAACCTTAGTTAATTAAAATGATTAATAAAACTAATCATGAATGTAAATAATATGTGAAAATATTATTCGTGTAAGTTTCGTGTCTCACAAAGACGTTTTGGGCAATTAAAGTCAAGTTCGGGCAATCATGGCAACATGTAAATGTAATAACATACATTCGTTTTATCACACGTATTAATAATAATAATTATTAATAAATAAACGTTGGAAATTCCAGGGTCGTTACATTACCCACCTGTTAAAGAAAATTTCATCCCGAAATTTAAGCTGAGGTAGATGGAGGAGTCGGGAAAAGGTGAGGATACTTCCGCATCATTTGATCCTCTCGCTCCCAAGTAAACTCAGGTCCTCGTTTGGCATTCCATCGCACTCAGACGATCGAAATCTTGTTGCGTTTCAATGTTTTGATCTCACGATCCATAATTTCAACATGTTCTTCCACAAAGTGGAGTTTGTCATCAATTGTAAGTTCTTCCAGTGGTATGATAAGTTCAGGTGCAGCAAGACACTTCTTCAAGTTTGACACATGGAAGGTAGGATGAACTGAGCTCAATTATGCTGGTAGATCCAAACGGTATGCAACGGGTCTAACACGTTCCAAGATTTCAAAAGGACCAATGTATCGTGGGTTTAACTTTCCACGTTTTCCAAAACGGATCACACCTTTCCAAGGTGCAACCTTCAACATTACACGATCACCAACATTGAATTCAAAGTCCTTACGTTTAAGATCGGCGTAACTCTTTTGACGATCGCGGGCAGTCTTAAGTCTAGCTTGAATCTGAGCAATCTTCTCCGTGGTTTCGTGGACTACCTCGGGTCCGGTGATTTGTTTTTCGCCTACTTCGGCCCAACAAATCGGAGATCGGCACTTACGGCCATACAATGCTTCAAAAGGTGCAGCATTAATGCTTGAGTGATAACTGTTGTTGTAAGAAAATTCGGGGAGTGGCAAATGCCTTTCCCAGGCCTTTCCGAAATTGATAACACATGCACATAACATGTCCTCCTACGTCTGAATCGTCCGTTCACTTTTCCCGTCAGTCTGAGCATGATAAGCAGTACTCATGTCAAGAAGAGTTCCCATGGCTTCTTGCAAAGAACGCCAAAATCTAGAAGCAAAACGGGGATCACGATCTGAGATGATCGATAAAGGTACACCATGATGAGATACAACCTCTTTGATGTATAATTGAGCAAGTCTCTCCATTGTATCCGTTTCCTTCATTGCTAGAAAGTGTGCAGATTTGGTAAGGCGATCAACAATAACCCAAATGGTATCGTATCCGCCCACCGTCTTCGGCAGCTTAGTAATGAAATCCATTGTTATCCATTCCCACTTCCATTGTGGGATTTCTGGTTGTTGAACTAAACCAGAAGGTCTCTGATGCTCGGCTTTAATCTTCGAGCAAGTCAAACACTTACTAACATAAGTCGCAATGTCCTTCTTAAGATCACCAATACTGTTCTTTAAGGTCGTGGTACATCTTGCCCGCACCGGGTTGAATCGAATATCTCGATTTGTGTGCTTCATCAAGTATCAGGTTTCGTAGATCTCCGTAACAAGGTACCCAAATTCTTCCGGCATAACATCGGAGTCCAGACTCCCTAACCTCGAATCGAGAGACAAGTATGTTCAAATGTTCGTGAGATATGTTCTCCTCCTTGAGAGCCTCATCTTGGGCTACTCTGATCTGGCTGTTGAGGTTCGAATGGATGGTGATGTTCAGAGCTCTAACACGAAGAGGTGCCGTCCTCTCCTTTCGGCTTAAAGCGTCAGCTACAACATTGGCCTTGCCAGGGTGATAACGGAGTTCACAATCGTAGTCATTGGGCGTCTCGATCCATCGACGCTGCCTCATATTCAGTTGCTTCTGATCGAAGATGTGCTGGAGACTCTTGTGATCGGTGAAGATAGTGCTCTTAGTTCCATACAAATAGTGTCTCCACAATTTAAGCGAAAAGACCACGGCTCCAAGTTCAAGATCGTGTGTAGTGTAGTTCCGCTCGTGAATCTTCAATTGGCGGGAGGCATAGGCAATAACTTTTGATCGTTGCATCAGTACACAACCAAAACCACTCTTCGATGCATCACAATAAACAACAAAGTCGTCACTGCCCTCAGGAAGTGATAGGATAGGTGCGGTGGTTAACTTCTTCTTCAAAGTCCGGAATGCTGATTCGTGTGCGGGTTCCCAAATGAACTTTTTGCCCTTGTGAGTCAGCGCGGTCAAAGGACGCGCAATCAGAGAGAATCCTTCGATAAACCTTCTATAATAACCGGCGAGACCTAGTAATTGGCAAATATGCGTTGGAGTAGTGGGGGTCTCCCACTTGCTGATGGCTTCAATCTTGGTGGGATCAACTTTGATACCCTGGCCGCTCACAACATGACCCAGAAACTGAACTTCCTTCAATCAAAATTCACACTTGGAGAATTTGGCATAAAGTTGCTCTTGTCTCAAGAGTTCAAGTACTAGTCGGAGGTGTTGCTCATGCTCTTCTTCGCTCTTAGAGTAGATGAGGATATCATCTATGAAGACGATAACAAACTTATCCAAGTACGGCTTGCAGACACGATTCATGAGGTCCATGAACACGGCAGGTGCATTTGTCAAACCGAATGGCATCACGAGAAACTCATAATGACCATAACGGGTCCTGAATGCTGTTTTCATCACGTCACTTTCTTTCACCCTCAACTGGTGATAGCTGGATCGCAAATCGATCTTAGAATAAATACTCGATCCTTGTAGTTGATCAAAAAGAACGTCAATTCATGGAAGAGGATACCGATTCTTGATAGTCAATTTGTTGAGTTCACGGTAGTCGATACACATACGGAAGGATCCATCCTTCTTCTTCACAAATAACACAGGTGCACCCCAAGGCGAGAAACTTGATTGGATAAATCCTCGATCAAGTAGTTCTTGTAGTTGGCTCTGTAATTCTTGCATCTCGAAAGGTGCGAGTCTATAAGGTGCGCGAGCTACAGGTGCTGCTCCTGGCACTAAATCAATCTGAAACTCTACGACTCTCTGCGGTGGTAATCCAGGTAATTCCTCTGGGAAGACATCAGAAAATTCGTTCACAATTTGAACGTCGTTCACGCTCTTCACCTCAGTTTCTACCGCTTTCACATGTGCTAGGACAGCAAAACGTCCCTTCTTCATAATCTTTTGCGCTTTCACGCAACTAATGAGGTTCAACTTCGAGGTACATCTCTCTCCATAGATAACCAGTGGTTCTCCATCTCCTTGTGGTATGCGAAGTGCTTTATCTCCACAGATAATATCGGCCTTTATCTTGCTCAACCAATCCATACCAACGATCACGTCAAAACTTCCCAGTTTGATAGGTATCAAATCAATTTCGAAATCTGCACCGGCTATGTTGATAATAGCTCCATGACTAATATGGTCAACCTTTTCAAGTTTTCCATTGGTGACCTCGACAAGCATACACTCTTTTAACGGGACTAATGACCAATTAATCTTATCACAAAAATATCTACATACATAACTTCTATCCGCACCAGTATCAAACAAGACAGAAGCTAAAAGATTGTTGATTTTGAATATATATGTCACCAAGTCGGGGTTATCGCGTGTATCCCTTGCATTAACATTAAAAGCTCTAGCGCGCGGTGGTCCGCCATCTTTTCGCTTGTTTGGGCATGCATTTCTGAAATGGCCCGTCTGCCCGCATTCGTAACACTTCTTCGGCCCGTTGGTGTTCGGCTTCCCATTCAAAGTGGTGACCTTGGAGTCTTTCCCGATATGCCCAGCCCGTTGACACTTCTCACAGACAACATTGCAATATCCAGTATGGTGCTTGTAGCACCGCTTGCATTGTGGTAAGGTTCCTTTGTAGTTCGGGTTGAAGTTGGTGTTGTTGTTGGGGTTGGGGTTTCCACCGTTTTTGTGCCTCTTGGCGGGGGTCTGGTCATAGGTTCTCCCCCTGTTGTTGTGGTGGTTGTTGTTGTGGTTATCCCATTTGCCCTTCTCACTAGTACCTGCTTCAGATTTAGTTTTCTCTGGTTCATCAATGGTTATCTGATTCATTAAAGTATTCGCCATGCGCATCGCTTCGGGAACATTCGGTGGTTTGGACGATGTGACATTTCCTTTGATGGACTTAGGGAGTCCCCAGAAATATCTCTCCATACGCTTGAATTCCGGGGTAACCATTGTCGAACACATAAGAGCTAGTTCCAAAAATCTCCTGTTGTAACCATCAAGGTCGTTCCCAACGGCCTTTAGCTGCATGAATTCCATCTCCATCTTTTGGATTTCGGTTCTCGGACAATACTCATCAATCATAGCAGCTTTGAATTCCTCCCATGGCGTAGCATACGCCTCATCAATGCCTTTCGCTTGAGCTAACGTGTTCCACCACGTTAGTGCGCCGTCAGATAGCGTGCAAGATGCAAACTTGGTCTTATTGTCCTCCGAACAGTTGCTAACTCGGAATACTGATTCAAGTTTCTCGAACCATCTGGTGAGACCAACCGGTCCCTCGGTTCCACTGAAGTTATGCGGTTTGCAGCTCTGTAATTCCTTGTAAGTACACCCATTTCGAATGGGTGGGATAATCGGTGGTGGTGGCGGTGGAGCTTGGAGACTTCTTTCTGCTAGGGCTGCGGCTACACGTTCTTGGATCATCTCTTCAATTTGAGCAGCAGTAGGTGTGGATCGACCGTTAGCCATGATGTTCTAAACAAAAATTTTGACTCAAGTCAAAATCCAGCATTCAATATGTAATAATACAGTATATAGTAATCAACATGGAATCAAAACATCACATGTTATTAAATAACGCATCTAGGTACAAATACCACAGAATCATCGTACAGTAATGTAAATAGAACATCGTGCAAAGATTAAATAATGCAAAGTTCCATTAATAATAATAATAAGTCCGTGCAATACATGAGTAATACAATAAACTACAACTAGATTACATAACGAAATCTAAATACAAAAGTCCTACGGTGGAGGTGGGTGTAGGATGTCTAAAACCTGAGCCAACTGCTCCTCGAGCTCAGTAACCCGAGCTCGGAGGGTTCCCACCTCCCTTGTCAATTCCTCGACAGTGGGAGATGGTGGGGCAGGTGGTGCTGGTGGTGCTGGTGGGGCCGGTGGAGCAGATGGTGCTGGTGCTGCCGATGGTGCGGGTGGAGCAGCCCTCACGAAACGAGGTTCAGATTTCCCGGCTCCAGAAATAGTCATCACGTAATGAGGTGCCTTACGTATCTGTGGGTCGGCAGGGTACGGCACAAGCCGCTTACGGGCAGTAACCCTCCGACGCCGACCAAAAGCGTCAGTGAAAGCACGACCTCCATTCACCCCTGGAATGACGGTGCCGTCAGGACGGTACCGCTTCTTCGGCGGGGTGGAGGGTGCCTGTATAGGTGCGTCATCAAGGTTCTCTTCGTTGGAGTCACTGGAGTCATCTGTAGAGGAGTCATCGGATGAAGGATCATCAGAATCATGTGGTGGTGACACGGGTGGCTGAACTGGTAGTCCGAACGCGGCCAACATCTCTCTGTGTCTGCCTGGCGGAATCGGTACTAAACGTCCGTCGGGAGTGCGTCGGCAAGGCGTGCGCATATGGTTACGAAATGGCCCTTCCTCGAACTCCGCGAGGATCACAACACCACCAATGCGGGGCTGTGACTCCAATGGTCTGGGAGCAGACGGAGCTGAAATCTCCGCAGGGTCTGCGTGTCCGTCAATAGTAGCCACTGGTGCAGGCGGCTGACTGCTAGTCCCGGAAGATGAAGCGCCGGGGTCACTCGTGCGTATCGGAATCGGTGGATCGGCAACGGTGGTAGGTGGAGTAGCTGAAGAGTCTAAACTGCCCAAAACGCTAGCAGGTGGTACATCTGACATCTGAACAAGGAAAATAAATTTTCCATGTCAGTAAGTCATAAAGCAAGCACGTATTAGGCCAACAGTTTAAATCATGTATAACAATAAGTAGCATGACAAAAATAACGAATCGTACAGAAGTAGCATGCAATCGAAAGCAAGTGATATCATACAGTAGTGAAATCATGTAGTAGCATACGACATATAGCAGTAAAAGTAAGCGGCAGCATGCAGTAAGTTCAGCAGAAACACGTAAACTAGCAAGTTGTAGATTAGTCCTATTAGTGAATCCTACTCGGGTCGGTCTTAGACTCACTAATGCAACCTAATTCCCTACAACCAACGCTCTGATACCAAATGTGATGCCCCGTACAAAACCATCGTGTACGAATCATCAACAACAGGATCATTACAAGGTTAAGTACTATATGTTTTACATTTCAAAAGCATGCTTCACTAAGTAGAAGCAAATAATAAGTGTATGTGACCACAATGGTCGTTACAAGTCATAGTTCAAAAGTACTGAAGTTTGAATGCAAGGTAAAGTAGTTCATGCGATGACAACTCTAAGCAGCGGGTGTCTACAGCACGACTAGTACACAGCGGAAGCTAACCTCAAGCACCTGAGAAAAACATGCTTTAAAAAGTCAACACAAAGGTTGGTGAGCTATAGTTTAAGTATAACAGTAAGTAAGGTAGGCCACGAGATTTCAGTGCTACAAAGAGCGTTTCAAAACAGTAAGATAAAGTATATGTTAACCGTGGGCACTTGGTAACTAACTTAACGTTTATACCCCCTGAAAGTACACTTGGCAAGTGCGTATGTTTACGAAGTATTAAACACTCATTAAATGCTAGCGCTACTAGCCCGAGTGGGGATGTCAAACCCTATGGATCCATATCTAAGATTCGCGTTCACGGTTCAAAAACCAATGATTAAACGTTACCGAGCTAAAGGGAATGTTTATGCCGTTGTATAACCCACACATATATAAAGTTTAAGTACTCATGCCTAGTATGTAAAACATAAAATCCGCATGTATTCTCAGTTCCCAAAATAAGTTAAAGTAAAAAGGGAATGCTATAACTCACAATGATAATGTAGTCGTAAAGTCGGTTCGGAAAAGGTGTGCAAGTAATCGGTCCGAAGGTCCTCAACCTAAGGAAAATAGTACTAAGTCAGTAAATCGTCTTAATAGGTTTAAAAGTATGTATTTAAGGTCATAAAGTTCATCATCATTCATCATCAAACAAAAGGCGTAAAGTAGGTTTCGTTTATGAAAGTAGTTTAAAACAAAGGCTGACTTCGATCAGTCACCACGGCCTCTACCCTTACTGAATTAAGTTGAGACCAGTGGCCATGGCTCCGCATATGAGTCCTTTAATTGTGGTAAAATTTACAGAATCAAAATCGTCTTTGTTTGACCGTGGTGACGGTCTAAGTGCGAGTAGGTCAGAAATTTCTGCACAACGTTAAAAGGACATAGTGACGATCGGAGGGCCATAAATCCTAAACCGTAACTCGGATTAAGACAAGTCCTATATGAAAAGTTATCTACTCGAAAAGATCTATTTGAAAATAAAGGTCTCAGTAGCCCAGGTCTACTGGTCTTTTACAGAAACAGTAGGACAGAGGGCTGTAAACAGAAAACAGGAAGTTAAAAGTGAGTTCCGGTGGTCTTGGTGCTTGATGCTTATCACGGTTCTCATCCTTGATGCGTATAGCTTCAAGTGTACAACTCATTGATGTTTTTGAATCATCTTGACCAATATTTGACCATCATAACCCAAGTGCAAGTCTAAGACATGAAGCACAACTCACTTAAGAGTTGTATGAAGTCTGATGAACCAAAGTTACATCAAAGTCTTAGATCTAACACATACATGGACTTTAAAGCTAATAACAAGTTACAAACTTGAAAGTAAACTAACTAATCAAGATCTTAAGATGTAGAACATAGTTCTTAGTTAGATCTTGAAGATCCAAGACTCAAAAGTCTAGATCAAGCATAAGTATACAAAGTTATATTTAAAGAAAACTTATTTGTGTGTTCTTGAACTTTCAAAGTTAACTTTTAGTTCAAGATTAATGAGATCAAGACTAACTTGTAGTTCTTGACCATTTAAACTAATTACATGAAATTAAAGTGCAAGAATGAAGAAGTAAACTAAGTAAAATAAGTAATTTGTTCATGGTTGTTCATACTTTAAATATTCAAACCAAAGTTTGATCTTTAGAAAGTAAACTTTAAAGTTTACTTCATGAACTTCAAGTATGAGTTACAACACATGAACTTTAAATCTTTTGACATAATGTATGTAGAACATAACTAGAAAGTTAGTTCTTGTATGTTCTTGGAAATACAAGATTAATATGAAGAATCAAACTAGAAAGTTTATTCTTGTAACATGAAAGTAAGTAACAACAATTAACAAGACAAGTAGTTAAACAAAATCAAGAACAAGTAACAATCAACAAATGATGATGATGGATGATTTAGGATTCGGTTTTGTTAAAGAAAAAGAGAAGAAAAGAAGTCCAAGTTGCTTACAAGTTTAGAGAGAATATGTGAGAAATGTTTGAGAGAAAAAATGCAAGTAATTGTGTGTGTGTTTTTTAGAGAGTAAACAAGGAATGAAGTAATGCAAAAATGAAAACAAAACACTACTTGTAGCTATCCCAAACCCACGGTCAGCTGCACACAAGGGAGGGGAGGTTTAGTTCAATGGTTCCTTGAATGTTAAAGCTTAAAAGTGTGGATAAATGAGGTGCATGCATGGGGATAACAAGTAATTAGATTCCAAATGAACCAAACTAACTAGTTACATCTAAAATGATACTTACATGTAGTAACAATGGGCTAGTTAATCCATTTAGGTGTAGGGTGGGTTTATAAGCCCATATTCAAGAGTCCATTACACTAATTCCAGCCCAAGTTCAATAATTAACAAATAAAGTCCAACAAAAGCCCAAGTAATTAACCAACAACCTTAGTTAATTAAAATGATTAATAAAACTAATCATGAATGTAAATAATATGTGAAAATATTATTCGTGTAAGTTTCGTGTATCACAAAGACGTTTCGGGCAATTAAAGTCAAGTTCGGGCAATCATGGCAACATGTAAATGTAATAACATACATTCGTTTTATCACACGTATTAATAATAATAATTATTAATAAATAAACGTTGGAAATTCTAGGGTCGTTACAATTACACGCCGATTAATCATTTTTATGAGCAATTCATTCCGATTTCTAAAAATCCGTTTAATTAAACGATCAATGTCAATTGATGGGTCAAAATCGAATTTAGTAATCAAAGTCGGTCAAAGTAAAAAATGGTTAACATTTTACATGAATTTAAACCAGAAATTTATTGTTTTGGAGCAAAATGAACAATTTTAGACCATTAAATTAAAATTTATTTTATATTTATGGGTTTTTTCTACATTTACACATATAATTTTTAAAATTTAATATTTAAATGTATAAAATACAATCCGATTAATCCCCGAATCGCCGATTAATCCTTCCAAAATCTCAACCGATTAATCCCCGAATAGAGAATTTTTCAACCTTGCTACTTGCTATTTTATCGCCTTTTATTAAATTATTTTTTATTGTGTTTCTATTCTTATCATTTTCGTGAGTATTTGCGGTAAATATATATATATATATATATATATATATATATATATATATATATATATATATATATATATATATATATATATATATATATATATGTGTGTGTGTGTGTGTGTGTGTGTGTGTGTGTGTGTGTGTATAATCCATTCTTTCAAAATAACTATTCCATTTGACTTCTAAAAGTATTTTTTAAATTTAAAGTTAAAATAAACTTTTTGTATTATATAATATTTGATAAAATTCATATGAGTGAATTACATTCCAAAAGTATTTTCATCAATACGATCATCATCAAATATTATATTGTACAAACAAAAATAGTTAAAGTCAAAGTTAAAAAGAAATACTTTAAAAATTAGAAAGAGAGAATTATTTTGGGACACATTGAGTATTTTTTTTATCAATATGTATTCGTTTAACATTACCATTTTTCATCGACGTCTCTTTGTTTTGATGTATATATTTTTTTATATATACATTACACATATATAAAAATTAATGTAGATAAAACAAATCTTAACCGAAACATAATTTAATGTATATAACAGAACCATTACCGCAATGCGCATGTCCTCTCTCCTATAGAAGCTGTTGAATGCTAAAAATGTAATTTTATCTTTTATTGTGTAAGTTGTGTATATATCCCAAACTTGTAAAGGTGGTATGAGAGGGCTATAGATACCACCTAGGGTTTCTGTAGAATAGCCAAAGCATTGTAATGAGTTGAAGAGAGTCGTAATAAAATTTTGAATTTTTGACTTTCTCTCTCACTGTTACCGAATATGTTTTTAGAACAGTGTTACCAAATACCTTCATAGAACACTGTTACCGAATACCTTCATTAAACATTGTTACGGTTTAATTGTATGATTTCACACATATTTAAGGAATATTTGATCTATTCGGAACTTTAACAAACTTTGGAGCAGTTACTTTACCGAATACCTTGTCAGATCTGAAGTACCGAATACTTAAGTTTTGAGGTTAAAGATAACACGCCTTGAAATGTTTCTAAGTGTTTAGATATTACAGAATAATTATGTTCGATAAGCACTGTTACCGAATTGTTATGTTCAACATACATTGTTGGTAAATTGTTGTTTTCGGCAATTGTTACTGTTTTGTTATGTATTTGGCGTTATAATGTAACTCTTTCTATTCTTTACATTCTTAATTTGCACTTGCAGAATACCAAATCTTCCTATTCGGCAAGTACTATTATTGAATACTTTTGTTCGGCAGCACTGTTAAAACACGGTATTTTCATTCGTCAAGGCTGATACCAAATACTTCCATTTCTCACTACTGTTACAAAATAGTTTTTGCAGAATACTCTATCTTTAAAATGTCTTCAACAAAGGGCATTTTTCGGTAAGCACGTGTGCCATAGGGACACGTAAAGGTAGTCTTTTCTTGATCCTCGGGGTCGATTGGGATTTGGAAGTATCCCGAGAATCTGTCAAGAAAATAATAAAACTCTTTCCCAGCTAAACGTTCTATCATTTAGTCAATGTATGGGAGTGGAAAATGGTCCTTTCTTGTGGCATCATTGAGACGCCTATAGTCAATGCATACCCGCCATCCGGTGATGGTTCAGGTCGGGACAAGTTCGTTTTGGTCATTTAAGATCACCCTGGTTCCACCCTTTTTGGGCACCACTTGAACGGGACTCACCATGGTGAGTCAGAAATTGGGTAGATAAGGTCTGCATCTTGCAATTTAATAGCCTTCTTTTTAACAACCTCCTTCATATTTGGGTTGAGTCTCCGTTATCTTTGGACAACCGGTTTAAAATTCTCCTCCACGAGGATATTGTGAGTACAATATGATGGGTTAATCCCCGGGATATCCGTGGCCTTCCATGCTATCGCCGTGTGGTGGGACTTGAGAAGTGATATAAGTCGTGTCTTTTGGTCTTGGGTGAGTCTCGGAGAGATAATCACCGAAAGTTGACTTGATTCCTTAAGGTAAGCATACTTGATAGTGCTCCAAATAAACATATATTTAGTATCAATATCCTTCCGAAATGTAAAGTTTTCAGTTGCAATTGTTCTATTTCCAAGTGATATTCATTTATAATAAATAAGTGCAAAGACAAAAGGCGAAAACGAAGATTCGAAGACAAAAACGTCCAAAAAGCTCAAATGTACAAGATACAATTCAAGTGGTTCAAATTAATGATGAGAAACGTCTAAAATTGACAAGAGTACAAGTTACGAAACGAAAAGCACGAAGATTAAAGAATTGAAGAAAAAGCGTCCTAAAACTGGAAAAGGGTCCTTAAAGCCATAGTGCACTCAAAAGCGTCCCAAAAATTGAGTTAAAAGACTTGCGCGGATTTTGGGAGTTAAGGAAAATAATTTTTTGTGCAAATTACAAATTGCAAAACGCAAAGTACAAGATATTAAATCGTACGAAAGGACGTTCGAAAATCCAGAACCGGGACCTGAGCCAACTATCAACGCCCGACTCAACGGACCAAAAATAACAAGTCTACTATGCACAAGAATATAATATAATATATATATAATTATATAAATTATATATATTATATATATTTATATATCATGTCGACAAGCTAGTGTCCAAGGCAATGTGAGCTGGATTTCTATGCCATGCGATCGCATGGAAATAACAAAGGGGAGCCATGCGATCGCATGGCCCCAAAATTTTGGTCAGGTCTATAAAAGCCACAGAATTCTGGCCGAAATATATACCATAAATATATTACTCCCTCTGTAAGATATATATATATATATATATATATATATATATATATATATATATATATATATATATATATATATATATATATATATATATATATATATATATATATATATATATATATATATATTAGTTTAGTTTAGTTTTATATTAGATTAGTTTGGGTTATGTAAAGGCTATTTTACGGGTTTTGAAGTCGAAATTCTGTCCGTGTAACACTACGAGATAAATACTCAATGTAAGTTATGTTTTCCTTTTTAAAATTAATGTCTCGTAACTAAGTTATTATTATGCTTATTTAAGCCAAAGTAATCGTGATGTTAGACTAAATATTAAAGATGGGGTTATTGGACTTTGTACCATAATTGGGGTTTGGACAAAAGAATGACACTTGTGAAAATTAGACTATGGGCTATTAATGGGCTTTATATTAAATTAACGATACCTCGTTAATTTAATATAAAGGTTATGATTTGACGTATCTATATATAACCACATACGCTTAATCGGACACGATGGGCGGGATATTTATAAGTACAAATTATTGTTCATTTGACCGGACACGGGGATGGATTAATAGTTAATGGACTCATTAAAACAGGGGTGGATTACATTCAAGGGTAATTGGTGTAATTGTTAACAAAGTATTAAATCCTTGGATTACACACAGTCGATAACCTGGTATATTCATTAAATAAAGTATTAAGACCTTGTTACAGTTCGAATCCCCAAATAGTTGGAATATTTGACTTCGGGTATAAGGTTAAATTTGCCGAGCATTTTATAATTATGACCGATGAACTATTATGGGCAAAACCCAGATAGGTTTCAATTACATCCAGGACAAAGGACAATTAACCCAGGGTAATAAATAATCAAAACGTCAAACATCATGGTTACGGAAGTTTAAATAAGCATAATTATTATATTGTTATTTATTTTACGCACTTAAATTATCGTCATTTATATTTTGCATTAGGTTTTAATTGTGACTTAAAATATAAAACCGACAAACCGGTCATTAAACGGTAAACCCCCTTTTATATATTATTATATATAATTATATATATTTTGTACAAATATAGTTAATTAAAATATAGTGTGAAATAAGCCATCTCCCTGTGGAACGAACCGGACTTACTAAAAACTATACTACTTTACGATTAGGTACACTGCCTATAGTGTTGTAGCAAGGTTTAGGTATATCCCATCTGTAAATAAATAATTAAAACTTGTGTTATTTGTATCGTATTTTTTAGTAAAAATAATAACTATTTCGTATACACCGCTGCACACATCAATACTCAAGATGTTCGTGGAGCTCCTTTAACTCAAGAGTAGGAGGTTCTTAACATGAAGATTTGATTCGAAATCTATCTTCATCGAGAATAGCCTCAAATGACTCTCCTCGAGGTGTTTCACTTTCAAAGTCACTTTCATCAACATTAACATTCATCAAATCCCTAAAGTCGTCCTCTAGGTCCACAATTTCATTTTCACAAAGTGAGTTGAACCCGGTGGTATCAACCTCTAAAAGCTTTTCAAGCTCTTCATCCACATAATGGTCAATATGGTCAAAAGCATAACACTCATCATCATCGGTGTTACTCGGTTGCTTCATAGCTTCCCGGATATTGATGGTCACACGCTCTTCACCAACTCCAATGTTGAGTTGATTGTGTTGGACTTAGATGATGGTGTCGACGGTTGCTAGAAATGGTCTCCCTAAGATGAGGGGAACTTGAAGATCCTCCTTCATCTCCATGATTACAAAATCAACCGAGAACACCAAGGTTTCAATGCTAACCAAGATGTCCTCGGCGATACCAATGGCGGTGTCAAATGAATGGTTGGCCATTCTTATCCTAATTCTGGTCGGTTTAAGAGGTCTAAGGCCAAGTCTCTCATAAAGTGAATGGGGCATTAGTTTAATGCTTGCTCCCAAATCGGCAAGTGCATTGAACACTTTTGAAATGACCCGTTCATATACATTATAAACGATTCACAATAGTTGATTACATTGCGAGGTATTTGACCTCTATATGATACATTTTACAAACATTGCATTCGTTTTTAAAAGACAAAATTTCTTTACATCGAAAATTGACAGGCATGCATACCATTTCATAATATCCACTATCCAACTATAAATTGATTTAATAATAATCTTTGATGAACTCAATGACTCGAATGAAACGTTCTTTGAAATATGCTATGAAAGACTCCAAGTAATATCTTTAAAATGAGCAAATGCACAGCGAAAGATTTCTTTAACACCTGAGAATAAACATGCTTTAAAGTGTCAACCAAAAGGTTGGTGAGTTCATTAGTTTATCATAATCATTTATTTCCATCATTTTAATAGACCACAAGAATTTCATTTTCAGTTCTCATAAATATACGTCCCATGCATAGAGACAAAAATAATCATTCTTATGGTGAACACCTGGTAACCGACATTAACTAGATACATATAAGAATATCCCCTATCATTCCGGGATCCTCCTTCGGACATGATATAAATTTCAAAGTACTAAAGCATCCGGTACTTTGGATGGGGTTTGTTAGGCCCAATAGATCTATCTTTAGGATTCGCGTCAATTAGGGTGTCTGTTCCCTAATTCTTAGATTACCAGACTTTAATAAAAAAGGGCATATTCGATTTCGATAATTCAACCATAGAATGTAGTTTCAATTACTTGTGTCTATTTCGTCAAACATTTATAAAAGCGCATGTATTCTCAGTCCCAAAAATATAAAGGGTAAAAAGGCAAATGAAACTCACCATACTGTATTTCGTAGTAAAAATACATATAACGTCATTGAACAAGTGCAAGGTTGGCCTCGGATTCACGAACCTAAATTAATTATATATAATTATGTGTTGGTCAATATTTGTCTAACAAATTAGGCCAAGTCATAGTGTACCACAATCCTAATGCTCGAGACTAATATGCAAAAGTCAACAAAAGTAAATTTGACTCAAAATAATTTCCAAAAATCTATACATGATTAATATATAGTTTAAATATCGTCGTTTTATATTTTTAAATATTTTTAAAAGATTTATTAGAGTAAATAATATAATTTATTTATTAATAAATAAAATTTTATATTAAATTTATATAATATAATATACTTTTATATATATTAAGTAATAAAATTTATAGGGTTCATTTAATATCATAAAGATAATATGATAGGTATTATTTAAGTAAGTTATTACACGTAGTAAAATATGTTTGTATCACATATTTATTTGATAAAATAATATCTATAACGATAGTAAGTAAAAGTTGTATTATTTTGTAATAATAATTATTATTATAAAAATATCAATATTTATAATTACTAAGATGACATTATGATAAAACGATAATTCTAATTATGATAACTTTAATATTTAGGATAATTTTTAATATTATCTTTAAAATAATAATTCTATTTAAAATAATAATAATAATGATATTTTATAGTAACAATGACATTTCTATTAAAATGATAATTTTTGTTAAAATGATAGTTTTAATACTAACGATATTTTTAATAATAATAGTAATGATAAAAATAATAAGAACGATAATTTTATCTAAATCAATATCTTATAATATTTTAATTTCATCATGATACTCTTACTCATTATTTCCTAATCGTTTCGTTTAATAGCTTTTAATCGTCTTTTATATCGTGTTCATAATAATGATAATAATAGTAATCAAAATAATTAGGTGTTACAAATATTTGTTTTAATTACACTAATATTAATAATGATAGTTACTATAACATTTTTAACGATAATACTAATAATTATCTTAATGATAATATAGTAATAATAATAATAATAACAATGACAATATCCATTTTTAAATAATGATATATATATTAATAATGATAATAATAATAATAATACTAATAATAATAATAATAATTGGATAATAATAATAATACTAATTATAAATTTAACGATAATAACGATAGTAATAATAATAAAAAAATAAAAATTTTTAATGATAAATCCCTTTTATTGATAAAGATAATAATAATGATAATAATAAGATAAAACTAGAACGACGATAAAAACAGCGATAATAATAATCATTTTTAATAAAAATATAGAAAATTCAATTGATTATAACTTCTAATCCGTTCATCCAAACCATTCGATATCTAAAGGAAAAGTCCTTAATTTTTCTCTAGCTTTCCAAGGACATGCATATCTTATACCTTATCTCAACCGCAAGTGTAACTAATTCAATATTCAACCTAACCTGTCTAAGGGCAATATCAAAAGTACAAGCATGCATAATCCTAAATACTCGAGCACTAGTCAGGGATACACTATTAGTATGTAAAAGTTAAATTATGAGTACTCACGTATCAATATTGAGATTCAATATTGCAGGAAAGGTACGTAGACACAACGGAAATGATAAACACTATATTGACCTCACGAGCATACCCATGAACCATACTCAATCACCTCCATAGCTATAACCCATAATTTCCTTAATCCTATCCTACTCGAAAAACAATTTCGAAATCACTCGGACAGCACTCCGTCGTAATATTTTATGTATAGTAATAATATCTTGAAATAATACGGAGTAAATATATATATGTAAATCGATTGAGAGAGTTTAGAGAAAAATATTTTCAAGTTTCTATGAAATAATGAAACCTATTGAATTCTGTTTATAATAGATTTTTGAATTATTTAAGTGAATTATTAAAGTATGAATTATTAAAGTGAATTATTAAAGTATGAATTATTAAAGTGAATTATTAAAGTATGAATTATTAAAGTGAATTATTAAAGTATGAATTATTAAAGTGAATTATTAAAGTATGAATTATTAAAGTGAATTATTAAAGTTAAAGTAAAGTAAAAATAAAGTAAAGGTAAAGTTTAAGTATAGTAAAAGTATAAAACTATGTACGTATAATACGCGTATAAATATATATAATATTAATTTAAATCGTTATATATATTTAATAAAATAAAATATAAATATCGTTATCTTTATCATACTAGTTAAGTAATGAGTTGTAAAAAGTGGTTCTAGATATTTATAAAAGTTATGTACGTTGTTATAATAAAGTTCTTTTTAAACTGAAAACGTTTTTGTACGTTTGAAACTAAATAGATCAATCGAGTCTTTATGAGATTCAATCTTCCACTATCCTTTGTCTAGTTCTCAATGATTGACAATTTGTTCTTATTTATAAATCACTTTACCATTTTCCGAATATTGTTAAAACGGAAAGATTTCTCAAATCAACGTGGGCCTTTCAACAGAGACTTGTAATCATAATTCAATATATCTGATAATTCAATCATTTGATCTTATCTTCTAATTCCATTGATAAATATTTTGAAACAGATACAATCATATAAAGTATTTAATCTAATATTTTGTTTACGTTTCAAGTTATAATATATATACACATATACATATATAATCATATTCGTTTAATGGTTCGTGAATCGTTGGAACATGGTCGAGGTTGAATGAATGTATGAACATAGTTTAAAATTCTTGCAATTTAACTTAACAAATATTGCTTATCGTGTCGGAAACATATAAAGATTAAAGTTTAAATTTGGTTGGAAATTTCTGGGTTGTCACAGTACCTACCCGTTAAAGAAATTTCGTCCCGAAATTTGAGTGAAAAGGTCGTGAATGATAATAAGTATGTTTTCATGATGCATACGGGCTGAAAATTAGAGTTTTATCATCAGCGAATAATTTGGATAAACAATCCATTTATATGAAGAGTACGAATGAAGCTAACATAGAAGAGTGAAATGAGTAAGTGTAGATTCATCTTATCATTTGACGTAGATATGATTGATTCCCAGATTTCAAGGGATTTGAAGAAAATCTTCTTAATAAGATTTGACTCTCCGGTAATCAAGGGAATTAGGATCCGCTTTAAATGCGATCGTCCATTTTAATTGTTCTGTAGGAGATTTTCTTATAAATTCACCTCCTTCATTTCCTTACAACTCACACCTTCTGTTGATGCATTTTATGCAAGTTCCTAGACATCTACTCGCGTCCATTGCAGGTACAACAGTTTACAGGCCACCATGATTGCTCGTTATTATCCTATCCGTATTTGTATGTGGTTACAGGAACTGCAGGAACGAGATTTAGATGTTTAACTATGTTAGACTTAGTTAGACGTACGAGTGAAGCCTCACTAGTACAGCTGACAGGCTCATACGCACAGTTGATGCTGAGCTAAGTCACAATTACAACCTAAATGAGAAGACACGAGTGAGTGATCACCCGTACGACTGATGAAGCCAACTCGTACGTGTGATGAATGAATCGTATAGGTGAGTCAACAGCAGGGGTATATAAAGTCTTATGTTCTTCATTTTAGGTTAAGCCTCTCATTTGTTACACACACTCAGATCTAGTGAGCTCCTCCGATTCTCTCTCAGTCCAAATCACCCAGGTGGTGAATAATAGCTCTAGGTGTTGATCTAATCACACTTGATTTAGTTGTGGTTTGACTAAATTAATCAAAAAAAACTTAACTTATTCACTAGAGGGTTTGATTCACTTATTTCGCCATTGTGTGAGTTAAATCTGTTGATTTCTAAGTTCCTAGTTATGTTTTATTACCTTCTATTCTTTCCCCCTCAACTCATATTTTAAAGTATTCATCAATATGCTCCATCCAGTTCTGATTCTCGATATACCTCTAACTTTCATATCGGTCATTCTTCTTTTTCATCTACCGCCGGAAGAATCTATTTACTTCTACTATACTCTTGGGTTTATAGTGTTTCTAGTTCTCCCGTGTCTTTATATTGCTATATGCATCGATATATATGGTTTATAATTTTTGGTTTGTCGTTGGGATTTATATGTTCCCTTATATTTCAAAGTATCTGCTTCTGTCTTCTATAATCATTATCATTCACAGTTAATGCTCTCTTTTATTTGCTGCAATTTATACCCCAATTTCTATTTCGGAGTTTTGTCCTTTCGTTTCTTCTTCTTGCGATTAAGCACCGCTTGTAATGGTCCATGTAACGACCCGGAATTTTCCGATCGTTCTATACTTATGAGATTAATATTTACACAAATTAAACCTTACCAACATGATAAGAAATTCAAATTGTTGAGACTTATATTTTTGAAAAGAGTTTTACACAACGTTTGACCGTCCAATTTGACCGATGATATCACGAACTATATAACACACGATAATTATACGATTATGTATATGTACATATCTATACATATTTAACATGATTTAAGGATGGTTTAACATTTCATTGTGAACTAACAACAATGAGTCATAAGTATACTTTGAGACCACTAACTTAAGTTTTCAAAACGATAACTATATGTAACGTTCTTTGACATATATACTTACAATCTATAATGTGTTGTGATTTATGTCACCAATATGATTTAAGTGTAATGGGATTAATTTGTAACCAAAATAATCTTGATAAATATCGAACAAGTTTGGGGAAGTGTGGAGTGCACACTTGTTTGAACTTATCTTGATTATGACGGGGGTTCGGGGGCAGCGCCCCCGATAAGCGGGGTCCAAGGGGTGGCAACCCCAAAATAAAAGCCCGATTTTGAGCTTCTTTTACCGTATCATACTCATCATCCATACGTATTTACTATTGGTAAATACACATCAAATCAATATCCTTATCAGCTTTAGATCTGCCCTAGATAAGAGGGAATCTTATTTGTAAGCTAGCATACATTATTACTCAAAAATTCAACACAATAATTTGTCCTTGTTCCCTCAACAACCAGACTGTCCTATAAGTATCACCATCACCCTGGTTTTTCATTTCATTCTTACAACCATCTTTCTCTAACCAAAAACACACTCTTAGGAACTCTAAGTGTTCTTCACAATCACAGCAAATACTCATGAAGAACTAGCTTCATGAACAACCTATAATCATCATAAGAAAGTTTGATCAAGATTATTTTCTATCTTTTCCAGTAGCTTTATCCAAGTAACTTGAGGTAGTAACCTTATTCATATTCTTATTCAATTCATATTTATATAGCTATCTTATTTTGTGTTATAAAATTTTTAACAACAAGAACATAGTTTGAATGATTTCAAACCTGTTCGCAAACTAAATAGATCCTTCTAATTTGATTTTTAAAACACTTCAAAACCTGTAATATATCATATTATGACAAAATCGGATTAATCATATCTTGGCTAATTAACATAATATTTAATATATATTTACTTATGATTTGATTTTATATATTCCAGGACCACCCGTAAACAACACGAGAAGATTAATCATAAGACCTCATGATTGTACGCAACACGTCATCTGACAACACGGTACTTTATGTACGCAACACGTCATTTGACAACATGGTACCATGGGTCGAGATTAATTCTGATCAATACGAATACGATGGGGTCTTTATTTATTTTATTGAGCAACTAATTGTGGACCATTAACAACAGACTGCTAACTACGGACTAAGAAAAATATTAAAAGTATTATAAGTATATATATATATATATATATGTAACGATTACTTGAAAAGAAAATATGTTGATATATTATATATATGGTTAGGTTCGTGATATCTATCGGAGACCAAGTCGAGTTAAATACCTTCAAGGAAAAGGTGAGTATATAGTCCCACTTTTAAACTCTAAATATTTCGGGATGAGAATACATGCATTTTATGATTTACGTTATAGACACAAGTGATTAAAAATATATATTCTACGTTGAGTTGTACCACTGGCATACTTCCCTGTAACTTGGTAACTACTATTTACATGAGGTATTGTAAACGCGAATCCTGTTGATAGATCTATCGGGCCTGACAACCCCAACCGGACTGGACGACCAGTATTCAACAGTTGCACAGTACTTCGTTTCGGTAACTACACTTGGTACGGTGTAGTAAGATTTCATAATAAAGGGAATATGCGACGTTGATTAAATGTTAAGTATGGTTATCAAGTGCTCAACAACTTAGAATATTTTTATTAAAACGTTTATATATGAAATCTTGTGGTCTATATTTATAACGCTGCCGGCATTAAACCTATATCTCACCAACTTTATGTTGACGTTTTAAGCATGTTTATTCTCAGGTGATAACTAAAAGCTTCCGCTGCAACATGTTGAATTTAAGCAAGATCTTGAGTATGCATATTTGTGTCAAAAATAAAACTGCATATCGGAGGATTTGTAATGTAAAATATGTTGGAGGTCGTATTGTTATTATCACATGTAAAGTTTGTAAGTCTAAGATTATCGCTAAACGATAATCATTATTAAGTTGTTTAAACCTTGTATTTGTAATAAAAGCTATGGTTTGTATTGTAAAAACGAATGCAGTTTTTGAAAAATGTCGCATATAGAGGTCAATACCTCGCGATGAAATCATATGTTATTGTATTCATCCTTATGGTTAAGGTCGGGTTATGACAGTCCAGAATTCACAGATATAAATTTCGGAATGAACATTGTTAATGTTCTAGGAAGGAAATTGTGATGGCACGATCTTGACTTGTCAAATTACTAGAATACCTTGGAAAAGGCCAAATCATCAAGAAATATTTTTTTGATATTTTAGAGGTTAAATAGAATACAAGAGTCGTATAACATGGCACATGATGATGTTATGATCTGTGAATCATCACGTTCCATTTAGAAACTCGGCATGACTTACTGTAATATAATCACATTGATCAAGTGTCATTATATTATACTAATTCATGCTTCAGTTCCCAACATTACTTCAAAATATTCCTATTTTAAACTTGAATGTTTCAGAATTTTGAAACTAAAATAGTTTCTTTTATGATGTAATACAAATAGCACGAAGAGGTAAATGATTTCAAATAAGAAAAATTAAGAAAATATCTTCAGAAATATGGAGGATATTTATAATGAAAGATATGATGATATTTTAGAATTTCTAATATCAGAGGATGATGAAGAATATTGTCCGCAGGGGTTTAGAGTCAGGAGCAAGGTATTCGTTAATGACTTTAGCAGGTACTGAATCATTTGGATCCTTTGAAGTCAGGTTCAGTCTTTGTAATTTGTCCACAGCCTCCATCCTACTTTGCTCAATCCATTTTCCAGTTCCAAAACTTCTCTTTTTTTGCTCTTTGCCAACACACTTCATCATTATCATCCAGCTTTTACCGTTTAAAGTCGTTTATAGTTTTTGCTGCTTCATCAGCATTTTTTTTTCCATTTTCGGAGAACCAATTCGTAGTTCGGAGTGTTTTTCAGAAACTTCACATTCAAATTAAGTCCAGAAGATAGACGTTATATATACACATATAACTGTTGGCGTAGACATCCTGCGAGATTTCAAAATACTGATTGCTAATTCCCAATGATTCGTATGGCAATTCTCATTACAAGATGCGAATGAGTAAATGATGGGGCTTCAATGAATAATTATAATGACTTTTTGGAGAGGCTAAAGTCAAAGGGTAATGAAGTTGTTGGTACATCTGCTACTTATGTGGTGGAATGTAAAAGGTTCCCTGGTAACGAAGGTGTATATCTCAAGGTTATAATAAGGTTAGTCTGACTGAAAAGTTGAAGTTGACTTGCTGGAGCTGTGACAAAACTGGCTACTTTGAATAGGAGTCGCAAAGTTATTTTTGCTAATAAATGCCAAAGAATCTGACGCGGATACGTTGTTTAAACTTTTACTTTGGTTTCAAGAGTTTTTCGGGTACATAACTGTGGGTAACATGTGGTTGGATCATCATCTCGATTGCTCATCATTCGAAGTGTCTTCAGAAATTTTTGAAGGGTTTGAACACATATTGTAATCGTTAACATACATTTGATGTTCTAACACAGTTTTGAAGTCAAAATATAGCTTGTGAAAGATGTAAGGATCTAAGAGTGATGATTTTGGTCATATCTCAAGTTGAATTTTGAGATTTCAAAATCAGAATATGTAATTAAATTTTGAATGAGTATGGTTGTTTTGATTTCTATAAAAGAATGTATATTGTTGTGAAAGTAGGGAGTATAATGGATGATTTGCTGAATCAGATTCGAAGAATGTAACATATTAATTGTGAATTTATATATCTCTCGGGTATTACCTACCCGTTAAAAAAAAATTTCACAATTAATATTTTGTACAAAAGAATTTTATTACAGTCTTTATGAAAATATATATATGTATATTTTTTTCAGATGTAACATAGATTTAATGAGTTAATGTTAAATTAAACTCATTTGATTTACGGTTGAAACTAGAATTGAATAATCCCTAAAGGCTTTAAAAAGTACATAACTTTTACGCAGTATTTCTTTAATGACATTGAAATTATGAATCAATACTTCGTTATTTGTTGATGTATGATGTTCGGTTCGTAGAATTCTTGTGAATTTCGCAAAGTACGAATGATGTTATCTGAAAAGTTTCGGGTACATCGATGATGAAAGTGTAAAATCAAATATATACTTGATTTATTATGAATTAGAATTTGTTGAATTGCGATAGAGATTGTAGTTAACGCTGGTTAAGTTGCGGCCGAAGGACGTACATTATTGCATATTTGTAATATGAATTAACCGAGTAGTTAAGATTCACACACAATAGCTTAGCACGGAAAGATTTATTTCAATATATATATATATATATATATATATATATATATATATATATATATATATATATATATATATATATATATATATATATATATATATAATATACATATAATTTCTTCAGAGGGAATGAGTTAATTCTTCATAACTCGTTGATACAATATACACGTTATTGATTCGTAATGATGTCCACAGTGATTCTTGAACTGACGGAGTTTGTGATGTTATCGGTGTTGTTGATTCGGATGTTGACTGTACTGACGATGCTGGTAATGCTGACGGTATTGTTGATGCTGTTGGTAAAGCAAGTTTAGCTTGTTAATCACACACTATTTTTGTCAGGGTTTCTACTCTTCCTTCTATCATTTTGGTTCGGTTAACTGATTTATCGTTAGGGCAAGATTAGATAATCTCTAAGACTTTAGAGATTACATAATCGCCGCGGAATGTTTCTCCAATAAAGTTATGAATTAATACTTCGTCAGTTATTGTTGTTGGTACTCCTTGGTATCTATGGTGCGTATGACGTTGATGCCCGTAGGACAGATTGTGAAGTTGAGGTTTACGACGCAGTTGTGGTTGGAGGTGGTAATGGTACTGTTGGCGTTGATGATGGTGGTACTGGTTATGCTGCTGATGCTGCTGCTGGTGTTTGTAATCTCTGCACCATATTCTCCAAAGCCACTACCCGAGCGCGAAGCTCGTTGACTTCTTCTATTACACCGGGGTGATTGTCGATTCGGACGAGCGGATAAATAAAATCTAAAATTTGATGTAATATATAATCGTGACGAGATACTCTGGAAATGAGCTAGAAAATGGTGTTTCGGACAGGTTCGCCGGTAAGTGCTTCAGGTTCGCCGGTAAGTGCTTCAGGTTCTTCGTCAAGAGGGCAATGTTGTAGCGACCCCGACAAATCGTCAAGTGACGGCGTCGGCTACGTGGGTCCCATTACCTGATTATAAGTCTTTAAGATAACGTTTGACCAAAATATGTCGCCTTCATTTCAAAATAAAGATTTGTTTCAAAGTTTACAAGAATTGTTCAACCAAGAGTTAAGTTACAACGTTATAAGTACGATTGAAATCTAGGCGACACAGTTTAAAGTAAAGTCAAAAGACGCTCCATGAAAAGCATGTATACTCGACATCCAATGCAAGTATCAAATAATGAGCGGAAGCATGTATCACATATCGTGCAAGACCTGAGAAAAACATAGAAATCTGTCAACGAAAACGTTGGTGAAATCATAGGTTTAGTAAGTAAATTGTATTGAACCACAAGGTTCTTTAAGAATTGCTTAACCAGAATCGTTCACATTCCAAAATAGTATTTGTATCACGAGCACCCAATTATCAAGGCTTAACCGAATCTTCCCTCTGAATTTTGAATTTAGTGTTAGAACTTACACTATACATTGTTGAAATTATATTTCATTCACTAACGGTAGCGAACCGTCTGAATGAGGGTTTGTTAAACCCGTATGGCCACACAACATAATTACACGCTTACACTTACACCCTGCAAGTGGAACTAATGATAATTGGATTGAGGACTTTTGTTCAAACTCGTATGCATCTTTGTATTCGTATTTGTTCACAATGTAAAAGCATGAAAAGTAATTCAGTATGAAATGTATGTGTTTCTCAGCCCACGATGTAAAGAATAAAAGTGATTGAAAAAGTGGGACTATGATCTCACTTTGAGTGCAAGAGTTAATAAAGTACTTCGACAAGTAAACGCGTGCAAAGACAAAGCTAGTCTTGACCTAAACAATAGGTTTGTATCAATAACGGTAAACACGATAGGTCAAAGATGTTCAATTAGTCCTATGGCTCGTTACGACTCAATAATGTAGCATGTGAATCAAGTTGTCATGTTTCATGCAAGATACAAGTATAAAAGCATGTTAGAACGATTGCACAACCATTTGGTTAAGTTTGGTTAAAAGTCAAACTTGGTCAAAGTCAAAGTCAACGGGGTCGGGTCGGGTATCCGACAATTTTTCTAAGTTATATAATCATATATGAGTATGTTGGCCAAGTTTCATGTTAATCGGAGGTCCGTAGCATAGCAAACATTTTTACGTCAAACGACAACTCAAACAGCCCATTTTAGTGTATCAGGACGGCGTCCCAATTGTCAGGACGGCGTCCTGATATGAAGAGTGGGACGGCGTCCCAATTGTCAGGACGGCGTCCCAATATGAAGGGTGGGACGGCGTCTAGGTGGTTGGGACGGCGTCCCAGAAGGCTTACAGATCCTGTTCGCAGAAACACAAAGCACGAGCCAAACTTCAATCAATCCTAGTTTATGATCCGCAAACAATCAAGACATGTATTTTATATCACCGGAAAGCTCTTTCGACAAGGAACACAACTAGATACATTTCCTAAATCAAATTTATCATTTTAGACAACAAAATCTCGTCGAAAGTTCGTTAAACGTTCCAAAACAAGGTTTCAAGTTCATCAATTGCAATTCAAGTTTCGGGAATCCAATTTATACATATGATATGTCGTTTTGAAGGTAATGAAATATGTAATACGACTAAACACTTATCAATAACATTAATAAGCATTCAACGCATCAAAAGTTCGTTTTAAGAGTTGTCAAACCCTAACCAAACCTCAAAATCACTAATCATGTTAATGTAAGGTTTTCATGTCAATCAACACACCAAAACGAAGCTATTGAAGTAACTAACACTTTGAACACACAAACATTAACATCTAAACACATTTCATCATCCAAAATCAAGGATTAAGCATACACTTTTCATTTTCAAGCTAGTTACACCAAAACATCAAAATCGAGCATACAAATCATATATTCATGTTACACACGAGCCATAGACACTAACTAACAACATATCAAGTCAAAAACACGAATTTGAGAAATCTAGAGTTTTAGAAATGTTACCCAAAATCGAAGTGGTTAGCATCAAATCGAAGAGGATGATGAGAGGATCAAGAATATGTAGTCGGATTTGTTGTGAGTTTCCAAGATCAAAATTAGATGATGAATTTGTGTTTGTGTTCTTGAGAGAAAAGGAAGAAAGAAGAAGAGGAAGAAGATGGTAAAATGAAGTGTGTGGTGGTGAGGAGTCACTAGTTAGCCAAGTTTACCCGAGTGGCGAGATTAGTCCCTCAAGTTTGTTGTCGGGTGCGGGAAATAACCAAACGACTATTTTTAAAAACGCAAGTTAACGAGAGATGTTATAATCGAGTAACGGGATTATCATGAACACTAGTTAACGAAAGATACAAATTTGAATAGCGAAAGATATTATATAAAAAAAAAGACGGTGTTAAAATAAATTTAACGGAAAATCACGGGATGTTACATTATCCACACCTCAAAAGAAATTTCGTCCCGAAATTTAGTTGGAAGTAATAGTCGATGTCTCTTACTCGAGACCTAGTGTAGTAACTCTACGAATGATTGAAGGTGCTTTCTTAGACATTCCACGAATCCGGATAGTCGGGGTGTTACGTTGTATTAGGGCTTGGTTTTACGATCCACATGTTCAGCCGGTTTTTCCTATGAGGAGGAGTTTGTCATCAATAGTTGGTGCATTTAGAAGGATTGCACGTTCCTGTTCCGCAGGACACGTTTCTAAGTTTGTTACACGTAATGTAGGGTAAACGGAAACTTAATTGAGTCGGCCGTTCTACATGGTAGGAAGCGGCTCCAATACGCCCCAAGGTTTCAAAAGGTTCAATATTACGGATATAACCTTCCTCGATTTCCCAAAATGAGTTACACCTTTCCAAGGTGCGGTTTCTCAATATTACGCGGTTACACACTGGGATTTGTGAGGTTTTCATCTAAGTTTGGTATAACTCTTTTGGGCGACTACGGGTCGTCTCGAGCCCTTCTCGGACTTGGATTATCTCAATTGTTGTTTCTTGGATGAGTTAAGATTCGGTATTTTGTTTGCCACATGCTTTGGTCCAACGAATAGGGGTATGACATTAGCGGTCATATAGGGTTTCGGAAAGTGCGTGTGAACACACGAGTGGTAACTACTGTTGTAAGAGGGATCTACTAAAAGCGACCATGCAAGTTTGAAACATGTCCTTCGAAGACGTAAATCGTTCGTTTGTTCGGTTCGTCTATTTGTGGGTGGTACGCGGTACTCATGTCTAAGCGGTCTCCAAGGTTTCTTGTAAAACTAGAAGTGAAACGAGTATTTCGATACGGGATAATTGACAAGGATACACCGTGTTGGAATAGAATCTCTTAAGATATGTTTGAACAAGTCAGTTAGGGTTCACAAAAAAAATGTTCGTTAGGACTATTCACCCTCGTGGCGAATACTAATGTAATGTGAGGAGTTTCTCTATCCATGGAGAAATGTTACAAGGAGTTTCCTTAAACGGAAATGCGAGCGATAAAGACAGGAGTGAAATGAGGACTGAGAATAGGATGAGCTTACATCTCGAGGTTGCCATAACGCGCCTCTAGTTGTCGAAAATTGAAGTCTGGAAGAGAAACAAGATAGTACACGTAATTGTATAGTTCGGGGTTGAATAATAGTTGGCCGATTATCAGAAACACAAGGACGTTAAGTCAAAGAAGAGTGAAGTATCGTTAGATTGTGTGTTATCTTAATTTCCAGTAATATCAGACGGTAACGGTGAAATAACAGAGGTATGTAGTGTGGTACGTGATGACAAGAATATTGATCGGATCCACAATTTAGTATTTGAATTCTTCGTGCAAAATAACGAATTTCCGTCCCGTTGATTTCGAGTCGAGGGAGTATGCCTTTCGGCGTCCAAGTAGAAATATTTCCATATTTGAGTCCCATCTGGTGTTGTACGAATTTAGCTAGAAATGTTGGTGTGAAGAATCACGCTCAAGGTTCGATCGCAGAGGGATTAAAGTCGTGTAATACGAGAAAAGTCAGAAATGAATCTTCGGTAACAACCGGTGAGATCTAAGATTTTTACGAATACAAGTCTGAGTTGGGAGAGTTTCCTGATTACATGTGGCTTGATTTCGAGATTGATTGTAATTCCTTGACCATTAACTTCATGGTCTAGAAAATTGGACTTCGTTCAACAGAAATTCTCACTCGGAGAATTTGGTATAAAGTTGCTCTTTTCTCAAAAGTTCGAGCTTAAGATGGTGATGTTGTTCGTTTTCTCCTTTACTTAAATAAGTTAAGATGTCAACTATAAATACGGTAACAGATTAGTCTATATGAATTTGCATACGCGGTTCAAGAGGTTTATGGATACGGGCGAGCCCTAAATAAATCAAGCGGTACTAAGAGAGATTTACAACTAACGTTGCGAGTTCGGAAAGTGGCTTAGGAGACATCGTCTCACTTAACCCCCAATTGATGATAACCGGAACGGAGGTCGTTTTGGAATACACACGAGATTCATGCAAGAAATCATGAGGTCATGGATGCGAGGGAGAGGGTATCGGTTTTCCAACCGAAAATTACTCAGTTCACAATAATCTATACAAGATGATGGGGAAACAATTTTTTTTTTTTTTTTTTTTTTTTTTTTATACGAATAGGTTCCGAGCTCCCTAGTTCTATAGGTGTCAAGTCAAAAGTCTTAATGTATATCCTCCAATAAAATTTATAGGCATACAATATTTTTCCGTTGGTCACTTAAATCGTCTAAGTAGTATCTAGGGGAAAAAGTGGAATGTAAAGAGCACGAGTCAAAGACTTGTTTATAAAACGTCTAACGGTAACCGAATCGAATAAACATGAAACGTGAGAATTTCGAGAAGAAACATACCCGTGACTAGTCCATCGTCGTCTCGGGCATCCTAGGCGTTGATGTTGAAAGTTTAACGGCGTGCGTTGGGGTTGATTTTCTTATTTGGGCACGCACTCCTAAAATGACCCGGTTGACCACATTCAAAACAAACACCCGTCTTGGGTGCATTGTGCTCCTTTTGAGCGACGGGAGCGGTATTCCTACAATCGTGGGCTACATGGCCACTTCTTTGACACTTTAAGCAAAATGGTTTGCCACATTCGCCTAAATGATGTTTGTAGCACTCGTTACAATACGGTAGGTGTCCGGTGTAACCCCTCTTGCCGTCGGAGGTGTAAGGCTTCTTAGCAAAGTTGTTGTTGCTTGATTGGGAGGGTTCCCACTTTCTTTTGTTGCCGCCCGATTTATCCTCGGCCTTAGGTGCCGGAACTACGATTTCGTCAACCGTTTCAATTAGTTGGCGAGCCATGTTCATAGCGGCTTGATGAGTAGTGGGTTTGGATGACATCACCCCTTGTTTGATGCTTTTTGGAAGACCGAGCATGTAGAGCTCAATCCTTTGAGATTCGGGGTTAACAAGATTAGGACACATCAAGGATAGTTCGGCGAAGCGTTGATTATAAGCTTTAAGATCGTTTCCGACCGCTTTCAAAGCTCTTAGTTCTTCCTCAAGCTTTCGGGTTTCTTCGCGCGGAAAATATTCAACAATCATCTTTTCCTTTAGATCGGCCCAAGAGAGGGCATGAGCTTCATCGGTACCCACCGATTGAACATAGGTGTTCCACCATGTTAGAGCAATTCCGGAGAAAGTGTGAGTGGAGTATTTGACCTTGTCTTGGTCCCGACAACCGCTTATGCTAAAGACGGCTTCCGTTTGCTCAAACCATCGGGTGAGCACGACCGGTCCCCCGGTTCCATCAAAAGTGTGAGGTTTGCACCCCATGAAAGCTTTATAGGAGCATCCCTCGTTTGAGTTTCCGGCTCCATTGTTGTTGTTGTTGTTGTGGTTGTGGTTGTTATTATTATTGTTGTTGGATGAGTGACCGGCCATGGCCGCATCTACGGCGGTAGCTATCATCCGTTCGAGAGCTTGTTCGGGAGTTTCATTGCGGCGTACACGACGAGGAGCCATTGTTCCTTCAAGACACAAGAATATCATTGATTAGTATTCTCAATAATACTAACCGTGATATAGAATAAAGATAAAGAGAAGTTTTTCCTCGACTCGCCTTAAATTCTTTATGTCATAATGTCGGAACGTTCATATGAGTCACCGTAATATAATCCCGGAAATTATATTACCCTGATTCATATGTGCATTCGACATCATTTCATATAGTCAAGGTGGCGTGTCAATCGAATTAAACAACGTGAGATTAAGATGAACTAAGAGTAGATATGAGTAGAAGCGTTCGAGTATAAATGCACAAGTAGTCAAGTAATTCCTACTTCAAGTCTATATGCCGGTTGTAGTCTAGATTCACCTATGTACCCAATGACTCGGGGTGGACACAAATGAACTCTAAATCCCTACAACCAAGGCTCTGATACCAACTGTAGCGACCCCGACAAATCGTCAAGTGACGGCGTCGGCTACGTGGGTCCCATTACCTGATTATAAGTCTTTAAGATAACGTTTGACCAAAATATGTCGCCTTCATTTCAAAATAAAGATTTGTTTCAAAGTTTACAAGAATTGTTCAACCAAGAGTTAAGTTACAACGTTATAAGTACGATTGAAATCTAGGCGACACAGTTTAAAGTAAAGTCAAAAGACGCTCCATGAAAAGCATGTATACTCGACATCCAATGCAAGTATCAAATAATGAGCGGAAGCATGTATCACATATCGTGCAAGACCTGAGAAAAACATAGAAATCTGTCAACGAAAACGTTGGTGAAATCATAGGTTTAGTAAGTAAATTGTATTGAACCACAAGGTTCTTTAAGAATTGCTTAACCAGAATCGTTCACATTCCAAAATAGTATTTGTATCACGAGCACCCAATTATCAAGGCTTAACCGAATCTCCCCTCTGAATTTTGAATTTAGTGTTAGAACTTACACTATACATTGTTGAAATTATATTTCATTCACTAACGGTAGCGAACCGTCTGAATGAGGGTTTGTTAAACCCGTATGGCCACACAACATAATTACACGCTTACACTTACACCCTGCAAGTGGAACTAATGATAATTGGATTGAGGACTTTTGTTCAAACTCGTATGCATCTTTGTATTCGTATTTGTTCACAATGTAAAAGCATGAAAAGTAATTCAGTATGAAATGTATGTGTTTCTCAGCCCACGATGTAAAGAATAAAAGTGATTGAAAAAGTGGGACTATGATCTCACTTTGAGTGCAAGAGTTAATAAAGTACTTCGACAAGTAAACGCGTGCAAAGACAAAGCTAGTCTTGACCTAAACAATAGGTTTGTATCAATAACGGTAAACACGATAGGTCAAAGATGTTCAATTAGTCCTATGGCTCGTTACGACTCAATAATGTAGCATGTGAATCAAGTTGTCATGTTTCATGCAAGATACAAGTATAAAAGCATGTTAGAACGATTGCACAACCATTTGGTTAAGTTTGGTTAAAAGTCAAACTTGGTCAAAGTCAAAGTCAATGGGGTCGGGTCGGGTATCCGAAAATTTTTCTAAGTTATATAATCATATATGAGTATGTTGGCCAAGTTTCATGTTAATCGGAGGTCCGTAGCATAGCAAACATTTTTACGTCAAACGACAACTCAAACAGCCCATTTTAGTGTATCAGGACGGCGTCCCAATTGTCAGGACGGCGTCCTGATATGAAGAGTAGGACGGCGTCCCAATTGTCAGGACGGCGTCCCAATATGAAGGGTGGGACGGCGTCTAGGTGGTTGGGACGGCGTCCCAGAAGGCTTACAGATCCTGTTCGCAGAAACACAAAGCACGAGCCAAACTTCAATCAATCCTAGTTTATGATCCGCAAACAATCAAGACATGTATTTTATATCACCGGAAAGCTCTTTCGACAAGGAACACAACTAGATACATTTCCTAAATCAAATTTATCATTTTAGACAACAAAATCTCGTCGAAAGTTCGTTAAACGTTCCAAAACAAGGTTTCAAGTTCATCAATTGCAATTCAAGTTTCGGGAATCCAATTTATACATATGATATGTCGTTTTGAAGGTAATGAAATATGTAATACGACTAAACACTTATCAATAACATTAATAAGCATTCAACGCATCAAAAGTTCGTTTTAAGAGTTGTCAAACCCTAACCAAACCTCAAAATCACTAATCATGTTAATGTAAGGTTTTCATGTCAATCAACACACCAAAACGAAGCTATTGAAGTAACTAACACTTTGAACACACAAACATTAACATCTAAACACATTTCATTATCCAAAATCAAGGATTAAGCATACACTTTTCATTTTCAAGCTAGTTACACCAAAACATCAAAATCGAGCATACAAATCATATATTCATGTTACACACGAGCCATAGACACTAACTAACAACATATCAAGTCAAAAACACGAATTTGAGAAATCTAGAGTTTTAGAAATGTTACCCAAAATCGAAGTGGTTAGCATCAAATCGAAGAGGATGATGAGAGGATCAAGAATATGTAGTCGGATTTGTTGTGAGTTTCCAAGATCAAAATTAGATGATGAATTTGTGTTTGTGTTCTTGAGAGAAAAGGAAGAAAGAAGAAGAGGAAGAAGATGGTAAAATGAAGTGTGTGGTGGTGAGGAGTCACTAGTTAGCCAAGTTTACCCGAGTGGCGAGATTAGTCCCTCAAGTTTGTTGTCAGGTGCGGGAAATAACCAAACGACTATTTTTAAAAACGCAAGTTAACGAGAGATGTTATAATCGAGTAATGGGATTATCATGAACACTAGTTAACGAAAGATACAAATTTGAATAGCGAAAGATATTATATAAAAAAAAAAGACGGTGTTAAAATAAATTTAACGGAAAATCACGGGATGTTACAAATGTGGTGGATGGAAGGGATCACCTTCTTCTTATCTCCAATGATTGAGGAGGCTACGAACCCATCCCCAATTCATCCAGAATAGGTGATGACTGATTGGTTGATCTATTCCGGTCACACTGCTTTCGGAGCTTGAATGAGATTCCATTTCGGAATCTGAGTGACTTGAACTGATGACGAATTCCATTTCGTACGATTGGATAAAGGATTTTTTTTTTCGATATGAAATTATTTTGGCTAACGGATGGTATTCTAATTACATAGAATATATATATATATATATATATATATATATATATATATATATATATATATATATATATATATATATATATATATATATATATATATATATATATATATATATATATATATATCAAAAGATTTCGTAGATTACGGAGGACTTTGCGGGATATGTCAGGCAAAGTTTAAAGTAACAGATACGATAAGATATGATTTAACAGATATGCTAAGATATGAATTTTTGTCTATACACTATTCATGCAATCAATGCAGCAAGACGTGTCTTAGAATAAAAATGATAAGCAGGTAATTTCCTGAGGATGATAAGTAGTTAATTTTTGACACAAAATGATAAGCAAAACTTTTGACATGCAGACACGGTCGAAGTCCAGACTCACTAATGCATCCTATCGACTTATCAGTTAGACACATTAATGCAGACCTGGTTCACTAAGACCACCACTCTGATACCAACTGAAATGACCCGTTCATATACATTATAAACGATTCACAATAGTTGATTACATTGCGAGGTATTTGACCTCTATATGATACATTTTACAAACATTGCATTCGTTTTTAAAAGACAAAATTTCTTTACATCGAAAATTTACAGGCATGCATACCATTTCATAATATCCACTATCCAACTATAAATTGATTTAATAATAATCTTTGATGAACTCAATGACTCGAATGCAACGTTCTTCGAAATATGCTATGAAAGACTCCAAGTAATATCTTTAAAATGAGCAAATGCACAGCGGACGATTTCTTTAACACCTGAGAATAAACATGCTTTAAAGTGTCAGCCAAAAGGTTGGTGAGTTCATTAGTTTATCATAATCATTTATTTCCATCATTTTAATAGACCACAAGAATTTCATTTCCAGTTCTCATAAATATACGTCCCATGCATAGAGACAAAAATAATCATTCATATGGTGAACACCTGGTAACCGACATTAACTAGATACATATAAGAATATCCCCTATCATTCCGGGATCCTCCTTCGGACATGATATAAATTTCGAAGTACTAAAGCATCCGGTACTTTGGATGGGGTTTGTTAGGCCCAATAGATCTATCTTTAGGATTCGCGTCAATTAGGGTGTCTGTTCCCTAATTCTAAGATTACCAGACTTTAATAAAAAGGGGCATATTCGATTTCGATAATTCAACCATAGAATGTAGTTTCAATTACTTGTGTCTATTTCGTCAAACATTTATAAAAGCGCATGTATTCTCAGTCCCAAAAATATAAAGGGTAAAAAGGCAAATGAAACTCATCATACTGTATTTCGTAGTAAAAATACATATAACGTCATTGAACAAGTGCAAGGTTGGCCTCGGATTCACGAACCTAAATTAATTATATATAATTATGTGTTGGTCAATATTTATCTAACAAATTAGGCCAAGTCATAGTGTACCACAATCCTAATGCTCGAGACTAATATGCAAAAGTCAACAAAAGTAAATTTGACTCAAAATAATTTCCAAAAATCTATACATGATTAATATATAGTTTAAATATCGTCGTTTTATATTTTTAAATATTTTTAAAATATTTATTAGAGTAAATAATATAATTTATTTATTAATAAATAAAATTTTATATTAAATTTATATAATATAATATACTTTTATATATATTAAGTAATAAAATTTATAGGGTTCATTTAATATTATAAAGATAATATGATAGGTATTATTAAAGTAAGTTATTACACGTAGTAAAATATGTTTGTATCACATATTTATTTGATAAAATAATATCTATAATGATAGTAAGTAAAAGTTGTATTATTTTGTAATAATAATTATTATTATAAAAATATCAATATTTATAATTACTAAGATGACATTATGATAAAACGATAATTCTAATTATGATAAATTTAATATTTACGATAATTTTTAATATTATCTTTAAAATAATAATTCTATTTAAAATAATAATAATAATGATATTTTATAGTAACAATGACATTTCTATTAAAATGATAATTTTTGTTAAAATGATAGTTTTAATACTAACGATATTTTTAATAATAATAGTAATGATAAAAATAATAAGACCGATAATTTTATCTAAATCAATATCTTATAATATTTTAATTTCATCATGATACTCTTACTCATTATTTCCTAATCGTTTTGTTTAATAGCTTTTAATCGTCTCTTATATCGTGTTCATAATAATGATAATAATAGTAATCAAAATAATTAGGTGTTACAAATATTTGTTTTAATTACACTAATATTAATAATGATAGTTACTATAACATTTTTAACGATAATACTAATAATTATCTTAATAATAATAACAATGACAATATCCATTTTTAAATAATGATATATATATATTAATAATGATAATAATAATAATAATAATAATACTAATAATAATAATAATAATAATAATTGGATAATAATAATAATAATACTAATTTTAACTTTAACGATAATAACGATAGTAATAATAAAAAAAAAATAACAATTTTTAATGATAAATCTCTTTTATTGATAAAGATAATAATAATGATAATAATAAGATAAAACTAGAACGACGATAAAAACGACGATAATAATAATCATTTTTAATAAAAATATAGAAAATTCAATTGATTATAACTTCTAATCCGTTCATTGAAACCATTCGATATCTAAAGGAAAAGTCCTTAATTTTTCGCTAGCTTTCCAAGGACATGCATATCTTATACCTTATCTCAACCGCAAGTGTAACTAATTCAATATTCAACCTAACCTGTCTAAGGGCAATATCAAAAGTACAAGCATGCATAATCCTAAATACTCGAGCACTAGTCAGGGATACACTATTAGTATGTAAAAGTTAAATTATGAGTACTCACGTATCAATATTGAGATTCAATATTGCAGGAAAGGTACGTAGACACAACGAAAATGATAAACACTATATTGACCTCACGAGCATACCCATGAACCATACTCAATCACCTCCATAGCTATAACCCATAATTTCCTTAATCCTATCCTACTCGAAAAACAATTTTGAAATCACTCGGACAGCACTCCGTCGTAATATTTTATGTATAGTAATAATATCTTGAAATAATACGGAGTAAATATATATATGTAAATCGATTGAGAGAGTTTAGAGAAAAATATTTTCAAGTTTCTATGAAATAATGAAACCTATTGAATTCTATTTATAATAGATTTTTGAATTATTTAAGTGAATTATTAAAGTATGAATTATTAAAGTGAATTATTAAAGTATGAATTATTAAAGTGAATTATTAAAGTATGAATTATTAAAGTGAATTATTAAAGTATGAATTATTAAAGTGAATTATTAAAGTATGAATTATTAAAGTGAATTATTAAAGTATGAATTATTAAAGTGAATTATTAAAGTTAAAGTAAAGTAAAAATAAAGTAAAGGTAAAGTTTAAGTATAGTAAAAGTATAAAACTATGTACGTATAATACGCGTATAAATATATATAATATTAATTTAAATCGTTATATATATTTAATAAAATAAAATATAAATATCGTTATCTTTATCATACTAGTTAAGTAATGAGTTGTCAAAAGTGGTTCTAGATATTTATAAAAGTTATGTACGTTGTTATAATAAAGTTCTTTTTAAACTGAAAACGTTTTTGTACGTTTGAAACTAAATAGATCAATCGAGTCTTTATGAGATTCAATCTTCCACTATCCTTTGTCTAGTTCTCAATGATTGACAATTTGTTCTTATTTATAAATCACTTTACCATTTTCCGAATATTGTTAAAACGGAAAGATTTCTCAAATCAACGTGGGCCTTTCAAAAGAGACTTGTAATCATAATTCAATATATCTGATAATTCAATCATTTGATCTTATCTTCTAATTCCATTGATAAATATTTTGAAACAGATACAATCATATAAAGTATTTAATCTAATATTTTGTTTACGTTTCAAGTTATAATATATATACACATATACATATATAATCATATTCGTTTAATGGTTCGTGAATCGTTGGAACATGGTCGAGGTTGAATGAATGTATGAACATAGTTTAAAATTCTTGCAATTTAACTTAACAAATATTGCTTATCGTGTCAGAAACATATAAAGATTAAAGTTTAAATTTGGTTGGAAATTTCTGGGTTGTCACAACTTTCGAGTCACCAAACTTGCAAGGGAAAACGAATTTTCCCAGATCTCCTAACTTTTTAGGAATCCTTGGCCTTGATGCAAAAATTTTCTTACACTCTTCCTCAATGAAGAAGGAAGTCTCATCGTGATATTTACCCCATTTTAGAGATTAGCTCCTTGATGAAACAACCGTAGTTCGGCATTCCTTTTAGTACATCGGTGATTGGCAAGTTGACCAAAATATTTTTCATCATATCTTGAAACTTCTTGTATTGAGCCGCCTGTAACATCCTTGATCGGGCCTAGCTGTAAGATTACTAGTTGCCCTTAAGTTAGTATTGTGCTATTATATATGCTTTTATTTTTATTTAATATTTACTATTAAATAATAATATGGTTAGGACCAGTTTGTGACAAGGGTTACAGAAAAGGTTTGTTTATCTAATTTGGACCTCGTTTGGGTTGCCAAATGATGTACGAAAGATATCAGATAACTGATAAATACCCGTATGTTGCACAGTGTAGGATTTAACCCACTTTAGATGAGCTAGTGCTTCTAATTTCTTATTTTGGCTTCCAGATTATTCACACACACAAACACGCACCGTACCTTCATCTTCTCCACCTACACCAAACCCTAATTTCAAATCCTTATTTTTGAGCTCAAATCTTTCTTACTATCTTGTTCTTTGTGATTTACTGAGTCTATCAAGGTAAGAATCAAAACATTTCATGCTTTAATCTTTGAGAAAATTGGGTTTTTGTGTAAAGTTTTACAAAGTAAGTAATTTGGGTCAAAGTGGTTAGATTTGATGTTGTTTGAGTCCAAATCTTGTGGGTTTATGTTTCTACTTGCTTAGTGTCTTTGATTTGGTCAGTTTTGAGGTCGTAATCGAGCTCTAGAGCAAGAATTGGTCGATTTTGGGTGAAACCCGTCACTTTGTCTTCAGCTTCTGCAGATAAACACAGTCGGCTGAGTGTCTCGAGACACTCGATCGACCGACTCGACCATCGATCGAGTGTGTAAGACCCACGGCCGAGTGTGTCTATGAGAGACCATCGACCGAGTGACTAGACACTCGGCCGAATGAGTGTAGACAGTCGGCCGACTGTCTCTGACAGTCGACCGAGTGTCTTTGGCAGTGAAATATTTTACCAAGTGTTGATTTTTATCCGTTATGCTGCCCGTTTGTATTTTGATGTCCAGGATGTAAATTTTGAAAGTGCATAAGTGTTAAGCAAAAAAAAATTTAGCGGACACTTTTTCTCACAAAAATTTCTGTATTGTGTTATTTGATGATAATGGACAGTAACTAACTTGATTTGCCTTATGCTCAGGTGATAAAGATAAGGAAGCCGCTCAATAGTAGATTATCTGAGCTGGTTGCTGGTAATTGGTGAGTGGGACTAACTGAAGAATATAGTATATAGAAGCATGTTATATTATGATTGCCATGCTTGTTAGATATACTTATTGTTGTGGTTAGTTAGTACTTTGTGATGACTGCATGTTAGTTGATGCTTATCTGTAGGAGCCCAGTGCGTCCCTATTGTGTGGTAGCCTCGGTAGGAGAGATCAACCTGCGGGTTGGGTTCCTCTGTGGCAGCCTAGACAACCGTGGTGTATATATGTGTGAATGACGCATCCGTCGCGTGTGGATTATGTATATACATACGGTGGTGGAGGAATTTCTGGTAAGCCCCAGTCCGATCAGCTGGTGGTTAATGGTTTGGCCGGGCCGCCAGAGTCTCTGTAGACGACACTTGGGGTGATGTTTGTATGTTAGACTATGTGACATGATTAGTATAACACTTATGTATGCTATGGCCTGTAGTTAGTCATACTCACTTAGCTTCGTGCTAATTCCCCTCCATCTCCTTCCTGCAGGTTATTAGCTTTTGTAGATATCGTGTTCTGGGGAGCAGAAGGACATGGTGATGTTATGTTTGACAATGAAGAAACTCTGATGTTGTCTTGCTTTGTTTGAACAATAATCTTTTGTAAACTTGTATTTTGTAATGACACGTGACACTGGTTGTATTAACATAGTTAATGTTATTTTGTAATAAAATAATAAATGCTTCCGCCACGTTTAAAAAAAAATTAGCGTTGTCACACCGCCAAATTATCCTTCCTTAAAGCTTTCGAATATGGAACCGGTCTCGTGGCATTCAAAGGCTCATTACCCTTCTTCTCACCCTTGTCATCATTACCCTTAACCCCGGTTGAGTCGACCTTTTCTTTACCCTTTTCCTTACTAAAACCGATCTCCTCCTCGATAAAGCTTCGTAGTGGTTCTTGGTTGATAAAGGTTTTTGGTTCGGGACTTACAACTCCCTCATTCAAGGTTAGACCACTACGAGTGGTTATTTGACATTTTTGTTTCAGTTTGGGTAGTTAGGGTTTTGGTTGGTGTTGATGCTTTCAATAGGAATTACCCTTGTGTTGTTGTTGTTTTGGTTTTGTTGAGATTGTTGATTATTTCGGGTGTTGTTGTAATTGTTTTATGGGTTGACTTGTGTGTTTGATGGTAAGGTCCCTTGAGGTCGTTGATAATCTCCCAACGGTGCTCTCAAGGTTCTGAAATGAGGCTTGTTGATGTCTTAATTGTTGCTTCAAGAACTCATTCTCCTTTAACAAAAACGCCTTGGTTGTCCCTGCCTTCTTTATGTAGTTTTGCATAATCTCCTCTAAACTCTTTGAAGGTTGATGTGGTTGAGTGTTTTGTTGAGGTTGGTTTTGATTGTTACCTTGGTTATTTTGGTTTTGAATATAACCTTGGTTTTGTTGATAGCTTTGGTTGTTTAAATAACTTGAGTTGGTTTGATTGTTATAAGGTTGGGCGTCGTATGGTTGTTGGTTTTGTGATTGGAAGTTGTGTTTCGGTTTTGGTTATAGTTTGGGTTGTAACCTTGGTTTCGATTTTGATTTATAAATCCGGGTGGTGTGTTGTTTTGAGTGTTAAAGGAGACTTGTCTTTGGTTAGGGTTGAAGTAGCCGTGGTTTCCTTGATAAGAGTTGTTGCCTTGGCTTGATGAACCACCCTTTGATAATTTTGATTACTCACATAGTTGACATGAGCATCCAAGTTCATTGGGATATCGTCCAAATCAATATGGTTGCATTGGTTGATTTGAGAACAATTCTTTGTGAGGTGAGTTCCATCACATCTTTCACACCCTACTTGCATCGCAACAATAGATTGTTGTAACTTCTTCAACTCCTTCCCGTATGATTGAAATTGGTTATTCAAGCTAGCAAGTGTTATTTGACCATTGTCACTCTCCACTTGAGCTACACTCTTCCTTGGCATATCCCTAGGTGAAGGATTCCACTCATAAGTATGAATTGAGATGTCTTCTAACTAGTTTTCGACCACATTCGGTGATTTATACATAAACACTCTTCCCGCGGAGGCATCAAGAACTTGTCTTGTCAATAAATTCGTGCCCCGGTAAAACGTGTTGATGTACTCTCTCTTAGTTAACCCATGCGGTGGACACGCTCTCAACATCTTCTTAAAACGTATCCATGCATCGTATAAAGACTCATCACTCTGTTGAGTGAATGCATTGATCTCCATTCTAAGTCTTTCCGTCTTCGATGGTGGAAAGAAGTGATTAATAGAAGTGTCACTTAAGTCTTGAAACTTAAGTTCTAATCTAGTCGGAAGGTAGATTCCTTAACCAAGCTTTTGCATCTCCTTGAAGATGTTAATAAAAGTGTCACTTTATTTCTTTTATATTTATACTCAAACGTGAACTCAACTATGTGACAAGCATTCGATAAATAATGACTCGGTAGTTGTAATTAGCAAGTTTTCAGTTTAAGGTTCGTCCCAAGAGAGCTATTATTGCTAGTTGAATCGATGAAAACTCATAATCATCCTAAGAGTTGTTTGATTGGGGGGGTTTAGAATTTTGAGATATTAAGAAAACAATTGCAAATTAAACTAAGAACTAGAAATGATTAGGTAAATATCAATATTAAAAGCATGCACACTTGCTTAATCCACTTGAAGCTTTCTGATTGTTCTTTTGTTAACTTAAGATCTAATTGTGTTTAAACTTATGCTAGTATCCCTACTAGATGTTCTTATGATCAAATCAACATTTGAAATTTCCAATAAGCTTATATCAATTGATCTAGTTAAATCATGCAATCATCATTAGTACTTAGCCTAGGTTAAATTACCTAAAACCCTTTGGTAATCGAAATCCCTTAAAAAAAACTTCACTATTTTGACTAAGGACCAATTGAAAACCAATCCAAACCAAGACCCCAATCTCTTGAAAGCCCCAATTTGATTGTCTAGATCACCTAAGTGTTGAAGTACAAGTTGCTTCACTAATCAAATCCCTAAGAGAAGCTACACAACTCATATAATCAAAGTAAAGTCTAAACAAACATATCAAAGGATCTTTTGGCTAATTCTAATAACAAATCACAATCATCAACTCATAAATTCATCCAAACACAATCAATAACATAGATATGAACAATCCTTAGCTATCAAGCTTCATAAACAAGTGTACATCATAAAATCTAGCCAATCATGGCTAGAACAAGAACAATACAAGTAATAAGAGAAGATTCAAACATCATTAAGCAATAAATAAGATTAGATTGTACCAAACTTATGAAAATTACAATTAAGCTAGATGAAGATGATGAAGAACAAGCCCTAGATATTGCTCCAATCTTCAATCCTTGATGTAAATTGATGAAAACTTGATGAAAAACTTAATAATGTAGCTATCAAACCCTAATCTCCTCAGCCACCAGCTATAACTACTATTCTATTTGATGGTGTTATAATAAAACCCTTATCTCATTCTATTTATACCTCTCTTCAAAAACTGCCCAGAATTTCTAGTGGAACGACGTTCCACTATGTGGAACATCGTTCCTGGGCCCATTAAAATGGAACACCGTTCTATATAATAAGAACGTCGTTCCTGAATCGGTCGCTAAATGCTCATTTTTTCTGTTACCATTTCCTTTGTATTTTCCCAATTAGAACGTCGTTCTTCATTTTGGAACGTCGTTCTTAGACTTGGAACGTCGTTCTTGAGATACATGAACGTCGTTCCTGAGCCAGTTCCACACTTTGCAGTTTTCTTGATACATTTTACACAATTTGGTCAATTTTACACCAAATTCACACTTGGAACTGCTGTAGCACTCAGAACGCGACTAACCCCAAGATCTTAACTTTTTGAGCACAATGGTCATGAAAATCGAGTAAAATGAGGTAGATATTGCACGAGAAATATAGCGTGGATGAGCAATATCACATACTCCTAACTACCTCCATATTTATGAGGTAAAGCTATATAAAAATTTGCTTTACACAAAATCATTATATCATTCATAAACGTTTCAGTAAAACCCCATACGAAATTGTATATGGTCGTTGCCCAAATGTCAAATTCTTCCGTATTTTAGGTTGCATATGTTTATTTTATTGAACGGCGGTATTATAGTCATTGAAGGAGGCCATAAGCCACACACCCGATCATATCCAGAAACTCGCTAGTCATGCACACTTCTTACACCCGTTAGGAGGAAACTTCAGGATATTGCACCCAAGGAAAACCTCCGAGAGAACCTTGATAGATATGGACAGAACCCACCATTTGCAAGAAACCCTCAGAGGACTCCATAACCAATTGCAAACAAAATTTCATTATTAAATTCTCACTTGATGCTCGAATATGAAATCCTCCTTTGGTATGTTGAAAATGACAGAATCTCAAAACACTATAGCATAATCTATTAACAACCGACTTGCATAAGTAAACCGCATCTTGGGTTCACATTGGCACACATCCAGTTCCTGATTTACTTCTCTCAACCAGTTTAGGGATACTGTGGGGTTCGGATTTACTCAATACTCAAGGGGCTTACAGTCGAGAATTTGTTTATACGTACACTTTTTCCTGGTCTTAACCATAGGTTGTTGAAACATAAGCATCTAGTATTGATACATCATCTAATTATGGTACTGGTAATTAAACACATGTGGTATTTGGAATTGTTGCGACATAGGAAACTGGGTTTATGGGAGTTGAAACTGTGACTGAAAGATGTTTCCAACTTTTACAGACGTGAATTGTGGTGTTGGAAAATCCGAAGGTTTAGGTTCAACATCCGTGGTTGAGGCAACTGTAGGTTGAGCGATTTCTAATTCTATGACCCGATCTCTTGCCTATTTTAACTACCCTCCTAATTGAAGAATGTATTCTTGTTGCTTATCATCAGAAACATATCCGTCTTCAGGTGCTTTGAAGGTTCTGAGGGTCGAGGGGTCATTCACGGTTTGTCTTTGATCAACTATACATGTCTTAGTACATCATTTCACCAAAGCTTAGTAGATAATTAGTTAATACCTATCAACTAACACATATATCAACACTCACTTAACTCCATCTCACTTGTATGCTTGACACGACTCAAGTTGAGATCTGTGAACATGACATCCAAGTGTACATGTTGTCAAACCTATGATCAGATACTAGCTTGTAACAGCATACTTTTTTTTATAAATCCCCGTGGAAGTATATTAAACTAACAGTATCCACACATATATATTAAAACACATTAACAATGTACAAATCACTTCAACTAGTGTTACGTTCCAAAACAATTGTTAATAAAATAACTGACATCAGAGTTACTACCGTGTCAAACATAACCAAAATGTATGCCCCTCATCTCCCTTGACTGGCATGCAAAACAACTACCTGCAAGGGAGAGAACGTGGGGGATTAGCACGAAACTAAGTTAATGAAACAACCTAACAGATAACGATATATAGCATCAAGTTCCACTATATTAGATAACAACAAGTACAATAAGAGGCTAGACGGCTTGTACGGGCCTGCAACCACTAGCTGATCGGGCTAGAGTTTACCGACAGTTCTTGTACTGAATCCTTAGCATAGTAATCCAAACGCAACACATGCATTATTCAAGACTATACTACACATATTGTAAAAGTTAAACTCAACCTAACACATAAAGGTTGTCCATTTAAGTCCAACCTAACATATCAAGGTTGACCTCTTCCGGCTTAATACATTGTCACATATACATCATACAACGTTAACCTCATACATTATCACAGTATGGTAAACAATAATATAAAAAGGTGAGTCTAACCATGGCAACAGTACCATAACTTCCTACTTTATACAGATATCCGAAAGGATAGTCCCATTCACCTGATATCGGCAAGAACTCAGAATTCGAATGTTATTAAGCCTTTTCTTTTTTCTTTTACCACCTGGAAGTATCATATTCCAAGTTAGTACATTCTTCCAAAACAGTATTTAAACAATTAAATAATTAAAATACAACAACACATCATTTAGGTCAAGATTGCACCTGACCCATCTGTACGAGTGAGCTCACACGAACGTGCGAGTCACCTTAACCGTAAGAGTGGTATATGGCTCGTACGAGTGGCAACACTTAACCAATCTACAAAATCACAAAGTGACCAATACGAGTGACAATATAACTCACACGGCTGACCAACTCACTCGCATAATGAGGGTCATCCGTGCGAGACAGGTGACATAATTATGCGGGTTCACTCGCATGGGGTTGGACCTCACTCTCATGGGTGAGTCTCACCCGTACCATTTTCATGGCACAACCGCACGAGTGAGTGGTCACTTGTGTGGGAGCTAAAGAACAGTAGCAACAATAGTTTATGGCTTTAACGCCCAAACTCATGTTTTTTTGCATGTTTTGGTCCATTTGTTTGTACACGGAGATCATATAACATATATATGAGCTATTCCTAACATCAAAGCATCACAAACACATTTCATACAAGATTTGACCAAAAACGCACTGGTTACTAAACTTGATAGAAACCCTGGATTAAACATAAATTGGATAACAAAATTGATATGTGATTACCTTGGTAGATTACTGAAATCCTAGAAAACGGATTACACAACTTTGATTGAACCAGAATCAATGGGTTTGTGAGTTAGGGTGTGTTTGTGTGAGTATGAGATATTTTCAACCAAGAAATAAGAGAGTACGGAGTATAAATGTAATTGGGGTTTCTTCAAAGTGAGGAAACCTCATTGCCCATTTCATACATGTATTTACCATTTATCTGAAACACACCAGACTCCATTAAGCGGTCCTAACGAGGCCCAAATTAAATGAACATATATGTTTTGTAACTCTTGTCACAAACGCATTCAACTAAATAATCAAATAATTATAAATACATAATTATAAGAAAGATGTAAAGGAATTAAATTTAGGTGTTGTTTGCCTTTAAGATGTTTTTGAATGAAGATCTGTGGATCATATATGTAGAGAAAATGTGTCTAAAGGTTTGTACAATGAATAATAAAGATTGTTTATTTTTATGTCTGCAAAATAATTTAATTATATCTGCATTACTTATAAGATTATTTTTAAGTCTACAAGTTTGCTAACAGAACAAAATATTTTTTTAATTTTATCTTAAAAGATAAAAAGTCAACAGTAAAAATTTCAGCAAGTACGCAAACATAAGACATAATAAAATATCTAGACTGAAAATAAACATTTTAGAATAGAACCGAAATTACTTATTTTTCTTATGTATGTATTGTAGTGTTTTGTGAGTTCTACTTGATCTCTGTTTTCTCTTAAATTAGTTTTCTTTCTCATTAACTATCACATAAACTACGGATTAATCAACTTAAACCCTCTATGCATCATAATTGAACCAAATTAACATAGCGCGCTAACTATTACATCGTTCTTTTTTTCGTTGTAACTATTGTTTTATTTTCTTTTATGTGCCGAAGTATAATATAATTAATGATTATTGTGCAAAAAAGAGTGACATATTTGATGTAAATGTGTAGTTGATGCGTGGCATATGTCGTGTTCAATTTCTAACGTAACACTCTTTCGCATCAATCAATATTTGATGTGAAAATATAAAATAACTTTATAAATGGTTATAAAATGTAGTAGTAGAAATTGATACAAGTTACCTCTCGAATAATAGTATATTTAAATTTATAACAAGTAATTATAATTACATGGTTCGTATTATTTCACTGATCATGTTATTTCGAGTTATAAAACGAGTTGGTGTTATACATTGTGATACGAAAAATTTCTGTTTGGTTATACGACAACTAGGAAGAAAAAAAAATACTGAAAAGTAATCACACATATTGAAGACGAATAATGGGTTGATTATCAATCATAACACCATGTTATGCGGCAACATTCTTGATCTCTAAAGCGAATTTAGCTATTTTCCCAAAACTAAGTCATTGTCTAGTGGCTTGAGCGTTTCATATTTTCACAATAAATGATTTAAATTTTATTAACAGCATATCATGATGAATATGAAATGGATCAAAAATTGTCACATGATAACTCGATTCAGGCTGTCTCATTAATTTATAAGGCCTTGTGCAAGATCTAAAAAATGAGTTCTTATAAACGTTTTTCAATACATATAAAATATATAACTATAACTATTTAACCCATACACCTTTATTACGTCTATTCTCTGGGTCTTTAGTATAATGAATGAGTACAACAATATATTTAATCATGTAAGTTTAATTATAACTAGCTCAAAAAATATAAGTATTTGAACTTATTTTAATAAAACATGTATAATGTATATATAAGGAGTTTTCTAAAAAAATGGACCCTTCAAGCCATGTGCGATTGTCTATCTTCACACATCTTCTAAGACGCTCTTGACTTGATTAGGTAGCATTATACATGGTGAAAATGACATCTCTTTGTGCAAACTGAATAAAAAAAACTTTAATTTAATTTGTGTTTACTCGTTTTACTAATATAAGTTTTTTTTTCTTGAACAGCACATTTTTATTATTTTTCTAACAAGAAACTATAAGCAAAAAATCAATTATAATTACAATGTCACAATGAACCAATTATTTCAAAACATATTATCTTTATATCTACGTGATAACCAAGCAAATGAAAAGTTTTCTAACAGAGTCAAAGATATTATCCTTCTTTAATATTAATATAAGTTATTGTTATTATTATTATTATTATTATTAATTATTAATTATTAATATTATAGGGTGTGTTTGGGTGACGAACTTGTTGGAGCTTATGGGAGCTTATAGGAGCTTGAGCTTATAATTTTAATAAGCTCCAAGTCATAAGCTTCGTTTGATAGAGAAAAAAAGTAGAGCTTATGAAAATCATAAGCTCTGGAAAAATAAGCTACTTTTAGTAGCTTATGAAAAAAAGTAGAGCTTATGAACTGGAAAATAAGCTCCAGCTAGTTTACCAAACACTTATAAAAAATAATAAGCTCCAGCTACCAGCTTAAAAAATAAGCTCCAGCTCCAGCTCTATCTCATAAGCTCCAGCTCCAGCTACAAGCTCTAGCTCCAGCTACTTTCATCCAAATACACTCATAGTCTAATTTGAGTTTTCGTTCCTTAATCTTAATATGATTAAAATGGGGGTGGGTGTCTGGCTTGGGGGGCTATGATTAACAATTCCACCATGATAAAAAGGTAGTTTTTGGAGTAGATTAGTTATGTCATTGGATACTAAAAAAGATATTAACACATCATTTTTCCATATTCCAGTAGTAAGGATATATGAATGTCAAACACATTGGCCCTATCTTCTTCTATTTGCATTCCTTTTGTTTCCTTTTATGTTTATTTTGTCTTCCATGCTCATATTTGCTTTTCTTTGATCAGAGTTATGATATTATGAGTATGATATTTATTTGATAACAAATAAGGAGAAACTTCTTTAATTTTCATTTTCATTTTCATTTTCTACTAAATGTCACCAACTTTTTGATCGTTTATGAAGTGTAGGTTAACAAATATCTCAAGATGTGTATGTTGGACGTTTTGTACCTCACTTTAATCTAACACAATAAACATATATTTATTGTTTCCATAAATTTTGATTTTATTGGTGAAATTGAGCTAAAAAAGCAATAAGCTTTTAAAATAAGCCTATCCAAGCACCACCAGCTAAAATTTGGTTAAATCCCATTGATTACGTGATTTACCTATGGCATGTTGATTCTTAGAGCATGAGGCGTTAAGATGGTCAATTTCAGTGTCCATCTAAAAATCTATGAAGACCTTTGAAATTGAATTGGAGTAGTTTCGTCTTTTTGAGTCAGAATCTTTATTGAGAGAAAATATTATGTGAACCAATTAAAGAATAAAATAGATAAAATAAAAAAGTTAAAGCACAACGTCGAATTTTGAATTATGCAAAACGAACACCGAAATCGACATCGGGGAATGTCGATTAACGCGTCAATTTCGGTTTATATTTTGAAAAATGGTGAAATAAACAATCGACACCAAGAGCTTTTAATCAATTTTGTGAGGGGTGAAAGTTGTGATGTGGTCCAGCGGTTGGTGGCCTGCCTCCTTTAGGGGAGGTCAGGAGTTCGACCCCCGTTGACTACATATTAAAAACACAATTTCATCTCTGTCATGAAGTATCCACCTATGGCACCTTTCCCATATCGTTTGGGGGGTAAAGGGGAAGGGGTTTTACTTGGCCGTGCCCTTGGATCGGTTTCAAGGTTTCCTCCCGGGCAGCGATGTTGGTGGGGACATTATCGCTGCATCGACATAGTCGAAACGGGAGATGATCGCAACGGATGGTTTAGTACCCCTCAGATGATCCCAATCGCTGTCAATATATATATATATATATATATATATATATATATATATATATATATATATATATATATATATATATATATATATATATTGTGAGGGGTGTCACATATTCTTTCACTCTAACTAAAAATGTCACCACTATTGAGAGATAAATATAAATATTAAACAAGTAAAAATGCATAGGTATTTGACATTTGACTCTTGTTTATGTTCCATCCCTAATATTAGTATTTTACCATAGTTATCAATAACAACAACAACAAAACATAATATTATATAAGTGGTGTATGAGAATGTGAAATATAAACAATTTTTCTCATATCTGAGAATAAAGACAAATCATCTCTCCACTCAAAGTGAAAACAATCTCAAAAGTAGAGAAAGACATCCCTCTCTATTTGACGGACAGAGAGATTGCTTCCGAGTGGACCTAAGGCCAATAAGTAGAAATTTTTTTTTGAAAATAAATAAAAAATAAAAATAAAATTGAGACGAAATGAAAATGATAAAATCAAATTTTCATTAATTTTAAATCCGGCCTAAAATTTAATCTAGGCTCTAACCATAATTATCATTCGGTTAATCTCTTATACAGTTGGTTTTTGCATTTATAAAAGTACTACGGAAGAATTGCTAGGTTACTATGAAACTAAAAAGTGCCCTGCTTCCAACTTTAAAACATGAAATGGTTATTATGAATGTCCAATGAAAGGATGTATGTATGAAGTGGTGGGTATCCAATAAAAATCATTACGGTTTTCCTTGTTCGAAATATAGAAGATGTTCATGAGTTCTTAATGCTTCTTGTGATCATTATTTCTTGCTAAAATGCTTATATTTTTTATTTGATTTTTGAAAGAAACCCCACCACTATTATATCATTTAAATTTGAAATTCCAAATTTTCTAATTATTAAATCGAAAAACATAATTAATTAAATTACAAAAATAAAGGTAAAATTATGCAACTATCCATATCTATATTCTATATCTATACTTCTATACTTTTATATAATAAAGAAACTTTATTGTGTAATCTTCTCAAAATAATCCTACACGAATCATAACTATCAGATAAAATACCAACATTAAATTAAATTTTATATAATAAGTAAATATTAAACCTACAGAAAAGTAGGTTAATTCAACCAATCTTCCTTGTACAATGAAAAGTGTCACCGGTTTATCTCTCCGGTGAATCAAATTGGCCAATGGTGTGCGTTCATGAGCTCTTACTAAAATTTCAATAAATTATATATATATACTAGTTTTTGAGCCCGTGCGTTGCACGGTTACTTAAAATCTATTTGAAGATTAGTTACATAAAAACATAACTTTTTTTCTCTAGCGATCTTGGTTCACAATAATGACATATAAATGAATAATAATGACATATAAATGAATAACGACACAATAATGAATATGTATCGTAAGTGGTCTACTAATTCACAAGTGGTATATAATCTATATTGCTTGCTATAGAGTAAGGACTGTTTACTTTTTTTTTCTTAAACAAATTATAGTTTACTCGTGAGTTGTTATAAGGATATATTTGTTCTACTATAATTAATCATATTTTTAATTATTGGTTAGTTACAACGATCTCTTAGAAATATCCGTACTAATTGCTCTCATTTTTTTTTTATTAATTTCTTTATTCTCTAATATTGTTATTAATCATTTATTTAATGAATTTTAATCACAATTATTGAGAATTTAACAAGTGTAAATTTCACTTGTCATTAACCCCTTAAAAAATAGTTTTGTTAACAAGTAAGCCAAACAAATCTCCTTTTTATATAAGTATATAGATATGGTATACATTTTAGATAACTAGTTAACTAAGGCATATATTCTTAATCACTCAATTCATTTATAACTTGATAACAATTCTAGCATATATGCACACGTCGTATCAATTCATAACTTTTGGAGTTAGATAAAAAAAAATCAAGTAGAATATCATAAGTTAAAAAAAAAAAGAATATCATAAGTTAATTGATGTTTGTATTTTTGAGTTATAAAATTTTGGTCGAATATAAGATGATCGAACGTGCACACTACATTCTCAGAATTTTCGTAAAGGTAGAATAGATGCTACGGACTTCTAAAATCCACTCATTTAGAATCTAATTAATGGTGGTTTGGATAATGGTATTATATGGAGTACGAAATAACCAAAAACGTTAAATATAATTTTAATAGTTTATAGACACATTAACATTCTTCTATCTATAGTTTTCATTAAAATCCTATAATGATAATGTCATTATTAGTCTAATTCTTTTGTTAAAAAAATTATAAAACAAAATAAAAAAATCTAAACGTGGTGGGTGATGTCATTAATCTGAATAATTTTAAATTAAAATTAAATCTTATTAATTAATTATTATTATTATTAAATATTAATAATTATTTTAATTATTAAATTTAAATAATTTTTTAATTATTTTAATTAATTATTTTGAATTGAGTACGAGAAGGTATAAAAGTTAGGCAGAAGAAAACCAATTCTAAATTTATAATTTAATTTACAATTTTAAAATAAAATGACAACCAATATTATCTCTTATGAATTGGATGTGGATTGTTTAATATACATTTTAGGTGTTTGATAAAATGTTCAGCTAACGAGTTTCTTAGTCGGACTCTGTGGTTCCACGTGTCATTAAACTAAATGACTTTAGCATTTACGTTCACTTAATACCTAAAACATATTATTAAACTGTTTGGTTTAAATAAATCCGTGATTTCACGGGTCATTTCACTAGTTTATATATAAGTGAAGTAAAAAAATTATTTTTAATTAAATACGAAAATGTAAGGGTTAAAGCCAAAAATAGGCAACAAACTTACACAAATGTACCGATGTCGCCCACAAACTCATTTCCGTCCTACTGTCGCCTACAAACTTATAAAAAAAAGTGCTGATGTTAACATTTCGTTACCGGTTACCTGCTGAACCGGTAAAGTTAATTATTTAACTTTTTTATTCATTTTATATGTCCCAATGTCGCCCATATACTTTCAGTTGTGTCCCAATGGCACCCATATACTTTCAGTTGTGTCCCGATGTCGCCCATATACTTTCAGTTCTGTTTCGATGTATCACCGACGTGTCATGACTACTTAGAAGCCACGTAATCAACCATTTTGGTTGACGCTTAAAAAAAGTATTTTGTTTATATTAGCACATTTTTTATAAGTTTGTAGGCGACAGTAGGACGAAAATGAGTTTGTAGGCGATATCGGTACATTTGTTTAAGTTTGTAGCCTATTTTTAGCTTTAACTCAAAATGTAATGTAAATGTAAGTTTAAGTGATAAGATATTAACTATGACATCGGACTCTAATATTAAAAACTGCGTGGCTGATTTGTCTCAAGTAATAGAATAAATAATCAATAATACTAGTGTAATTAAGATCAAATAAGGTTCACCTGTTAGTATATATCATTGATTAATTATAGTGAAATGATTCATATAGAACTAAGGGTGATAGAGAATTCATAGAACCTACATATTGAACTCAATCTGCACAAAGATTGACCTAAATATGCACATTGATTAACCTCAATCTGTACACAGATTGAGTTTAGTCTATGAGTTCTCTGAGTTCTATCCTACTCTTGGTTCTTGTTCTCTCTCTCTCTATATATATATATACTAGGTTTTGGAGCGCGTGCGTTGCACGTTGGAATTCATATTATTTCTAAGATAACGTACTTATAATATTAGTAACATCACATGGAAACTTGTACAATTTTTGTCACATATCTGATATGAATGAAACATATTTAAAAATAAAATTATACTTGGTGGAAATCATAATAATGTAACATAATTCAAATATTTCTAAAAAAACATTATACATAGATAATAGTTCAAAGATATCATACCAATGAAAATTTTTTAGAACATTTATTCAATTAAGTCTATAAGTGTTGCAAGACTTCTTTGTATACCACATTTTTTTTTTGTTGGAAATTTTGTTATCCTTGTCTAAAATTAATATCTTGATTCCTTCTCGATTAGTAACACGAGATAGTGCAACATATAGTTGTCCATGACTAAACACCGGTGCTGAAAGAAATAAACCGACACACGATAGTGATTGTCCTTGGCTTTTATTTATTGTCATTTCAAAGCAAACCGACAATGTATATTGTCTTCTTTGGAATCTGAAAGGTATTCTCTTGTCGGTCGGTACGATAAACATACGTGATAGCGCTGTAATCTTCCCCACGTTTGAGCCTGTTAAAATTTTGCTTTGATGATTTTTTCTCCTAAGTGTACAATTTGTAAACGTATACTGTTACACAAACCTCCTTCCTGATCTATATTTCGAAGTAACATAAATGGTACACCAATTTTGAGCCTCAGATTGTGCTTTGGTAAACAATAACTTCAATGCTATTTAGGAAATCGGTAGTGTAGAGTTCACTATTAAAGTCAGCGTCTCTCTGTGACGCACATATACTGTCTGAAAGCACGTTGGAATTCATATTATTTCAAAGATTACGTACGTATAATATTAGTAACATCACATGAAAACATATAAAATTTTTGTCATATACGGAGTATCTGATATGAACGAAACATCTTTAAAAATTAGATAATACTTGGTGAAAATCATAATAATTTTACATTATTCAAATATTTGTAAAAAAACATTATACATACATAATAGTTCAAAGATATCATACCAATGGAAATTTTTTGAAGCATTTATTCAATTAAGTCTATAAGTGTTGCAAGACTTCTTTGTATACCACATTTTTCTTGTGTTTGATACTTTGTTATCCTTGTCTAAGATTAATTTCTTGATTCCTTGGCGATTAGTAACCCGAGATAGTGCAACGTATAGTTGTCCATGACTAAACACCGGTATTGGAAGAAATAAACCGACACGTGATAGTGATTGTCCTGGACTTTTATTTATTATAATTGCAAAAACTACATGATTGTATCATTAATGATTTAAACAACTTTATCACTAAGAACGCGATCTGGCCGTTCCTGATAACATGCCGCTTAATGTACAATAGACTTCAAAAAGAGACAAATGTGTGCATGAGGCAATCCACGTTCGTGAAATTCAGTTGTGTAAACAACTGCAGTGAAAAAGTTAAATCATTAGAATTCTATTAAAAAAAGTTATAGTTTTAGTCAATATACAATTACGGAATATGAAGATATTTAATGAAAATACCTTTTTCAACCTCGCCAAAGACATGATTCTCTTTGAAGTCTTGTATCATACTTTGTAACTTCATTTCAAATAGACAACACAATTTTATGGTGATGTCTTCGGGTCTGAAATTCTGATTATGCAAGAAACGGACAATTTCGCGCCACTTTGGATTGCAAGTAACATTTATGAACATTTTGGATTGCATCATATACGTATAACCTATGATAAAAGTTCAAAGGAGACATGAGTGAAAGTAGACAACATAACATTGAAAATTGTCAAAAAAAAAAAAAAACATTGAAAAAAGTCAATTGATTGCCGAATATTTCAATTTTAAACATTTTTAATAAGCTAAAACTTAAAGCCGGATATTACAATATCATTAAAAAAATCACTATGAAAGAATGTTTATGAAACATAAATGAGGAAAAAAATAAACCTGGCCGAAATTTTGATTTGAATTAGATAGAAAATTTGATATTAAAAAGAAGGTGATTGCAAATTTCAAATTTCAAATTATATAGAGAAAGAATTAAGAATTTTTGATTTCAAATTTCAAATTTTAAAAACCTACGCACATACATTGAAATGTCTTGGTAGATGTGTGTACTTGAGTGCCTTTTTTTTAAAAAAAGAATAATTTTTTCTTTTGACGTATGGTGATACACATATATTGTACTCCCAAAAGTAAGTCTTGGTACCTTCCCTATGCACTTACACAATTTAAAAAATTAATAAAAAGATTAAATAAAGTCATGTGGATGGCTAATGTGTTGTATGTTTTACAATTTCAGGGTTTTTAGTTTGAGGTCAATAAAATAGAAAAAACTGTAACATGTATGGGTTTTTGTTTAGACAATCATGTCTCTTATGTTGGCCTTAAATCATGGGTTATTCACAAATCGGCCTACATAAAACCATTTAATGCTAAAACCTCTCTCTTATGTTTTTTACGGTGAATAAGTCGCAAAGGTTATATAGTATCATATATTGTAGCAGAAATAAGTAATATAGACGGTCATTGTCGAAAAAAATGTGTTGGGCTAAATTGGTAAAGTATGTAGAATACACTATACAAAAACGTTGATTAATTATGTTGTAACATTTGTTTATAATTTTGTCAAAAGTTTGCGCGTTATTTTCTTTCATATATTTGAAAATGTACCATCCATAATACACTTAAATTGAACAATAAAAGAAAGGTATAACAATGAAATTTTCTTGAATCTAAATGTACGGTATGATGATCTCTAACAACTGTTTAAAAACATGTTATTTTTTATGTTATATTCATTAAGTCGTATTCTGGCTCAAAACATGGTTAATATATTTCCAAAAATCAAAATATGATACAAATTTAAACCATTCCATGAACATTATAATAATACCTTCACACTAAAAGTTTTAAAAAGTTGCGAAATAAAACTAATATCACATAGTTTTAACTTACCATTAGTAAGATAATTTGACAAAAAATTATGACATGTTTTTGAGTCAGTTTCATAAAAAAGGAACACAAACATCATGTTTTCACCGACTAATATTCCTTCGTCCACTTAATCTTTTCACCATCTTTGTCACATTCTTAAGCACAAACATAGATTTATTCGACATGTAGACAACTTCACATTCATCACCAACTCCTAGGTTGTTTTTTTGCAGAAAAGGCAGCCAGCCACCAGAAATCTTCAACTTTGGTGGTTTTGAACCTTTAAGAGGTATGAAGCACCACGTCACTTTAATGCCATCTGCGTTAACAATGTCCACATAACCACCATTTTCAACTCCAGGAATTTTATAGAACTCATGTTGAATACGCTATATAAAACCAAATAAAAAATACATCATTAGAAAACCTTTTATTAAAAAGTCAAATAAAAACTCAGGTGGAATCATAATGAAATCTTTGTGGAACTCGTTCGAATTTATAATTAAATTAAATATTAAGAATAAAAATGTGTTAATGAAATTGAGTTTGAGCAAATTAGTTAATTTAAAAGGAGAAGAATCATACAAAGCATCTTGAGTTTAGGATTTTAAACTTGATGAAACGATCTTCCACAATAGATGTTGAAAGAACTTCGTTGTGCTGATGTTTTAGTACAACAGAAGCAGAAGCTGCATTCATAGGTGTGGTTGAATGTTTATCATGCGGGTTAGTTCCAAGATAACTTATAAATAGAAAATTATCATTGTCTACATGCTTGAAGATCAAAATGCTGAATTGCTGGAGCTTCATTTTTTCCACAAAACTTCTCCATCTGGTTGTAAACATTAAATGCACACCATCAGAACCGATCTCTATGATCGAACGATTAGCTGTTGTGGTGTTAAGGAAGACTTCAGAAGGAGGAACTGTATTGTGATATGTGATCTCAGCCCACTTTAAAGGTAATAGTTGTGTAACAAATCAAGATAAATGTAGTTAAGAATATATAGGTTGATTAAAAAATTAAGTAACTGTAAACCTAAATGTAATTGATAAATATACCATGATTGGGTCATGACAATCCAGCAATCATTTAATGAACATTGGCGGTCGATGTTCTTGAACATGAATTTCAACCAAATCATCATTAAACACAGCCAAATCAAATGTTTTCCTATCAAGTAATGTGATTTGCAGTATGTGTTTCTTGGTAATCTTAAGATCTTCCACAATCTGACTCCACCCAGTTGAAAAAGTGAGATCATCTCCTATCCACTTCAATTCAAGTGCAGATTCATAACCGGATTCATTAACGATGTTCATTAACTTGGAGGTTTTTGTTTTCCTGAAGTAGTTGTTTGCAAAATCATGCGGCATAGTCTGCAAATTAACGTTTATTTTTGTTTTAGACAGTATTCTTTGCATGTGTGATTATATAAATTTGATAACATTATAAGTAAAATTGTGTATTTAAAAAAATTACCATCGTAATACCTGTAATTGCTCATACGGGCACCGAAACATGATAATAAAAGAAAGAAGCCAGAAAGTTTGTTCCATTGGTTGAGTATATCTATCTAGGAATTTAAATGAAATAAATTTATACAATCAAGTTCTGAGTATATAATATAAAAATTTTCTCTAGTAAATATTAATGTGTGTATATTTTAAGAACATATGTAAGTTACAATGTAATTTAAATAATATAATTATTAATGATAAAGATTTGTAAAAGCACAATCTTATTTTAATAAAAAAAAAACACATCACAAAGTTAAAAATTAAAGCTTATATTTTTACAAATTTAGAAGAATAAATAGATTCTTTAGCTAATATTATCAATAGACATATATACTGGAATAACACAATATTCGGATTAAAAGTGTCTGACAGAAGTATCTTTCCCATGTAAAAACAATATACGGATTTATACTTCAAAATTAAAATTACAATGCCGATTTAACTACTTGGAAGGATGCATGCATTCATCAATTAGTAATTTATTTAACATGGGAAAATTATTAAGAAACTAACATAATAGCCATTACAAACCCTAACAAATCTAATAAAATAGATAACAATATAACATCTGGAACAAACAAAAACGTTTACAGATACTATAGATAGTATGAAATCGAAGTAGATATGGAAAAAAAGTAATTAAAAAAAGAAGATGACACTTACAGGTATATTGTGGTCCTTGAAGCACAAAACCATTTTTGAAGGTCGAAAGATTTTGAATAGGGATGGCAAAAAGACCCGTACCCGATGGGAAAACCCGAAACCCGAGATTTTTGGGCAAGGTTCGGGCCGGGTCCGCGGGCCGGGTATGGGGATGGTTTTAAAATTTTATCCGGGTTCGGGTTCGGGGACGGTTTTAGATACAAACCCGGTTACCCGGCCCGTATACCCGAAAAAAGACCCAACTCGTGTCTCAGTATACCCGACCCGCTTAAATTACAATTATAGATAATATATATATGATCCAAAAAGCGAGTTAAATATTAAGTCAAAAAAATTTAACAACAATACGACTAGTACGCTATATGATTCAACTAAAATTGCATCTGCTATGGAACAACTAAATTTGCATCTGGATACCTTCTCACATCATACATGCTATTTTCTAGTTTGTTACTAGGTGTATGTATCGAGCATGTGCTGTTATTTGTGATCATTGAGCTTTCACAGTACTATATTGGATTAGCTATTTCCATCCAAAATTAATAATGTGAAACCAACTGATAAATTCAACAAGCTAGTTTGTTGTGTTAACAGTCTTAACTTGCATCATCTAATGAATTGATAAATAAAATATAAGAGGTTAATCAGACTAGCATATCAACCATATATCAACCATATGATGTAACTACTAGTCTCTGACAACATTCATATAAAAATTAACATTAACAATTTACTACACAAAACAATGGTTGAACAGTAACAAAAATTAAAACACTGTATATGTATCAATTTAACAGATAATCAGGTCCCTGTTTGTATGACTTAATTGGTCTAAAACCTGAAAATTAGTAGGTAAATGGGGACCCGAATATCCGTGGGGATACCCGAAACCCGATAGTTAGTTAGTACATGGAGACCTGTCGGGTATGGGACTGGGTTTGGGATCGGGATTCTTTATCGGGTTTGGGACTGGAATTACCTATACCCGACCCAAACCCAGCCCGATGCCATCCCTAATTTTAAAGAATTCAAGGGAAACAAACATACGGAGTATGTTTTTTTTTTATTTATCTCAGCTACCTTTTTTATTTTACAGTAAAAATTAAGCACAGTAAAAGGGCCTTTTTTATTGGACTAAAATAAAAAGGAATATTTTTAAGGACTTTATTATATTGGACTAAAACAAAACTGAAACTGTGGTTTTAAAATATTAGTGGGCCTAAATTTAGCGAAAAAAATAGCTCAAAATTAAACAAAAACCGATTGACAGATTAATGTTGTTGTAGTAATTAATGTTATAACTACACGAATATCAAGACATCTACACTAAGAAGCAAAAAATTTCTTTCTTGAAAGGTGTTTTTGGAAAACAAACAGACATTAAATTTTACTATAAGACAAAAAGAATTACCATCACTTTGTACTTCATTTGATTGTAAGTAAACAATTTTTTCCATCACTTTCTACTTTATTTGTTAAATCAAGAGTTGTATATGCTTTGTTTATATAGAAAGTTGTTTATTTAATAATTAGTTTAATATGACTATATATAAAAAAAAATTTGCTGTTAGGATTTTTAAAGATCCTAATTTTAAATTAATGTAAACATGATCATCATTTTATAGATAAAGTTATGCTGATTTATTTGTTTTGATATTTTTATAGTTTGCATGTATGTTAGTTGTTGGATAAGAATAAGTCTTTAATATATATAAATCCTGACTTAATTAGTATAAATTGGTATTTAAATAGGGTTTACTAACCAAAGTTAGTATTATGAGTTTGTTGTACAAAATATTATTTTGGATTACATAAATAACAAAGCTAAAGACAACTACCTGAACGATTTTGTAATACTTGAAGATTACTTTAATAGTTTATCATAAACATTGTTATTTAGTTTATGATATTAATTTTTGATGATTGATGGTTCTTAGTTCATCATTGTGTAGAGATGTAAAAGATTCAAATCTATTGTGATATTAGAGATTATGAAGAATAGTATATTAGATTAGAAAGCAAAAACCTTCTCATTTACTATGTTTTTCATTGTTGATAATCTTTTATTGATTTTAAGTTTCATGTATTATTTATTCATGTATCAATTTATAATTGATAAATGTAATAGAATTTTGTATTAACTAATATGTATTAATTTGATTGATCAAATAATAGAGTTGAATGGATTTTTCTAAAAGACTACCTACTTTTCTGACGGTTATTCATGATCCAAATGGGAAGGAAATGGTAAACCATTGACACACCTATTTATTTGTAGGATAATATATTGTGAAATTATTCAGCATATGCTTAAATCCAACTTTTCAATGTTCATTTAACGGAACATTTATTCATTTATCAGGAAGCACCAGAAGAATTTGTGAGAAGACATATTTATCCACCAGGTACTATTGATTCTTTCAGCCTTAAGTTAAGACGCGCATATTGTATTCGGATTGAACTGCGTTGGGAAGGTATAAAATTGTTCTTCAGTAATGGCTGGGAAGAAATTAATAACTCTTTCCAAACTGAAGAAAGTGACATATTAATGTTGGCATATGTGGGTGAGTACACATTTGAAGTGAAACATTACGTAGCTGGAGATGATTTCTGTGAACGTTTTTCTTCGTCAACGCCGTGTCCATCATGGTTAAAAATGAACATGAATCCAAATGCCTCAGAACTGGTATTGTATTTTGTACACTAATTTATTGTACATTTACTGTGTTGTCAATATATTAAACATGTTTAATTATTAACAAGTGTTGCCAACCAAATGGATTGGTAATCAGGCAATGGATTATGATAGAGAAATTAGGTTGGAGGTACTAAACATCGGAGGTTCTGTATATGACGTGGAAATGAGTTGTATTGGCAATAAGTTATTCTTAAAAATGGTTTTCACAAATTGGTAAAGGATCTATCTTTGAATCAGTCTGATGTGCTTTGCTTAACCATGATCGATGAAGATCATATAGGGATGATGGTTTACTCTGGTGATGGATGTGAGAATCAATACTTGGAACTTATTAATTCAAAGACATATGAACATGGAGAACCCTCTGGCAGCAAACCGGCTTCATCAAGTGACATAGTTGTCATTGATTCGTCAACTGATTCTACCGATAGTGACACATCAATAGGAAGTGAGCATGATGATATATCAGAGGAAGATTGGTCTGATGATGACACAGATGGTGTGGAAAACACAGATGGTGAAAATGACCATTAAAAAGGAAAATGTTTTTGTAAGGTTTCTTTACTTCAATTAAGGTTTTACACATGTTTTAATAGCTATTTACTTTAAATAATCCATTATTGTTTATGTTTATTTTCAACTCTATGTTTTCATAGCGTCTACCGGAAGAATACGCTGGATTGCGGGAATTGAAAGATGGGATGAAGGTTCCTGTAGTTAATGAAGATGGTATTGAATGCATATGGGGGTTGAAAACAGATTTCACAAAGCGTCAGCCAAATTTCTATGTATCATCTGGTTGGTATGAGTTTAAGCGCCTGAATAATATCAAAACAGATGATGAAGCAGTGTTCACCTTCAAGAAAAGTGAAAGAAAGTTCATTGTGTCTAATGTAAGGCGAGTGATTTAACGATTGTGTTGTTGTTGAAAGATCATTTTATTTGGGTTGATATTAAACATAATTATCCTTTGTAAATGTTTGTAACTAAATCCACTTTGTGATGTGGTACGCCTGGATGTTGTGACCAAACTTATTTTTGTGATTGTGGTAGTTTGATCATTATATGATAAATAGTAATGGATTTTGTTAATTATTTAGAATTAATATGTGGTCGTATTATATGGTGATTGAGATGCATTTTATAACATCAGAAATGTCTTAGAAATGTTTATGTTTGATGTATCAGATACAAATGTATGTACAGTTGTAACAATGTCTATCGAAACTAATTGTAACCATAAACAAAATTGATAGATAAAGATGACCATTAACATATTATTGATCAAAAATAACACAAACAACAATCACAAATACATAGTATTGTTAATCCAAAACATAAGGCAGTTACATCAAATTTCATCCAGATAAAAAAGTAGTAGCATCATCCAAATGTTTTACACACAGAAACAAACTTCCATAAATAAAAAAAAACTTCCACACAAAGTTCAAACCACAAACAAACATCTAAACCTTACGTTTCACAAACTGAGACATAACAAAGTTGTCTGAACCCGCTTTATATGTTAAAATAGCTTCATCACCATGTTGAAAATCATTAGCACGAACAAAGTGGTACCAACCACCCGAAACATATAAATTTCTTTTGGGCCTGTCAAGGTTTGTTTTTAACCCCCACTGGAATGTGTTCCCCTCGTGAGTTGTTACCATCACATCTCTATAGGGTTTCAATTTTCTGATAGCTAACAATTCATCAGGTAGGCGCTACATCATTAAAATAGTAAATGCGTTTTAGTATCAATGGAAAACATAACATATAATTGCATACAAAACATAACAATAAATTCTTTAATTAAAAATAAATAACAAAATTCTTACCCATACGTTGCCTTTTGGAAAAATCATCTCAACACTAACATCATCGGTATCTTCATACGCGCCAACATCATCATCATCATCATCATCATCATCATCATCATCATCATCATCATCATCTTCAATTGGGATTACATCAGTATCATCATCGTTTTCATAGCCACAAGTTGTCGAATCTGAGGCGTCATCAATAACAATTCGTTCAATTGGTTTTGAACTGCTACGCTGCTTAGTCATTGTCTCTAGAGAATGTATGTTAGACGTATCCCCATTAGCAGCGAAAAAATTGAAGTGTAAATTGTCATCATCCAAAACCGTGAAGCACATTACATCTCCGTTGTTGACTCGAAGATCTTCTAATAATTCAGGAAAACCATGTGTTAAATAGAGGTTGATGCCTTCTGATCGCAGATCGATAACTCGTTTGTATCCAAGCCTTGCGTTGATCGTGATATCAACTTTAGATTTCCAACTTGGGTAATGAGAAAACAGCCATTGATAAGGGAAAATCTGTGTAAATACAATAGATAGAAAATGGTAACCATATTTATGTTTAAACCTGTAATATATAAATCAGAAAGGGTAATAATTATAATACCATTTCAGATGTCGGTTGTTTGTAAAGAATACTTAGAAATGAAGTGGATAACTTTTTTTTTTTTTTTTTTTTACAGAAAAGTGACAGTAATCGTCTTCATACTGTAACATCCCGCGTTTTTCCGTTAAATTTATTTTAACACCGTCTTTTTTTTTTTAAATAATATCTTTCGTATTTAAATTCGTCGACTCCGTTGACGAACGTTCATAATATTCTCGTTATTTAATTATAACATCTCTCGTTAACTTGCGTTTTAAAAATATTCGATCGGTTAAATCCCGCACCCGCTTCTAAACTCGGGGGACTAAAATTGACACGGGGCAAACTAGTTGACTAGGTCAACTAGTCCACCCCAATCACCACCATTCAACCATCTCCCTCTCTCTCTCTTTCTCTCTAGCAAGAACACACACACAAACCCCAACTTCATAAAATCATCATCTAAATTCGATCTAGGAGGCTTACAACAAAACAAATTACATTTTCGTGATCCTCTCTTCATTCTCTACGATTTGATACTAACTTCATCGATTTTGGGTAACATTTCTAAAACTCTAGATTTCTCTAAATTCGTGTTTTTGATTTGAAATGGTGTTAGTTAGTGTCTATGGCTCGTGTCTAGCATGAATATATGATTTACTTGCTCGATTTGTTATTTTGAGTAACTAGTTTGAACATTTGAAATGGGTTTGCTTAATCTTGCATTTTGGAAGATTAAATGTTGTTTGATTGTTAAAGTTCATGTTTTAATTGTGTTACTAGTATCACTAGCTTCGTTTTGATGCGTAGGTTGATTTGTAAAACTTCATAAACTTGATTAGTGATTTTGGTGATTTTGGATTAGGGTTGATAAGCTTTATATGAACTTTTGGTGCATCAAATGCTATGAATTGTTGTTGATAAGTGTTTAGTTGCAATGTGTGTTTGATTACCTTCGAAACGGCATATCATACATGTAAATTGGTTGCCCGAATCATGAAATGCGTTTTTAGAACTTGAAACTTTGATTATGAACGTTTAATGCGGTTTTGGGTTGTTGTAAGTGTTGAATTGCTTGATGAAATGTGTCTAGGTGTTTTCCTCGTCAAATTACCTTTCCGATGATATAAGATACATGTTCTAATTGTTTACGGATCATAAAATGTGGTTATTTGGTTTTTAGCTCGTGCATACTTGTGAAAAACAGAAACAGACCTGCACAGATGGTGGCGCGGCGCGCCCCATCCCCGCGCGGCGCGCAGATGTGCCTGGTCAGATTCTGACCTCCTCGTCCCATTTCACGTGAAATGTTTGATGACCTACGGACCTCCGATTCACATGAAACTTGTTCTAATATACTTGTATATGAATATTTAGCATAGAAAAATAGTTCGGGACCCGACCCGAACGCGTTGACTTTTTCGTTGACTTTGACCAAGTTTGACTTTTAGTCAAACTTAACCAAACTTTTATACAATCATTCTAACATGCTTTTATACTTGTTTCTTGTATGAAACTTGACAACGTGATTCACATGCTATATTTAATCGAGTCGTATTGAGCCATAGGACTAATTGAACACATTTCACCCGACCTTGTGTCGTAACCGGTTAATTGATATAACTTACTTGTTTAGGTCAAGGCTAAGCAACTTTCATGCACACGTTTACTTGTTGAAGTACCTTTATACTCGTGCACTCGAGGTGAGATCATAGTCCCACCTTTTCAACAACTTTTATACTTTTAAATCGTGGGCTGAGAAAACATATACTTTGTTACATCTCGTACTACTTACTTTTATGTTTTGAACACAAGTGTGAAAACAAACATTCCACGTGCGAGTTAGAACAAAAATGCCTCAATTCGATTATCATTAGTTACACTTGCAGGGTGTAAGCGAGAACTTATATTGTGTGGCCATACGGGTTTAACAAACCCTCATTCGGACGGTTCGCTACTGTTATGCGGATGAAATATATTTTTGTGTTTTAGTGCGGGTTCTAGCACTGTGTGATGGGGTAACGTTGGTTAAGTTTTGATAATTGAGTGCTCGCGTATAACAACACTTTTGGAATGCAAATGATTTGGATAATCTACGTTATGGAAATACAAAAATCTTGTGGTTCAAAAACAACGTTTAATACTTACTAAACCTATGATTTCACCAACGTTTTCGTTGACAGATTTCTCTATGTTTTTCTCAGGTCTTGCACGATATGTGATACATGCTTCCGCTCACTATTTGATACTTGCATTGGATGTCGAGTATACATGCATTACTTGGAGCGTCTTTTGACTTTACTTTAAACCGTGTCGCCTAGGTTTCAAATGTACTTATAACCTTGTAACTTAACTTTTGGTTGAACAATTCTTGTAAACTTTGAAAACAATCTTTATTTGAATATGAGGGCGACATATTTTGGTCAAACATTGTCATAAAGACTTATGACCAGGTAATGGGACCCACGTAGTCGACGCCGTCACTTGACGATTTGTCGGGGTCGCTACAAGTGGTATCAGAGCTAGTTTAACCTTAGCCGTAAAGGTAGTCACGAGCGCCGGCTGTCAGGCCGGGCACTCATACGGACTATGATTTTTGGCGGGTTAATCGTAGAGGGGGTTCTCACAGTGTTACCTGTGACGAAGCATTGGCTCTTACCCCTTGCGATCCCTTGGAATTTGAGGGTTGGCAGTTTGGCAGAAATGCGGGCCGTAAAATCAGTGTCTGAGGTACACTCAGTGGTCACCAAGCGGTTAGCTGGAAAGGCACTGGGTGGGTTTCTACCCCATCTGTCGCTACAAGTGGTATCAGAGCCTTGGTTGTAGGGATTTAGAGTTCATTTGTGTCCACCCCGAGTCATAGGGTACATAGGTGAATCTAGACTACAACCGGCATATAGACAGAAGTAGGAATTACTTGACTATTTGTGCATTTATACTCGAACTCTTCTATCATATCTAACTCGTATTCGATCTTGATCTTACGTTGATAAATTTTGTTGACGCGCCACCTTGACTTTATGAAGTAATGTTAAATGCACATGAGAATCAGGGTAATATAATTTCCGGGATTATATTACGGTGATTCATATGGACATTCCGACATTATGACATAAAGAATTTAAGGCGAGTCAAGGAAAATTTTCTCTACATCATCATTCCATATCATGATTAGTATTATTGAGAATACTAATCAACGATATTCTTGTGTCTTGAAGGAACAATGCCTCCCCGTCGCGGGCCACGTAATGAAACTTCCGAACAAGCTTTTCAACGCATGATAGCCACCGCCATAGGTGCGGCTATGGCTAGTATCTCCTCCGACATCAATAACAACCACAACCACAACAACCATGGAGCCGGTAATTCAAACGAGAGTTGCTCCTACAAAACTTTCATGGGGTGCAAACCTCACACCTTCGATGGGACCGGAGGACCGGTTGTGCTCACCCGATGGTTTGAGCAAACAGAAGCCGTTTTTAGCATAAGCGGTTGTCGGGACCAAGACAAAGTCAAATATTCCACCCACACTTTTGCCGGTATCGCCCTCACATGGTGGAATACGTATGTGCTGTCGGTGGGTATCGATGAAGCCCACACACTCTCATGGGCCGACTTAAAGAAAAAGATGATCACCGAATACTTCCCGCGCGAAGAGACCCGTAAGCTCGAACACGAACTAAGAACTTTAAAAGCGGTCGGGAATGACCTAAAGGCATATAATCAACGATTTTCTGAGCTATCCTTGATGTGCCCAAACCTCGTGACCCCCGAACCTCTAAAGGTTGAACTTTACATGGATGGTCTTCCCAAGAGCATCAAACAAGGAGTAATGTCATCCAGACCCAGTAATCACCAAGAGGCCCTGAATATGGCCCGTCAATTGATCGAAACGGTAGACGAGATTGAAGTGCCGGCACCTAAAGCCGAGGATGAGTCGGGTGACAACAAAAGAAAATGGGAAGCCCCCCAATCGAGTAACTACAACAACAACCTTTCCAAGGAACCTCTCATCCCCGTCGGCAAGAAAAGTTATGCCGGGACACGACCTTTTTGCAACAAATGCCACAAGCATCATTTTGGTGAATGTGGCAAGCTAATTTGCCATCGGTGCCAAGGTAGTGGTCATATTGCCAAGTATTGTGGAAGTACCGCCCCCGTCACTCAAAAGGGGCCCGACGCACCAAAGCCGAGTATTTGCTACAAATGCGGCCAATCGGGTCATTTTAGGAATGAATGCCCAAAGAATAAAGCAAAAACCAACGCGCGCCGTTGAACTTACGACATCGACACCTAGGATGCCCGAGACGATGATGGACTAGTCACGGGTATGTTTCCTCACAACAAACCGTATGTTTCATACTTATTCGATTCGAGTACCGTTAGACGTTTTATAACCAAGGATTTGACTCGTGCTCTTTATATTCCACCTCTTTCCCCCAGATACTACTTAGACGATTTAAGTGACCGACGGAAAATATTGTGTGCCTATAAATTTTATTGGAGGATATACGTTAAGACTTTTGACTTGACACCTATAGAACTAGGGAGTTCGGAACCTATTCGTAAAAAAAAAAAAAAAAAAAATGTTTCCCCATCATCTTGTATAGATTATTGTGAACTGAGTAATTTTCGGTTGGAAACCGATACCCTCTCCCTCGCATCCATGACCTTATGATTATTTGCACGAATCCCGTATGTTCCAAATCGACCTCCGTTCCGGTTATCATCAATTGGGGGTTAAGTGAGACGATGTCTCCTAAGCCACTTTCCGAACTCGCAACGTTAGTTGTAAAACTCTCTTAGTACCGTTTGATTTATTTAGGGCTCGCCCGTATCCATAAACCTCTTGAACCGCGTATGCAAATTCATATAGACTAATCTGTTATCGTATTTATAGATGACATCTTAACTTATTTAAGTAAAGAAGGAAAACGAACAACATCACCATCTTACGCTCGAACTTTTGAGAAAAGAGCAACTTTATACCAAATTCTCCGAGTGAGAATTTCTGTTGAACGAAGTCCAATTTTCTAGACCATGATGTTAATGGTCAAGGCATTACAATCAATCTCGAAATCAAGCCACATGTAATCAGGAAACTCTCCCAACTCAGACTTGTATTCGTAAAATCTTAGATCTCGCCTGTTATCACCGAAGATTCATTTCTGACCTTTCTCGTGTTACCCGACTTTTACACTCGTTAACTCACTAAGGGAAAACTTTAAACCTCTCCGTGTTCGAACCTTGAGCGTGATTCTTCACACCAACATTTCTAGTTAAAATCGTATAGCAACAGATGGAACTCAAACATGGAAATATTTCTACATGAACGCCGAAAGGCATACTCTCTCGACTCAAAATTAACGTAACTAAAATTCGTTATTTTGCACGAAGAATTCGAATATTAAACTGTAGATCCGATCAACTTTCTCGTCATCACGTACCACACACATACCTCTGTTATTTCACCGTTACTGTCTGATATTACTGGAATTTAAGATAACACACAATCCAACGATACTTCACTCTTCTTTGACTTAACGTCCTTGTGTTTCTGATAATCGGCCAACTATTATTCAACCCCGAACTATACAACTACGTGTACTATCTTGTTTCTCTTCCAGACTTCAATTTTCGACAACTAGAGGCGCGTTATGGCAACCTCGAGATGTAAGCTCATCCTATTCTCAGTCCTCATTTCACTCCTATCTTTATCGCTCGCATTTCCGTTTAAGGAAACTCCTTGTGACATTTCTCCATGGATAGAGAAATTCCTCATATTATATTAGTATTCGCCACGAGGGTGAATAGTCCTAACGAACATTTCTCGAACCCTAACTGACTTGTTCAAACATATCTTAAGAGATTCTATTCCAACACGGAGTATCTTTGTCAAATATCCCGTATCGAATTACTCGTTTCGCCTCTAGTTTTACAAGAAACCTTGAAGACCCGCTTAGACATGAGTACCGCGTACCACCCACAAACAGACGAACCGAACAAACGAACGATTTACGTCTTCAAAAGACATGTTTCAAACTTGCATGGTCGCTTTTAGTAGATCCCTCTTACAACAGTAGTTACCACTCGTGTGTTCACACGCACTTTCCGAAACCCTATATGACCGCTAATGTCATACCCCTATTCGTTGGACCAAAGCATGTGGCAAACAAAACACCGAATCTTAACTCATCCAAGAAACAACAATTGAGATAATCCAAGTCCGAGAAGGGCTCGAGACGACCCGTAGTCGCCCAAAAGAGTCATACCAAACTTAGATGAAAACCTCACAAATCCCAGTGTGTAACCGCGTAATATTGAGAAACCGCACCTTGGAAAGGTGTAATCCAATTTGGGAAATCGAGAAAGGCTATATCCGCAATATCGAACCTTTTGAAACCTTGGGGCGTATTGGAACCGCTTCCTATCGTTTGGAACTTCAGACTCAATTAAGTTTCCGTTTACCCTACATTTCGTGTAACAAACTTAGAAACGTGTCATGTGGAACAGGAACGTGCAATCCTGCTAGGTACATCAACTATCGATGACAAACTTCTCTTCATAGGAAAACCAGTTGAAATCGGGGATCGTAAAACCAAACTTTAATACAACGTAAAACCCTGACTATCCAAATTCATGAGAACACTCAAGGACGTACCTACACTTATTCATATTATGAACAACGTAAAGTCTCGAGTAAGAGATATCGACTACTACTTCCAACTAAATTTCGGGACGAAATTTCTTTTGAGGTGTGGATAATGTAACATCCCGCGTTTTTCCGTTAAATTTATTTTAACACCGTCTTTTTTTTTTAAATAATATCTTTCGTATTTAAATTCGTCGACTCCGTTGACGAACGTTCATAATATTCTCGTTATTTAATTATAACATCTCTCGTTAACTTGCGTTTTAAAAATATTCGATCGGTTAAATCCCGCACCCGCTTCTAAACTCGAGGGACTAAAATTGACACGGGGCAAACTAGTTGACTAGGTCAACTAGTCCACCCCAATCACCACCATTCAACCATCTCCCTCTCTCTCTCTTTCTCTCTAGCAAGAACACACACACAAACCCCAACTTCATAAAATCATCATCTAAATTCGATCTAGGAGGCTTACAACAAAACAAATTACATTTTCGTGATCCTCTCTTCATTCTCTACGATTTGATACTAACTTCATCGATTTTGGGTAACATTTCTAAAACTCTAGATTTCTCTAAATTCGTGTTTTTGATTTGAAATGGTGTTAGTTAGTGTCTATGGCTCGTGTCTAGCATGAATATATGATTTACTTGCTCGATTTGTTGTTTTGAGTAACTAGTTTGAACATTTGAAATGGGTTTGCTTAATCTTGCATTTTGGAAGATTAAATGTTGTTTGATTGTTAAAGTTCATGTTTTAATTGTGTTACTAGTATCACTAGCTTCGTTTTGATGCGTAGGTTGATTTGTAAAACTTCATAAACTTGATTAGTGATTTTGGTGATTTTGGATTAGGGTTGATAAGCTTTATATGAACTTTTGGTGCATCAAATGCTATGAATTGTTGTTGATAATTGTTTAGTTGCAATGTGTGTTTGATTACCTTCGAAACGGCATATCATACATGTAAATTGGTTGCCCGAATCATGAAATGCGTTTTTAGAACTTGAAACTTTGATTATGAACGTTTAATGCGGTTTTGGGTTGTTGTAAGTGTTGAATTGCTTGATGAAATGTGTCTAGGTGTTTTCCTCGTCAAATTACCTTTCCGATGATATAAGATACATGTTCTAATTGTTTACGGATCATAAAATGTGGTTATTTGGTTTTTAGCTCGTGCATACTTGTGAAAAACAGAAACAGACCTGCACAGATGGTGGCGCGGCGCGCCCCATCCCCGCGCGGCGCGCAGATGTGCCTGGTCAGATTCTGACCTCCTCGTCCCATTTCACGTGAAATGTTTGATGACCTACGGACCTCCGATTCACATGAAACTTGTTCTAATATACTTGTATATGAATATTTAGCATAGAAAAATAGTTCGGGACCCGACCCGAACGCGTTGACTTTTTCGTTGACTTTGACCAAGTTTGACTTTTAGTCAAACTTAACCAAACTTTTATACAATCATTCTAACATGCTTTTATACTTGTTTCTTGTATGAAACTTGACAACGTGATTCACATGCTATATTTAATCGAGTCGTATTGAGCCATAGGACTAATTGAACACATTTCACCCGACCTTGTGTCGTAACCGGTTAATTGATATAACTTACTTGTTTAGGTCAAGGCTAAGCAACTTTCATGCACACGTTTACTTGTTGAAGTACCTTTATACTCGTGCACTCGAGGTGAGATCATAGTCCCACCTTTTCAACAACTTTTATACTTTTAAATCGTGGGCTGAGAAAACATATACTTTGTTACATCTCGTACTACTTACTTGTATGTTTTGAACACAAGTGTGAAAACAAACATTCCACGTGCGAGTTAGAACAAAAATGCCTCAATTCGATTATCATTAGTTACACTTGCAGGGTGTAAGCGAGAACTTATATTGTGTGGCCATACGGGTTTAACAAACCCTCATTCGGACGGTTCGCTACCGTTATGCGGATGAAATATATTTTTGTGTTTTAGTGCGGGTTCTAGCACTGTGTGATGGGGTAACGTTGGTTAAGTTTTGATAATTGAGTGCTCGCGTATAACAACACTTTTGGAATGCAAATGATTTGGATAATCTACGTTATGGAAATACAAAAATCTTGTGGTTCAAAAACAACGTTTAATACTTACTAAACCTATGATTTCACCAACGTTTTCGTTGACAGATTTCTCTATGTTTTTCTCAGGTCTTGCACGATATGTGATACATGCTTCCGCTCACTATTTGATACTTGCATTGGATGTCGAGTATACATGCATTACTTGGAGCGTCTTTTGACTTTACTTTAAACCGTGTCGCCTAGGTTTCAAATGTACTTATAACCTTGTAACTTAACTTTTGGTTGAACAATTCTTGTAAACTTTGAAAACAATCTTTATTTGAATATGAGGGCGACATATTTTGGTCAAACATTGTCATAAAGACTTATGACCAGGTAATGGGACCCACGTAGTCGACGCCGTCACTTGACGATTTGTCGGGGTCGCTACACATACGCATAATGGGTTAATTCAAAAGTACGGTTTCCAATGTCCGTAAAGCGAATATAATCAAATTAATTCACATTAAACAGTTTGCGAATGTTTTCCTTGCCTGTGGTGAAATGCACTTTTAAACCATCTCTTCGAACTCCCATCCTCAAAGGACGTCGTCCATATGCTTTCTTCACAAATATATCAATCTCTTCCTCCCATGAGAAGTTGTTTTGAACAAATCCTTTTAGTATAAGCTGTCAGTTAAATAAATGAAAGCAACAATATAGATTGTTCATTATATATCCATGAATTTGGGTCTGGTTAATCACGTTAAAATATAATATTTTCATTATTTGTATCCGTAAAGAAATGGTAGTATTACCAAGCGAGATAGAAAACGTGTCTTGTGTGATTTTGATGATGAACATCCTTCTCGATTCATCTACATTGTATGAAAATTGATGACAATAAAATATAAAGTAAATAAAGGAATGAGGTATCATTATAAAATTTAAAGGATTTTTAAACATTATTAGTTATAAGTTTGTGTAAATTATAGTACCAAAATTAATCATAGTACACATTTGGATCATTCGTTGCATTACATAATTATTTTCCAAAAATTAGATTGATATTCATGGATATAAGAAAAAATATTACAACCACATTGACCAAATTAAAATTAAGCTTAAAATAAAATTTAGATTTGACAAAGCAAACATAAATAATTAAACCTTACAGCCATTCTGTGGTGGTAACCTTAATGGTGGTAAGCTTAATGTTGGTAACCTTAATAAGTCATTATGCTTAGCATATTTTCTAAAAAAAAAATTATGAGATACCTATAATACAGAATAGTGTTATACGATGGTAAGCATAATCAACAGTATTAATAATGAGTTAATGGTCAAATTGTACCTTTAAATCTATAGTTAATCAAGGAAGAGATACAGTTAAAGTTGAAGGTAGAGTGAAGAACCTGCTATCTAAGTCGATTTTTTAAGTATATTATTAAGTACTCCGAATAAAATTAATTCTTGACTTTTGATTATTTGAGTCTTAACCTAACAAAGAATCAAAGATTGTATATTATTGGGCTAATTTTTCGGACAGGTCTAAATAGGTTTCAAGAGTGGGGTATAATAGTTTTATAATATATCATGGGCCAAAGATAATGTATGGTTTTAAAAAAGTAATATAAATAAAATGTATTTTGATAAAAAAAATTCATTATATCTTTTATCAGTTGATGGAGTTTCAAAACGGCTGGTTTAAAACCGGACAGGTCGAATTCTGTTGTGATTTCTGGGCGCTTAGGATTACATGTGAAAGTTACAAATAATACGGAAGAGTAAAATACACGAAAAAGTGCCATAGCATCATGATAATTCATAACTTTGAGTGCATCATTATGTCCGACCTTAATGATACTGGTAGATGTGGACATTATTTAACAGTAAAATGAAAACAAACAAAAATTAAGAAAATAAATTATCATGAAATAAATAAGTTTTGAAAAAATAACCAAAAATAAAATACGGTTAATTATGAAATAATGAAATTTGAGAAAAATAATAATACCTGGATGAGTCTGGAATCTGAAATTGAGAGGCAAAACAGAATTAAATTATCATTGCAAATACACTATAATTAAGAAAATCAAGTAAAAATATTATACCTGGATGGGTGGGTGTGCAACGATTATGAAATCGAGAGAGAAATGAAACTAAAAATAAGAAGGAAGATTTTGAATAAAATGATAATGGGCGGGATTAAGCAAAAATGTGATTTGTGAAGATAAGATATGTTGGTAAATGTGTACACTTGAGTTTTTTTTTTTTTGAAAAAAGAGTACTTTTTAGAAAAATGTGTGCACTTGAGTGTTCTTTTTTAAAAAAAGGAACATTCTCACCACTTTCTATACAAAAAGCTAATTTTGATTTAAAACTGATAAGAAATTCGGATGCCATGTAGGATGATGAGGTGGTGTATGTATTTTATGTATATGTTTGGTGTGAGGTAAAAAAAAAAATAGCAACAAATAGTGTATATGTATAGGTTTTTTGTGAGACAAATTTCTCTCCTACATGGACCGAAATTTACGGGTTTGATGCCATTTGGACAAAAGCTTACCGATGTATATGTATGTATGTATGTATGTATGTATGTATGTATGTATGTATGTATGTATGTATGTATATATGTATGTATATATATATATATATATATATATATATATATATATATATATATATATATATATATATATATATATATATAGTGGTAGGATCAAGAGGGAAGTAACTAATCAGGGGGAAGCGGGGGGAAGGAAAAACTTTTTTTTTTCGTTTTTTGAAAAAACCTTGTTCACGAACATTATAGATGGGATGAAAATATGAACATTTAGTAGAGACACTTTGTGATAAATGTTTTTATTTTGGCGGGAAAATGCCTAAAGAAGTAATATATAACAATTATCGTATTTTTCGAGCGTATGTTAAGGTTTTAGCTATTGGGGTTTAGATATTAGGGTTTAGATATTAGGGTTTATAGGGTTTAGATATTAGAGCTTAGAAATTTAGGGTTTAGGGTTTAGATTTAGGATTTAGATTGAGTTTTTAACACGAACAGTTTAGAGTTTAGGGTTTAGAGTTTAGGGTTTGGTGTTTTGAGTTTATGGAATAAACCCAAAACACCAAACCCTAAACCCTAAACTCTAAATCGGGCTAAATTTTACTTCACAAAACATGAAAAAAAACGTTCATATTCTTCATGAACAATATTATCTTGAATGTTATTTTTGTCGATCGTTTTCCCGCCTAAATAATAACATTCATTACGAAGTGTCTCTTCTAAATGTTCATATTTTCGTGTGATCTTGATGCCCGAAAAAAAATTCCAAAAAAATGAATTTTTTTTTGCTTCCCCCCCGATTGGTTACTTCCCCATTCATCCTGCCCCTATATATATATATATATATATATATATATATATATATATATATATATATATATATATATATATATATATATATATATAGTGGTAGGATCAAGAGGGATGTAATTAATCGGGGGGAAGCAAAATCTTTTTTTTTTTTCGTTTTTTTAAAAAACTTTGTTCACGAACATTATAGATTGGATGAAAATATGAACATTTAATGAAGACACTTTGTGATAAATGTTTTTATTTTGGCGAAAAAACGCTCGAAGAACTAATATATAACAATTATCGTGTTTTCCGAGCGTATGTTGAGGTTTTAGATATTAGGGTTTATAGGGTTTAGATACTAGGGTTTAGAAATTTAGGGTTTAGGGTTTAGATTTAGGGTTTAGATTGAGTTTTTAACACGAACGGTTTAGAGTTTAGGGTTTAGGGTTTAGGTGTGATGCCCCGTACAAAACCATCGTGTACGAATCATCAACAACATGATCATTACAAGGTTAAGTACTATATGCTGTAATAAAAGAAGTTGTATTAACGATAAAAAGATGACGTCATAACCGACGTCAATTGTTTTACACCAACAGTATGCTTCTACGAATAGCAAGCATGAATAAATGTATGTGGCCCTTAGGTCGTTACAAAACATAGTTTCAAATATAATAAAGTTTGAATGCAAGATAAACAGTTCATGCGGTGATAACACTAGAGCAGCGGGTGTCTACGGCAAGACTAGCACGACAGCGGAAGCAAATAACCTTAAGCACCTTAGGAAAACATGCTTAAAAATGTCAACACAAAGGTTTGTGAGATATAGTTTAAGTATAACAGTATGTAAGGTAGGCCACGAGATTTCAGTGCTACAAAGAGCGTTTCGAAACAGTATGATAAAGTATATGTTAACCGTGGGCACTTGGTAACTAACTTAACGTTTATACCCCCTGAAAGTACACTTGGCAAGTGTGTATGTCTACGAAGTATTAAACACTCGTTAAATGCTAGCGTGACTAGCCCGAGTGGGGATGTCAAACCTATGGATCCATATCTAAGATTCGCGTTCACCGGTTCAAAAACCAATGACTAAACGTTACCGAGCTAAAGGGAATGTTTCTGCCGTTATATAACCCACACATATATAAAGTTTAAGTACTCGTGCCTAGTATGTAAAACATAAAATCCGCATGTATTCTCAGTTCCCAAAATAAGTTAAAGTAAAAAGGGAATGCTATAACTCACAATGATAAAGTGGCGGTAAAGTATGACTCGGAAAGTAAGCAAGTAATGAAGGATGTCCAAACGGGTCCTCAACTTAAGTCAAATAGTACTAAGTTAGTAAATCGTCCAAATAGGTTTAAAAGTATGTAAATAAGGTCTTAAAGGTCATCATCATTCATCATTAAACAAAAGGTGTAAAGTAAGTTTCGTTCATGAAAGTAGTTTAAAACAAAGGTTGAGTTCGGTCAGTCACCACGGCCTCTATACCTACTGAAATAAGGTGAGACCAGTGTCCATGGCTCTGTCTATGAGTCCTTTAGTTGTGGTAAAAATTACAGAAGCAAACTCGTCTTCTTTTGACCGTGGCGACGGTCTAAGTACGAGTAGGTTAGAATTTTCAGCACAACGTTAAATGGACATAGTGACGATCGGAGGGCCATAAATCTTAAACCGTAACTCGGATTAAGACGAGTCCTATATGAAAAGTTATATACTCGAATAGAGCTATCTGAAAATCATAATTACAGTAGCCCAGGTCGTACGGGTCAGACACAGAAATAGTAGAACAGTAGGGTCAGTAGGTTCCGGTGGTTCTTGGTGCTCGATGCTTATCATGATTCTCATCCTTGATGCATATAGCTTCAAGTGTACAACTCGTTGATGTGTTTGCATCATTTTCACCAAGGTTTAACCATCATAACCCAAGTGTAAGTCTAAGACATGAAGCACAACTCACTTAAGTGCTGTAAGTGTTTTGATGAACCAAAGTTACATCAAAGTCTTAGATCTAACACATACATGAACTTTAAAACTAATAATAAGTTACAAACTTGAAAGTGAACTTATGAAATCAAGATCTTAAGTTGTAGAACATAGTTCTTAGTTTTATCTTGAAGATCCAAGACTCAAAAGTCTAGATCTAACATAAGTGTACAAAGTTATAATTAAAGAAAACTTACTTACATGTTCTTGAACTTTTAAAGTTAACTTTTAGTTCAAGATTAATGAGATCAATGTTAACTAGTAACACTTGACCAACAAGAACATAAATCATGAAATTAAAGTTCAAGTAAATGAAGTAAATAAGCTAGGTAAACAAGTTAATAAGTTCATGAGTTGCATACTTTAAAGATTCAAACCAAAGTTTGATCTTTAAGAAAGTAAACTTTAAAGTTTACTAACATGAATTACAAGTATGATTTACAACACATGAACCTTAAATCTTTTGAAACAATATATGTAGAACATAAACTAGAAAGTTTAGTTCTTGTGTGTTCTTGTAAATACAAGATAAAAGTAGAATGAAACTAGTAAGTTTGATTCTTGAAAACATGTAAGTAATAACTACAAGTAAGTAACAACTACAACAAGTAACAAAACAATAATCAAAGAACAAGTGATGATGATGATTAAAGGGTGTTAGTATTCGGTTTCTAGACAAGAAAAAGAGAAGAAAAACTTGAACAAGTTACTTACAAGTTGAGAGAAAAAAAGAGAGAAAATGTTATGCAAGTAAAAGTGTGTTTGTGAGAAATGAGGATGCAAGTAAGAAGTAATACAAAAAAAAAGAATTTGAACTCCCTCATGGCCATACGGCCTACCGTTTTCAGCAGAAAAAAAGGGGGGAGAAATGTTCCTTGGTCACTTGCATGTAAATCTTGAAAAAGTTGGTTAATGAGGTGGTTGTTCATGGGAAAGAGTTGCAACTAGATTCCAATTGCTCTTAAACTAACTAGTTACAATTAAATGGATTACTTACATGAATGAATGGGCTAAGTAGGCCATTAAAAAAGTAGGGTGGGCTTCTAAAGTCCACTAATACTAATAAAGCCCAAGTCCAGGTATTTAACAACAAAATCCAAATAAAGCCCAAGTAATTAACTAATATCCATAGTTAATCAAAATGATTAATAAAACTTAATCATGAATGTAAATAATACTTGAAAATATTATTCGTGAAAGTTTCGTGTGTCACAAAGACGTTTCGGGCATTTAAAGTCAAGTACGGGCAATCATGGCTACATGTAAATGTAATAACATACATTCGTTAAATCACAAGTATTAATAATAACAATTATTAATAAATAAACGTTGGAAAAATCCAGGGTCGTTACATTACCCACCTGTTAAAGAAAATTTCGTCCCGAAATTTTAAGCTGAGGTAGATGGAGGAGTCGGGAAAAGGTGAGGATAGTTCCGCATCATTTGATCCCCTCGCTTCCAGGTAAACTCAGGTCCTCGTTTGGAATTCCATCGTACTCGGACGATCGGAATTTTGTTGCATTTCAAAGTTTTGACCTCACGGTCCATAATTTCAACAAGCTCTTCCATGAAGTGAAGTTTGTCGTCAATCGTAAGTTCCTCAAGTGGTATGATAAGTTCAGGTGTAGCAAGACACTTCTTCAAGTTTGACAAGTGGAAGATAGGATGAACTGAGCTCAATTGTGCTGGTAGATCCAAACGATAAGCAACGGGTCCAACACGTTCCAAGATTTCGAAAGGACCTATGTATCGTGGGTTCAACTTTCTAAGCTTTCCAAAATGAATCACACCTTTCCAAGGTGTAACCTTCAACATAACACGGTCACCGACGTTGAATTCAAAGTCTTTACATTTAAGATCGGCATAGCTCCTTTGGCGATCACGAGCAGTCGTAAGTCTAGCTTGAATCTGAGCAATCTTCTCCATTGTTTCATGGACTACCTCAGGTCTGGTGATTTGATTTTCGCCTACATCGGCCCAATAAATAGGAGATCGGCACTTACGGCCATACAATGCTTCGAAAGGTGCAGCATTAATGCTCGAGTGATAACTGTTGTTGTACGAGAATTCGGCTAGCGGCAAATGCCTTTCCCAGGCCTTTCCAAAATCAATGAGACATGCACGCAACATGTCTTCCAAGGTCTGAATTGTTCGTTCACTTTGCCCTTCGGTCTGTGGATGATAAGCAGTACTCTTGTCGAGACGGGTTCCCATGGCTTCTTGCAAAGAACGCTAAAATCTAGAAGCAAAACGGGGATCGTGATCGGAGATGATCGATAAAGGTACATCATGACGAGATACAACCTCCTTGATGTATAGTTGAGCAAGTTTCTCCATTGTATCCGTTTTCTTCATCGCTAGAAAGTGTGCAGATTTGGTAAGGCGGTCAACAATAACCCAAATAGTATCGTATCCGCCCACCGTCTTTGGTAGCTTGGTGATGAAATCCATAGTTATCCTTTCCCACTTCCATTGCGGGATTTCCGGCTGTTGAAGTAAACCAGAAGGTCTTTGATGCTCGGCTTTAACCTTCGAGCAAGTCAAACACTTACCAACATACGTCGCAATGTCCTTCTTAAGATTTGGCCACCAATACTGTTCTTTAAGGTCGTGGTACATTGGAGTCCAGACTCCCTAAGGTTGAGGTGAATCGAATATCTCGATTTGTGTGCTTCATCAAGTATAAGGTTCCGTAGATCTCCATAAAGAGGTACCCAAATTCTTTCGGCATAACATCGGAGTCCAGACTCCCTAACCTTGAATCGAGAGACAAGTATGTTCAAATGTTCATGAGATATATTTTCCTCCTTGAGAGCCTCATCTTGGGCTAATCTGATCTGGCTGTTGAGGTTCGAATGAATGGTGATGTTCAGAGCCCTAACACGAAGAGGTGCCGTCCTCTCCTTTCGGCTTAAAGCGTCAGCTACAACATTGGCCTTGCCAGGATGATAACGAAGTTCACAATCGTAGTCATTTAGTGTTTCGATCCATCGACGCTGTCTCATATTCAGTTGCTTCTGATCGAAGATGTGCTGGAGACTCTTGTGATCGGTGAAAATAGTGCTCTTAGTTCCATACAAATAGTGTCTCCACAATTTGAGTGCAAAGACAACGGCTCCAAGTTCAAGATCATGTGTAGTGTAGTTCCGCTCGTGAATCTTCAATTGGCGAGAAGCATAGGCAATAACTTTTGATCGTTGCATCAGTATACAACCAAAACCACTCTTCGATGCATCACAATAAACAACAAATTTGTCACTGCCCTCAGGAAGTGATAGGATAGGTGCGGTGGTTAACTTCTTCTTCAAAGTTTGAAATGCTGATTCGTGTGCGGGTTCCCAAATGAACTTCTTGCCCTTGTGAGTCAGCACGGTCAAAGGACGCGCAATCAGAGAAAATCCTTCAATGAACCTTCGGTAGTAACCGGCGAGACCTAAAAATTGGCGAATATGAGTCAGAGTAGTGGGGGTCTCCCACTTGCTGATAACTTCAATCTTGACAGGATCAACTTTGATACCCTGGTCGCTCACAACATGACCCAGAAATTGGACTTCCTTCAACCAAAATTCACACTTGGAGAATTTGGCGTAAAGTTGCTCTTGTCTCAAGAGTTCAAGTACTAATCGGAGATGTTGGTCATGCCCTTCTTCGCTCTTAGAGTAGATGAGGATATCATCTATGAAGACGATAACAAACTTATCCAAGTACGGCTTGCAGACACGATTCATAAGATCCATGAACACGGCAGGTGCGTTGGTTAATCCGAATGGCATCACGAGAAACTCATAATGACCATAACGGGTTCTGAATGCAGTTTTCATCACGTCACTTTCCTTCACCCTCAACTGGTGATAACCGGATCGCAAATCGATCTTTGAGTAGACACTCGATCCTTGTAGTTGGTCAAAAAGATCGTCAATTCTAGGAAGAGGATACCGATTCTTGATTGTCAATTTGTTGAGTTTACGGTAGTCGATACCCATACGGAAGGATCCATCCTTCTTCTTCACAAACAATACAGATGTGCCCCAAGGCGAGAAACTTGGTTGGATAAATCCTCGATCAAGTAGTTCTTGTAGTTGGCTTTGTAATTCTTGCATCTCGAAAGGTGCGAGTCTATAAGGTGCGCGAGCTACAGGTGCAACTCCTGGTACTAAGTCGATCGGAAACTCTACGGCTCTCGGCGGCGGTAATCCAGGCAATTCCTCTGGGAAGACATCGGAAAATTCGTTCACAATACGAACGTCGTTCACATTCTTCACCTCGGTTTCTACCGTTTTCACATGCGCTAGGACAGCAAGACGTCCCTTCTTCATAATCTTTTGCGCTTTCACGCAACTAATGAGGTTCAACTTCGAGGTACATCTCTCTCCGTAGATGATCAGTGGCTCACCGTCTCCGTGCGGTATACGAAGTGCTTTATCTCTGCAGATAATATCGGCTCTTACTCTGGTCAACCAATCCATACTGACGATCACGTCAAAACTTCCCAATTTGATTGGTATCAGATCAATCTTGAAATCTACACCAGCTATGTTGATAATAGCTCCACGACTAATATGGTCAACTTTCTCAAGTTTATCGTTGCCGACCTCGACAAGCATACTCTCTTTTAACGGGACTAATGACCAATTAATCTTATCACAAAAATGTCTACATACATAACTTCTATCCGCACCAGTATCAAACAAGACAGAAGCTAAAAGATTGTTGATTGTGAATATACCTGTCACCAAGTCGGGGTTTTCGCGTGCGTCCCTTGCATTAACATTGAAAGCTCTAGCGCGCGGTGGTCCGCTATCTTTTCGCTTATTTGGACACGCATTTCTGAAATGGCCCGTCTGTCCGCATTCATAACACTTCTTCGGCCCGTTGGTGTTTGGCTTCCTATTCAAAGTGGTGACCTTGCAGTCCTTCCCGATATGCCCAGCCCGTTGGCACTTTTCGCAGACAACATTGCAATACCCAGTGTGGTGCTTGTAGCACCGCTTGCATTGTGGTAAGGTTCCTTTGTAGTTCGGGTTGGAGTTGGGGTTGTTGTTGGGGTTGGGGTTTCCACCGTTGTTGTTTCCTCTGAAACCCTCATGTCGTTTCGCCGGGTTTTGATCATAGTTCCTTCCCCTGTTGTTGTTGTTGTTGTTGTTGTTGTTATGATTATCCCATTTGCGCTTCTCACTAGTACCCACTTCAGTCTTAGTTTTCTCCGGTTCATCGATGGTTATTTGATTCATCAAAGTATGCGCCATGCGCATCACTTCGGGAACATTCGGTGGCTTGGACGAGGTAACATTACCCTTGATGGACTTAGGGAGTCCCCAAAAGTATCTCTCCATTCGCTTGAATTTCGGGGTGACCATTGTCGGACACATCAGGGCTAACTCCAAAAATCTCCTGTTGTAACCATCAAGGTCGTTCCCAACGGCCTTTAATTGCATGAACTCCATTTCCATCTTTTGTATCTCGGTTCTCGGACAATACTCCTCAATCATGGCAAACTTAAATTCTTCCCATGGCGTAGCATACGCCTCATCAATACCTTGTACCTGTGCCATTGTGTTCCACCACGTGAGCGCGCCGTCAGACAGCGTGCAAGAAGAAAATTTAGTTTTGTTGTCCTCCGAACAGTTGCTAACTCGGAATACTGATTCTAGATTTTCGAACCATCTAGTGAGACCAACCGGTCCCTCAGTGCCGCTGAAGTTATGTGGTTTACAGCTCTGGAATTCCTTGTAAGTACACCCATTTCGAACGGGTTGAATAACCGGTGGTGGTGGCGGTGGCGGTGGAGCTTGGGGTTGCATTTCCGCAATGGTCGCGGCTACACGTTCTTGGATCATCTCTTCAATTTGAGCAGCAGTAGGTGTGGATCGACCGTTAGCCATGGTGTTCTAAACAAAAATATTGACTCAAGTCAAAATCCAGCATTCAAATAGTAATAATACAGTATATAGTAACCAACATGGAATCAAAACATCACATGTTATTAAATAACGCATCTAGGTACAAATACCACAAAATCACCGTACAGTAATGTAAATAGAACATCGTGCAAGAATTAAATAACGCAAAGTTCCATTCATTAATAATAATAAGTTTCATACATCTGAATAAGTCCGTACAATACATAAGTGAAACATAAAACTACAACTAGATTACATAATGAAATCTAAATACAAAAGCCCTACGGTGAAGGTGGGTGAAGGATGTCCATAACATGGGCCATCTGGTCCTCTAGCTCAGCAACTCGAGCTTGGAGGGTCTCCACATCCCTTGTCAATTCCTCGACAGTGGGAGATGGTGGGGCAGGTGGTGCTGGTGGTGCAGGTGGTGCCGGTGGAGCAGGTGGTGCCGGTGGTACGGGTGGTGCCGGTGGTGCAGACATTACATAATGGGATGCAGATGTTCCGGCTCTAGAAATAGTCAGTACGTAACGGAGTGCCTTACGCACTTGTGGGTCGGCAGGGTACGACACAAGCCGCTTACGGGCAATAACCCTACGACGCCGACCAAATGCGTCAGTGAAAGCACGACCTCCATTCACCCCTGGAATGACGGTGCCATCAAAACAGTACCACTTCTTTGGCGGGGTGGAGGGTGCCTGTATAGGTACATCAGCAGGGTCCTCATCATCACTGGAGTCGTCTGAGGAGGTGTCGTCGGATGAAGCATTAGTGGATGACGGGTCGTCTGAATCATGTGGTGGCTGTACGGGTGGTTGAACTGGCCGTCCTTGAGCGTCCATCATCTGTTGGTAATGAGCGGGTCCGATCAGAATGAGACGTCCATCAGGGGCTCTTCGGCACCAATGGCGATACCGGTTACGGAAAGGACCTTCCCCGAACTCCGCGGGAATCACAATCTCACCGGAGCGGGGCTGTGATCCTGAGGGTCCGGGGGCAGATGGAGCTGGAATCTCCGAAGGGTCCTGGGCTCTGCTAGAAGTAACCACTAGGGCAGGCGCCTGGCTTCTAGTCCTGGAAGATGATGCGCTGGGGTCACTCGTGGGTAGCGGGATCGGTGTGTCGGCAGCAGCAGCAGGTGGGGTGGCTGACGAGTCTGAACTGCCCAAAACGATAGCAGGTGGAGTATCCGACATCTGAACAAGGAAAAATAAATTTTTCCATGTCAGTAAGTCATAAAGCAAGCACGTAATAGGCCAACAGTTTAAATCATGTATAACAATAAGTAGCATGGCAATAATAACGAATCGTACAGAAGTAGCATGCAATCGAAAGCAATTAATATCATACAGTAGTGAAATCATGTAGTAGCATACGGCATATAGCAGTAAAAGTAAGCAGCAGCATGCAGTAAGTTCAGCAGAAACACGTAAACTAGCAAGTTGTAGATTAGTCCTATTAGTGAATCCTACTCGGGTCGGTCTTAGACTCACTAATGCAACCTAATTCCCTACAACCAATGCTCTGATACCAAATGTGATGCCCCGTACAAAACCATCGTGTATGAATCATCAACAACAGGATCATTACAAGGTTAAGTACTATATGCTGTAATAAAAGAAGTTGCATTAACGATAAAAAGATGACGTCATAACCGACGTCAATTGTTTTACACCAACAGTATGCTTCTACGAATAGCAAGCATGAATAAATGTATGTGACCCTTAGGTCGTTACAAAACATAGTTTCAAATGTAATAAAGTTTGAATGCAAGAAAAACAGTTCATGCGGTGATAACACTAGAGCAGCGGGTGTCTACGGCAAGACTAGCACGACAACGAAAGCAAATAACCTTAAGCACCTGAGTAAAACATGCTTAAAAATGTCAACACAAAGGTTGGTTAGCTATAGTTTAAGTATAACAGTATGTAAGGTAGGCCACGAGATTTCAGTGCTACAAAGAGCGTTTCGAAACAGTATGATAAAGTATATGTTAACCGTGGGCACTTGGTAACTAACTTAACGTTTATACCCCCTGAAAGTACACTTGGCAAGTGCGTATGTCTACGAAGTATTAAACACTCATTAAATGCTAGCGCGACTAGCCCGAGTGGGGATGTCAAACCCTATGGATCCATATCTAAGATTCGCGTTCACCGGTTCAAAAACCAATGACTAAACGTTACCGAGCTAAAGGGAATGTTTCTGCCGTTATATAACCCACACATATATAAAGTTTAAGTACTCGTGCCTAGTATGTAAAACATAAATCCGCATGTATTCTCAGTTCCCAAAATAAGTTAAAGTAAAAAGGAAATGCTATAACTCACAATGATAAAGTGTCGGTAAAGTATGACTCAGAAAGTAAGCAAGTAATGAAGGTTGTCCAAACGGATCCTCAACCTAAGTCAAATAGTAATAAGTCAGTAAATCATCCGAATAGGTTTAAAAGTATGTAAATAAGGTCTTAAAGGTCATCATCATTCATCATTAAACAAAAGGTGTAAAGTAAGTTTCGTTCATGAAAGTAGTTTAAAACAAAGGTTAAGTTAGGTCAGTCACCATGGCTTCTATACCTACTGAAATAAGGTGAGACCAGTGGCCATGGCTCCGTCTATGAGTCCTTTAGTTGTGGTAAAAATTACAGAAGCAAACTCGTCTTCGTTTGACCGTGGCGACGGTCTAAGTGCGAGTAGGTCAGAATTTTCAGCACAACGTTAAATGGACATAGTGACGATCGGAGGGCCATAAATCCTAAACCGTAACTCGGATTAAGACGAGTCCTATATGAAAAGTTATATAATCGAACAGAGCTATCTGAAAATCATAATTACAGTAGCCCAGGTCGTACGGGTCAGAGACAGAACAGTAGAACAGTAGGGTCAGTAGGTTCCGGTGGTTCTTGGTGCTCGATGCTTATCATGGTTCTCATCCTTGATGCATATAGCTTCAAGTGTACAACTCGTTGATGTGTTTGTATCATTTTCACTAAGGTTTGACCATCATAACCCAAGTGTAAGTCTAAGACATGAAGCACAACTCACTTAAGTGTTGTAAGTGTTTTGATGAACCAAAGTTACATCAAAGTCTTAGATCTAACACATACATGAACTTTAAAACTAATAATAAGTTACAAACTTGAAAGTGAACTTATGAAATCAAGATCTTAAGTTGTAGAACATAGTTCTTAGTTTGATCTTGAAGATCCAAGACTCAAAAGTCTAGATCTAACATAAGTGTACAAAGTTATAATTAAAGAAAACTTACTTGCATGTTCTTGAACTTTTAAAGTTAACTTTTAGTTCAAGATTAATGAGATCAATGTTAACTAGTAACACTTGACCAACAAGAACATAAATCATGAAATTAAAGTGCAAGTAAATGAAGTAAATAAGCTAGGTAAACAAGTTAATAAGTTCATGGGTTGCATACTTTAAAGATTCAAACCAAAGTTTGATCTTTAAGAAAGTAAACTTTAAAGTTTACTAACATGAATTACAAGTATGATTTACAACACATGAACCTTAAATCTTTTGAAACAATATATATAGAACATAAACTAGAAAGTTTAGTTCTTGTGTGTTCTTGTAAATACAAGATAAAAGAAGAATGAAACTAGTAAGTTTGATTCTTGAAAACATGTAAGTAATAACTACAAGTAAGTAACAACTACAACAAGTAACAAAACAATAATCAAAGAACAAGTGATGATGATGATTAAGGGGTGTTAGTATTCGGTTTCTAGACAAGAAAAAGAGAAGAAAAACTTGAACAAGTTACTTACAAGTTGAGAGAAAAAAAAGAGAGAAAATGTTATGCAAGTAAAAGTGTGTTTGTGAGAAATGAGGATGCACGTAAGAAGTAATACAAAAAAAAAAAGAATTTGAACTCCCTCATGGCCATATGGCCTACGATTTTCAGCAGAAAAAAAGGGGGGAGAAATGTTCCTTGGTCACTTGCATGTAAAGCTTGAAAAAGTTGGTTAATGAGGTGGTTGTTCATGGGAAAGAGTTGCAACTAGATTCCAATTGCTCTTAAACTAACTAGTTACAATTAAATGGATTACTTACATGAATGAATGGGCTAAGTAGGCCATTAAAAAAGTAGGGTGGGCTTCTAAAGTCCACTAATACTAATAAAGCCCAAGTCCAGGTATTTAACAACAAAATCCAAATAAAGCCCAAGTAATTAACTAATATCCATAGTTAATCAAAATGATTAATAAAACTTAATCATGAATGTAAATAATACTTGAAAATATTATTCGTGAAAGTTTCGTGTGTCACAAAGACGTTTCGGGCATTTAAAGTCAAGTACGGGCAATCATGGCAACATGTAAATGTAATAACATACATTCGTTAAATCACAAGTATTAATAATAACAATTATTAATAAATATACGTTGGAAAAATCCAGGGTCGTTACATTAGGGTTTAGGGTTTGGTGTTTTGGTTTTATGGAATAAACCCAAAACACCAAACCCTAAACCCTAAACTCTAAATCGGACTAAATTTTACTTCACAAAACATGAAAAAAAAAAACGTTAACATTCTTCACGAACAATATTATCTTGAATGTTATTTTTGTCGATTTTTTTTCCGCCTAAATAATACTACCTCCGTCCCTAAATTATTGTCCAGTATTCCATTTTGGGATGTCCCAAATTAATTGTCTACTTCCATAAATAGAAAGGAAAGGAGATATTTCATTGGTGGATCTGGAGAGAGAAGATATTTCATTGGTGGAGAAATAAAGTTAGTGGGATTTCCTAAAACTGTGTGTTTTTTGTCTGGGGACAATTAATCTGGGACGGAGGGAGTAACATTCATCACGAAGTGTCTTTTATAAATGTTCATATTTTCGTGTGATCTTGATGCCTGAAAAAAAATTCAAAAAAAATAAAAAATTTTGCTTCCCCCGCTTCCCCCTGATTGGTTACTTCCCCATTGATCCTGCCCATATATATATATATATATATATATATATATATATATATATATATATATATATATATATATATATATATATATATATATAGGCAGGTTCAAACGAGAATCACAAAAAAGCGAGAACCGCGAGAACTTTTTTAATTTCATAGTTTTTTATGCATTTATATGCAACAAATTACATGCAAATGTTAATTAATGTTCATATCATTAACAAAAATATGTTCATTATCACAAATTACATGTTAAATTGTTAATTATATAAAGTGTTCACATGTTACACCAACAAGTAATTGTTTGATATAACTTCTAATCGGAAATTAATTTATTAATCATTAGTTAATGGTTTAATAAATTAAGTAATTTTTTTTATGTGTATACATATACTTAAAAATCTAAATATGTAGAGATTTGATTAGATTTTGCAAATCATATTTTATATAAGATATAAGATTTGATTTGATTTATAAAATATGATTTGATTTTGTAAATCTTATTTTATATAAAGATTTGATTTTGCAAATTTTTGCAAATCTTTATTTATTATATTTGTACTAGATGTATTATTGTATCAATTATGTAATATATAATACCAAGTCTGGGTATTGGAAATATAATTTTACAAAAGATACAAAACACACGTACAAAAATGTTATTTCTCTTTCCCTGAGTGGTACCAGCTCCTTTGGGGGCGGGCCCGTGTTCACCGCTCATTGAAGTGGCGCAGGTTCGAATTCAGGGGGAGTTTTACCAGATTTAATTCCTGCAAGGGGATTCAATCCCGGGTTTCTTCCTTGCGTGTGTGCGTGACTAACCATCTAACCGCCGTTCAAAAAAAAAAGTATGCACATGTGAATATGAAACTATCTATTTGATTATATAGGTAAAATATAAGTTTTTCCAAACTATTTTATGTTGATATTCTTACTCCCATAAACATTTATGGGTGATTCAAAATATTCACATGTGAAAATCTTTGTAAATTAAAAGTTTTCGCAGTTCTTGCCGTTTTTGTGGTTCTCGTTTGAACTTTTGACTATATATATATATATATATATATATATATATATATATATATATATATTGATTTTATAAAAATAGAAAAAAATAAATGTATTTACTAAAAAAGTCAAAAATGCAAAAGAAAAAATATAGAGAAGTATTAAAGAAAGAATTAAATAGAAAAAGAAATTATTAAAAAAGAGTTAGAAAATGAAAAAGGGGAAAACAAGCATCGTATATGTTATGCACATCGTTTCGTTTTTATAAACGAAACGATATACATAACATAATACTTTATGATTGAATGGATTAAAAGCATAATCAACTTATAAGTCTTTGTCATAGTATTTTATTGAATGTTGGGCCTTCGTGAAGCGGACTAAATATGGATGGTAATCGTAGCTAGGCCCATTTCTTCATTCATATTGCCCGTAATGATAATGTTCTTCAACAACTTTAGTATGACATTGGTCCTTTGGTCTTGCCTAATAATGAAGATAGTTGGATATGGAGTCTTTCAGTTGATGGTAGCTATCAGGTTGGTCCTACAAGACTTCATTTGGATTCATTTTTTCTACCATACAACGAGCTGATTCAAATAGATTACCGACTAGACTAAATTGCACGAGTCGTGATATGGAGATTGAACATATTAATTGTGTTCTTTGTGACTATCAGGTTAAATCGTTAGATCATCTATTATTAAGTTGCACGTTAGATAAGATATTTGGGGGAAGATTCGTAGTTGGGTCGACATTCAAATGCCGAGATTCAACGCTTGATCCAAATAGTTAGCGTGGTTCGATGATTGGCACTCTACATCCGAAACAAAGATCAGATTAATCATAATCGTAGCGGCCTGCTTTTGGTTCTTCAGAAGGATTCGTATTGTTCTCATCTCTCCATTAAAGAAACGAGATTTATTTGATTACGTTATATATATATATATATATATATATATATATATATATATATATATATATATATATATATATATATATATATATATATATAGGGAGAGGATCTAGTGAGAATTTTTTTAGTGTGAGAACTCTATGAACTCCAAAAAACACCTAAATACACTTAAATTCGAGCAAAAAAAGAGGAATTAGAGCAAAAATACAAAACACGGACGAACAAAAATTTCATAGCCGAGAAAAAAAAATTTTGCTTTTCGAAAAAAAATGTAGAACCATTTTTTGTTCGAATATCAAAATTTTTGTTCGACTACCTATATGTTCTATATTTTTGCGTTCAAATTTCAAAAATGTAGAACACATTTTTTGTTCGAATATCAAATTTTTGTTCGTCATTTTTTTTTGTTCGACTTTCTCCATTTTTGCTCGACTATCAGGTTTTTTGCTCGTCTGTGTCCTATTTTTTACTCGAATATAGAGTTTTTTGCTCGAATTTTCCATTTTTGCTCGAATTTCAGTATATTTTTGAGTTCTCAGGGTTCTCACACAAAAAAATTTCTCATTTGATCCCTCTACCATTATATATATATATATATATATATATATATATATATATATATATATATATATATATATATATATATATATATATATATATATATATATATATATATATATATATATATATATTCCAGAGGGAAGTGAAATGTACGGGGGAAGTAGGGAAGTAAATTTTTAATTTTTTTTACAAACTTTAAAATTAGGTGAATATATTAACATTTAATAGACACTTTGTAATAAATATTATTATTTTGACCTAGAAAACGCTCGAAAAATTAACATTCATCGTGATAAAATGTTATTTTGAAATTAGGGTTTAGAAATTCGGGTTTAGAACCTAGGGTTTAAAAAATTAGGGTTTAGGGTATAGAATTAGGATTTAGGATTTAGATGGAATTTTTAACCCGAACAGTTTAGAGTATAGGGTTTAGGGTTTTGGGACTAAACCTAAAATTCGAAACCCAAACCCTAAATTCTAAATCAGGCTAAATTTTCAAAAAACACACAAGTTGAAAAAAAACACTCGAAAAAATAACATTCATAATAACATTTATCACAAAACATCTTTTTAAATGTTCATATTTTCACCTTATCTGAATGTTTGTAAAAAATTTTCTTTTAAAAACGAAAATAAAAGAAATTACTTATCCCTTCCCCCTTGATCCCTCCCAATATATATATATATATATATATATATATATATATATATATATATATATATATATATATATATATATATATATATATATATATATATATATATATATATATATATATATATATGTGCGGGCAGGTTCAAACGAGAACTACAAAACGGGCGTTGGATTAAAGAACTGCAAGAACCGTTATAAACCGTTGGATTAAGTACATCTATGGCTAAATATAATATACTAGTCTTTAAGAGCCCGTGCATTGCACGACCACTCTTAATTAAACAGAGTGGATATTTTATTGTTATATCAATTTAAGGTATGACCACAACCAAGAACATAAAACCTATCCTAATAAAATATTATATCCAAACATATCGTGATACATTAAACAAAATTGGACCTTTAAGTGCATATCATCACATGTGTAGGTCATCCAATCCTCAATAATTCTATTTCCTTTGACATAATTGAAAGTCAGCAAACAATTCTTCCCATATTTAACATTCAAGTCCATAACCATACACTTAACCCTTTGACTTTTAGGGGTCAAAATACCAACCAAACTATACTTGTGTTGGTCTTGAAGCTTATTATAATATAGAGTTGAGGCATATAAGCAATAGATCCGTATAAGCAATAGATCCACCAACTGAAGCAAGTAATCTTTAACCTGGAATTAATTCCAATGCTAAAATGACCCAAACTCTTTTTTAGATGTGAAGGGTGCTCCAACAACAAACAACTAAAACACCATAGTAACTCTTCACCCACATAAGCCGTTGACTGTTAAGAGTCGGAATACCAAGCAAATTCAAAAGATAGACAACATAAGCTCTTGAACCTGTTGATATATATTTGTAGAAAGAGCAGATCCAACAGCTTTTGAGGCACATGTGATCAATGGAATACATCACACAATTTTGAGATAGATAGCAGCCAGCAATAAGATCATACACCTTTGACTTGTGTTGACTGCAGCAGTAAAAGATTCCCAACAGATAACCTTAGAATGCAAATATGTTCCCCATGATTCTCCTATAGAAGACCCATAACACTCTGCTACATAACAACTTCATTGCTAATGGAAAAAAGATTTAGTCAGATCATCAAATAACAACGTGGTCAGTTCGTCAATTTATAAAAAAAAAAAACTGAAATATGCATTTTAATGAGACATGGCCTATTTTAGACAGTACTCAAAACCAAGTCATGCTAACCTAAAAAACCATCCCACCCATTTTGGAACCTTTAATATTAATAATGATAACTAAATAACCAATTTAAAAAAAGTCATTTTAAAGTCATTTTACATATTGCAAATACCAGTTGATATGTAGTTTTCTTAAAAACAGTCTCATATATTAATAAGCTTAAGTAGTTAAGTATTTGCGTCAAAACAATCAAAACAGGAAATACCTCATCAACACATATAAAGAAGAGAGGATTATACATTTATAGAACCTAAATATATACATAAGTGATGTACCTAAAGCAACCAACTCACCCAGAATATACGATTAATCCAATAGTTCTTGAAGGCGTTATGTAAAATCTTTCCATTTAAACTACTACAGGTGTAAATAAAAGTATAGGTCAATTAAATGGGTTCAAATTGTCACCTCTCGTTATATAAGTTGTACACTATCATCACCTGTAGTTGTAAAGCAAACACTATATGAACAACTTGTGACATATACAACTTACAGTTTACGTCAATTAATTTCCATAAAAGAGAAAACCTTACAAAAACAAAGAAAATAGCTTTAAGCTGTTTCTAGAAAGAGAAAACAGATTTTAGATAAGAAAGAGTCATGCAGACTCACACAAATGCCAAATGCACCTCATTTTAGTTTAAATATAAGTTCAAAATTATTGAGATACTATCTCATGTGACAAAAAAATTCTATCAATGATTGCAAGTTATAATATAATAAACGGATAAGCAAATATAATTGAAGTGGTTAGAGTAAGAGGTCAAAAAGTGAGTCAAAATCGTTGTATCGAGTTATCATTTAAATTCGACCCAGTGTTTCTTGCTACCCAACCCCGACCCGCATTTTGACATACACTTGAAACAGCAACACAATTTATAAGACAAATCCTATTCAAGAATATACAAATGAAGACATTATACAGAAATCGAGAAACAATCAATATATTATGAAACCCACATTTTGACTAACAATGAGCACACATATACAGAGTAAATGCTACTAATAACATTTTGAGTTACAAAAACAACTACGTCCGGATTCCACACCAACTACGTTTAAAGAAACTCTCTGTGCATACTTGACATTCTATCATACACGACTATCACTCTAAACAAAGAAAACCAAAAAGATATATGACTAACAAATCTGCATTAACATAGCCAAAACAACAAAACACACATGAAATGGAAATCAGAAACAACAATTATAATGTCAAAGAAACACTATAATACAATAACCAATTGAAACCCAACAAAATACAGTATAAAACAACACACAATGTCTGCTATAAGAAAATTGTGTATTGTAAGTAAAAATACATAACGAATATTGAAAAAAAAACAGTAAGATATATCAACTAAATCCCTACTTTCTGCCAACAATTAGAGTCGATTCTTCACAATCAGCGAGAAAATAAATACGTGTTACATAAATCGCGTTATCGTATCACCAAATCCGAACTTGATTTTGGGAAATCAAAAATTTAAACCGGCGATGAACAATGTGCAAACCCTAAATCGCTTTAAAAAAATCTGCAAACCCTAAATGGAACCCTAATTCCTCACTTTAGAAGAATCTGCTGTTCACATACAAAGTTTATACCGTTATATAGAGAAAATCGGTACGATTTTTTTATTGGTAGAGGCGTCCTCTATAACGCCGGCCAGTGGCCATAATCGCCGGAGGAATTTTTTTGTGGTTTTCATCTGTGAAGAGCGAGTGAGGCGGGGTATAATTTTTTGTTTGTAGAGTTGTACTGGTCCACGTGTAATATTTGTGTAATTAGCAGAGATAATCAAGTTTAATTCATGATTTAACACGTGGCAGCGATTAGTTAAAGTAATTAGTAGTCTGACACGTCTGACATAATTTTCATGCTTTGTAAAAGGTAGTGATGATTAATAATTATCAATTAATTAATAGTAGGTTTACACTGAAAGGGGTATTTACGGAAACCAAAATTACAATACGGATCTGAGCACTTAGTTTGTGAACCATAACCGATGATACGATCTCCGATTCTAAAGGGATTCAAATTACAATTCCTAATTTACAGCAAATATGCGTATAACTGCATGTTTTTATTTATTTATTATCTTCTTTATCTGAACCGCCAATATTCAAGAAAAAGAACAAATAAAATCGAGGTATTTTTACTTTTTTTATATGTTCATAGAAAGCGACTAACATTAGAATAGGTTATTCATATTACTAATTATTGAAACCAAAATATTTTGTTTCAGTGCTTTAGTGTATGGATTCGTTGAAGAAAAACGCGAATAGTGATTCTAAGAAGTCAGGTATGATAAATAACCAATGGTGATTCATAGTGATTGCTTCAAAGATTATTTGGTGCTACAAGTGTGTATTTGTTCACAATTCAATGATGACTCATGTTTTTGTTGTATGTGTATTAATGTTCACAAGTTATCATGTTTGTTTGTTGATGTTATGAATTCTGGTATGAAATCTTGTTTTTGTTTTTTGTTTTTTTTTCAGTGGAAAATTGTTCAGATGTTTTCATGTTTGCTATTTGATGTATGAAATCATGTATGTATATGTTCACATTTGATGCCATAGAGTTACTGAATTTTATCTTTAGTTTTGCGAGTATGTTCAGATGTTGAAGAAATGTGTTTGAAGCTGGGTTTTTTTTTTATTTTTTTGTTTTTGTTTTTTTAATTGACAATATCAACATACTAACATAGACACACTGGTTGTGTTTAGTTATTTGGGTAAATGATGTGTTGCTCATTTGTAGTTGTGTTGATGTATTGGTTAACTTGCAAATGTTAACATATTCAGTATGTTAACGTTTTTTGGATGTTAATAACAACAAAATGTTCATTAGGTCCCTTGTTTGATAGGTTAACATTTAGAGTTGTTAAGTTTTTCATTAAGGGAACATGTTAATGACAACAAAGGATAACATATTCACTAGGTTAAGATGTTTCGATGTTAATATCTACAAAATGTTTCATTTGGTCACATGTTCGTTAGGTGAAAATTTATAAATGTTAACATGTTCATTATGTTGAGAAAAGTGACACCGAATTATAGGAAACCGCAACTAATAATTGAAATAGCGATAATAAAGAGACATCGAGATTTAACGTGAAAAATCCAGTAGGGTAAAAACCACGGGCAAGGAAAGAAAACATTTCACTAATAAGAATAATAGGAATTACACTTCTCTCTAATTACAAGGATAAACACTAATCTTTATATCTCTTGTAATTAGGAGACTAAACACTCAAACTATCTATTAACTCTTTTAGTACAATGGAAAATATATGTATTTTGGGATGAATAAGTATGTCTCCAAGATGCCTTATTTATAGTAGTAAGAAATGTGATAGGTGGTAAATAAACACAGACACTTTGGTTGGTGAATATTACCAAGTCAAATTTTGCTACACAAATTGTAGGCACCAAACAAAGTCATATTACCACAAAATACATGTGGTATTTGACTAAATGAATCCACCAGCCATCTTTACTTCAACAATCTCCCACTTGAAGATTTGATTAACCAAATCAATCTTCACACGATAATCCTTCCTTGCCAATGATGTTGCTTACGTCTCTGCTAGGCCGCATGAGGAACGCCACCAAATAAACTTGTCACGGTTGATTGACTTTGTTAGAAAATCAGCCACATTATTATCAGTATGAATTTTCTGCACATCCACGGTTCCTTCTTCCACTTTCTCACGAACGAAGTGTTACTGAACTCGTATATGCTTTGTCTTTGAATGAAATTCCGGATTCCTTGCAAGATGCAAGGCACTCTGGTTGTCACAAAATAGAGTGATATTTTCTTGTTTGTGCCTGAGTTCCTCCAACAACATCTTCAACAATACCGCCTCTTTAGTAGCTTGAGTAGCTGCAACATATTCTGCTTCAGTATGATTTACCTCATGCTCTGGTATTGCTTTAGAAGAATCTTTATAAAATTCATTTCCAACCTGTATCGGTGTAAATTCTTTTAAAGTGCTAACATCTTCAAGATCTTTGTCTTCTGTAAAGACAACATCTCTGCTGATGACTACTTTGTGGACAGTGGGGTCCCACAAGCGATACCCCTTAACTCCATCAGCATACCCCAAGAACAAACACTTTCTAGAATTCGGATCCAACTTTTTCGTTTCTTGAGAATTGTACATTGCGTACACAGGACTTCCAAATACATGAAGGTCAGAATAATCAACTAGTTTTCCAGTCCACATCTCCATAGGCGACTTCAACTCAATTACAGTTGATGGTGACCGGTTTATCACGTAACAGGAAATACTTACTGCTTCTGCCCAGAATGATTTCTTCAAGCTTGTAGTTGCCAACATCGCCCTTATTCTATCTAACAAGGTTCTGTTCATCCGCTCCGCCACTCCATTTTGTTGAGGAGTATATGCCATTATGAATTGCCTTTTGATGCCTTCTTGTTTGCAAAACTTATCAAATTCATCACCAGTGTATTCTCCTCCATTATCTGTCCTCAAACACTTGATCTTTTTACCAGATTCAAGTTCAACCCACGCTTTGTAAACTTCAAACACATTCGCCTTCCTCTTGATTGGGTACACCCAACATCTCCTAGTGTAATCATCAATAAATGATACAACATACTTTGCTCCTCCAAGGGATTGAACCGGTGCTTGCCACACATCAGAGTGAACCAATTCTAGAACCAATTTACTTTTAGAATTTGATGTGTTAAACTTCAGGCGATGCTGCTTGCTGATTACACAATGCTCACAGAAAGGTAGCGATACCTATGTAAGACCAAGAATAAGATTTCTTTCAACAAGAATCTTCATACCTTGTTCAGACATGTGTCCAAGCTTTTGATGCCATGTTATAGCAACTTTATCACTTGAACTATTCGAAGCAGTGGATGCTTCCCGTACCGTCTCGCCTTTCAGAATGTATAGATTTGCACCCACCTTTTCTCCTTTCATAAGTACAGCTCCGCCTTTCATGATTTTCATTGTGATGACCCGGAAAATTTCGACTTATTTTGAACCAAATTCTCGATATGATTTAATGTTTCTGACACGATAATCAAAGTCTGTAACACTGAATCTCAAAATTTTTGAACTATTCAATTACCCATCGACTCTTCTCGACGATTCGCGAACAATTATATGTAAAAAGATACATATATACAATATAACTTGAAAGCGTAACAAAGTATTAATTGTATGATACTGTGCATAAAACTTATTGGTTTAAATATCTATTTGAATATATATGATAAGTTGGAATTGTAATTGTATGAATAACTTACGATGTGTATTTAAAACGTGTTTATGAATATTAACTTGGTTATTAAACGTTTTGATTTAAAACAATATTATTAAATATACTTTGATAGATAACGAGACGATGATTTATAGAAGTAAATGACCAAAACACTCGAATGTATAAGTTATATTTCGAGTGATATAGTTTATGGATAGTTAAGTCTATATTTTGACAAATGTATGAGTCACGAATGGTAAAGTGCCAGTTTTCTCAGTGTATGAAAGGACGTTCGAAAAACTGGAACCGGGACATAAGTCGAGTGACGACATACGACTTATCGGAATAAAAATTACAAGTCAACTAGACAAGAGAATATAATATATTATATAATTAATTAATTAAAATTATATATATTATATTTAATTATGTCGACAAGCAAAACAACAAAAAAATTGTAAGCTGGATTTCGGGGCCATGCGATCGCATGGGAAATAGGCATAAAACCCATGCGATCGCATGGGGTCAGATTTCAGGAAAGGTCTATAAATTGAATTCATTTTTGCTCGATTACTCACACACATATCCTCACATCCCTCTGCTCTCTTTATATATATATATATATATATATATATATATATATATATATATATATATATATATATATATATATATATATTATTAATTAATTAATTAATATTATACATAAAATACTACGACGAGGTCATGAGCGTGTCACTTCAAAACAAGCTTTTCGAACGGGATAGAGCTAAGGAAATTATGAGTTATAGCTATGGAGGTTATGGGTAATATTTGTGGGTATTGTTTGAAATTCAAACCTAGTGTTTATCATCTCTGTTGCATCTACGTACTTTCCTGCAATATTGAATCATAATATTGATACATGAGCATTCATATCTTATCTTTTATATATTAATAGTGTATACATGTCTAGTGCTCGCGTATATATATTTATGCATGCTTGTATGCTAAATTTCGTCGTTAGATAGTTATGATGAATCACGAATTAAATACATATATTACTGATAAAAGGTATATGATATGCATGTTTTTGGAAAGCTGGCGAAAAATCAATAACTTTTCATTTAGAAATCGCGTAATTTAGATGAACGAATTAAAAGATATGGTCAACTGAATTATGATTGACGTTAATTGGAATTGCTTTTGAATCTGCAATTAATATTTAAACAACTTGTTTGTAAGATTGATAAATTAGATTTTTGAATATTACCAACCGAGTAAATGAATCCTTATATAAGGCACATCTTGTTTTGTTGAACTATAGTCAAAATTGACTTTTTGAAACGACTTTGGATAACTTTTGTATGTCGATCTCGAGCATTAGGATTGTGATACACTATGACCTGACCTAGCTTAATAGACATTTATTAACCAACATATGTTCTCTAGGTTGAGATCTACGGTTATTTGGTAATCCGAGTTTCGGTCACATTTTGGTAACGACTTTATATGCTGCTAAGGTGAGTTTCATTGCTCCCTTTTTAATTGCTTTTGCAATCTATATTTTTGGGCTGAGAATACATGTACTTTATTTTAAACGCAATGGATACAAGTACATACTAAATTCTACACCGAGTTTGAACCGAAAATCCCTTAGCTTTGGTAACTAGTAGCTGCCGGTTATAAGAACTGGTGGGCGCGAGTAGTTATATATAGATCCATAGGGCTTGACATCCCCGTCTGTTCCAGGTTTAGAAACCCTAGCCTGAACTATTAAACAGACGTATGCTATTTGAGTTTAGTACACGTTGGTTTGCGTGTATTGTACATGTTGGTTGCATGTATGTGAAAACAGGGGTACTTATTATATAGACGTTAAAGTTTAGTTACCAGGGTGCTCAATCTTGTAGAATATTTTGATAAACGTTTCTGGATGAAACAACTGAAATCTTGTGATCCACCTTTATGTACAGATTCTGCAAAATATTAAAACTATGAACTCACCAACCTTTGTGTTGACACTTGTTAGCATGTTTATTCTCAGGTTCCCTAGAAGTCTTCCGCTGTTTGCTTATATGTTAGACAAGCTATGTGCATGGAGTCTTACATGGCATATTTTTCAAGGAAACGTTGCATTCACCAAATCATCACCATGTATCTTATTTTGACTGCATTGTCAACGGAAGTACTATTGTAAACTATTATTTACGGTGATTGTCTATATGTAGATATCATCAGATGTCGAAAACCTTTGATTTAAATATTCATTTATGGTGTGCCTTTTCAAAAAAATGCAATGTTTACAAATTGTATCATATAGAGGTCAAATACCTCGCAATGAAATCGATGAATGACGTGTTCGTCCATATGGATTTGGAGCGATCGTCACAGTTGGTATCAGAGCGTTAGTCCTAGCGATCCAAGTCTTGCATGAGTGTGTCTAACTGATAGTTGTTAAGATGCATTAGTAAGTCTGGACTTCGACCGTGTCTGCATGTTAAAAGTTTTGCTTATCATTTCTTGTCGGAAATTACATGCTTATCATTCTTAAATCTAGATACGTTTTCCTGTATTTATTGCATAAATAAATGTATAGACAAAAATTCATATCTTAGCGTATCTGTTACTGTAAACTTTTCCTGACATCTTCCGAAAATTTCTCCGTGATTTATGGAATTTGGTATTATATATACATATGTAAATTATGTATTGAAGAATACCAAACTAAATTCTATAATCTAATTCATATCAAAAATCATCTCCCTAATTATACAAGATGGATCCTGTATCTAGTTCAAATTCCTTAGATTTCAACAGCTATTCCGATATGGATTTCCACTCAAGTTCCGAAGGCAGTGTGACCGGAATGGATCAACCAATTAGCCATCATCTATTCTGGATGAATTGGGGATGAGTTCATAGCCTACTTAATCATTGAAGACAAGAAGAAGGTGATCCCTTCCATCCACCACATTCCCCTCTTGGTGAAGAACCTGAAGCACTTACCGGCGAACCTATTCGTAATACTATTTTCTCTCTCATTTCCAGAGTATCTCATCACGATTATATACTATCCCATATTCTAAATCTTATTTATCCGATCATCCGAACCACAGATCATCCCGGTATAATAGAAGAAGTCAACGAGCTTCGTGCTCGGGTTGTGGCTTTGGAGAATGTAGCGACCCCGACAAATCGTCAAGTGACGGCGTCGACTACGTAGGTCCCATTACATGGTCATAAGTCTTTAAGACAACGTTTGACCAAAATATGTCGCATTCATTTCAATGTAAAAGGGCGTTTCAAGTTTACAAAAAGAAGTTCGACGGCTAGTTACATTGCAATGTTAAACGTACAATTGAAACCTATGCGACTCAATTTAAAAGTAGCCAAAAAGATGCTCCAAATATGCATGTATACTTGACATCCAAGCAAGTATCAAAAGAGTGCGGAAGCATGTATCACTTAAGCATTCAAAACCTGAGAAAAACATAGAAGAATCTGTCAACGAAAACGTTGGTGAAATCATAGGTTTAGTAAATGAGTATGTAAGTAAAATAAGTTGAACCACAAGTTATAGTATAAGTCGATTTTCTGAATCGTTTGAATTCCATAAGTATTGTTGTTTACCGAGCACCCAATTATCAAAGCTTAACCGTATCTTTTACCTCAGCATAAAAGTGTTAGAACATACACCGTACCATAATATATTTCATTCGCTTAACGGTAGCGAGCCGTCCGAATGAGGGTTAGTCAAACCCGTATGGATCCACACAACATAGTCTCGCTTACACCATCTGATGTAACTAATGATAATTGAATTGAGGATTTTCGTTCAAACTCGTCCGTATCTTTGTATTCACAATTGTGTTCAATGTATAAAAGTATGAAAAAATATATATACGTGTGAAATGTATATAAGTACGTAATGTATATGTTTCTCAGCCCACGATTTAAAAGTATAAAAGTTGTTAAAAAGTGGGACTATGATCTCACCTCGAGTGCACGAGTATAAAAGTACTTCACAAGGTAAACGTGTGCATGAAAGTTGCTTAGCCTTGACCTAAACAAGTAAGTTGTATCAATTTACCGGTTACGACACAAGGTCGGGTGAAATGTGCTCAATTAGTCCTATGGCTCGTTACGACTCGATTATGTAGCATGTGAATCAAATTGTCAAGTTTCATGCAAGATACAAGTATATAAACAAGTTAGGAAGGTTGCATAATCATTTGGTTAAGTTTGACGAAAAGTCAAACTTTGGTCGGTCAAAGTCAACGAAAAAGTCAACACGTTCGGGTCGGGTCCCGAACTATTTTTCTGAGGTTTTTAATCATGTATGAGCATGTTAGGACAAGTTACATGTGAATCGGAGGTGCGTAGCATAGCAAACATTATTCGAAAATTGACAAAGTTGGACAGACCATAATGGCGCGCCGCGCCATTACCTGTGCAGAGAGTTCTGGCAGTTTTTAAGTTTTATGCACGAACCTAAATTCAAACAATCACCATTTATGATCCGCAAACAATCAAGACAAGTATCTTATACCGTTGGGAAGGTAATTTGACGAGGAAAACAACTAAACACATTTCATCAATCAATCTACCTATTACAACAACCAAAACCGCATCTAATGCTTAACATTAACCGCATACAAGTTCATAAATGCAATTCAATGATTCGGCCAACCAATTTACATGAATGATATGCCGTTTCAAAGGTAATCAAGCATACAATCCAACTAAACACTTACCAATAATAATCCATGGCATTCAATGCATCAAAAGTCCATTTCAAGTTCATCAAACCCTAACCCAAATTCACCAAAATCATAAATCAAGTTCATGAACTTTTCTAAAGCAACCTACACCTCAAATTGAAGCTAGTGATACTAGGAACACAATTAGAACATGAGCTTTTAACATCTAACAACATATGATCATCCAAAATTCAAGAACAACACACCAAAATTCAAGTTCATACTAGTTACACTAAAAACAACGAGATCGAGCATATAAATTACACACACGACATCACAATGAGCCATAGACACTAACTAACACCATTTCAAGTCAAAAACACGAATTTAGAGAAATCTAGAGTTTTAGAAATGTTACCCAAACGAGATGAAGTTGGTACCAAAATGAAGAGGATGAAGAGAGGATCACGAATATGTAATTTATTTTGATGTTTGCTTCTCCAATCGGATTCAGATGATGATTTTATGTTTGAGGGTTTTGAGTTCAAAAATGGGAAGTAGAGAGAAAGAGGAGGATGAAGGTGGGAGGTGGAGATGAAATGAATGGATGTGGTAAGTGGGTTGACTAGTTGACCTAGTCAACTAGTTTGCCCATTTGGCAATCTCGGTCCCTCGAGTTTCAAAGCGGGTGCGGGAATTAACCCAACGAATATTTAAAAAAACGTTCGAGTAACGGATGACGTTATAATTAGAAAACGAGAATATTATGAACGTTAGTTAACGAAAGATACAAATTTGAATAACGAAAGATATTATAAAAAAAAGACGGTGTTAAAATAAATTTAACGGAAAATCACGGGATGTTACATTATCCACACCTCAAAAGAAATTTCGTCCCGAAATTTAGTTGGAAGTAGTAGTCGATGTCTCTTACTCGAGACCTAGCGTTGTTCAATCTACGGAGCAGTGAAGATACATCCTTAGGCATTTCCACGAATCTGAATAGTCGGGGTGTTACGTAGTAGTAAGGTTTGGTTTTTACGATCCACAAGTTCAGCCGGTTTTCCTATGAAGAGTAGTTTGTCATCAATAGTTGGTGCATCTAGAAGGATTGCACGTTCCTGTTCCGCAGGACACGTTTCTAAGTTTTTTACACGAAATGTAGGGTAAACGGAAACTTAATTGAGTCGAAAGTTCTAAACGATAGGAAGCGGTTCCAATACGCCCCAAGGTTTCAAAAGGTTCGATATTGCGAATATAGCCTTTCTCGATTTCCCAAAATGGATTACACCTTTCCAAGGTGCGGTTTCTCAATATTACGCGGTTACACACTGGGATTTGTGAGGTTTTCATCTAAGTTTGGTATGACTCTTTTGGGCGACTACGGGTCGTCTCGAGCCCTTCTCGGACTTGGATTATCTCAATTGTTGTTTCTTGGATGAGTTAAGATTCGGTGTTTTGTTTGCCACATGCTTTGGTCCAACGAATAGGGGTATGACATTAGCGGTCATATAGGGTTTCGGAAAGTGCGTGTGAACACACGAGTGGTAACTACTGTTGTAAGAGGGATCTACTAAAAGCGACCATGCAAGTTTGAAACATGTCTTTCGAAGACGTAAATCGTTCGTTTGTTCGGTTCGTCTGTTTGTGGGTGGTACGCGGTACTCATGTCTAAGCGGGTCTCCAAGGTTTCTTGTAAAACTAGAGGCGAAACGAGTATTTCGATACGGGATAATTGACAAAGATACTCCGTGTTGGAATAGAATCTCTTAAGATATGTTTGAACAAGTCAGTTAGGGTTCGAAAAATGTTCGTTAGGACTATTCACCCTCGTGGCGAATACTAATGTAATATGAGGAATTTCTCTATCCATGGAGAAATGTTACAAGGAGTTTCTTTAAACGGAAATGCGAGCGATAAAGATAGGAGTGAAATGAGGACTTAGAATAGGATGAGCTTGCATCTCGAGGTTGCCATAACGTGCCTCTAGTTGTCAAAAGTTGAAGTCTGAAAGAGAAACGAGATAGTACACGTAGTTGTATAGTTCGGGGTTGAATAATAGTTGGCCGATTATCAGAAACACAAGGGCGTTAAGTCAAAGAAGAGTGAAGTATCGTTGAATTGTGTGTTATCTTAATTTCCAGTAATATCAGACGGCAACGGTGAAATAACAGAGGTATGTAGTGTGGTACGTGATGACGAGAATATTGATCGGATCCACAATTTAGTATTCGAATTCTTCGTGCAAAATAACGAATTTCCGTTCCGTTGATTTCGAGTCGAAGGAGTATGCCTTTCGGTGTCCAAGTAGAAATATTTCCATATTTGAGTCCCATCTGGTGTTGTACGAATTTAGCTAGAAATGTTGGTGTGAAGAATCACGCTTAAGGTCCGGGCACGGAGAGGTTTAAATTTCCGACTTAATGAGTTATCGAGGGTAAAGGACGAGCATCACGAGAAAAAGTCGGAAATGAACTTTCGGTAAGGATCTAAGATTTTACGAACACAAGTCAGAGTTGTGAGGGTTTCCCGATTACGTGTGGCTTCGATTGCGAGATTTATTGTAATACCCTGACCACTAACAACATGGTCTAGAAATTGGACTTTGTTTAACCAAAGTTCACACTTGGAGATTTTTGGTATAGAGTTGCTCTTTCCTCAAGAGTTCGATCGTAAGACAAAGATGTTGTTCGTTTTCTTCTTTGCTTGAATTGAATAGGTTAGAACATCACATGTGAATATGATGACAGATCTGTCTACCCATCAGGCCCATCAGGCCCATGAATACGGAGGAAGCCTTTGTTAAACTGAACGACACTATAAGAAATTCATAACTATCGTAACGAATTTTGAAAACCGTTTTGGAGATAACCGGAATGGGGGTCGATTTTGGAATACACGCGGAATTCTTGTGATTGATCAAGAGGTCATCGGTACGGGAAAGAGAATATCGGTTCTTAACCAAAAATTATTTAGTTCACGATAATCTATACACATGTAAGGGATCATTTTCTTCTTAACGAATAGGTTTTGAGTCCCCTAGTTCTATAGGTGTCAAGTCAAAATTCAAATTCTCCACCCAAAAAGTTTAACGTAATAGTTTTCCGTCGGTCACCTGCATGGCATAGGTAGTGTCTAGGGGATATGGTGGTGTGCAAAGAGTACGAGTCAAGGCCTTGGTTATAAAACGTCTAATGGTACCCGAATTGAATAAACATGAAATATAAGGTTGTTGAGAAGAAACGTACCCGTGACTAGTTGTCATCTCGGGCTCCCTCGGTGTTAATGTTGAAATTTCGGCCGCGTGCATTGGGGTTGGTCTCCTTCTCTGGGCACGCATTATTAAAATGACCCGGTTGGCCACATTCGAAACAAACGCCCGACCGGTGTGCATTGGGCGCCTTTTGGGCGACGGGGGCGACGCTCCTACAATCGTTGGCCGTATGACCACTTCCTTGGCACCGGTGGCAAGTTAACTTACCACATTCACCATAATGACGGTTGCGGCATTTGTTGCAAAATGGTTTGCTACATTCGCCATAATGATGTTTGTGGCACTTGTTACAAGATGGTAGACTTCCGGCATAGCCTTTCTTGTCGTTGGAGGTGAAAGGCTTCTTGGCGGGGTTGTTGTTGTAGTTGCTCAATTCGGGGGCTTCCCATTTTCTTTTGTTTCCACCCAACTTATCCTCGGCTTTATATGCCGACACCTCAATTTCGTCCACCGTTTCGATCAATTGGCGGGCCATATTCAAAGCCTCTTGGTGATTAGCGGGTTTGGATGACATTACTCCTTGTTTGATGCTCTTAGGAAGACCATCCATGTACAGCTCAACCCTTAGTGACTCGGTACTCACGAGATTTGGGCACATCAAGGCTAGCTCAGAAAATCGTTGATTATAGGCCTTTAGGTCATTCCCGACCGCTTTTAAAGTTCTTAGCTCGTGTTCAAGCTTGCGGGTCTCTTCGCGCGGGAAGTATTCGGTGATCATCTTTCCTCTTAAGTCGACCCAAGAGAGAGCGTGGGCTTCGTGGATACCCACCGATTGTACATACGTATTCCACCATGTGAGAGCCATACCAGCGAAGGTGTGTGTGGAAAATCTGACCTTGTCTTGGTCCCGACAACCGCTTATGCTAAAGACGGCTTCTATTTGCTCAAACCATCGGGTGAGCACGACCGGTCCCCCGGTTCCATCAAAAGTGTGAGGTTTGCACCCCATGAAGTTCTTATAGGAGCACCCTTCATTTGAATTTCCGGCTCCATTGTTGTTGTTGTTGTGATTGTTGTTATTGTTATTGTTGTTGGAAGAGTGACCGGCCATGGCCGCATCCACGGCGGTGGCTATCATTCGTTGTATAGCTTGTTCGGGAGTTTCGGGAGGAGCGCGTCGACGAGCCATTGTTCCTTCAAAACACAAGAATATCGTTGGTTAGTATTCTCAATAATACTAACCGTGATATGGAATAACGATAGAGAGACAATTTTTGCTTGACTCGCCTTAAATTCTTTATGTCATAACGTCAGAACGTCCATGTGAATCACCGTAATATAATCCCGGAAATTATATTACCCTGATTTACATGTGCATTTAACATTACATCATAAAGTCAAAGTGGCGCGTCAACAAAATTTATCAACGTAAGATCAAGATCGAATACGAGTTAGATATGATGGAAGAGTTCGAGTATAAATGCACAAATAGTCAAGTAATTCCTACTTCAGTCTATATGCCGGTTGTAGTCTAGATTCACCTATGTACCCTATGACTCGGGGTGGACACAAATGAACTCTAAATCCCTACAACCAAAGCTCTGATACCACTTGTAGCGACCCCGACAAATCGTCAAGTGACGGCGTCGACTACGTAGGTCCCATTACATGGTCATAAGTCTTTAAGACAACGTTTGACCAAAATATGTCGCATTCATTTCAATGTAAAAGGGCGTTTCAAGTTTACAAAAAGAAGTTCGACGGCTAGTTACATTGCAATGTTAAACGTACAATTGAAACCTATGCGACTCAATTTAAAAGTAGCCAAAAAGATGCTCCAAATATGCATGTATACTTGACATCCAAGCAAGTATCAAAAGAGTGCGGAAGCATGTATCACTTAAGCATTCAAAACCTGAGAAAAACATAGAAGAATCTGTCAACGAAAACGTTGGTGAAATCATAGGTTTAGTAAATGAGTATGTAAGTAAAATAAGTTGAACCACAAGTTATAGTATAAGTCGATTTTCCGAATCGTTTGAATTCCATAAGTATTGTTGTTTACCGAGCACCCAATTATCAAAGCTTAACCGTATCATTTACCTCAGCATAAAAGTGTTAGAACATACACCGTACCAGAATATATTTCATTCGCTTAACGGTAGCGAGCCGTCCGAATGAGGGTTAGTCAAACCCGTATGGATCCACACAACATAGTCTCGCTTACACCATCTGATGTAACTAATGATAATTGAATTGAGGATTTTCGTTCAAACTCGTCCGTGTCTTTGTATTCACAATTGTGTTCAATGTATAAAAGTATGAAAAAAATATATATACGTGTGAAATGTATATAAGTACGTAATGTATATGTTTCTCAGCCCACGATTTAAAAGTATAAAAGTTGTTGAAAAGTAGGACTATGATCTCACCTCGAGTGCACGAGTATAAAAGTACTTCACAAGGTAAACGTGTGCATGAAAGTTGCTTAGCCTTGACCTAAACAAGTAAGTTGTATCAATTTACCAGTTACGACACAAGGTCGGGTGAAATGTGCTCAATTAGTCCTATGGCTCGTTACGACTCGATTATGTAGCATGTGAATCAAATTGTCAAGTTTCATGCAAGATACAAGTATATAAACAAGTTAGGAAGGTTGCATAATCATTTGGTTAAGTTTGACGAAAAGTCAAACTTTGGTCGGTCAAAGTCAACGAAAAAGTCAACACGTTCGGGTCGGGTCCCGAACTATTTTTCTGAGGTTTTTAATCATGTATGAGCATGTTAGGACAAGTTACATGTGAATCGGAGGTGCGTAGCATAGCAAACATTATTCGAAAATTGACAAAGTTGGACAGACCATAATGGCGCGCCGCGCGGGTATATGGCGCGCCGCGCCATTACCTGTGCAGAGAGTTCTGGCAGTTTTTAAGTTTTATGCACGAACCTAAATTCAAACAATCACCATTTATGATCCGCAAACAATCAAGACAAGTATCTTATACCGTTGGGAAGGTAATTTGACGAGGAAAACAACTAAACACATTTCATCAATCAATCTACCTATTACAACAACCAAAATTCAAGTTCATACTAATTACACTAAAAACAACGAGATCGAGCATATAAATTACACACACGACATCACAATGAGCCATAGACACTAACTAACACCATTTCAAGTCAAAAACACGAATTTAGAGAAATCTAGAGTTTTAGAAATGTTACCCAAACGAGATGAAGTTGGTACCAAAATGAAGAGGATGAAGAGAGGATCACGAATATGTAATTTATTTTGATGTTTGCTTCTCCAATCGGATTTAGATGATGATTTTATGTTTGAGGGTTTTGAGTTCAAAAATGGGAAGTAGAGAGAAAGAGGAGGATGAAGGTGGGAGGTGGAGATGAAATGAATGGATGTGGTAAGTGGGTTGACTAGTTGACCTAGTCAACTAGTTTGCCCATTTGGCAATCTCGGTCCCTCGAGTTTCAAAGCGGGTGCGGGAATTAACCCAACGAATATTTAAAAAAAACGTTCGAGTAACGGATGACGTTATAATTAGAAAACGAGAATATTATGAACGTTAGTTAACGAAAGATACAAATTTGAATAACGAAAGATATTATAAAAAAAAAGACGGTGTTAAAATAAATTTAACGGAAAATCACGGGATGTTACAGAGAATATGGTGCAAAGGTTACAAACACCAACAGCAGCACCAGCAGCATAACCAGTACCACCATCATGAACACTAACAGGACCATTACCACCACCAACAACATCCCCATCATACGCTTCAACATCACAATCTGTACCTCGGATATCAACATCATACGCACCATAGATACCAAGGAGTATCAACAACAACAAACGATGAAGTATGGATTCATAACTTCATCGGAGAAATATCCTACGGCGATTATATAATCTATAATCTTAGAGATTATCTATTCTATCCCAAACCATAAATCAAATGAGTGAACCAAAATGATAGAAGGAAGAGTAGAAACCCTGACAAAAATGGTGCGTAAGGTACAAGCTAGACTTGTTTTACCAACAGCATCAACAATACCCTTAGCCTCACCAGCACAGTTAGTGCTGTCAACATCGTCAGAATCAGCAGCACCTCTAACATCACAAGTTTTGCCAGTTCAAGAATTACCGTGGACATCATTACGAATCAATAACGCGTATATTGTATCAATGAAATGTAAGACCCGAATATTTATCTTGTATACTTGTGTATTATGGTGTTCAAGGGTGTGGGTTTTATTGTATATAAATTAAAATGCAAAAGAAACTGTTTCAGTAGGATCGCGCGCCGCGTGGGTTTGGGGCGCACCGCGCCATTTGGCGCTGACAGAATCCTTTGTTTTAATTGGTTTAAATGAAGGGTATTTGGGTAATTTCACTTGGGGCCGGATTTGTGAACCATATTAGCTGGTTTGGATCAGTTTTGGATCATTTTCACATCCATTCATCACTCCCAACTATCTAGAGAGAGAGAGAGATTCTAGAGACAGATTTGGGGTTTTGGAGAAGAAGGAGGCCGTTTGGATCAAAAGCTCGGGTTCTAAAGTTGTTCCTCTCGTTCTTGGCTACGCGGTGATCGTATTGGTAAGCTCAAACTCCGAATTTCATCTATTTGATTTGATATTCAAGTTAGGGTTTGAGTTAGTTTGATGAAAAACCCTTTTAGATGATGAAATGGGTTTAGTGATGCTAGTAATTGGGTTTATTGTTAATTGTTGGTGGATTTTGGGTTGGTGAACTAATTGGCCATGTTTAGGACTCGAAATTGAGTTTAATCACTTAAGTTAGTGATTATGGAAGTATTGAAACCCATTTAAGGTTATTTTGTTGACTAACTTTGACTTTGGGTCAATTTAGGGTTTGGTGGTGATTATGACCCAATTGGCGATTTAATGAGGTTTATAAACTTAAAATGGATTAAGTTGAAGTATAAAACCGAGTTAAATGTGTTTTGGTGTCAAAACTTGTAAAGAATGAGATTTTGACCTTTATGGGCCAAAATTAGGGTTTTGGTGTCAAAATGGGTATGACACGTGGTTAACACTTGAGTTGAGGTTTAATTGGCGTATTAGGACCATTCTCACTTGTGTTAGTGATTATTGGTTAGTTTTGGGCACGGTTTGTGCTTGGAAGTGCATTTGGGTCGAAATTGCACTAAGTGACTAATTGGGTTGATTTGTAAATCCACTCTAAGTGTATTGTTGTAATTGTGATAATGGAATAGGTACTTTCCATTGGCGAGTTGCGGATTACTTGGAAGCATTCTTCAAGACTTCAAGGTGAGTGATAATATCCTATGTGCATATGTATGTGTAGGATGGGTGCGGGTCGGGTGAAGTGATTCTCGGCTATAGAGCTCACTTCACATATAGGTGGATTTGATAGACTTGCGTTTAGATCCAATTGGCACGGTTGTGCGTTTTGGTTGACCATATTTGGCGAGGTACACGTTTTGTGTGTACACTATCACACGTGGTTGTGATGTGGATGATATAACCCCAATGACGAAGGGTTTTGAGTTGGAGAAGTGAATCACGTGTAGTTCGGATTCACGATGACGCGTGTAGTTCGGTCATCTTATCAAAATGAATCTCGTGTAGTTCGGATTCATGGTGACTCGTGTAGTTCGGTCATCTTATAAAATTGAATCTCGTGTAGTTCGGATTCATGGTGACTCGTGTAGTTCGGTCATCTTATTGAGGTAGTAATCTCGTGTGGTTTCGGATTACTAAGGCTCGTGTAGTTCGGCCAACCTCGATGTTGTGAAGATAGTAATCTCGTGTGGTTTCGGATTACTAAGGCTCGTGTAGTTCGGCCAATCTTCATTGTGGTATTTGGTTCTCGGTATTGGGTTAAGGTGTTAACCTTGTTCGTTTATATTGTTATATATTAATGTATTGTTGTGTTGTAGCTAACCCTCTGGGTGTAGCTATTTGGCGTTGTTCACATCGTCGTTGGTGAACTTATATTGTCGTTGTATCATTAGCTCGTTGCTTAGAGATCGTACGGTATGCTTAGTGTAGTGCCTTATATATGGATGCCTCGGTATGCGGTATTTGTTATTTTGTGGCGTGTCCATTTTATACATATATATGTATGTAGTATATTATCATTCACTAAGCGTTAGCTTACCCTCTCGTTGTTGACTCTTTTTATAGATTGCATGCGGATGGTGGCTCGGGTAAGCGCGAGGATTAGAGGACTTGCATAGTTTGCGTAGAAGGCTTGCTTTTGGATTTATTAGGATTGGGTAGCGTATCCCCAATCGCCATGCTCGGCTTTGTTTTGTATTAAAAGTCTTATGGTCGAAAATTGTATTTGGTACTTAAGGGGTAATTTGGGTCAATGTGGGCCCCGCTTCGTAAACATAATTTTATTAATAGAACGTGCTAGTTTTTATATATGGAACATGGGGTTAAAAGCGTTACGCCTAAATATGTCGGGAACTAGTCAAACATTTTCGCATTTAAAGACTTTCCGGACAGTCAGGTTTGGCGCGCCGCGCGGCCTATATGGCGCGCCGCGCCAGGTGGCAGTTCAGCAATTTTTTATTTTTATTTTGTATTTTCACGTGGTTTGTTCGCGGGTTGGTTTGGGTTGATACAAGTGGTATCAGAGCATGGTCTAAGGGATTTAGGTGACTTGAGATAGGTGCCTAGACTTAGACTTGTGTGTGCTTAAATTGTTACGGGACTTGTAGGATTACGGGTCGGAATGGGTTTGGTTAGTGCCTTGACTATAGGTTGACTAACGTTTATATTAGTAATGCGGATATTATTAATATGTTGTTGAGTTGTGATAATAATTCTCGCGTGTGTTTGTACCGCGTAGAATTTTGGTTGAGTTTGTGTATATCATCGAGCGAGACGGTCGTTGTACTAACGAGTCGATGCGGCATGTGTGCGTAATAAGAACTTGCAAACCTTATTACGGGTGAAAATAGTGTCTAACAAGTGATGTACGATGAGTGTTTAGCAAGATGGGGCTGTGTTGTGCGTACGGTTTTACACGTTCGTGGACTAATCGTTTTGCATTCTTTAGAATGACGACGCGAAACGAGACCGAGGCGAATGACGTGGAGTTTAACACTAGGGTTGTGGCCGCCGTTGCGGAGCAAATGGGTGCGTTAGAAGAAAGAATGGAAAGGAGGTATTCCGAACTTCAAAGTAGTGGTGAAATGGAGCGTTATCTTAAGAGCTTCATGAGGACTAAACCCCCGATGTATGACGGAAAGCCGGATCCTTTGGTAAGCACAACTTGGATTTCGGACGTCGAAGGGTGTTTCCGTACTATTGATTGCCCTCCCGAGAGAAAGACGAGACTCGCTACGAGTTTGTTGCGGGGTAGGGCAAGGGATTGGTTGGATGGTAAGATTGATCTTGTCGGTGGCGAGACGTTTATGGCTTTATCGTGGGACGACTTTAAGGAGGAATTCTTCGAGGAGTTCCGGACTTCGGCCGATGTGTGGGAATTGCGTAATGAGTTGCGAAATTTGCGACAAGGATCTATGGATTTGAGTACTCTCAAGACGACCTTTATGGCGAAGGCTCGTTTTTGTCCAGAGTATTTGGGGAATGATCGTTTGTTGATGGGAGATTTCTATCGGACCTTGAATGATGACTTGAAAAGTAAAATTAGCCGGGGTCAAGCGAAATCGTTTTCGGAATTATTCGACTTGGCTAGAGGTTTCGAGTCGTATTCACGATCGAAAAAGGGTGAACCTTCAAGTGAGCGAAGGGTCGTTTCTTATGGTGCTCCGAGTAAGAGGGCTAAGGGTCCGAGTGTGAGCACGGGTGGTACGCGAGCGGGTATGTCGGATTCTAGTGCGGCTAGATGTTATAATTGTGGCGTGAGGGGTCACAAGTCTTGGGAATGTTCGGTACCAAAGGGTGATGGTATGGTGTGCTTCAATTGCCAAAAAGAAGGACATCGTAAGTCGGAATGTCCCAAGTTAGCGGGGACGGGTGATGCCAGGAGACGTTAAGGTACGTTTAATTTTGATAAATATGTCTTTTGATTATTTATTAAATGCCGTTTGAGTTTGAGTTGCGTGCCTTTGTTGTGCATGTTATGCTATGGGTGACGTTCCTAATGGAAGTACCCTATGTTGATGTTTGATTGACGGGCGAAGGGCGTAAGACTTGGTGCAACCAAGCATTCCTTAGTATTTGGGAAACGTTTCTACCAAGCCACGGAAATGGTTTTGGTGTTTGGTTGTTAAGCGCGTGTTCGCTTTTATGTTGAAGTGACGAATCATGAGGTTTGTCGGTTGGTTGGAACCCTTGAGATCGAGTGTTTTAAATCTCGATGTGTGTTGGTAATGGAGTCTTTATGACGCGACATTAGGTGCCTCTTTTATACCTACTAGCGTGGTGTTCGACTCCGATTGTGTTGCGGTACACTTTTTGTACAAAGTGTTTAAGGGTTGGTTAAAATCCTTCGTGTGCTCAAGGTTGGAGCAAGATGTGGTAATGGGTCGTGTGAGCCCAATTGTTGGTAAAGTCTACCTGTGGTAGCATTGTGCGGTTGTACGAGTTGTGGATATGGAACGTGGTTCTAAGTGGGGGGAGTTACACTCCCGCACGAGGAAGTTTTAGTGTGAGATTTCGGATGATGCTATTGGTAAATCCGGAAAATGTTGTCGAGACCTGGTTGGGTCGATTTGTGGTAGAGTACAATTTCGGATAAATTGTACTTATGGTTTGGATTTGAATCATCACTGAGGTGGTAACGTGGTAAATCTCATAGAGAGATAATGGACGTGTTTGGCGAGCAAGGTGAAATCCTCCGGTTAAGGGAGGTGTGTGTCGGGTTCTCTTGTGGAGAATTATTGTTTGGTACCTATGTTTGGTATAGGTGGTTCTTGCTCGATTATGGTATGGTTGTTTGATGAAGCATGATCTTTAGGGTCCGCTGACTTCATCATGGGAATACGTGATTGGTGGAGCATGACTTTCGGGGTCCGCTGACTTCATCATGAGCGTGGTGTTATATCGGTGAAGCATGATCTTCGGGTCCGCTGATTTCATCCGGTGTTGTGATCGGTGAAGCATGATCTTCGGGTCCGCTGACTTCATTCGGTGTTGTGATTGGTGGAGCATGACCTTCGGGGTCCGCTGACTTCATCAAGGGAGTAGTGTTATGTCGGTATGGTGTAACACTATCGGGAAATGCGAGTACCGGTGGGAAATGCGAGTACCATTCCTGTGTTGAGATTGTGGATCGCGTGTGTTTTCGGATTCACGATGACGCGTGTAGTTCGGTCATCTTATTGGAATGAATCTCGTGTAGTTCGGATTCATGGTGACTCGTGTAGTTCGGTCATCTTATTGAGGTAGTAATCTCGTGTGGTTTCGGATTACTAAGGCTCGTGTAGTTCGGCCAACCTCGATGTTGTGGAAGTGAATCTCGTGTAGTTCGGATTCACAAATGACTCGTGTGGTTTCGGTCATTGTATTGAGGAGTGAGTCTCGTGTAGTTCGGATTCACAATTGACTCGTGTAGTTCGGTCATTCCTCCGGGATAGTGACTCTCGTGTAGTTCGGATTCACTATGGCGCGTGTAGTTCGGCCATTCCCGATTGTTGTTGTGGTGAAGGTAGTGAGTCGCGTGTAGTTCGGATTCACTAGGGCGCGTGTGTTTTCGGCCAGCCTTCGTGTCGTGTGATTTATTGGTTGTTTGATACACCAATGGTAGGGTCGTAAGGACCATGTTGCGGGAACTATCGGTCGTTTTATACGTCGATGGTGGGGTTGTGAGGACCATGTTGTGGGATTAGTGAGGCGATAACCGTGTTTCGCTCACATGTTTGTTACGGGTGTGACGATGGTTGATTTCGTACACCTTGGGTTTTGCGTTTCCATAGTCATTTTGGGCGCTATCCGTTCTAGCCGTTGGATTATGATGTTACGGTAGTTGCGTATTGGTCGTATTGCGCACTACAATGGATGTCTAGTGATTGGTGTAATCCGTAAGGGTTCGTTTGGTTCGGTCTTCATCGTTTCGGATTGTTGACTTTAGGATTTAAACTTGGTTGCTTTTAGCATTGTACTTGGTAATGATACGCTAGAGGGTTGATATCTCGGTTCGAGATTGGTTGAGTTTCCCGATGTGAGGGATTGAGCACGGTTTTAGTGCTCGGATTGTGATTTGTTAAATCGCGTGTGACGATTTTGGTTGTTAGAGGTGATTCATTGGGAAGAGTTGCCTAGGAAAGTCGGATTGGGACGTATGTTTGAGGACCGTGGAGTGTGGTCCGTTTGGTTAAGTGACGAGGATCACGAGGACGTGATCGAGTTTAAGTGGGGGAGAGTTGTAAGACCCGAATATTTATCTTGTATACTTGTGTATTATGGTGTTCAAGGGTGTGGGTTTTATTGTATATAAATTAAAATGCAAAAGAAACTGTTTCAGTAGGATCGCACGCCGCGCGGGTTTGGGGCGCGCCGCGCCATTTGGCGCTGACAAAATCCTTTGTTTTAATTGGTTTAAATGAAGGGTATTTGGGTAATTTCACTTGGGGCCGGATTTGTGAACCATATTAGCTGGTTTGGATCAGTTTTGGATCATTTTCACATCCATTCATCACTCCCAACTATCTAGAGAGAGAGAGAGAGATTCTAGAGAGAGATTTGGGGTTTTGGAGAAGAAGGAGGCCGTTTGGATCAAAAGCTCGGGTTCTAAAGTTATTCCTCTCGTTCTTGGCTACGCGGTGATAGTATTGGTAAGCTCAAACTCCGAATTTCATCTATTTGATTTGATATTCAAGTTAGGGTTTGAGTTAGTTTGATGAAAAACCCTTTTAGATGATCAAATGGGTTTAGTGATGCTAGTAATTGGGTTTATTGTTAATTGTGGGTGGATTTTGGGTTGGTGAACTAATTGGCCATGTTTAGGACTCGAAATTGAGTTTAATCACTTAAGTTAGTGATTATGGAAGTATTGAAACCCATTTAAAGTTATTTTGTTGACTAACTTTGACTTTGGGTCAAATTAGGGTTTGGTGGTGATTATGAACCAATTGGCGATTTAATGAGGTTTATAAACTTAAAATGGATTAAGTTGAAGTATAAAACCGAGTTAAATGTGTTTTGGTGTCAAAACTTATAAAGAATGAGATTTTGACCTTTATGGGCCAAAATTAGGGTTTTGGTGTCAAAATGGGTATGACACGTGGTTAACACTTGAGTTCGGGTTTAATTGGCGTATTAGGACCATTCCCACTTGTGTTAGTGATTATTGGTTAGTTTTGGGCACGGTTTGTGCTTAGAAGTGCATTTGGGTCGAAATTGCACTAAGTGACGAATTGGGTTGATTTGTAAATCCACTCTAAGTGTATTGTTGTAATTGTGATAATGGAATAGGTACTTTCCATTGGCGAGTTGCGGATTACTTGGAAGCATTCTTCAAGACTTCAAGGTGAGTGATAATATCCTATGTGCATATGTATGTGTAGGATGGGTGCTGGTCGGGTGAAGTGATTCTCGGCTATAGAGCTCACTTCACATATAGGTGGATTTGATAGACTTGCGTTTAGATCCAATTGGCACGGTTGTGCGTTTTGGTTGACCATATTTGGCGAGGTACACGTTTTGTGTGTACACTATCACACGTGGTTGTGATGTGGATGATATAACCCCAATGACGAAGGGTTTTGAGTTGTAGAAGTGAATCACGTGTAGTTCGGATTCACGATGACGCGTGTAGTTCGGTCATCTTATCAAAATGAATCTCGTGTAGTTCGGATTCATGGTGACTCGTGTAGTTCGGTCATCTTATCAAAATGAATCTCGTGTAGTTCGGATTCATGGTGACTCGTGTAGTTCGGTCATCTTATTGAGGTAGTAATCTCGTATGGTTTCGGATTACTAAGGCTCGTGTAGTTCGGCCAACCTCGATGTTGTGAAGATAGTAATCTCGTGTGGTTTCGGATTACTAAGGCTCGTGTAGTTCGGCCAATCTTCATTGTGGTATTTGGTTCTCGGTATTGGGTTAAGGTGTTAACCTTGTTCGTTTATATTGTTATATATTAATGTATTGTTGTGTTGTAGCTAACCCTCTGGGTGTAGCTATTTGGCGTTGTTCACATCATCGTTGGTGAACTTATATTGTCGTTGTATCATTAGCTCGTTGCTTAGAGATCGTACGGTATGCTTAGTGTAGTGCCTTATATATGGATGCCTCGGTATGCGGTATTTGTTATTTTGTGGCGTGTCCATTTTATACATATATATGTATGTAGTATATTATCATTCACTAAGCGTTAGCTTACCCTCTCGTTGTTGACTCTTTTTATAGATTGCATGCGGATGGTGGCTCGGGTAAGCGCGAGGATTAGAGGACTTGCATAGTTTGCGTAGAAGGCTTGCTTTTGGATTTATTAGGATTGGGTAGCGTATCCCCAATCGCCATGCTCGGCTTTGTTTTGTATTAAAAGTCTTATGGTCGAAAATTGTATTTGGTACTTAAGGGGTAATTTGGGTCAATGTGGAACCCGCTTTGTAAACATAATTTTATTAATAGAACGTGCTAGTTTTTATATATGGAACATGGGGTTAAAAGCGTTACGCCTAAATATGTCGGGAACTAGTCAAACATTTTCGCATTTAAAGACTTTCCGGACAGTCAGGTTTGGCGCGCCGCGCGGCCTATATGGCGCGCCGCGCCAGGTGGCAGTTCAACAATTTTTTTTTATATTTTGTATTTTCACGTGGTTTGTTCGCGGGTTGGTTTGGGTTGTTACATGAAATATTAACTCATTCTCTCTGAAGAATTTATATGTATATCTTATATATATAAACCATAATAAATCTTTCTGTACTAAGCTATTATGTATGGAAGTTAACTACTCGGTTAATTCATATTACTAATATGCTATGATGTACATTCTTCGTTAGCGACTTAATCATCGTTAACTATAATCTCTGTTTCAATTCAATGAATTTCATTTCATAATAAATCAAGTGTATTATTCAATTACATAATTGATTTTACATTTTCATTTTCGATGTACTCGAAACTTTCCAGAAAACATCATATGTGCCTTGTAAGGTTCACAAAATTCCACGAGCACCAACTTCCTTCACCGAGGAATATCAATAAGAATAAATAATGAGGTATTGATTTCATTAGTGAAATACTCCGTGAAGATTATGTAATCTCTAATGTTTTAGAGATTATTCATTTCTAATTCAAGTCAAAAATTAAATGAGCTTAATATGATATTAACTCATTAAATCTGTATTACATCTGAAGAAATATACATACATATATTTTCATAAAGACTGTAATAAAAATTCTTTTGTATAAAATATTACTTGTGAAATCTTTAACGGGTAGGTAATACTCGGAAAATATATAAGTTCACAATTAATATGTTACACTGTACATTCTTCAACTTTGATTCAAAAATTATTAACAATGCTCACAACGATACACAATCGTTTTCATCCAAATTCAATTACATATTCTGATATTGACGGATTAGAATCCAAGTCATAACTCTGAACCCGTGACATCATTCTTAGATCTCTACATCTTTTAAAGCTATACTTTGACTTCAAAACTATGCAAGATCCTTTAGCATTGTTTTTACCGAAAATAATCTTGCAATCCCTTTTCAAAGTATCCAGCTTTACCACACTTCCAACCAGTCAACTTCGACTTTTCAGATTAGCCTTATTATAACCTTGACATATACGTTCTTGTTACTGAGGAACCTTTCATGTCCCACCACATTAGCAGTAAATTTACCAACAACTTCATTGATCTTTGACCTTCCGAAAAATCATTATACTCATTGAAACCCTATCATTTACTCATCCACATCTTGTAACAATAATTGCCATACCAACTACCGGGAATTAGCAATCAGTATTTTGAATTTCGCAGCAATTCTACGCCAACAGTTATATATATACATATAATGTCTATCTTCTAGACTTACACACTTCGAATGTGAAGTTTCTGAAAAACACCCCAAACTGCGAAATTAGTTCTCCGAAATTGGAAAAATGCTGATGAAGCAGCAAAAACTGTAAACGACCTTAACAGTCAAAAGTTTGATGATAAAGAATAGTATGGTGGTAAAGCTGAGAAAAAGAGAAGGTTTGGAACTGGAAAACGGATTGAGCAGACAATGAAGGGGGCTGTGGACAAATCACAAAGACTAAACCTGCCTTCAAAGAATACAAATGATTCAGTGTCTGCTGAAATCCTTAGCAAATACCTTGCTCCTTACTCTAAAACCTTTGCGGACAATATTCTTCATCATCATCTTATCTTAAATATTCTAAGATATCATCGTATCTCCCATTATAAATATCCTCCATATTTCTGAAGATATTTTCATAACCATTCTTATCTGAAATCATTACCTCTTCACGCTATCTGTGTTACATCATAAAAGAAACTATTTTAGTTTCTAAAATCTAAAAAATTCAAAAAAATTGATGTTTTGAAGTAATATTGGGAATTGAAGCATGAGTTAGTATAATATAATGACACTTGATCAACGTGATTATATTACAGTAAATCATGCTGAGTTTCTAATGGAACGTGATAAAGGTTCACAGATCACACCCTCATCATGAACCATGTTACATAACTCTTTCATTCTATATAATCTCTAAATATATCAAGAAAATATTTTCTTGACGATTCGGTCTTTTCAGGATATTCTGGTAATTTGACAAATCAAATCGTGCTATTACCTTTCCTTTCTACTTTGTATATTATGATCATTCGAAACTTCATACCTACGAATTCTGGACCATTATTCACTTGACTTGAAGTCGGGAAGAGAAAACAAAAGCATGAAGCTCTAAAATATAATGGAAAATATAAAGCCCGATAACAACCCCGAAATTTACAAACTGTGTATATCGATGCGTAATGAAAAATACTATAACCCCAAGGTAATAGTAGAAGAAAATAACTTCCTCTGGTGGCAGATGAAAAAGAAGAATGAAGGATACGATAGCCAGGAAAATATCAATAATCAGAACTGGATTAAGCATTTTCACAATCTATTGGGATGTATGAAATAAGGAAGAAGATTATAGGAGTGGTGAAAATAAATGAAACAGAAGAGGTCAATTTATAGCAAAATATCAGACATAGCAATCGAGGAAGATTACGCATTTAATCAAAGGAAATCTTAATTTCCTTAAATTCCGAAGAATCAAATCTTATTTAGATTATGAAAATTTTCTATTCCTTAAATTTCAGAAATCAATCTTTACTACGTCATAAGTTAAAACAAATCTCTATTCTCCATTTCACTGTATTACGATAACTTCCCTCATACGCTTCGAGTAATCGGATTATTTTATCCATATTATTCAACGGTGATGAAATTCTATTTATCAACTCATATTCGTCATGAAAACATTTTTATTGTTAGCCATGACGACCTCACTCAAATTTCGGGACGAAATTTCTTTAACGGGTAGGTACTGTGATGACCCGGAAAATTTCGACTTATTTTGAACCAAATTCTCGATATGATTTAATGTTTCCGACACGATAAGCAAAGTCTGTAAAATTGAATCTCAAAATTTTTGAACTATTCAATTACCCATCGACTCTTCTCGACGATTCACGAACAATTATATGTAAAAAGATACATATATACACTATAACTTGAAAGCGTAACAAAGTATTAATTGTATGATACTGTGCATAAAACTTATTGCTTTAAATATCTATTTGAATATATATGATAAGTTGGAATTGTAATTGTATGAATAACTTGCGATGTGTATTTAAAAAGTGTTTATGAATATTAACTTGGTTATTAAACGTTTTGATTTAAAACAATATTATTAAATATACTTTGATAGATAACGAGACGATGATTTATAGAAGTATATGACCAAAACACTCAAATGTATAAGTTATATTTCGAGTGATATAGTTTATGGATAGTTAATTCTATATTTTGACAAATGTACGAGTCACGAAAGGTAAAGTGCCAGTTTTCTCAGTGTACGAAAGGACGTTCAAAAAACCGGAACCGGGACATAAGTCAAGTGACGACGTATGACTTATCGGAACAAAAATTACAAGTCAACTAGACAAGAGAATATAATATATTATATAATTAATTAATTTAAATTATATATATTATATATATTATATTTAATTATTTCGACAAGCAAAACCACAAAAAAATTGTGAGCTGGATTTTGGGGCCATGCGATCGCATGGGAAATAGGCATAAAACCCATGCGATCGCATGAGGTCAGATTTCAGGAAAGGTCTATAAATTGAATTTGTTTTTGCTCGATTACACACACATATCCTCACATCCCTCTGCTCTCTTTATATATTATTATTATTATTATTATTATTATTATTATTATTATTATTATTATTATTATTATTATTATTATTATTATTATTATTATACATAAAATACTACGACGAGGTCATGAGCGTGTCACTTCAAAACAAGCTTTTCGAACGGGATAGAGCTAAGGAAATTATGGGTTATAGCTATGGAGGTTATGGGTAATATTTGTGGGTATTGTTTGAAAGTCAAACCTAGTGTTTATCATCTCTGTTGCATCTACGTACTTTCCTGCAATATTGAATCACAATATTGATACGTGAGCATTCATATCTTATCTTTTATATATTAATAGTGTATACATGTCTAGTGCTCGAGTATATATGTTTATGCATGCTTGTATGCTAAATTTTGTCGTTAGATAGTTATGATGAATCACAAATTAAATACATATATTACTGATAAAAGGTATATGATATGCATGTTTTTGGAAAGCTGGCGAAAAATTAATAACTTTTCATTTAAAAATCGCGTAATTTTGATGAACGAATTAAAAGATATGGTCAAATGAATTATGATTGACGTTAATTAGAATTGCTTTTGAATCTGCAATTAATATTTAAACAACTTGTTTGTAAGATTGATAAATTGGATTTTTGAATATTACCAACGTAGTAAATGAATCCTTATATAAGGCACGTCTTGTTTTGTTGAACTATAGTCAAAATTGACTTTTTGAAACGACTTTGGATGACTTTTGTATGTCGATCTCGAGCATTAGGATTATGATACACTATGACCTGACCTAGCTTAATAGACATTTATTGACCAACATATGTTTTCTAGGTTGAGATCTACGGTTATTTGGTAATCCGAGTTTCGGTCAAATTTTGGTGAACGACTTTATATGTTGCTAAGGTGAGTTTCATTGCTCCCTTTTTAATTGCTTTTGTAATCTATATTTTTGGGCTGAGAATACATGCACTTTATTTTAAACGCAATGGATACAAGTACATACAAAATTCTACACCGAGTTTGAACCGAAAATCCCTTTGCTTTGGTAACTAGTAACTACCGGTTATAAGAACTGGTGGGCGCGAGTAGTTATATATGGATCCATAGGGCTTGACATCCCCGTCTGTTCCAGGTTTAGAAACCCTAACCTGAACTATTAAACAGACGTATGCTATTTGAGTTTAGTACACGTTGGTTTGCGTGTAGTGTACATGTTGGTTGCATGTATGTTAAAACAGGGGTACTTATTATATAGACATTAAAGTTTAGTTACTAGGGTGCTCAATCTTGTAGAATATTTTGATAAACGTTTCTGGATGAAACAACTGAAATCTTGTGATCCACCTTTATGTACAGATTATGCAAAACATTAAAACTATGAACTCACCAACCTCTGTGTTGACACTTGTTAGCATGTTTATTCTCAGGTTCCCTAGAAGTCTTCCGCTGTTTGATTATATGTTAGACAAGCAATGTGCATGGAGTCTTACATGGCATATTTTTCAAGGAAACGTTGCATTCACCAAATCATCACCGTGTATCTTATTTTGACTGCATTGTCAATAGAATTACTATTGTAAACTATTATTTACGGTGATTGTCTATATGTAGATATCATCAGATGTCGAAAACCTTTGATTTAAATATTCATTTATGGTGTGCCTTTTTCAAAAAAATGCAATGTTTACAAAATGTATCATATAGAGGTCAAATACCTCGCAATGAAATCGATGAATGACGTGTTCGTCCATATGGATTTGGAGCGATCGTCACATTTATGATCTTGTCTTATATCTCAATCTTACAACTAAAATCATCTAATTGTCCTAAAGACAATAAGTTCTTCTTCAAACCCTTCACGTGTCGTACACCTTGAATAGTACAAATTGTACCATCATGCATCTTCAGAATGATATCTCCAATTTCAATGATCTTTATTTCATGATCATTGCAACTATATACAGATCCTCCTGAGATACGTTCATATTGTTTGAACCATTCTCTTCTATGGGTCATGTGAAAAGTAGCTCATGAGTCAAATAACCAGATATCAACAAATGTCTTTCTGCCTTCATTTGTTACCGCTGCTTCACTAATCAAACCGGTCCCATCATCTGAAGTGCTTGCAATATTTTCTTGAAGATTTGAGTTATTTAAACTCCGACAATCCTTCTTCAGGTGACCTTTCTTGCCACAATTGTAGCATGTGTAAGTCTTCTTTCTTCGAGACTTCAGTTTACCATGATTGTGACTCCCACTTAGGCCACGTTCCGTTGATCTACCTCCTAACACTATCAAGGCCTCAACTTGTCGTGAACCGACTTATCCGTCCTCCTTATTATTGCACTGATTTTCTTCTTCTAGAATAGCAGCCACAACTTCATAATAGACTGGATACTCCGAGAGAACATTATTGGTCAAGTTAATAATGAGTTGATCGTACGAGTCAGGTAGACTCTGAAGTAAAAGTTCAGCACATTCTTTTGGCTCTATATTGTAGCTTAATGAAGCTAGTTGAGAAAATAGAGTATTCAAAGAATTAATGTGCTCATTAACTGAAGTAGATTCATTCATGCGTAGCACATAAAGTTTCATCTTAAGGAATATCTTGTTGTGGAGTGATTTGGTCTCGCACAATTTTACGAGGTGATCCAAATCTCTTTCGCCGTCTTCTTTTCTTCTATGCTTGACAAAACGCCATCTGCTAGTGCCAGATGAAGATTTGTGATAGCCTGGCCGTCCATCTCTTCCCATTTTTCATCTGTGACTTCGGTGGAACGTCCACTGATGGCCGCCAAACACTTATCCTTTCTCAGGATAGCTTTCATCTTTAGTTTCCATAACGAGAAGTTACTCCCGTTGAACTTTTCAATTTCAAATTTGGTAGACATCGCTATAATTACAATCTTCTTTTTGACAATACTACTTTTCTTAAAATAACACCCAAGGACTTTTACCGAGTGAAAATATTCTTACTTATTTCTGATGTGGACGATCCACTCCCGTGGCAACCACAGAGCATACGATAAGTAGATTAATACACACTAGATATTAGACCTTAGCTCTTGATACCACTTGTTGAGAAAAATGACACCGAATTATAGCAAACCGCAACTAATAATTGAAATAGCGATAATAAAGAGACACCGAGATTTAACGTGGAAAACCCCAATAGGGTAAAAACCATGGGCAAGGAAAGAAAACATTTCACTAATAGGAATAATATGAATTACACTTCTCTCTAATTACAAGGATAAGCACTAATCTTTATATCTCTTGTAATTAGGAGACTAAACACTCAAACTCTCTATTAACTCTTTTAGTATAATGGAGAATGTATGTATTTTGGGATTAATAAGTATGCCTCCATGATGCCTTATTTATAGTAGTAAGGAATGTGGCAGGGGTAAATAAACACGGACACTTTGGTTGGTGAATATTAACAAGTCAAATTTGCCTACACAAATTGTAGGCACCAAACAAAGTCATATTACCACAATATACATGTGGTATTTGACTAAATGAATCCACCGGCCAACTTTACTTCAACATATTAGATGTAGCTGTTAATGATAACAAAATAACCCATGTAGAATGTTTAACATTGGCCATTGTGTTTTATTTAACAAAGGTTCACATGTGCAGGTTAGCATGTTTGGTTGTTCATAAGTTCATAATGCTCATTAGGTCACTTGTTCTTCTGGACAACATTTACAGTTTTTTGTTTGTTAATAGGTGAACATATTAGCGAAAATGATAACCTGATCAGTAGGTTAACATGTTTGGATGTTAATATAAAATGTTGATTAGGTCACTTGTTCGTTAGGAATTTTCTGTGTTATTTAACAATCATGTTAATTACAGTTAGTGTTAGTAAGAAGACAACAATTGATAACATACTTGTTTGGTCACTATGCGAACATTGGCTAATGTTAACTTTTTTTTGAACGGCAATTTTTTGGCATCAGTAGATCATTTCTTTCAATGACCCTCATCATTTGCACGTAGCACACACGTTCGGGCGGAAACCCGAACCCGATCAACGGTACCCGGGAACACATCCATTCGGGCAGTGTTCCTGAATAGAGGTCTGTGAACGAATCCGGTAAAACCTCCCTATAGGGTCAATATATACCACCTCTATTGGTGTTTAATTGTTTTAAAGAAAATCATGTCATCCCTAAGGATCGAACCCATGATCTCTCCCTATCCCATGACACAAAGTACATGGGGAGAACCGTTGAGTTATGCCCGCAAGTTCTTGGCAAATGTTAACTTATTACATGTTTTTGATAACACTAGTTAATTTCCAGAGTGTAAATGAATTTTTTTTTTTTAATTATCATTCGTTAGTTTGTGTGATGAATGATCATATAAAATGCTTAGTATCATTTATAGATGTGTATGGTAATGAGTTGGTTAGTGTGTAGATGGTAATGACTTACTTTATCTAATGTTCTAATAAAGCAGGTTTAAGATCCTCTTGGAATAATCAACTAAAAAAGAAAAAACGTTCGGCTGAAGTAGAAGATAATGATTTCGACGTTTGTCCATTCGTCCAGTAAGAAATGCTTATTCTGAAGGAAAGTCTAATAGTAACAACAAAACATGTGATTCAAGCAATAAGGATGAATTAGAAGATACATTGCCTGCAATTAGAACAAGATCTTCGCCGAAGCCAATGTTTAGCACAATTAAGCGTTTGAGCAAAACGCAGAAGGAAAGCGTGAAAGCGATGAAGTTATTATGTTTTGGTATTTTTATTTCTTATTGATAGTGTATCCTCCCATCAAGACACACGAAGCTACGCTAACGAAGGTATCACGCGTAACGATGATAGATGACATAAGGTTGGATCACAAGAACGCATATGTCAAATACAAACTAAAGGCGGGATATCCTTGAAATCAAATAATGGCGCTCAAAAGACAGAAGAAGAATGCCACTAAATAAGAATCCCAATATTCAGAGTTGGTACAAATCCACTTCCGTCATACAAAGCAATCGTAACGAAGGAACGTATTGACGAAGGGATCACGGTTACCAATGGACAAGGACCTCTCCTAAAGTCACGAGATCACCTAAACTGAAGAAGAGAAGTTAACGGGTTGACCAAACTCGTTACCACTAACATCCAAATGACAAAAGAGGAATGCTGCAGGCTAACTTTCTTGGGCCAGCAGAGATTACAGTCAGTCGAAGGGAAAGTCCCCTTTGTCTCATCAGAGATTTCCTTGAAGACTGAATCTACCTAGAAAACTGGTGACAAGGCTATTACCTAACTCTATATAAAGGGGACATGATCCCTGGACAAGGCATTCACACTCAGTCATGATCACTCATACATAAACACTCTCAATGAGTTACCTCCGTATCTTGGTGGCGTAAAGTACAATACCTTCGTACTACCTTCGGGGAATCGCCAACAAGCATACATCCACCATCATATCACCCCATATCATCCATTTAGTGATCAGATCCCAACTTCTTTGTTCAGCTAAATGGGTGTGCCAAGAATTGTACAAATAATTGGTGCCATCCGTGGGACCCCACTTCAATACTTACTTTGTTTGAAAAACGCAAGATCATGGCTGAATCTGATCATCCACCGCCCGGTTTCTCTCTACCATCTGAGGTAGATCAACCTGAGATCGGAACACGGACACCTATCACTCCTGCTATGCCAATAACTACAAACTGGAATGATTCCGAACCACCACCGCTAATTGACAAAACCTCCATACTCAACAACTACGATAACATATGCGCTGTTATCAAAAAGTTGCGAGAAGAAGGGCAGTTACACAGTCGGCAAACACTGAAGTATGACAGCGATGATGTCGACGAAGAAATAGAAATGGAGGCCAGGCAAGCAAGAAGTCTCCCTCTTACCAGCCAGCCTCAGATCTTACAACCGGCAGTCCCTCCGAGTATCACTCTCCAGTCGATACCTTCACAGCCGGCTCATTCAATGACCACCACCAGTGTCCCTCTGAGTCACTCAGGAGGACCAATTACGCAGCAGTATACCTTCGGGAGCCCATTTCCTGTTGCTCCACAGAACATACCTAACGCCAGCACTATCTTACCAACCGCGGGAATCATTCCCCTGGTAACTCAGCCGAGCGCTTCATTGTCCCCAGGGTTACAATTATGGAATGAAAGTAATCCGTGGGTCAGTTTGCCTTTCCAAGGTACGTACATCGGAGGTATCTCCACAGCGAACAACCTTCACCACGGAGCTAGCGGAAATGCTGGTGGATATTTAGACCAACCTTGGAAGAGTCAGAAAACTCCTTTCGTATCTTCAATACAAAACCACCGCTACCCATCTGGATGAAGATACCATCCCACCTGGGGTATTACGAAGGAAAAGACGACCCCGATGATTTTATAAATATATTCGAAGGTGCGGCTCGAATGTCAAGATGGGATACAGCTGTGGCTTGTCACGCGTTCTCATACGTGCTCAAAAGTGATGCAAGGATCTGGTTTGACTCTTTAGTAAAAGATTCCGTCTCCAGCTTCGAGGACCTTAAACGACTTTTTAGGTCGAAGTTTAGCCAGCAAAAGAAACACAAGAAGAATCACGTCGCTGCCCACAGTATTAAGCAAAAAGATGGTAAAGCTTAGAGGGCTTTTCTCGTTCGATATACGGACGAAACCCAGTAGATTCCAGGACTCCCCGAGTCACAAAGGATCTCAGGACTCTTATATGGTTGCAGGACCCGAGCATTGGTGGAACATCTCAGTCGGGATCTCCCTGACACTTACGAAGCATTGCTAGACAAAGCATACGTTTGGCTTGACGCGAAAGACACCGCGAATAGCTTCGTGTATGAAGAAACTCAAGGCTTCAAGCGAAAAGAAAAACCAAGTCACCGTGAAGAGAAGTTTGGAAGAAGAAACGAGCGAAATAGGTTCTCCCCTTATATAAAGGAAAACACCCCTGGTATCCTCAGAATGCTGGTAAAGTCACCTAAAGAAATCCTAGCTATAGAAAAGGCCGCCCAAGCCTTCAAAACTCCACCAAAGCTAAATAGCAAAGGAAAAATGAGAGACACGAGTAAATTTTGTGACTTTCATAATGACTTCGGCCATGAAACGGATGACTGCATATAGTTAAGGCAAGCTATCGAAGAGGCAGTCAGATCTGGGAAATTAACACATTTAGTAAAGGGCATACGCAACCCGAAGGTACTGAAGCAAGAGCCCAGAACCGAAGAAAAGAAACCGAATATGGACAACGCCATACTTACGGTGGCAGAATGCTTCACAGTTAAGAAGCCAAGAACCTACAAGAGGGAAAGAAAGAGCGGAGTAATAGATTGGGAAGAGATCTCTTTCCCAGCACTTGACACGATCATTCTGTAGTGACCCGAACTTTTCCATGTTTATATATATTAAATGAAATTGTTATTTACATGATTAAGTGTTTCCAACATGTTAAGCAATCTAACTTGTTAAGACTTGATTAATTGAAATAGGTTTCATATAGACAATTGACCACCCAAGTTGACCGGTGATTCACGAACGTTAAAACTTGTAAAAACTATATGATGACATATATATGGTTATATATATAGTTAACATAATATTATGATAAGTAAACATATCATTAAGTATATTAACAATGAACTACATATGTAAAAACAAGACTACTAACTTAATGACTTCAAGACACTTATCAAAATACTTCTACTTAACAAAAATGCTTACAATTACATCCTCGTTCAGTTTCATCAACAATTCTACTCATATGCACCCGTATTCGTACTCGTACAATACACAGCTTTTAGATGTATGTACTATTGGTATATACACTCCAATTATCAGCTCTTAGCAGCCCATGTGAGTCACCTAACACATGTGGGAACCATCATTTGGCAACTAGCATGAAATATCTCATAAAATTACAAAAATATGAGTAATCATTCATGACTTATTTACATGAAAACAAAATTACATATCCTTTATATCTAATCCATACACCAACGACCAAAAACACCTACAAACACTTTCATTCTTCAATTTTCTTCATATAATTGATCTCTCTCAAGTTCTATCTTCAAGTTCTAAGTGTTCTTCATAAATTCCAAAAGTTCTAGTTTCATAAAATCAAGAATACTTCCAAGATTGCAAGTTTACTTCCAAGTTTTCTAAATCCATTCCAAGTATTCATCCAAGATCAAGAAACCTTTGTTACTTACAGTAGGTTATCTTTCTAATACAAGGTAATAATCATATTCAAACTTTAACTCAATTTCTATAACTATAACAATCTTATTTCGAGTGGAAATCTTACTTGAAATTGTTTTCGTGTCATGATTCCGCTTCAAGAACTTTCAAGCCATCCAAGGATCCTTTGAAGCTAGATCCATTTTTCTCATTTCCAGTAGGTTTATCCAAGGAACTTGAGGTAGTAATGATGTTCATAACATCATTCAATTCATACATAAAAAGCTGTCTTATTCAACGTTATAAACTATTAATCACTAGAACATAGTTTAGTTAATTCTAAACTTGTTCCCAAATAAAGTTAATCCTTCTAACTAGACTTTTAAAATCAACTAAACACATGTTCTATATCTATATGATATGCTAACTTAATGATTTAAAACCCGGAAACACGATAAACACCATAAAACTGGATATACGCCGTCGTAGTAAAATCGGGGGCTGTTTTGGTTGGGATAATTAAAAGCTAAGAAGAACTTTGATTTAAAAGCTATACTTCTGGAAAAATGATTTTTCTTATGAACATGAAACTATATCCAAAAATCATGGTTAAACTCAAAGTGAAAGTATGTTTTTCAAAATGGTCATCAAGATGTCGTTCTTTCGACGAAAATGACTACCTCTTTCAAAAACGACTTGTAACTTGTATTTCGGACTATAAACTTATACTTTTTCTATTTAGATTCATAAAGTTAAGTTCAATACAAAATCGTGGCCATTGGAATCACTCAAAACGGATTAGAAACGAAGAAATGGCGAGTAACACAAGATTGATAAAAACTACTCACTTTACCTACGTGAAAGTTAGTAATAAATCTATTCCAACCATAACCTAATCAACTTATATTGTATATTATGTAATCTTGAGATACCATAGACACGTATACAATGTTTTGACCTATCATGTCGACCAATCTATATATATATATATTGCGGAACAACCATAGACACTCTATACGTGAATGTTGGAGTTAGCTATACAGGGTTGAGATTGATTCCAAAATATATATATAGTTTGAGTTGTGATCAATACTGAGATACGTATACACTGGGTCGTGGATTGATTCAAGATAATATTTATTGATTTATTTCTATACATCTAACTGTGGACAACTAGTTGTAGGTTACTAACGAGGACAGCTGACTTAATAAACTTAAAATATCAAAATGTATTAAAAGTGTTGTAAATATATTTTGAACATACTTTGATATATATGTACATATTTGTTATAGGTTCGTGAATCGACCAGTCGCTAAGTCTTACTTCCTGACGAAGTAAAAATCTGTGAAAGTGAGTTATAGTCCCACTTTTAAAATCTAATATTTTTGGGATGAGAATACATGCAGGTTTTATAAATGATTTACAAAATAGACACAAGTACGTGAAACTACATTCTATGGTTGAATTATCGAAATCGAATATGCCCCTTTTTATTAAGTCTGGTAATCTAAGAATTAGGGAACATACACCCTAATTGACGCGAATCCTAAAGATAGATCTATTGGGCCTAACAAACCCCATCCAAAGTACCGGATGCTTTAGTACTTCGAAATTTATATCATATCCGAAGGGTGTCCCGGAATGATGGGGATATTCTTATATATGCATCTTGTTAATGTCGGTTACCAGGTGTTCACCATATGAATGATTTTTATCTCTATGTATGGGATGTGTATTGAAATATGAAATATTGTGGTCTATTGTTACGATTTGATATATATAGGTTCAACCTATAACTCACCAACATTTTTGTTGACGTTTAAAGCATGTTTATTCTCAGGTGAATACTAAGAGCTTCCGCTGTTGCATACTAAAATAAGGACAAGATTTGGAGTCCATGTTTGTATGATATTGTGTAAAAACTGCATTCAAAAAACTGATTTCGATGTAACATATTTGTATTGTAAACCATTATGTAATGGTCGTGTGTAAACAGGATATTTTAGATTATCATTATTTGATAATCTACGTAAAGCTTTTTAAACCTTTATTTATGAAATAAAGGTTATGGTTTGTTTTAAAAATGAATGCAGTCTTTGAAAAATGTCTCATATAGAGGTCAAAACCTCGCAAAGAAATCAATTAATATGGAACGTTTTTAATCAATAAGAACGGGACATTTCAGTTGGTATCAGAGCGTTGGTCTTAGAAAACCAGAAAATTTGCATTAGTGTGTATTATCGAGTTTGTTAGGATGCATTAGTGAGTCTGGACTTCGACCGTGTTTTCTTTAAAAATGATTGCTTAACATTTTTGTTGGAAACTATATATTATTAACATGTATATATTATGTGATATATTAATCTCTTAACATGTTTGATATTGTGTGATAGATGTCTACCTCTAGCACAAATCCCATTGACTCACCTAATAATAACGAAGAGTCGAATATATATTGGACTGATTCACAAGTTCTCGAAGAAGAACCGGAAGAAGAATCAGAACCGGAAGAAGAATCAGAACCGGAAGAGGAGGAACCGGAGGAGGAAATAGAACCGGTGGGGGAAATAATAAAACGGTTAAGTAAAAGAAAATCCTCAACCAACCGACCAAGGTTAATTATGGTCAATGGTGTTTCCGCTAAGGAATCAAAATATTGGGAGGATTACCAATTCTCCGATGAATCGGATTCCGACGAGAATTCCGATGATGTTATAGAAATTACTCCAACTGAATTTAAAAAGGCAAAAGAAAATAATAAGGGAAAGGGCATAAAAATAGAGAAATCTAATTCCAACCCCGATGAACTTTATATGTATCGTCAACCCCCGAAGCCCTTAAGTTGTAACAATGACCCGGGAACCTCTAAACCACCAGGTTTTTCTAAACCGTTGTGGAAAACGACAGCTCGTATTAGGGGAACATCATATATCCCTAGAAACTTGGAAAAACGAACCAAAACCGAAGAAGAAGAAACGAGCGAGTAGGAATAAGATAGTTGTATTCGTGTGGTGTAATATATGTAATATAGTGTGCTTATGCTTTATGATATATGCAAAAATTGCTTGTATTAATAAGTATTTTTTTTATGAATCTAACTCTTGTCTATTTTACAGTATAAAAACACAAAATGGATAGACAACCCAATATTTTAAGAGACCTACCCGGAGACATGATTGATAAAATCTTGTCTAGAGTCGGTCAGAATTCTTCGGCACAACTATTTACGGCGAAATCAGTTTGTAAGACATTCGAAGAACGTTCCAAAAATGTCTTGGTTTATAAGAGACTTTCGTTTGAAAGATGGGGGATATCACATTGGGAAACCCATAAGTTACGATGTGTTTACTTTGACGCATATATTGCGGGGAACCCAAATGCTATTTTACGCAACGGGTTAAGAAATTATTTTGACTCAATGTATCCGAATATAGGACTTCATGATTTAGAAAAAGCGGCTAACATGCAACATAAAGAAGCATGCTATGCTTACGGGTTAGTAATGTTCGCTTCTCACCAAAGTGAGAAAAAGAACATCGAGCTACAACTATTAAACAAAACGTTCCCACAAGTGACGGAGTCGCTAATTGGGGTAAGAAATGAGTTTTTTAGGTTATTACGAGACTGTTGGTCATTACGTAACCTTCGCCCTTTTGACGATGTTACAACACGTTGTCATACTATCGGTCACAACGGTTACGTTCTGCAAGACCAAGGATGGGAAGTGGTATTAGTAAAACCAGAATGCATGACTTGTTTCTGGACGTATGAATTACGTGTCTTTGTTGCATTTGCTGAACGCCTTATTTATTAACTAGAATTATCTTCGCAACTACTTTGTATCAAAGTTTTATGTGCTATATTTCATGCTATATGTAAAATAGCGGTATTGTAAGTTTGCAAGTTATTGTATAAAGGTTTGAATATGATATTTTTTTTTTTGTTGTGATTAGTTTTTTATATAGAATTGTAGTAGTTGAAATGGTATGTTAGCTACTAAGTATGAACTTAACGGGTAGGTACTACCCGAATTAAAGAGTATAAAACGCTAATATGAAGAAAGAGCTTTTATAAATAAGTTCATATTACGCTACGAAATACTATTGACTACTCTTGATATTCTATATGATTAACTTGTTCCATTTGACTATTTTGAAGGAAATGGCACCGACTACTCGACACACCGTGAATATGAATGAAGAGGAATTCCGTACTTTTCTAGCTTCAAACATAGCCGCAGTACAGGCTGCGCTACATACCAACAATAACCTTGGATCTAGCAGTATAGAAAATCGTGTAGTATGCACCTACAAAGAATTCACTGCCTGCAAACCTTTGGAATTTGATGGAACCGAAGGACCGATCGGATTGAAACGGTGGACCGAGAAGTTCGAATCGGTGTTTGCCATAAGTAAGTGTACTGAAGAGGACAAAGTGAAGTACGCTACGCATACCTTCACAGGTTCTGCGTTAACATGGTGGAATACCTATCTAGAGCAAGTGGGACAAGATGATGCGTACACACTACCGTGGTCAGCATTCAAGCACTTGATGAACGAGAAGTACCGTCCCAGAACCGAGGTCAATAAGCTCAAGACAGAACTTAGAGGGTTACGAACCCAAGGATTTAATATTACCACGTACGAAAGACGATTCACAGAATTGTGCCTATTGTGTCCGGGAGCGTTCGAAGATGAGAAAGAGAAGATCGACGCGTTAGTGAAAGGATTACCGGAAAGAATCCAAGAAGATATAAGTTCACACGAGCCCACCTCCATACAACAGGCATGTAGAATGGCTCACAAACTAGTGAACCAGATTGAGGAAAGAATTAAAGAACAGACGGCTGAAGAGGCCAATGTGAAGCAAGTCAAAAGAAAGTGGGAGGAAAACGGTGATAAGAATCACCAATACAACAAGAACAGCAATTACAACAATAATCGCAACAATTATCCCAACAATCGCAACATCAATCGCAACTACAACAAACGGCCCAACAACAACAACAACAACAACAACAACAACAGCAACTACAACAATCATCCTAACAACAATAACAACCGCAACAACAACAACAATCAGAAGCAGGTATGCCAAAGGTGTGAAAAGAAACACTCGGGGTTCTGCACCAAATTTTGCAACAAGTGTAAAAGAAATGGTCATAGCGCAGCGAAGTGTGAGGTCTACAGACCAGGGGTTAATAGAACGAAAGGAACAAATGGTGTCAGAACGAGTAATGGCGGAGCAAGTAGTGTCGGAGCAAGTTATGCCAATGTAGTTTGTTATAAATGTGGAAAACTGGGCCACATTATTAGAAATTGCCCGAACCAGGAGAACACGAATGGACAAGGCCGCGGAAGAGTTTTCAATATTAATGCGGCAGAGGCACAGGAAGACCCGGAGCTTGTTACGGGTACGTTTCTTATTGACAATAAATCTGCTTACGTTTTATTTGATTCGGGTGCGGATAGAAGCTATATGAGTAGAGATTTTTGTGCTAAATTAAGTTGTCCATTGACGCCTTTGGATAGTAAATTTTTACTCGAATTAGCAAATGGTAAATTAATTTCAGCAGATAATATATGTCGGAATCGAGAAATTAAACTTGTTAGCGAAACATTTAAGATTGATTTGATACCAGTAGAGTTAGGGAGTTTTGATGTAATAGTTGGCATGGACTGGCTGTAGAAGGTGAAAGCAGAGATCGTATGTTATAAAAATGCAATTCGCATTGTACGAGAAGAAGGAGAACCCTTAATGGTGTACGGAGAAAAGGGCAACATGAAGCTACATCTTATTAGTAATTTGAAGGCACAAAAACTAATAAGAAAAGGTTGCTATGCTATTCTAGCACACGTCGAGAAAGTACAAACTGAAGAAAAGAGCATCAATGATGTTCCCGTCGCAAAAGAATTTCCCGATGTATTTCCCAAAGAATTACCGGGACTACCTCCACATCGATCTGTTGAATTTCAAATAGATCTTGTACCAGGAGCTGCACCAATAGCTCGTGCTCCTTATAGACTCGCACCCAGCGAGATGAAAGAACTGCAAAGCCAACTGCAAGAACTATTTGAACGTGGTTTCATTCGACCAAGCACATCACCATGGGGAGCTCCTGTTTTGTTTGTCAAGAAGAAAGATGGTACATTCAGGTTGTGTATCGACTACCGAGAGTTGAACAAACTTACCATCAAGAACCGCTACCCACTACCGAGAATCGACGACTTATTTGATCAACTACAAGGCTCGTCTGTTTATTCAAAGATTGACTTACGTTCCGGGTATCATCAAATGCGGGTGAAAGAAGATGATATTCCAAAGACTGCTTTTAGGACGCGTTATGGTCATTACGAGTTTATGGTTATGTCGTTTGGATTGAATAGCGCACCAACTGTGTTCATGGACCTTATGAACCGAGTGTGTGGACCATACCTTGACAAGTTTGTCATTATTTTCATTGATGACATACTTATTTACTCAAAGAATGACCAAGAACACGGTGAACATTTGAGAAAGGTGTCAGATGTATTGAGGAAGGAAGAATTGTACGCTAAGTTTTCAAAGTGTGCATTTTGGTTGGAAGAAGTTCAATTCCTCGGTCACATAGTGAATAAAGAAGGTATTAAGGTGGATCCGGCAAAGATAGAAACTGTTGAAAAGTGGGAAACCCCGAAAACTCCGAAACACATACGCCAGTTTTTAGGACTAGCTGGTTACTACAGAAGGTTCATCCAAGACTTTTCCAGAATAGCAAAACCCTTGACTGCATTAACACATAAAGAGAAGAAATTTGAATGGAAGGATGAACAAGAGAAAGCGTTCCAGTTATTGAAGAAAAAGCTAACTACGGCACCTATATTGTCATTGCCTGAAGGGAATGATGATTTTGTGATTTATTGTGACGCATCAAAGCAAGGTCTCGGTTATGTATTAATGCAACGAATAAAGGTGATTGCTTATGCGTCTAGACAATTGAAGATTCACGAACAAAATTATACGACGCATGATTTGGAATTAGGCGGGGTTGTTTTTGCATTAAAGACTTGGAGGCACTACTTATATGGGGTCAAAAGTATTATATATACCGACCACAAAAGTCTTCAACACATATTTAATCAGAAACAACTGAATATGAGGCAGCGTAGGTGAATTGAATTGTTGAATGATTACGACTTTGAGATTCGTTACCACCCGGGGAAGGCAAATGTGGTAGCCGACTCCTTGAGCAGGAAGGACAGAGAACCCATTCGAGTAAAATCTATGAATATAATGATTCACAATAACCTTACTACTCAAATAAAGGAGGCGCAACAAGGAGTTTTAAAAGAGGGAAATTTAAAGGATGAAATACCCAAAGGATCGGAGAAGCATCTTAATATTCGGGAATACGGAACCCGGTATAGGGCTGAAAGGATTTGGGTACCAAAATTTGGAGATATGAGAGAAATGGTACTTAGAGAAGCTCATAAAACCAGATACTCAATACATCCTGGAACGGGGAAGATGTACAAGGATCTCAGGAAGCATTTTTGGTGGCCGGGTATGAAAGCCGATGTTGCTAAATACGTAGGAGAATGTTTGATGTGTTCTAAGGTCAAAGCTGAGCATCAGAAACCATTAGGTCTACTTCAACAACCCGAAATCCTGGAATGGAAATGGGAAAACATTACCATGGATTTCATCACTAAATTGCCAAGGACTGCAAGTGGTTTTGATACTATTTGGGTAATAGTTGATCGTCTCACCAAATCAGCACACTTTCTGCCAATAAGAGAAGATGACAAGATGGAGAAGTTTGCACGACTGTATTTGAAGGAAGTCGTCTCCAGACATGGAATACCAATCTCTATTATCTCTGATAGGGATGGCAGATTTATTTCAAGATTCTGGCAGACATTACAGCAAGCATTAGGAACTCGTCTAGACATGAGTACTGCCTATCATCCACAAACTGATGGGCAGAGCGAAAGGACGATACAAACGCTTGAAGACATGCTACGAGCATGTGTTATTGATTTCGGAAACAGTTGGGATCGACATCTACCGTTAGCAGAATTTTCCTACAACAACAGCTACCATTCAAGCATTGAGATGACGCCGTTTGAAGCACTTTATGGTAGAAAGTGCAGGTCTCCGATTTGTTGGAGTGAAGTGTAGGATAGACAGATTACGGGTCCGGAGATAATACAAGAAACTACCGAGAAGATCATCCAAATTCAACAACGGTTGAAAACCACCCAAAGTCGACAAAAGAGCTACGCTGACATTAAAAGAAAAGATATAGAATTTGAAATTGGAGAGATGGTCATGCTTAAAGTTGCACCTTGGAAAGGCGTTGTTCGATTTGGTAAACGAGGGAAATTAAATCCAAGGTATATTGGACCATTCAAGATTATTGATTCATGTCGGACCAGTAGCTTACCTACTTGAGTTACCTCAACAACTCGCAGCTGTACATAACACTTTTCACGTCTCGAATTTGAAGAAATGTTTTGCTAAAGAAGATCTCACTATTCCGTTAGATGAAATCCAAATCAACGAAAAACTTCAATTTATCGAAGAACCCGTCGAAATAATGGATCGTGAGGTTAAAAGACTTAAGCAAAACAAGATACCAATTGTTAAGGTTCGATGGAATGCTCGTAGAGGACCCGAGTTCACCTGGGAACGAGAAGATCAGATAAAGAAGAAATACCCGCACTTATTTCCAGAAGATACGTCAACACCTCTAACTACTTAAAATTTCGGGACGAAATTTATTTAACGGGTAGGTACTGTAGTGACCCGAACTTTTCCATGTTTATATATATTAAATGAAATTGTTATTTACATGATTAAGTGTTTCCAACATGTTAAGCAATCAAACTTGTTAAGACTTGATTAATTGAAATAGGTTTCATATAGACAATTGACCACCCAAGTTGACCGGTGATTCACGAACGTTAAAACTTGTAAAAACTATATGATGACATATATATGGTTATATATATAGTTAACATAATATTATGATAAGTAAACATATCATTAAGTATATTAACAATGAACTACATATGTAAAAACCAGACTACTAACTTAATGACTTCAAGACACTTATCAAAATACTTCTACTTAACAAAAATGCTTACAATTACATCCTCGTTCAGTTTCATCAACAATTCTACTCGTATGCACCCGTATTCGTACTCGTACAATACACAGCTTTTAGATGTATGTACTATTGGTATATACACTCCAATTATCAGCTCTTAGCAGCCCATGTGAGTCACCTAACACATGTGGGAACCATCATTTTTCAACTAGCATGAAATATCTCATAAAATTACAAAAATATGAGTAATCATTCATGACTTATTTACATGAAAACAAAATTACATATCCTTTATATCTAATCCATACACCAACGACCAAAAACACCTACAAACACTTTCATTCTTCAATTTTCTTCATATAATTGATCTCTCTCAAGTTCTATCTTCAAGTTCTAAGTGTTCTTCATAAATTCCAAAAGTTCTAGTTTCATAAAATCAAGAATACTTCCAAGATTGCAAGTTTACTTCCAAGTTTTCTAAATCCATTCCAAGTAATCATCCAAGATCAAGAAACCTTTGTTACTTACAGTAGGTTATCTTTCTAATACAAGGTAATAATCATATTCAAACTTTAATTCAATTTCTATAATTATAACAATCTTATTTCGAGTGGAAATCTTACTTGAAATTGTTTTCGTGTCATGATTCTGCTTCAAGAACTTTCAAGCCATCCAAGGATCCTTTGAAGCTAGATCCATTTTTCTCATTTCCAGTAGGTTTATCCAAGGAACTTGAGGTAGTAATGATGTTCATAACATCATTCAATTCATACATAAAAAGCTGTCTTATTCAACGTTATAAACTATTAATCACTAGAACATAGTTTAGTTAATTCTAAACTTGTTCCCAAATAAAGTTAATCCTTCTAACTAGACTTTTAAAATCAACTAAACACATGTTCTATATCTATATGATATGCTAACTTAATGATTTAAAACCCGGAAACACGATAAACACCATAAAACTGGATATACGCCGTCGTAGTAAAACCGGGGGCTGTTTTGGTTGGGATAATTAAAAGCTAAGAAGAACTTTGATTTAAAAGCTATACTTCTGGAAAAATGATTTTTCTTATGAACATGAAACTATATCCAAAAATCATGGTTAAACTCAAAGTGAAAGTATGTTTTTCAAAATGGTCATCAAGATGTCGTTCTTTCGACGAAAATGACTACCTCTTTCAAAAACGACTTGTAACTTGTATTTCGGACTATAAACTTATACTTTTTCTATTTAGATTCATAAAGTTAAGTTCAATACAAAATCGTGGCCATTGGAATCACTCAAAACGGATTAGAAACGAAGAAATGGCGAGTAACACAAGATTGATAAAAACTACTCACTTTACCTACGTGAAAGTTAGTAATAAATCTATTCCAACCATAACCTAATCAACTTATATTGTATATTATGTAATCTTGAGATACCATAGACACGTATACAATGTTTTGACCTATCATGTCGACCAATCTATATATATATATATTGCGGAACAACCATAGACACTCTATACGTGAATGTTGGAGTTAGCTATACAGGGTTGAGATTGATTCCAAAATATATATATAGTTTGAGTTGTGATCAATACTGAGATACGTATACAGTGGGTCGTGGATTGATTCAAGATAATATTTATCGATTTATTTCTGTACATCTAACTGTGGACAACTAGTTGTAGGTTACTAACGAGGACAGCTGACTTAATAAACTTAAAACATCAAAATGTATTAAAAGTGTTGTAAATATATTTTGAACATACTTTGATATATATGTACATATTTGTTATAGGTTCGTGAATCGACCAGTGGCCAAGTCTTACTTCCCGACGAAGTAAAAATATGTGAAAGTGAGTTATAATCCCACTTTTAAAATCTAATATTTTTGGGATGAGAATACATGCAGGTTTTATAAATGATTTACAAAATAGACACAAGTACGTGAAACTACATTCTATGGTTGAATTATCGAAATCGAATATGCCCCTTTTTATTAAGTCTGGTAATCTAAGAATTAGGGAACAGACACCTTAATTGACGCGAATCCTAAAGATAGATCTATTGGGCCTAACAAACCCCATCCAAAGTACCGGATGCTTTAGTACTTCAAAATTTATATCATATCCGAAGGGTATCCCGGAATGATGGGGATATTCTTATATATGCATCTTGTTAATGTCGGTTACCAGGTGTTCACCATATGAATGATTTTTATCTCTATGTATGGGATGTGTATTGAAATATGAAATCTTGTGGTCTATTGTTACAATTTGATATATATAGGTTAAACCTATAACTCACCAACATTTTTGTTGACGTTTAAAGTATGTTTATTCTCAGGTGAATACTAAGAGCTTCCGCTGTTGCATACTAAAATAAGGACAAGATTTGGAGTCCATGTTTGTATGATATTGTGTAAAAACTGCATTCAAGAAACTGATTTAGATGTAACATATTTGTATTGTAAACCATTATGTAATGGTCGTGTGTAAACAGGATATTTTAGATTATCATTATTTGATAATCTACGTAAAGCTTTTTAAACCTTTATTTATGAAATAAAGGTTATGGTTTGTTTTAAAAATGAATGCAGTCTTTGAAAAATGTCTCATATAGAGGTCAAAACCTCGCAACGAAATCAATTAATATGGAACGTTTTTAATCAATAAGAACGGGACATTTCACATGAAATGTCCCGTTCTTATTGATTAAAAACGTTCCATATTAATTGATTTCGTTGCGAGGTTTTGACCTCTATATGAGACGTTTTTCAAAGACTGCATTCATTTTTAAAACACCATAACCTTTATAAAGGTTTAAAAAGCTTTACGTAGATTATCAAATAATGATAATCTAAAATATCCTGTTTACACATGACCATTACATAATGGTTTACAATACAAATATGTTACATCGAAATCAGTTTCTTGAATGCAGTTTTTACACAATATCATACAAACATGGACTCCAAATCTTGTCCTTATTTTAGTATGCAACAGCGGAAGCTCTTAGTATTCACCTGAGAATAAACATGCTTTAAACGTCAACAAAAATGTTGGTGAGTTATAGGTTTAACCTATATATATCAAATCGTAACAATAGACCACAAGATTTCATATTTCAATACACATCCCATACATAGAGATAAAAATCATTCATATGGTGAACACCTGGTAACCGACAATAACAAGATGCATTTTTAAGAATATCCCCATCATTCCGGGACACCCTTCGGATATGATATAAATTTCGAAGTACTAAAACATCCGGTACTTTGGATGGGGTTTGTTAGGCCCAATAGATCTATCTTTAGGATTCGCGTCAATTAGGGTGTCTGTTCCCTAATTCTTAGATTACCAGACTTAATAAAAAGGGGCATATTCGATTTCGATAATTCAACCATAGAATGTAGTTTCACGTACTTGTGTCTATTTTGTAAATCATTTATAAAACCTGCATGTATTCTCATCCCAAAAATATTAGATTTTAAAAGTGGGACTATAACTCACTTTCACAGATTTTTTTACTTCGTCGAGAAGTAAGACTTGGCCACTGTTGATTCACGAACCTATAACAATATATACATATATATTAAAGTATGTTCAAAATATATTTACAACACTTTTAATATATTTTGTTGTTTTAAGTTTATTAAGTCAGCTGTCCTCGTTAGTAACCTACAACTAGTTGTCCACAGTTAGATGTACAGAAATAAATTGATAAATATTATCTTGAACCAATCCACGACCCAGTGTATACGTATCTCAGTATTGATCACAACTCAAACTATATATATTTTGGAATCAACCTCAACCCTGTATAGCTAACTCCGACATTCACATATAGAGTGTCTATGGTTGTTCCGAAATATATATAGATGTGTCGACATGATAGGTCGAAACATTGTATACGTGTCTATGGTATCTCAAGATTACATAATATACAATACAAGTTGATTAAGTTATGGTTGGAATAGATTTGTTACCAATTTTTCACGTAGCTAAAATGAGAAAAATTATCCAATCTTGTTTTACCCATAACTTCTTCATTTTAAATCCGTTTTGAGTGAATCAAATTGCTATGGTTTCATATTGAACTCTATTTTATGAATCTAAACAGAAAAAGTATAGGTTTATAGTCGGAAAAATAAGTTACAAGTCATTTTTGTAAAGGTAGTCATTTCAGTCGAAAGAACGACGTCTAGATGACCATTTTAGAAAACATACTTCCACTTTGAGTTTAACCATAATTTTTGGATATAGTTTCATGTTCATAATAAAAATCATTTTCTCAGAATAACAACTTTTAAATCAAAGTTTATCATAGTTTTTAATTAACTAACCCAAAACAGCCCGCGGTGTTACTATGACGGCGTAAATCCGGTTTTACGGTGTTTTTCGTGTTTCCAGGTTTTAAATCATTAAGTTAGCATATCATATAGATATAGAACATGTGTTTAGTTAATTTTAAAAGTCAAGTTAGAAGGATTAACTTTTGTTTGCGAACAAGTTTAGAATTAACTAAACTATGTTCTAGTGATTACGAGTTTAAACCTTCGAATAAGATAGTTTTATATATATGAATCGAATGATGTTATGAACATCATTACTACCTCAAGTTTAGTAGGTAAACCTACTGGAAGTGACAAGAAATGATCTAGCTTGAAAGGATCTTGGATGGCTTGAAAGTTCTTGAAGTAGGATCATGACACAAAAACAAGTTCAAGTAAGATTTTTACTCGAATTAAGATAGTTTATAGTTATAGAAATTGAATCAAAGTTTGAATATGAATATTACCTTGAATAAGAAAGATAACCTACTGTATATAACAAAGGTTTCTTGATCTTAGATGATTACTTGGAATGGATTAGAAAGCTTGGAAGTAAATTAGTAAACTTGAAGGGATTTTTGAAGTGTTCTTGAAGTGTTCTTCCTATGATGATTATAGCTTGATTTTTGAAGTGATTTTTGATGAAGATGATGATTAACTACTGGAAAAATACGTTCATAATAGTGTGGGTGTGTTGAGAGAGAATTAGAAAGAGAATTGGAAGTGAAATGGAGTGAATGATGAGTGGTAATTGGTGAGTGGTGAGTGGGGTTAAAAGGAGTTCTAGTTAGTTGACTAGCTCATGGTAGAAGTTAAAATTGATTAGTCATACATGACATAATCAAGAGTGGAATCCCATGCTAGTTCCTATTGGTATATACCCATAGTAAGTACGTTTTGAAGCTGTGTATAATACGGGTAAAAATACGACTAGAATTCTTGATGAAAGAAAAGAATGGGAAAGTAACTGTAACCATTTTCGTTAAGTATGAGTGTTTTGATATATGTCTTGAAGTCTTCCAAAAGTATTTTAATACATCTAAATACACTACATGTATATACATTTTAACTGAGTCGTTAAGTCATCGTTAGTCGTTACATGTAAGTGTTGTTTTGAAACCTTTAAGTTAACGATCTCAATTAATGTTGTTAACCCATTGATTATTATATCTAATGAGATGTTAAATTATTATATTATCATGATATTATGATATATTAATATATCTTAATATGATATATATACATTTAAATGTCGTTACAACGATAATCGTTACATATATGTCTCGTTTCGAAATCCTTAAGTTAGTAGTCTTGTTTATATGTATATAACTCATTGTTAATATACTTATGGAGATACTTACTTATCATAATCTCATGTTAACCATATGTATATCCATATATATATATCGTCATGTCATTTTTACAAGTTTTAACGTTCGTGAATCGCCGGTCAACTTGGGTGGTCAATTGTCTATATGAAACATATTTCAATTAATCAAGTCTTAACAAGTTTGATTGCTTAACATGTTGGAAACATTTAATCATGTAAATATCAATCTCAATTAATATATATAAACATGGAAAATTTCGGGTCACTACAGTACCTACCCGTTAAATAAATTTCGTCCCGAAATTTTAAGCTGTTGAAGGTGTTGACGAATCTTCTGGAAATAGATGCGGGTATTTCTTCTTCATCTGATCTTCACGCTCCCAGGTGAACTCGGGTCCTCAACGAGCATTCCATCGAACCTTAACAATTGGTATCTTGTTTTGCTTAAGTCTTTTAACCTCACAATCCATTATTTCGACGGGTTCTTCGATGAATTGAAGTTTTTCATTGATTTGGATTTCATCTAACGGAATAGTGAGATCTTCTTTAGCAAAACATTTCTTCAAATTCGAGACGTGGAAAGTGTTATGTACAGCCGCGAGTTGTTGAGGTAACTCAAGTCGGTAAGCTACTGGTCCGACACGATCAATAATCTTGAATGGTCCAATATACCTTGGATTTAATTTCCCTCGTTTACCAAATCGAACAACGCCTTTCCAAGGTGCAACTTTAAGCATGACCATCTCTCCCATTTTAAATTCTATATCTTTTCTTTTAATGTCAGCGTAGCTCCTTTGTCGACTTTGGGCGGTTTTCAACCGTTGTTGAATTTGGATGATCTTCTCGGTAGTTTCTTCTATAATCTCCGGACCCGTAATCTGTCTATCCCCCACTTCACTCCAACAAATCGGAGACCTGCACTTTCTACCATAAAGTGCTTCAAATGGCGCCATCTCAATGCTTGAATGGTAGCTGTTGTTGTAGGAAAATTCTGCTAACGGTAGATGTCGATCCCAACTGTTTCCGAAATCAATAACACATACTCGTAGCATGTCTTCAAGCGTTTGTATCGTCCTTTCGCTCTGCCCATCAGTTTGTGGATGATAGGCAGTACTCATATCTAGACGAGTTCCTAATGCTTGCTGTAATGTCTGCCAGAATCTTGAAATAAATCTGCCATCCCTATCAGAGATAATAGAGATTGGTATTCCATGTCTGGAGACGACTTCCTTCAAATACAGTCGTGCTAACTTCTCCATCTTGTCATCTTCTCTTATTGGCAGGAAGTGTGTTGATTTGGTGAGACGATCAAATATTACCCAAATAGTATCAAAACCACTTGCAGTCCTTGGCAATTTAGTGATGAAATCCATGGTAATGTTTTCCCATTTCCATTCTGGGATTTCGGGTTGTTGAAGTAGACCTGATGGTTTCTGATGCTCAGCTTTGACCTTAGAACACGTCAAACATTCTCCTACGTATTTAGCAACATCGGCTTTCATACCCGGCCACCAAAAATGTTTCTTGAGATCCTTGTACATCTTCCCCGTTCCAGGATGTATTGAGTATCTGGTTTTATGAGCTTCTCTAAGTACCATTTCTCTCATATCTCCAAATTTTGGTACCCAAATCCTTTCAGCCCTATACCGGGTTCCGTCTTCCCGAATATTAAGATGCTTCTCCGATCCTTTGGGTATTTCATCCTTTAAATTTCCCTCTTTTAAAACTCCTTGTTGCGCCTCCTTTATTTGAGTAGTAAGGTTATTATGAATCATTATATTCATAGATTTTACTCGAATGGGTTCTCTGTCCTTCCTGCTCAAGGCATCGGCTACCACATTTGCCTTCCCCGGGTGGTAACGAATCTCAAAGTCGTAATCATTCAACAATTCAATCCACCTACGCTCCCTCATATTCAGTTGTTTCTGATTAAATATGTGTTGAAGACTTTTGTGGTCGGTATATATAATACTTTTGACCCCATATAAGTAGTGCCTCCAAGTCTTTAATGCAAAAACAACCGCGCCTAATTCCAAATCATGCGTCGTATAATTTTGCTCGTGAATCTTCAATTGTCTAGACGCATAAGCAATCACCTTCGTTCGTTGCATTAATACACAACCGAGACCTTGCTTTGATGCATCACAATAAATCACAAAATCATCATTCCCTTCAGGCAATGACAATATAGGTGCCGTAGTTAGCTTTTTCTTCAATAACTGAAACGCTTTCTCTTGTTCATCTTTCCATTCAAATTTCTTCCCTTTATGCGTTAATGCAGTCAAGGGTTTTGCTATTCTGGAAAAGTCTTGAATGAACCTTCTGTAGTAACCAGCTAGTCCTAAAAACTGGCGTATGTGTTTCGGAGTTATCGGGGTTTCCCACTTTTCAACAGTTTCTATCTTTGCCGGATCCACCTTAATACCTTCTTTGTTCACTATGTGACCGAGGAATTGAACTTCTTCCAACCAAAATGCACACTTTGAAAATTTAGCGTACAAATTTTCCTTCCTCAATACTTCTAACACCTTTCTCAAATGTTCACCGTGTTCTTGGTCATTCTTTGAGTAAATAAGTATGTCATCAATGAAAACAATGACAAACTTGTCAAGGTATGGTCCACACACTCGGTTCATAAGTTCCATGAACACAGCTGGTGCATTAGTTAAACCAAATGGCATGACCATAAACTCGTAATGGCCGTAACGTGTTCTGAAAGCAGTCTTTGGAATATCATCTTCTTTCACCCGAATTTGATGATACCCGGAATGTAAGTCAATCTTTGAATAAACAGACGAGCCTTGTAGTTGATCAAATAAGTCGTCAATTCTCGGTAGTGGGTAGCGGTTCTTGATGGTAAGTTTGTTCAACTCTCGGTAGTCGATACACAACCTGAATGTACCATCTTTCTTCTTGACAAACAAAACAGGAGCTCCCCATGGTGATGTGCTTGGTCGAATGAAACCATGCTCTACAAGTTCTTGTAATTGGCTTTGCAGTTCTTTCATCTCGCTGGGTGCGAGTCTGTAAGGAGCACGAGCTATTGGTGCAGCTCCTGGTACAAGATCTATTTGAAATTCAACGGATCGATGTGGGGGTAATCCCGGTAATTCTTTCGGAAATACATCGGGAAATTCTTTTGCTACGGGAACATCATTGATGCTCTTTTCTTCAGTTTGTACTTTCTCGACGTGTGCTAGAACAGCATAGCAACCTTTTCTTATTAGTTTTTGTGCCTTCAAATTACTAATAAGATGTAGCTTCGTGTTGCCCTTTTCTCCGTACACCATTAAGGGTTTTCCTTTTTCTCGTATAATGCGAATTGCATTTTTGTAACAAACGATCTCTGCTTTTACTTCTTTCAACCAGTCCATACCGATTATCACATCAAAACTCCCTAACTCTACTGGTATCAAATCAATCTTAAATGTTTCGCTAACCAGTTTAATTTCTCGATTCCGACATATATTATCTGCTGAAATTAATTTACCATTTGCTAATTCGAGTAAAAATTTACTATCCAAAGGCATCAATGGACAACTTAATTTAGCACAAAAATCTCTACTCATATAGCTTCTATCCGCACCCGAATCAAATAAAACGTAAGCAGATTTATTGTCAATAAGAAACGTACCCGTAACAAGCTCCGGGTCTTCCTGTGCCTCTGCCGCATTAATATTGAAAACTCTTCCGTGGCCTTGTCCATTCGCGTTCTCCTAGTTTGGGCAATTTCTAATAATGTGGCCCGGTTTTCCACATTCATAACAAACTACATTGGCATAACTTGCTCCGACACTACTTGCTCCACCATTACTCGTTCCGACACCATTTGTTCCTTTCGTTCTATTAACCCCTGGTCCGTAGACCTCACACTTCGCCGCGCTATGACCATTTCTTTTACACTTGTTGCAAAATTTGGTGAAGAACCCCGAGTGATACTTTTCACACCTTTGGCATAGCTGCTTCTGATTGTTGTTGTTGTTGCGGTTATTATTGTTATTGGGATGATTGTTGTAGTTGCTATTGTTGTTGTTGTTGTTGTTGTTGTTGTTGTTGTTGTTGGGCCGTTTGTTGTAGTTGCGATTGATGTTGCGATTGTTGGGATAATTGTTGCGATTATTGTTGTAATTGCTGTTGTTGTTGTATTGGTGATTCTTATCACCGTTTTCCTCCCACTTTCTTTTGACTTGCTTCACATTGGCCTCTTCAACAGTCTGTTCTTTAATTCTTTCTTCAATTTGGTTCACTAGTTTGTGAGCCATTCTACATGCCTGTTGTATGAAGGCGGGCTCGTGTGAACTTATATCTTCTTGGATTCTTTCCGGTAATCCTTTCACAAACGCGTCGATCTTCTCTTCCTCATCTTCGAATGCTCCCAGACACAATAGGCACAATTCTGTGAATCGTCTTTCGTACGTGGTAATATCAAATCCTTGGGTTCGTAACCCTCTAAGTTCTGTCTTGAGCTTATTGACCTCGGTTCTGGGACGGTACTTCTCGTTCATCAAGTGCTTGAATGCTGACCACGGTAGTGCGTACGCATCGTCTTGTCCCACTTGCTCTAGATAGGTATTCCACCATGTTAACGCAGAACCTGTGAAGGTATGCGTAGCGTACTTTACTTTGTCCTCTTCAGTACACTTACTTATGGCAAACACTGATTCGACCTTCTCGGTCCACCGTTTCAATCCGATCGGTCCTTCGGTTCCATCAAATTCTGAAGGTTTGCAGGCAGTGAATTCTTTGTAGGTGCATCCTACACGATTTCCTGTACTGTTAGATCCAAGGTTATTGTTGGTATGTAGCGCAGCCTGTACTGCGGCTATGTTTGAAGCTAGAAAAGTACGGAATTCCTCTTCATTCATATTTACAGTGTGTCGAGTAGTCGGTGCCATTTCCTTTAAAATAGTCAAATGGAACAAGTTAATCATACAGAATATTAAAAGTAGTTAATAGTATTTCGTAGCATAATATGAACTCATTTATAAAAGCTTTTTCTTCATATTAGCGTTTTATAAGTTTAAATTCGGGTAGTACCTACCCGTTAAGTTCATACTTGGTAGCTAATATACAATTCAACTACTACAATTCTATATGAAAAACTGATTATAATAATATTTCGCGTTCAAACTTTTATACAATATTTTACAAACTTACAATACCGCTTATTTTACATAAAGCATGAAATATCGCACACAATAACTTTGATACAAGATAGTTGTGAAGATAATTCTAGCTAATACACAAGTCGTTCAGCAAAGGCAATAAAGACACGTAATTCATACGTCCAGAAACAAGTCATGCATTCTGGTTTTACTAGGACTACTTCCCATCCTTGGTCTTGTGGAACATAACCGTTATGGCCGTTGATAAGACAGCGTGTTGTAACGTCGTCAAAGGGACGAGAGTTACGTAATGTCCAACAGTCCCGTAACAATCTAAAAACCTCATTTCTTACCCCAATTACCGACTCCGTCACTTGTGGGAATGTTTTGTTTAATAGTTGTAGCCCGATGTTCTTGTTCTCACTTTGGTGAGAAGCGAACATTACTAATCCGTAAGCATAACATGCTTCTTTATGTTGCATGTTAGCTGCTTTTTCTAAATCACGAAGTCCAATATTCGGATATATTGAGTCATAATAATTTCTTAACCCATTGCGTAAAATAGCATTTGGGTTCCCCGCAATATATGCGTCAAAGTAAACACATCGTAACTTATGGATTTCCCAATGTGATATCCCCCATCTTTCGAACGAAAGCCTTTTATAAACCAAGGCATTCTTGGAACGTTCTTCGAATGTCTTACAAACTGATCTCGCCTTAAATAGTTGTGCCGAAGAATTCTGACCGACTCTAGACAAGATTTCATCAATCATGTCTCCGGGTAGGTCTCTTAAAATATTGGGTTGTCTATTCATTTTGTGTTCTTATACTGTAAAATAGACAAGAGTTAGATTCATAAAAAAAATATTTATTAATACAAGCAATTTTTACATATATCATAAAGCATAAGCACACTATATTACATATATTACACCACACGAATACAACTATCTTATTCCAACTCGCTTGTTTCTTCTTCTTCGGTTTTGGTTCGTTTTGCCAAGTTTCTAGGGATATATGATGTTCCCCTAATACGAGCCGTCGTGATCCACATTGGTTTAGAAAAACCTGGTGGTTTAGAGGTTCCCGGGTCATTGTTACAACTTAAGGACTTCGGGGGTTGACGATACATATAAAGTTCATCGGGGTTGGAATTAGATTTCTCTATTTTTATGCCCTTTCCCTTATTATTTTCTTTTGCCTTTTTAAATTCAGTTGGGGTAATTTCTATAACATCATCGGAATTCTCGTCGGAATCCGATTCATCGGAGAATTGGTAATCCTCCCAATATTTTGCTTCCTTGGCGGAAACACCATTGACCATAATTAACCTTGGTCGGTTGGTTGAGGATTTTCTTTTACTTAACCGTTTTATTATTTCCCCCACCGGTTCTATTTCTTCATCCGGTTCCGATTCTTCTTCCGGTTCCGATTCTTCTTCCGGTTCCGACTCTTCTTCCGGTTCCTCTTCGGGAACTTGTGAATCAGTCCACGAATCATTCCAATTTACATTTGACTCTTCATTATTATTAGGTGAGTCAATGGGACTTGTTCTAGAGGTAGACATCTATCACATAATATCAAACGCGTTAAGAGATTAATATATCACATAATATTCACATGTTAAAAATATATAGTTTCCAACAAAATTTGTTAAGCAATCATTTTTCAAGTAAACACGGTCGAAGTCCAGACTCACTAATGCATCCTAACAAACTCGATAAGATACACTAATGCAAAATTCTGGTTCTCTAAGACCAACGCTCTGATACCAACTGAAATGTCCCGTTCTTATTGATTAAAAACGTTCCATATTAATTGATTTCGTTGCGAGGTTTTGACCTCTATATGAGACGTTTTTCAAAGACTGCATTCATTTTTAAAACACCATAACCTTTATAAAGGTTTAAAAAGCTTTACGTAGATTATCAAATAATGATAATCTAAAATATCCTGTTTACACACGACCATTACATAATGGTTTACAATACAAATATGTTACATCGAAATCAGTTTCTTGAATGCAGTTTTTACACAATATCATACAAACATGGACTCCAAATCTTGTCCTTATTTTAGTATGCAACAGCGGAAGCTCTTAGTATTCACCTGAGAATAAACATGCTATAAACGTCAACAAAAATGTTGGTGAGTTATAGGTTTAACCTATATATATCAAATCGTAACAATAGACCACAAGATTTCATATTTCAATACACATCCCATGCATAGAGATAAAAATCATTCATATGGTGAACACCTGGTAACCGACAATAACAAGATGCATTTTTAAGAATATCCCCATCATTCCGGTACACCCTTCGGATATGATATAAATTTCGAAGTACTAAAGCATCCGGTACTTTAGATGGGGTTTGTTAGGCCCAATAGATCTATCTTTAGGATTCGCGTCAATTAGGGTGTCTGTTCCCTAATTCTTAGATTACCAGACTTAATAAAAAGGGGCATATTCGATTTCGATAATTCAACCATAGAATGTAGTTTCACGTACTTGTGTCTATTTTGTAAATCATTTATAAAACCTGCATGTATTCTCATCCCAAAAATATTAGATTTTAAAAGTGGGACTATAACTCACTTTCACAGATTTTTTTACTTCGTCGAGAAGTAAGACTTGGCCACTGTTGATTCACGAACCTATAACAATATATACATATATATTAAAGTATGTTCAAAATATATTTACAACACTTTTAATATATTTTAATGTTTTAAGTTTATTAAGTCAGCTGTCCTCGTTAGTAACCTACAACTAGTTGTCCACAGTTAGATGTACAGAAATAAATTGATAAATATTATCTTGAATCAATCCACGACCCAGTGTATACGTATCTCAGTATTGATCACAAATCAAACAATATATATTTTGGAATCAACCTCAACCCTGTATAGCTAACTCCGACATTCACATATAGAGTGTCTATGGTTGTTCCGAAATATATATAGATGTGTCGACATGATAGGTCGAAACATTGTATACGTGTCTATGGTATCTCAAGATTACATAATATACAATACAAGTTGATTAAGTTATGGTTGGAATAGATTTGTTACCAATTTTTCACGTAGCTAAAATGAGAAAAATTATCCAATCTTGTTTTACCCATAACTTCTTCATTTTAAATCCGTTTTGAGTGAATCAAATTGCTATGGTTTCATATTGAACTCTATTTTATGAATCTAAATAGAAAAAGTATAGATTTATAGTCGGAAAAATAAGTTACAAGTCATTTTTGTAAAGGTAGTCATTTCAGTCGAAAGAACGACGTCTAGATGACCATTTTAGAAAACATACTTCCACTTTGAGTTTAACCATAATTTTTGGATATAGTTTCATGTTCATAATAAAAATCATTTTCTCAGAATAACAACTTTTAAATCAAAGTTTATCATAGTTTTTAATTAACTAACCCAAAACAGCCCGCGGTGTTACTATGACGGCGTAAATCCGGTTTTACGGTGTTTTTCATGTTTCCAGGTTTTAAATCATTAAGTTAGCATATCATATAGATATAGAACATGTGTTTAGTTAATTTTAAAAGTCAAGTTAGAAGGATTAACTTTTGTTTGCGAACAAGTTTAGAATTAACTAAACTATGTTCTAGTGATTACGAGTTTAAACCTTCGAATAAGATAGTTTTATATATATGAATCGAATGATGTTATGAACATCATTACTACCTCAAGTTTAGTAGGTAAACCTACTGGAAGTGACAAGAAATGATCTAGCTTGAAAGGATCTTGGATGGCTTGAAAGTTCTTGAAGTAGGATCATGACACAAAAACAAGTTCAAGTAAGATTTTTACTCGAATGAAGATAGTTTATAGTTATAGAAATTGAATCAAAGTTTGAATATGAATATTACCTTGAATAAGAAAGATAACCTACTGTATATAACAAAGGTTTCTTGATCTTAGATGATTACTTGGAATGGATTAGAAAGCTTGGAAGTAAATTAGTAAACTTGAAGGGATTTTTGAAGTGTTCTTGAAGTGTTCTTCCTATGATGATTATAGCTTGATTCTTGAAGTGATTTTTGATGAAGATGATGATTAACTACTGGAAAAATACGTTCATAATAGTGTGGGTGTGTTGAGAGAGAATTAGAAAGAGAATTGGAAGTGAAATGGAGTGAATGATGAGTGGTAATTGGTGAGTGGTGAGTGGGGTTAAAAGGAGTTCTAGTTAGTTGACTAGCTCATGTTAGAAGTTAAAATTGATTAGTCATACATGACATAATCAAGATTGGAATCCCATGCTAGTTCCTATTGGTATATACCCATAGTAAGTACGTTTTGAAGCTGTGTATAATACGGGTAAAAATACGACTAGAATTCTTGATGAAAGAAAAGAATGGGAAAGTAACTGTAACCATTTTCGTTAAGTATGAGTGTTTTGATATATGTCTTGAAGTCTTCCAAAAGTATTTTAATACATCTAAATACACTACATGTATATACATTTTAACTGAGTCGTTAAGTCATCGTTAGTCGTTACATGTAAGTGTTGTTTTGAAACCTTTAAGTTAACGATCTCAATTAATGTTGTTAACCCATTGATTATTATATCTAATGAGATGTTAAATTATTATATTATCATGATATTATGATATATTAATATATCTTAATATGATATATATACATTTAAATGTCGTTACAACGATAATCGTTACATATATGTCTCGTTTCGAAATCCTTAAGTTAGTAGTCTTGTTTATATGTATATAACTCATTGTTAATATACTTATGGAGATACTTACTTATCATAATCTCATGTTAACCATATGTATATCCATATATATATCGTCATGTCATTTTTATAAGTTTTAACGTTCGTGAATCGCCGGTCAACTTGGGTGGTCAATTGTCTATATGAAACATATTTCAATTAATCAAGTCTTAACAAGTTTGATTGCTTAACATGTTGGAAACATTTAATCATGTAAATATCAATCTCAATTAATATATATAAACATGGAAAAGTTCGGGTCACTACATCACACTCCCTCCGACAAACCTGTCACAATCAATGGGCGAATCTTTGAGAGAGAGGTACACCGAGTGTACTTGGATGGTGGTAGCGCATGCGATATCATGTATGGACATTGCCTCGACCAGCTTAGCCCCGTCATTAAGGCTCACCTGAACCCACCGAGGGTACCGCTAATTTGGTTCTCTGGAGAAAGATGCTGGCCAATCGGAGAGGTTGACCTCGACTTCACCATCGGAGAACCACCACTGACCAGAACTGAAATGCTGGATTTTGTAGTGGTTCGGGCCATCTCGCAGCACAACATCCTGCTAGGAAGAGTAGCCATGATGAAAATGGGGATAAATGCGTCTACCGTACATCAATTGGTGAAGTTCTACACATCCGAAGGGATTGGCACTCTAGCTTCAACCTATGATCGAGAAAAGGTTATCATGGCAATCAGGGAAACGAAGGAAAGACCAGGTGAATGCATCCTCGAAACCAGAGAAGAAGGCTCGAATGAAGAGAAAATCTCCGTCAACCCTCTGTTCCCCGATCAACAAGTAATTATCGGAGGTTCATTACCTTTGGAAACGAAGAAAAAGCTTCACAAGCTACTGCAGGCGAACATCGACATCTTCGCTTGGGAATACGGAGATATGACAGGCATTCCTCGAATGCTCAGTATCGATGGAACTACGTTCTCTACGGAACACAAGCTCAACGAATACAAGCACCTAGAGCCAATACATCAGAAGAAAAGAAACCTCGCTAATGAGAGGGATGAGGCTGCTTGTAAAGAGGTTGAAGAACTACTCTAGGCTGGCATAATCCGGGAAGCGAAATACCCCACCTGGGTTGCAAACCCTGTCTTGGTGAAGAAATCTGACGGAGGGTGGAGGATGTGCGTTGATTTTACGAATATCAATAAAGCTTGCCCTAAGGATTGCTACCCCCTGTCGGAGATCAATTGGAAGGTGGAATCCCTAACCGGGTACAAGTATAAGTGTTTTCTTGATGCCTACTGTTTGTACAATTCTTGGCACATCTTGTTAGCTGAACAAGGAAGTTAGGATCTGATCACTAAATGGATGATATGGGGTGATATGATGGTGGATGTATGCTTGTTGGCGATTCCCCGAAGGTAGTACGAAGGTATCATACTTTACGCCACCAAGATACAGAGGTAAATCATTGAGAGTGTTTATGTATGAGTGATTGTGACTGAGTGTGAATGCCTTGTCCAGGGATCATGTCCCCTTTATATACAGTTAGGCAATAGCCTTGTCACCAGTTTTCTAGGTAGATTCAGTCTTCGAGGCAATATCTGATGAGACAAAGGGGACTTTCCCTTCGGCTGACTGTAATCTCTGCTGGCCCATGAAAGTTAGCCTGCAACATTCCTCTTTTGTCATTTGGATGTTAGTGGTAACGAGTTTGGTCAACCCGTTAACTTCTCTTCTTCAGTCTAGGTGATCTCGTGACTTTAGGAGAGGTCCTTGTCCATTGGTAACCGTGATCCCTTCGTCAATACGTTCCTTCGTTACGATTGCTTCGTATGACGGAAGTGGATTTGTACCAACTCTGAATATTGGGATTCTTATTTGGTGGCATTCTTCTTCTGTCCATTGAGCCCCATTATTTGATTTCAAGGATATCCTGCCTTTAGTTTGTATTTGACATATGCGTTCTTGTGATCCAACCTTATGTCATCTATCATCGTTAGGCATGATACCTTCGTTAACGTAGCTTCATGTGTCTTGACCGGAGGATACACTATCAAGCCCCCTAGTTTAATTTTATGAAGCTTTTTAACCAAGCTTATGTTGAATTAAACTCAATCTGCAACATGATAACTTGATTTGACACTTCTGATCCTTGCAATTAATTACTCGGATGCGATTACCTTTCTTCCCCTACGAATTCTTTACAGTTAAAATAGGGTTGAAGGGTGAAATGGTAATTTCCTGGTGCGGTTACCGAAGTAATTCTGCAATTGATGGGATGGTTGCTGCTCAAGGGTAATAAAGAGTTAATCTCTGATTTTCGCTTTCATTTTTTCCTTTTCTTTTTCTTTTGCTATTCTTCATCGTCTGATCATATTTCCTATTTCTTAAAAAAGGTATTGCTCCCATCTTGTTGTCTTTTTTGTTATTTTGTTATTTTGTTATGGCTAAAGTAGGGCTTCGATCGATTTCTAGTGCCGTGACCCCCGAGCGTTATAAACGCCTCTATAAAACCCTGGGTCTCAAAGGAGATGACATGATTTTGCCGGAATCTGGTAAGTTCATGCTAGATTTTCCGGAAGATTACGTCGGAATGTACACGCAGTCATTTACAGAGTGCAACCTTAGGATTCTCATTTCATCATTCTTTCTTAGTGTTCTTGATCACTTCAAAGTCCATGTTTCGATTGTCCACCCTCTCGCCGTTAAAAAGATCTTGACTTTTGAATATATGTGCAAAGCTTATGGCGGTCAGCCCTCAGTTGACTTGTTTCTCAGTTTCTTTCAAACCGGTGACGCTGGGAATTGGGTTACCATTGCCAAGCGCCGCAAAAAGAGGGGTAGCTTGACTGATACTCTAATGTGTTTTGCTTCTTCCATTCCTGATGTAAGGAATTGGAAGGATTCCTTCGTTTATATCAAGAAATCTTTTTTCTTTCCGGATAAATATCCTAATGCTGTTGACATCAGATGGGCCACCGTTCCTAAGCAATATAGTGATCCTATCACCGAGGATGCTAAAGATGATCCTCTCTTTAGTAGGATTTGTCGTCATCCTATAATTCCTTCAACTCTTCCGGATTCCCTTCTTTTTAAACTCGGCATGGCACCTTCCTGGAAAAAGGCAAAGCTATCCCTGTGTACTTTTGTGGGGAACGGGGAAGGTGTTGTATATCTTAGGTTTTATTCTTGTTTATACTTTCTTGTGTTAATTTTTTCTAACCTTGCTCGCTTTTGCAGAGATGTCTTTGCGAAACGTTATCAAATCTTTTGGGGTGAAACAGATGACCGAAGCCGTCCGTGCTAGTACTGTGGTTAAAGAGCTTGGCTCTCCCTCCTGTTCTTGTTTTATGGAGGTGGACAGCAAACCGGAGAAAGTGGCTGAGTCAAGTGCCCCCAAGGTTCAACCCAGTGCTAAGGTGGAGTCAAGTGCCCCCAAGGTGCAACCCAGTGCTAAGGTTGCCTCAGAGCACGAACCTATTGATGTTGATGCGGAACCTGACGTATCTAAAAGCATTCCTGTTAGGGCCTCTAGGCGCCAAAAGGTTGCCAGGAAGATGAAAGAGGTTGTTTCTGGTTCCCCCTTGAAGAAGGCCAAGTTTGCTCTCCATGACGAAGATACCGATGATGAAGCTCAAATTGAAGGTTCCGATGACCACGTTCCCTTGGGTAAGCTTCTTATTTGTTAGAGTTTTTTATATTAAATGTTCTTCTCGCTTGAACAAAATTATGTGCCTTTGTAGGTGATACTCCTACTATCCCTTCTTTAGAAGCTTGTTTCGATGTGTTCGATGAGATGATTCCTTCTGAATTCGAAGATACCTTTGTGGATACCTCTAAGCTCATTGATGTTTACACCGCCCATAACTATCGTTCTGCTATCTATAATCATCTTGTCCTTTCTCGTTTGAAGCAGAAATCTGGTGATGTTATATGTTTAGAGAAGGAGGTGGAAGAGCTTAGGGATGTCAATGCATCTTCCAAGGAGTCTGTGAAGAAGTTACAGGAACAATTGTTGTTAAACACATCTTGGGAAGAGGAGGTGAAATCAGCTAAGAGTGAGATTCTGAGCATGCAGGAGAAGCAGAAGCTGGATGAGAAGAGGATAGATGACTTGGAAGAGGAGAATAAGGTTCTTCGTCAGGAAGCGAAGTTGTTGGCAGATCAGAAGATGAGGTTTGATAGTTTGAAGACAGATTATTCTGCTGTTATTACCCAGGTTATTCCACATGTTTGCAAGCAGGTTATCCGTAGCAAAGAGTTGAGCGCATTGGTTGGTGATGTTGTCCTTGCTAGCAAACTTGAGGAGAGGTGTAAATTGTTGACTGAGTTGTCCCAGCAAGGCAAGCTCGAACTTAGCAGTTATCCAGAGTATACTGATCAGGCTCCAGCCCTTGTTGATGCTGCGTGTGCTCGCTCTCCCGATGCTGAACTTAACTATGTCGCCTCTGTTGCTGCTCACTCCGATGCTAAGCCTGTGGAGCTTCTTGCCTTGGTTGCGGAGCAATGATCTTTGTAGTTTATTTGTGTTATGACCCCCTTTTGATGTGTTGATATGTACTCTAATTACTTTATGTTAACGTACTTTTACCAGGCCTGCGTGCCTGTTGATTTGGGGCTATGTTGCCCATAAACAATCTCTGTTTGGTACTATGTGGGTTATCGTACCCGTTTGCTTGTTACTCTATTTATTATTTAAGCAGGTTACCTATTTTGGAGTTATGATTGCCTTTTGTTTGTCTTAGTTTGGCCCTCTTTTATTCAAGCACAAGCACTTATTTATTTGTAGAATATGCCCTCTTGCATATTTCTTAAATTCGACAAGTGTTCCCTCAGGGGGTACTTTGCAATAGCTTCGGTATACCTCTTGGGTTACCTCTTGCTTATTGCTAAAGCTTTAAAGGTATTCCTCTTGGGAATATCTTGCAATAGCTTCGGTATACCTCTTGGGTTACCTCTTGCTTATTGCTAAAGTTTTATAAGTATTCCTCTTGGGAATATCTTGCAATAGCTTCGGTATACCTCTTGGGTTACCTCTTGCTTATTGCTAAAGTTTTATAAGTATTCCTCTTGAGAATATCTTGCAATAGCTTCGGTATACCTCTTGGGTTACCTCTTGCTTATTGCTAAAGTTTTATAGGTATTCCTCTTGGGGATATCTTGCAATAGCTTCGGTATACCTCTTGGGTTACCTCTTGCTTATTGCTAAAGTTTTATAAGTATTCCTCTTGGGAATATCTTGCAATAGCTTCGGTATACCTCTTGGGTTACCTCTTGCTTATTGCTAAAGTTTTATAGGTATTCCTCTTGGAAATATCTTGCAATAGCTTCGGTATACCTCTTGGGTTACCTCTTGCTTATTGCTAAAGTTTTATAAGTATTCCTCTTGGGAATATCTTGCAATAGCTTCGGTATACCTCTTGGGTTACCTCTTTCTTATTGCTAAAGTTTTCTAAGTATTACAACACTTAAGATTCATGTTTTCAAAAGATAGTAGGATTTCATTCAAATTTCTTGTGGTAGGAATCGTATAAGTTTCGACTACCCATTGCAAACTTTCCTACTTACATGCGACTAGAAATCTAGAAATTGAACTTTTGAAGGTTTACCCCATTCCAGGTTCTGGGGATCTGTTTCCCTTCTGTGGTTTCGAGCTTGTATGAACCGTTCCTGAAAGCTTCAGAGATTATGTACGGACCTTCCCAAGTAGGACCCATATTTCCTTCGTATTCAACTTTACTAGTACTGTTGAGCCTTAGGACATAATCTCCGACCTTGTATACCGACGGTTTGACTCTCTTATTGTAATACCTTTCGATCTTTTTCTTGTATGCTGCTTCTCTAATCAGCGCAGCCTCCCTCCTTTCTTCCATGAGGTCAAGATTGAGACGGGGATTCTCCTCGTTTTCTTCGAGGTTTGCGGTCCTGTTGGTTGATACCTGTATCTCCGCGGGCAAAACCACCTCAGTTCCGTAAACCAAACTGTAAGGGGTTTCTCCGTTACTTCTTTTGGGTGTGGTTCGGTGAGCCCATAGGACCAGGGGGAGTTCTTCCATCCATCCTTGGTGACATTTACGCAAACATTTCTCGAGACCTTTTAAGATATCCCTGTTGGTTACTTCCACCTGTCTGTTCCCTTGTGGGTGGTAAATGGAAGTAAAGGTTTGCTTTATCTGTAGCTTTTCACAGAACCCTGGGAAGATACCTTCGGCTAATTGTTTTCCATTATCCGAAACGATTTCTTGGGGTATGCCAAACCGACAAACGATGTGTTCCCAAACAAACTTTTCTATTTGTTTCCCTGTCGTGGTGCTTAACGGTTTTGCTTCCGTCCACTTTGAGAAGTAGTCTATCACAACCACCAGCCATTTGTAACCTCCTGGTGCTTCTGTGAGTGGACCTACTAGATCTATGCCCCACTTTGAGAAGGGCCATGCTGATAACACCGATATCATGTCTTGCTTTGGCTGTTTCTGAACTTTAGCGTGGATCTGACATGGCTCACAGGTTCGTAAGAGCGTGACTGTATCTTCGTGCCTGGTTGGCCAATAATACCCCATCCTTAGCATTTTTGCCACTATTGACCTTGGTCCGGAATGAAGTCCACAGATACCTTCATGCATTTCTCTGATGATCATCGAAGCTTGGTTTGGTCCGACACAGCGAAGCCACGGGGTGAGGAAAGATTTTCTGTACAAGGCTCCGTTCATTATCTTGTATGACGGTGCTTTGATCCGGATCTTTCTTGCTTCTTTTTTATCCTCGGGTAAGATTCCGAGCTCCAAATATTCCTTTAATGGCTTCATCCACGTGTTTTCTTCTTCGATGATTAAGTCGTGGACTTGTTGAGCTTCGATGGATCTTTTTTCTAATACTTCGACCAACACTTCCTTCACCAGGTGTGCGAAGGTGATAGAAGCTAATTTGCTCAGAGCATCTGCTTTCTTATTCTGACTTCTTCTTACATGCTCTATTGTGAAGCTTCTGAAGCTCTCTACAAGTTCCCTGACCTTTGACAGATAAAGTTGTATGATTGGATGTCTTGCTTTGAAGATACCTAGGACTTGGTTCGCAACTAGTTGTGAGTCTACGAAGGCTTGCAAGTGCTCAATTTTCATCTCCTTTGCTATTCTGAGCCCGGCGAGCAGAGCTTCGTATTCTGCTTCGTTATTAGTTGTGCTGAACTCGAAACGAAGCGCGTAAGTAAACTCTTGTCCCTCTGGGTTGATTAGCATAAGTCCTGCCCCTGAGCCATCAGAGCTAGAAGCTCCATCAGTGAACAGTTTCCATTCCTTTGTTTCAATAGTCGGGGTGATAATTTGCGCGAAGGTGGAGTTGTTTTCTTCGTCTGTCTCTGTTGTTTCTGCCATGAAATCTGCTAGTACTTGAGCTTTGATTGAATGGCGAGCTTGGAAGTCGATGTCATGTTCCCCGAGCTCTATTGCCCATTTGGCCATTCTGCCATACTTTTCTGGCTTCGTAAAAACCTGTCTAATTTGCTTATTAGTTAACACAATGATAGGATGGGCTTGGAAGTACCTTCGTAGCTTCCTTGTGGTGTGGACTTGGGCAAGCTTGAGCTTTTCGAGCTCTGAGTAGTTGACTTCTGCACCCTGTAGAACTCGGCTTACGAAATATATCGGGACCTGTATTCTTTCACGTTCTCCCACTAGCACCGCACTGATGCATTCCTTGGACGTTGCTAGGTAGAGATATAGTGTCTCTCCTATCTTTGGCGATGTCAGGGTTGGCAGATTAGCTATGTGTGCTTTCATTTCAACGAAAGCCTTTTAGGCCTCTTCGGTCCATGATAGTTTCTTTGCTCCCAAGCATCCTTTCAGAACTTTGAGAAAAGGCAATTGCCTCTCAGCTCCCTTGGATAGGAAACGGCTTAATGACGCTAGCTTCCCGGTTAAACTCTGTATTTCTTTGACCGTGGTTGGCGTTTTGAGTTGTTGGAGCTTGTCTACTTTCTATGGGTTTGCTAAGATTCCTTTCTTAGTGATGTAATACCCTAGGAACTTTCCTTCCTCTAACCCGAATGAGCACTTTTTGGGGTTTAGCTTCATATTGACCGACCGAAGGGTGTCGAAGGTTTCTTGAATGTCTTTCAGCAAGGTGCTTTCCTCCGGACTCTTGATTACCATGTCATCAACATAAGCTTCCAAGTTTCTCCCTAGTTGCTTATGAAAGACTTTGTCCACCAACCTTTGGTATGTGGCTCCGGCATTCTTCAATCTGAAGGGCATTTTCTTATTGCAATATATCCCCTTGCTTGTGAAGAATGATGTCTTTTCCTCGTCTTCTTCGGCCATTTGGATCTGATGGTAGCCTTTGTAGGCATCAAGAAACCACTTATACTTGTACCCGGTTAGGGATTCCACCTTCCAATCGATCTCCGGCAGGGGGTATCAATCCTTAGGGCAAGCTTTGTTGATATTCGTAAAATCGACGCACATCCTCCACCCTCCGTCAGATTTCTTCACCAAGACGGGGTTTGCAACCCAGGTAGGGTATTTCGCTTCCCGGATTATGCCAGCCTGGAGTAGTTCTTCAACCTCTTTGCAAGCAGCCTCATCCCTCTCATTAGCGAGGTTTCTTTTCTTCTGATGTACTGGCTCTAGGTGCTTGTATTCATTGAGCTTATGTTCCGTAGAGAAGGTAGTTCCGTCGATACTGAGCATTCGGGGAATGCCTGTCATATTTCGTATTCCCAAGCGAAGATGTCGATGTTCGCCTGCAGTAGCTTGCGAAGCTTTTTCTTCATTTCCGAAGGTAACGAACCTCCGATAATTACTTGTTGATCGGGGAACAGAGGGTTGACGGGGATTTTCTCTTCGTTCGAGCCTTCTTTTCTGGTTTCGAGGATGCATTCACCTGGTCTTTCCTTCATTTCCCTGATTGCCATGAGAACCTTTTCTCGATCATAGGTTGAAGCTAGAGTGCCAATCCCTTCGGATGTGTATAACTTCACCAATTGATGTACGGTAGACGCAATTATCCCCATTTTCATCATGGCTACTCTTCCTAGCAGGATGTTGTTCTGTGAGACGGCCCGAACCACTACAAAATCCAGCGTTTCGGTTCTGGTCAGTGGTGGTTCTCCGATGGTGAAGTCGAGGTCAACCTCTCCGATTAGCCAGCATCTTTCTCCAGAGAACCCAATTAGCGGTACCCTCGGTGGGTTCAGGCGAGCCTTAATGACGGGGCTAAGCTGGTCGAAGCAATGTTCATACATGATATCGCATGCGCTGCCACCATCCAAGTACACTCGGTGTACCTCTCTCTTGAAGATTCGCCCATTGATTGTGACAGGTTTGTCGGAGGGAGTGATCGTGTCAAGTGCTGGGAAAGAGATCTCTTCCCAATCTATTACTCCGCTCTTTCTTTCCCTCTTGTAGGTTCTTGGCTTCTTAACTGCGAAGCATTCTGCGACCGTAAGTTTGGCGTTGTCCATATTCGGTTTTTTTTCGATTCTGGGCTCTTGCTTCGGTACCTTCGGGTTGCGTATGCCCTTTACTAAATGTGTTAATTTCCCAGATCTGACTGCCTCTTCGATAGCTTGCCTTAACTGTATGCAGTCGTCCGCTTCATGGCCGAAGTCATTATGAAAGTCACAAAATTTACTCGTGTCTCTCATTTTTCCTTTGCTATTTAGCTTTGGTGGAGTTTTGAAGGCTTGGGCGGCCTTTTCGGTAGCTAGGATTTCTTTAGGTGACTTTACCAGCGTTCCGAGGATACAAGGGGTGTTTTCCCTTCTATAAGGGGAGAACCTATTTTGTTCATTTCTTCTTCCGGACTTCTCTTCACGGTGACTTGGTTTTTCTTTTCGCTTGAAGCCTTGAGTTTCTTCGTACACGAAGCTATTCACGGTGTCTTTCGCGTCAAGCCTAATGTATGCTTTATCTAGCAATGCTTCGTAAGTGTCAGGGAGATCCCAACTGAGATGTTCCACCAATTCTCGGGTCCTGCAACCGTATAAGAGTCCCGAGATCGTTTGTGACTCGGGGAGTCCTGGAATCTGCTGGGTTTCTTCCATATATCGAACGAGAAAAGCCCTCGAAGCTTCACCATCTTTTTGCTTGATACTGTGGGCAGCGACGTGATTCTTCTTGTGTTTCTTTTGCTGGCTAAACTTCGACCTAAAAAGTTGTTTAAGGTCCTTGAAGCTGGAGACGGAATCTTTTGCTAAAGATTCGAACCAGATCCTTGCATCACTTTTGAGCACGTATGAAAGCGCGTGACAAGCCACAGCTGTATCCCATCTTGACATTCGAGCTGCACTTTCGAAGATATTTATAAAATCATCGGGGTTGTCTTTTCCTTCGTAATACCCCAGGTGGGATGGTATCTTCATCTCGATGGGTAGCGGGTGATTTTGTATTGAAGATACGAAAGGAGTTTTCTGACTCTTCCAAGGATGGTCTAAATATCCACCAGCATTTCCGCTAGCTCCGTGGTGGAGGTTGTTCGCTGCGGAGGTACCTCCAATGTATGTACCTTGGAAAGGCAAACTGACCCACGGATTACTTCCGTTCCATAATTGTGACCCTGGGGGCAACGAAGCGCTCGACTGAGTTACCAGGGGAATGATTCCCGCGGTTGGTAAGATAGTGCTGACGTTAGGTATGTTCTGTGGAGCAACATGAAATGGGCTCCCGAAGGTATACTGCTGCGTAATTGGTCCTCCTGAGTGGCTCAGAGGGACACTGGTGGTGGTCATTGAATGAGCCGGCTGTGAAGGTATCGGCTAGAGAGTGATACTCGGAGGGACTAACGGTTGTAAGACCTGAGGCTGGCTGGTAAGAGGGAGACTTCTTGCTGGCCTGGCCTCCATTTCTATTTCTTCGTCAACATCATCGCTGTCATACGTCAGTGTTTGCCGACTGTATAACTGCCTTTCTTCTCGAAACTTTTTGATAACAGCACGTATGTAGTTATTGGCATAGCAGGAGTGATAGGTGTCCGTGTTCCGGTCTCAGGTTGATTTACCTCAGATGGTAGAGAGAAACCGGGTGGTGGATGATCAAATTCCGCCATGATCTTGCGTTTTTCAAACAAAGTAAGTATTGAAGTGGGGTCCCACGGATGGCGCCAATTGTTTGTACAATTCTTGGCACACCCATTTAGCTGAACAAGGAAGTTGGGATCTGATCACTAAAAGGATGATATGAGGTGATATGATGGTGGATGTATGCTTGTTGGCGATTCCCTGAAGGTAGTACGAAGGTATCGTACTTTACGCCACCAAGATACGGAGGTAACTCATTGAGAGTATTTATGTATGAGTGATTATGACTGAGTGTGAATGGAGAGTGTTTATGTATGAGTGATTATGACTGAGTGTAAATGCCTTGTCCAGGGATCATGTCCCCTTTATATAGAGTTAGGTAATAGCCTTGTTACCAGTTTTCTAGGTAGATTCAGTCTTCGAGGCAATGTCTGATGAGACAAAGGGGACGTTCCCTTCGGCTGACTGTAATCTCTGCTGGCCCAACAAAGTTAGCCTGCAACATTCTTCTTTTGTCATTTGGATGTTAGTGGTAACGAGTTTGGTTAACCTGTTAACTTCTCTTTTTCAGTCTAGGTGATCTCGGGACTTTAGGAGATGTCCTTGTCCATTGGTAACCGTGATCCCTTCGTCAATACGTTCCTTCGTTACGATTGCTTCGTATGACGGAAGTGGATTTGTACTAACTCTGAATATTGGGATTCTTATTTGGTGGAATTCTTCTTCTGTCCTTTGAGCGCCATTATTTGATTTCAAGGATATCCTGCCTTTAGTTTGTATTTGACATATGCGTTCTTGTGATCCAACCTTATGTCATCTATCATCGTTACGTGTGATACCTTCGTTAGCGTAGCTTCGTGTGTCTTGACGGGAGGATACACTATCACCTACAAATGCTACCATCAGATCCAAATGGCCGAAGAAGACGAGGAAAAGACGTCGTTCTTCACAAGAAAGGATATATATATATTGCTATGAGAAAATGCCCTTTGGATTGAAGAATGCCGGAGCCACATACCAAAGGTTGGTGGACAAAGTCTTTCGTAACCAACTAGGGAGAAACTTGGAAGCTTATGTTGATGACATGGTAATCAAGAGTCCGGAGGAAAGCACCTTGCTGAAAGACATTCAAGAAACCTTCGTGTCATAACCCGACCTTAACCATAAGGACGAATACAATAACATATGATTTCATCGCGAGGTATTGACCTCTATATGCGACGTTTTTCAAAAACTGCATTCGTTTTTACAATACAAACCATAACTTTTATTACAAATACAAGATTTAAACAACATAATAATGATTATCGTTTAGCGATAATCTTAGCCTTACAAACTTTACATGTGATGATAACAACACGATTTCCAACGTATTTTACATTACAAATTCTCCGATATGCAGTTTTATTTTTGACACAAATATGCATACTTAAGATCTTGCTTAAATTCAACATGTTGCAGCGGAAGCTTTTAGTTATCACCTGAGAATAAACATGCTTAAAACGTCAACATAAAGTTGGTGAGATATAGGTTTAATGCCGACAGCGTTATAAATATAGACCACAAGATTTCATATATAAACGTTTTAATAAAAATATTCTAAGTTGTTGAGCACTTGATAACTATACTTAACATTTAATCAACATCGCATATTCCCTTTATTATGAAATCTTACTACACCGTACCAAATGTAGTCACCGAAACGAAGTACTGTGCAACCGTTGAATACTGGTCATCCAGTCCGGTTGGGATTGTCAGGCCCGATAGATCTATCAACAGGATTCGCGTTTACAATACCTCATGTAAATAGTAGTTACCAAGTTACAGGGAAGTATGCCAGTGGTACAACTCAACGTAGAATATATATTTTTAATCACTTATGTCCATAATGTAAATCATAAAATGCATGTATTCTCATCCCGAAATATTTAGAGTTTAAAAGTGGGACTATATACTCACTTTCACCTTGAAGGTATTTAACTCGACTTGGTCTCCGATAGATATCACGAACCAAACCATATATATATAATATATCAACATATTTTCTTTTCAAGTAATCGTTATATATATATATATATATATATATATATATATATATATATATATATATATATATATATATACATATATACATATATATATATATATATATATATATATATATATATACTTATAATACTTTTAATTTTCTTAGTCCGTAGTTAGCAGTCCAATGTTAATGGTCCACAATTAGTTGCTCAATAAAATAAATAAAGACCCCATCGTATTCGTATTGATCAGAATTAATCTCGACCCATGGTACCATGTTGTCGAATGACGTGTTGCGTACATAAAGTACCGTGTTGTCAAATGACGTGTTGCGTACAATCATGAGGTCTTATGATTAATCTTCTCGTGTTGTTTATGTCATACCCCGTCCTAATCCATCTGGACGAAGTCCCCAACATCTGGTCCCATTGCGATGATCGACTCCAAATAAAGTCTTTAAAATGAGCAAATGCACAGCGGAAGGTTTCTTTCATACCTGAGAATAAACATGGTTTAAAGTATCAACCAAAAGGTTGGTGAGTTCATAAGTTTATCATAAAACAATAAAATTCATCATTTTCATCATTTTATTTAGGAAATGTTTTGACAGAGTGTGCACCCACCGGAGCACGTGCATTTGAAAAGTGGACAAATAATCACGATGAGCCTAAAGCATGCGTAGCAAAACTTTTGGAAAAAAAACTTCTACTACCGCCACGAACATAACCGTCTTTTTCAGGCGAAAGCTTCATAGTTGTTGTACATCTTAATGATACTGGGCCTAGCATCACCGATACCGGACTCTGATGAAGATGATCTCGTTTGCTTAATTCGTCACCTCATCTTAACGAAGTTAAATCTCCCATTACAGAGAGGGAAAAACTTGAAGGAGATGACGTCGCCGTTGACGATGATGACGACCGGCGATTTAAATCGAATCATATGGTCCGTATGGTGTTGAATGTTGAAGAATCTTCAGAATGATTATGTTTAGTTTTGGATACAAAAAGTATGAACACAGTAGAGATTGACTACATGTCGATGGGTTGGGTTTGAATATCAATTAAGAAATAGTTGTATGTAACCAACCGTAAAGTAGCAGCAAGAATAATAGTAGTATATCGAACATGGTTATTTTGATCGTACAGACAGAAAAATGAAATAAAGTATTGAGCAGGTGGTGTCGTTTTGGTGATCGAACAAGAAGATGTTTGTGGTTGTGACCAAAGTAGAAACAAGTAAAACGGTAGTGATATAAGTTGATGAGGGTGGTAGCTTAGTGGTTCAAAATAGCGGCAAATAGAAAGTTGGTTGTGGTTATGGCGATTGTATGGTGATATTCGAATAAAGATGGTGGGTTTAAAAATGTTCTATCCCATCTTTTTGTTAGTTCGTATATAAAGTTTGGTATTCTAAAAGCCGAATTCAATTCCAGAATATTTACAAAATGATTCTTATTCGTTTCCACATATATATATATATATATATATATATATATATATATATATATATATATATATATATATATATATATATATATATATATATATATATATATATAGCATCAACAAACATTTGTTAATACATGGCTTCATCCAAGAAATAGAATATATAAAAATATCAGAGATATAAAAAGATAAGTAGTTTGAAAGAATAATAAGTATAATATAAGTTACAAGTGATAGTTCAATCTACATGCTTGTTGAATTTTTATAGATAAAGGTAAAGATTAGCTGTCATGGAGTATTATATAATTTAAGAAAAGACATATAATAATTAAATAAGAAAGAAGGAAAAAAAACGTGTGCTATGACTTTAATACTTCCCATATTTGTAAGATTGTGCCGACACTATTTTCTAGAACTGGGTTTAGTACTCGTTAATCAGTAGCGGATAAAAGTATTCAGAAAGATTCCAAATTTTTATAATAATTATCTTTATTTATATCAGTCATTATGGTAAAAATAATTGGTCATTAATTGTTTAAAATTATTAAATAGAAATTAAATTAATTATTAGCCCCCAACCTCAAGTAAAATATAATAAGTGTTAAAATTTAACAAATAGGTTCTAAATATATATATAATAAAGCTATAAATTATATGACTTATTTTTGGATCACCGTTTATTTAAACAAAAATCACATAAGTTCGAATTAAACTTCTCTAAATAATAAACGAAACGTCCATTGAGTATTACAATTATTAAATAATTATATTTGATATACCCTATATATATATATATTTATTTTAATAACAATTTAATTATATCGTATATTATTATTTTAAGTTTATATATATATATATATATATATATATATATATATATATATATATTTATATTTAAATTTATATGTATACACAATTATTTACAAATAATGGTTCGTGAATCGTCGGGAATGGTCGAAGTTAAATGAATGCAAGAAAATAGTTCAAAAATTTTGAGACTCAACATTACAGACTTTGCTTATCGTTTCAAAAATATTAAATCGTATCGAGAGTTTGATTTAAAATTAGTCGAAATTTTCTGGGTCATCACAGTACCTACCCGTTAAAGAAATTTCGTCCCGAAATTTGATCGAGGTCGTCATGGCTAACAATAAAAATGTTTTCATGACGAGTATGAGTTGATAAATAGAGTTTTATCACCATTGAGTAATAAGGATAAAACAATTCGATTATGCGAAGAGTATAAGTGAAGCTATCGCAAAAGATTGAAATAAAGAAATAGAGATTCGTCTTAACTTTTGATGTAGTCATGGTTGATTTCCGGAATTTAAGGAATTTAAAGAAATCTTCTAATCCGAAAGAAAATATAATAGCACGATCTTGATTGGTTAAATTACCAGAATTCAGGAGAGAAGAATGAATTATCAGGAAGATATGTTCTCGATATGTTTGAAGATTAGATAGAATGTAAGAGTCGTGTAAAATGACACATGATGACGTTATAGTCTGTGAATCATCATGTTTCATTAGAAACTCAGCATGACTTACTGTAATATAATCACGTTGATCAAGTGTCATTATATTATACTAACTCATGCTCCAGTTCCCAACACTACTTCAAAAACATTCATATTTTAAGTTCAAATTTTCAGAATTTAGAAACTAAAACAGTTTCCTTTCTGACGTAACACTGATATCGCGAAGGGGTAAATGATTTCAGATAAAAATAGTTATGAAAATATTTTCGGAAATATCGAGGATATTTATAATAAAAGATACGATGATATCTTAGAATTTCTAATATCGATGGATGATGCGGAAGATTTGTTCGCAAAGGTTTAGAGTCAGGAGCAAGGTATTCGCTAATGACTTCAGCAGATACTGAATCATTTGGATTCTCTGAAGGCAGATTTAATCTTTGTGATTTGTCTACAGCCTCCTTCATAATTTCGCATAATCCGATTTTCGGTACTAAATTTTCTATTGAGCATTTCCAACAGTCCATTCTTTATCATCAAACTTTTGACTGTTAAGGCAGTCTTCAGTTTTTACTGCTTCATCAGCTTTTTCAAAAATTCAGAAACCTGATTCATAGGCTAGATATTTTTCAGAATTGCAGAATGAAAGCTCATAATTTTAAGAGATGAATGTTATATATGTACATATAACTATTGATGTAGAACGCTGCAAGATTCAAAATACTGATTGCTGATTCTCGGTAATTGGTATGCAAATTATCGTTACAAGATGCCGATGAGTTCATGATAAGACTTCAATAGATAAGTATAGTGATTTTTTGGAGAGTTTTAAGTCAAAGAGCAACGAGGTTGCTGGTACGTCTACTGGTAATGTGGTGGGATATAAACAGTTCCCCGGTAACGAATGGGAAAAGACAACGTATATATCAAGGTTATAATAAGGTTGTTTCGAACAAAAAGTCGAAGTTGACTTGTTGGAGCTGTGACAAAATTGGCTAATTTGGAAAGAGATTGCAAAGTTATTTTCGGTAATAATAACGCTAAAGGAATTAGCACAGCTACACGTTAAACGTTTATTCAGTTTTCGAGAGTTTTCAGGTGCATACTATACGCATCAATCTTTTCTTTCTGTAGATGAAGTGTGGTTGGTTCATCCTCTCGATTGAGGTGTTTTCAAGAATCATGAAAAGTTTGAACGCAGATTGTAATCGTCGAGATACAGATGAGGTTTAAGATGAAATCAAGTGGCAAACTTGAAGAAATGTTTAGTTTCATATGTTATAATCAATATTTTAATTCATTTTAATTGTCCAATGTCATTAGTCCATAGTCGATAGTCCACAGTTAACAGTCCAATAATTCATATATAATTTAATATATAATATTTGAATTAATTAATACGTATCGTGACCCGTGTACATGTCTCAGACTCGATCACAACTCAAACTATATATATTATTGTAGAATCAACCTCAACCCTGTATAGCTCACTCTCGCATTACTGCATATAGAGTGTCTATGGTTATTCCAAATAATATATATAGATGCGTCGATATGATATGTCAAAACCTTGTATACGTGTCCCGATATTTAAAGTGCGTAAAATAAATAACAGAAATTTAATGACGATAAATAAAATTGCGAGAATAAAAATTGCGATAATAAATTGCGATAAATAAATTGCGTTAAATAAATTGCGATAATGTAATAGGGAATTAACAGTTAGCTAGGATTTTGTTAGCGTTGATTCTTAATAAAATTTCTCATAGTTAATTCATTTGTTTCTAACAAATTTTATTTTGTCCAATGTTTTCTTCATTATGCCACTTGTTGGATTCTGATAGATCAAAATCCAAATATGAAATTGAATGAAAAGGGTTATTCTGCGGTGAACGGATACGTATATCGTTGGTTGTAAATAGGATAGTAAATGGCCGTTGAATCAGGTTCGACGAATGTACAGTGTAACTTATTAATGTGAAATCTAAATATTCCTCGAGTATTACCTACCCGTTAAAATATTTTCATCATTAATAGTTTGTACAGAAGAACTTTTAATTACAATATTTATGAAAATATATACATATATATTTTCTTCGGATGTAATCATGGATTTAATGAGTCAATATAATATTAAACTCATTTGATTTGCATTTAGAACAAGAATATATAATCTCTAAAACATTAGAGATTACATAATCGCCATGTCGAACAAAGATAAATGATGTAGAACGATACGTAGAACGATGTTTATACTCGAGGTACAGAATGAGATGTTGAGGCATGGATTGTTGATGGTACTGGTGCTGTTATTGATGGTACTGTTGGTGCCGGTGATGTTGCTGAAGCTGGTAAATTTTGCACCATATTCTCCATAATGATTCCTTGAGCGCGATGTTCGTTGACTTCCTCTATTATTCCGGGATGATTGTTGATCGGAACGAGCGGATGAATAAGGTTTAGAATTGTGGATAGAATACAATCGTGAAGAGCTACCCTGGAAATGAGGCTGAAAATGGTGTTTCGGATTGATTCACCGGTAAGTGCTTCGGGTTATTCGTCAAGAGGGCAATTTGGTTGGCGGAAGGGATCTCCTTCTTCGCGTCTCCATTGATTAAGTCGAGTACGAACTCATCAGATGAATTGGGGATGGATGATTGGTTGATTCATTCTAATGACACTGCTTTCGGAGCTTAGGCGGATATCCATATTGGAATAGCTGTCGGAATCCGAGGAATTCGAACTGGTTGAGGGATTTATCTCGTACGATCAGATGACGGATTTTCGATAATAAATAGATTATAGGATGTAGATTAGTACCCTGCAATACATAATTTACATATGCATATATAATACTAAAATCCCATAAGTTACGGAGGAATCTACGGAAGCTGTCAGGCAAATGTAACAATAACAGATACGCTAAGATATGAATTTATCTATACATTTTCTATGCAATAGAGGTAGTAAGACGTGTCTAGACTTTACGGATGATAAGCAAATAATTTTCGACACTAAATGATAAGCTAAACTTTTGACATGCAGACACCGTCGAAGTCCAGACTCACTAATGCATCTAAACAACTATCAGTTAGGCACACTAATTCAAGACCTGGTTCGCTAAGATCACTGCTCTGATACCACATGTCATACCCCGTCCTAATCCATCTGGACGAAGTCCCCAACATCTGGTCCCATTGCGATGATCGACTCCAAATAAAGTCTTTAAAATGAGCAAATGCACAGCGGAAGGTTTCTTTCATACCTGAGAATAAACATGGTTTAAAGTATCAACCAAAAGGTTGGTGAGTTCATAAGTTTATCATAAAATAATAAAATTCATCATTTTGATAGACCACAAGATTTAAATCCTGCATGGTACAAATGGGCCCGAATCCTATATCCACCTGTAATGCACATGCGATATATTTTAAATACAGTACACCTTTCTCGTGTACAAAATCATCTTTCATAAATCTTAGTAACCGTACACATATCTCGTGCACAAAAATAACATACACATAACCTGTGTATAAAATCATTCTCTCGATACATAACATTCACATCAATTGGTGGCAATTATCATGTCCACATAATTCAATGGTGGCAATTATCATGTCCACATAATTCAATGGTGGCAATTATCATGTCCACATAATTCAAAAGTGGCAATTATCATGTCCACATAATTCAATAATAATCCGCAGAACTTCTGTCTGCATAATAATTTATTCGAGGAATGTTTTGCTTGTGTCTATCTCGTCAAACATTTATAAAAGCATTTCATGTATTTGCAGTTCAAAATATATTTCAAAGGCATTTAATAAAGCAGTTATAAAAACAGCGCATGTATTCTCAGTTCCAAAAATGTAAAGAGTAAAAGGGAGCAAATGAACTCACGCAAATAATTATTGTAAAACAGTTAATAAAGCATTTGCATTATTCTCAGCCCAAAAACGTAAAGAGAAAAAGGGAGTAAATGAAACTCACCTAATGTATTTTGTAGTAAAAATACATATGATGTCATTTAACAAGTGTAGGGTTGGCCTCGGATTCACGAACCTATATCATTTGTATATTTATATTAACACACATAATAATATTTAAACAAGTTTATGTATTAATATTAATATGCTTGTTATATTAATTGTTCACACATTAGTTATTTATAATTATTACATGTTAGTGTTTAGAATATTCTGTAATGTACAATATTTTTATATTTTGTGTATCACTTAATTTTTATTATATAAAAGTAACATTTTAAGAATATAAAAGTATGTTAAATTAGTATAGATATGTAATGAATATATCTTATATGAAAAGTATTTGTTGTAATAATAATAATAATGATAATAATAATGATAAAGTGTAATAAGTAAACTACCTCAAAGAAGTAGCCATTTAAAAAAAATGCCCATATCCGAGTCTGAACACACGACGTCCTGCTAACCCGATAACATCCTTAACCATTACGCTATGTATTTCAATTTTGAAATAACACCCAACTTAAATTGTTTTTAACCTTTACTTCTGTATCCTTCTTCTTCTTTTTCTAAAAAAAATGCCCAAGCCCAGGCTCGAACCTGAGACCTCTCACTAACCATACACAACAAACCAATGAACCACTCGATACTTTCTTGAAATAGCTCACGGTTTTAATCATATAACATATTTTGAGCTGTTTGTTTTTCTTCTTAAACTTAAAACCCAAATTATCATCTTCATTAACATCACAGTCCATCATGTCTCATCACTTGTAACATGCCATAACCCAAAATAGAACAAGCATATATAATCATAAATACACCATATTGATGCCATCTTGTAACCTTACAAACGTGCAATATACCAAATACAGTACTACTATACTACGCATGTATATGTATCGCACTAAGTAGATTTCGTTTTATATTATTGTAATACTTGATGATAACCTTGCAAGTTGCAATATAAAACTTTAAAAAAATCTATTTTACGTTCGAATATTATTTGGATCAAATGCCAAGTAACATAGAAATGAGTAGTCATGCCAGCAAAACTCAAAGTGACCTTGTAGGCTCCACCATCTTACAAATTTCCAAATTTTTATTTAGGAAATGTTTTGACAGAGTGTGCACCCACCGGAGCACGTGCATTTGAAAAGTGGAAAAATAATCACGATGAGCCTAAAGCATGCGTAGCAAAACTTTTGGAAAAAAACTTCTACTACCGCCACGAACATAACCGTCTTTTTCAGGCGAAAGCTTCATAGTTGTTGTACAGCTTAATGATACTGGGCCTAGCATCACCGATACCGGACTCTGATGAAGATGATCTCGTTTGCTTAATTCGTCACCTCATCTTAACGAAGTTAAATCTCCCATTACAGAGAGGGAAAAACTTGAAGGAGATGACGTCGCCGTTGACGATGATGACGACCGGCGATTTAAATCGAATCATATGGTCCGTATGGTGTTGAATGTTGAAGAATCTTTAGAATGATTATGTTTAGTTTTGGATACAAAAAGTATGAACACAGTAGAGATTGACTACATGTCGATGGGTTGGGTTTGAATATCAATTAAGAAATAGTTGTATGTAACCAACCGTAAAGTAGCAGCAAGAATAATAGTAGTATATCAAACATGGTTATTTTGATCGTACAGACAGAAAAATGAAATAAAGTATTGAGCAGGTGGTGTCGTTTTGGTGATCGAACAAGAAGATGTTTGTGGTTGTGACCAAAGTAGAAACAAGTAAAACGGTAGTGATATAAGTTGATGAGGGTGGTAGCTTAGTGGTTCAAAATAGCGGCAAATAGAAAGTTGGTTGTGGTTATGGCGATTGTATGGTGATATTCGAATAAAGATGGTGGGTTTAAAAATGTTCTATCCCATCTTTTTGTTAGTTCGTATATAAAGTTTGGTATTCTAAAAGCCGAATTCAATTCCAGAATATTTACAAAATGATTCTTATTCGTTTCCATATATATATATATATATATATATATATATATATATATATATATATAGCATCAACAAACATTTGTTAATACATGGCTTCATCCAAGAAATAGAATATATAAAAAATATCAGAGATATAAAAAGATAAGTAGTTTGAAAGAATAATAAGTATAATATAAGTTACAAGTGATAGTTCAATCTACATGCTTGTTGAATTTTTATAGATAAAGGTAAAGATTAGCTGTCATGGAGTATTATATAATTTAAGAAAAGACATATAATAATTAAATCAGAAAGAAGGAAAAAAAAACGTGTGCTATGACTTTAATACTTCCCATATTTGTAAGATTGTGCCGACACTATTTTCTAGAACTGGGTTTAGTACTCGTTAATCAGTAGCGGATAAAAGTATTCAGAAAGATCCCAAATTTTTATAATAATTATCTTTAATTATATCAGTCATTATGGTAAAAATAATTGGTCATTAATTGTTTAAAATTATTAAATAGAAATTAAATTAATTATTAGCCCCTAACCTCAAGTAAAATATAATAAGTGTTAAAACTTAACAAAAAGGTTCTAAATATATATATAATAAAGCTATAAATTATATGACTTCTTTTTGGATCACCGTTTATTTAAAAAAAATCACATAAGTTCGAATTAAACTTCTCTAAATAATAAACGAAACGTCCATTGAGTATTACAATTATTAAATAATTATATTTGATATACCCTATATATATATATATATATATATATATATATATATATATATATATATATATATATATATATATATATATATATATATATTTATTTATTTATTTTAATAACAATTTAATTATATCGTATATTATTATTTTAAGTTTATATATATATATATATATATATATATATATATATATATATATATATATATATATATATATATATATATATATATATATATATATATATATATATATATTTATATTTAAATTTATATGTATACACAATTATTTACAAATAATGATTCGTGAATCGTCGGGAATGGTCGAAGTTAAATGAATGCAAGAAAATAGTTCAAAAATTTTGAGACTCAACATTACAGACTTTGCTTATCGTTTCAAAAATATTAAATCGTATCGAGAGTTTGATTTAAAATTAGTCGAAATTTTCCGGGTCATCACAGTTTACGGGTGGTCCTGAAATATATAAAATCAAATCATAAGTAATTATATATAAAATATCATATTAATTAGAAAAGATATGATTAATTTACTTTTTCTCCAAATATTTTCGTAGCTAAACTAGCTTCGGATACCCAATCTTGTTTTAGTCGTAGTTTCTTCATTACAACTCCGTTTTTGTTGGTTCAACTTGCCACTTCCTTGGATCGAGTCAAATTTTAAGAATATGAACTGAAAATACCTTAGTTTGTATTCGAAATCACAGGTTATAGGTCAAACTTTGGTGAAACTTATGAAAGTGATCATTTTCCATCATAAAAACAACATTTAATGATCATTTTTCTAAAAAAACTTACACTTTGAGTTAAACCATGAAATTTTTATGTGTTAACATATTCATAAGAAATATCATTTTTTTAGAACATGAACTTCCAATTCAAAGTTCAAGATGGTTTTTAATTATCCAACCCAAAACAGCCCCCGGTTGCACTCCGACGACGTAGATTCAGTTTTTAAGGTGTTCTTTGTAAAACCAAGTTATATCTTGTTAAGTTAGCATATCATTATGATATATTACAGGTCTTGAAGTGTTTTAAAAGTTAAGTTAGAAGGATCTATTTATTTTGCAAACAAGTTTGAAATCATTCAAACTATGTTCTTGTTGTTAAAATTTTACAACATAAAATAAGATAGCTATATAAATATGAATCGAATAAAGTTATGAATAAGGTTACTACCTCAAGTTACTTGGACAAAGTTACTGTAAGAGATAAAAAAAATCCTAGTACCAAAAGAGTGGTGGAGTGGAATTGAAAGATTGGAAGTAACTTGTATACTTGGAAGGATTATTGAAGTGTTCTTGGAAGGTTTTTCTTATGAAGATTAAGGCTTGTTTTTATGGCTAGATCTTCATGGTAACTTGCTGAATTGAAGTAGGTGTTTAAGGGTTATGAAAGTGTGTGTGTTTAGCTAAGAAATGATGATAAAAATTGAATCAAAATGATGATACTTATAGCCATTAAATGGCGTTTTTCATGGGAGACAAAAACAAAATTTTATCTTGTAACCTTGTGTAATTATTGATGCTAGATGTTTAAATGAGTTTACCTCTTGATGAGGGCAACTATAGGACTGATTATAAGTTGATTTGATGTGTATATACCAATAATAAATACGTATAGAAGCTGCGTACACTACGAGTACATATACTCTAGATATACGTGTAAAAATCTTGAGAAAACGGAACTAGAATTAAAATATAACTATCTTTTGTAAATATACTTATATTGTTTTATGTATAAAAGCCCTTTAAAAGTGATTAAATACATATATATACCATACATGTATAAGCATTATAAGTTTTAAGTATTTATGTCAATGAACATTACGTATAGTTATCGTTTTGAAAACATAAGTTAGTAGTTTCAAAGTATACTTATAATCCCTTGTTATTAGTATACAATGAGATGTTAAACCATCCTTAGATCATGTTAAATATATATAAATACATATATATACACAAACATATAATTATCGTATGTTATATAGTTCGTGATATCATCGGTCAAATTGGACGGTCAAACGTTGTGTAAAACTCTTTTCAAAAACATAAGTCTCAACAATTTAGATTGCTTATCATGTTGGTAAGGTTTAATTTATGTAAATATTAATTTCATAAGTATAAAACGATCAGAAAAATCTGGGTCGTTACAGTACCTACCCGTTAAATAAATTTCGTCCCGAAATTTTTAAGTTGTACCTATTTTGCGTTCTCGGGAAACAAATGTGGGTACTTTTGTTTCATATGATCCTCTCATTCCCAAGTAAACTCGGGACCCCTTCGAGCATTCCAACGAACCTTAACGATTGGTATGTTGCTCTGCTTGAGTTGTTTAACTTCACGGTCCATGATTTCGATTGGTTCTTCTATGAATTGTAGTTTCTCGTCGACTTGGATTTCTTCAAGAGGAATGGTGAGGTCTTCCTTTGCAAGACACTTCTTAAAGTTTGAAACGTGAAATGTATTATGTACTCTGGCAAGTTGTTGTGGTAATTCGAGTCGATAAGCTACCGGTCCAATGCGTTCGATGATCTTGAACGGGCCTACATACCTTGGGTTCAGTTTACCTCTTTTTCCAAAATGTATTACACCTTTCCAAGGTGACACCTTTAACATAACCATGTCACCGATCTGAAACTCTAATGGTTTCCTTCGGACATCGGCGTAGCTCTTTTGGCGACTACGGGCTGTTTTCAATCTCTCCTTGATTTTCACTATCTTCTCAGTAGTTTCATGGATGATCTCGGGACCAGTTAATTGTCGATCTCCTACTTCATTCCAACAAATAGGGGATCTACACTTCCTTCCATACAGTGCTTCGAATGGTGCAGCTTTAATGCTCGCATGATAACTATTATTATACGAGAATTCTGCTAATGGTAGATATTTATCCCATCCATTTCCAAAATCAATCACACATGCTCTGAGCATGTCTTCAAAAGTCTGAATCGTTCTTTCACTCTGCCCATCGGTTTGCGGATGATATGCGGTGCTCATATCCAACAAGTTCCCAGGGCTTCCTGTAGTGATTGCCAGAACTTTGATGTAAATCTACTATCACAATCGGATATAATGGAAATAGGTATTCCATGCCTTGAAACAATTTCCTTTATGTACAGTCGTAATAGTTTCTCCATCCTATCCGTTTCCTTTATAGGCAAGAAATGTGCAGATTTGGTGAGATGATCAACTATTACCCAAATGGTATCATAACCCCAGGCAGTCTTAGGTAACTTTGTGATGAAATCCATGGTAATACCATCCCATTTCCATTCTGGGATTTCTGGTTGTTGAAGTAACCCTGACGGCTTCTGGTGTTCTGCTTTAACTTTGGAACAAGTTAAACATTCCCCAACATATGTTGCAACATCTGTCTTTAAATTAGGCCACCAATAATGCGTCTTAAGATCTTGGTACATCTTTCTAACTCCAGGATGTATCGAGTATCTTTTCTTGTGCGCCTCATTCAATATCAACTTCCTTAATCCACCCAACTTCGGTACCCAAATACGGTTTGCAAAATATCGAATTTCGTCTTCTCGTATAACGAGTTGCTTCTCATACTTCTTCATTATTTCATTTTCTATGTTTTCTTTAGTAAGAGCTTCTCGTTGAGCCTCTTTGATTTGTGAGTTGAGATTCATGCGAATTTTTATGTTCATCGCTCGTACTCGAATTGGTTCCCGTTCCTTTCTGCTTAGAGCGTCGGCCACTACATTCGCTTTCCCGTGATGATAGCGAATCTCACAATCGTAGTCGTTTATCAGCTCGACCCACCTACGTTGCCTCATGTTCAGTTGTTTCTGATCGAAAATATGTTGAAGGCTTTTATGATCAGTAAACACAGTGCATTTAACTCCATATAAATAGTGTCTCCATATCTTCAATGCAAACACTACTGCCCCCAATTCTAGATCATGCATCGTGTAATTCCGCTCGTGAATCTTCAATTGTCGAGATGCGTATGCAATAACTTTCTTTCGTTGCATAAGGACGTAACCAAAACCTTGTCGCGAAGCGTCACAATATATCTCAAAATCATCGTTCCCTTCAGGTAACGATAAAATAGGCGCCGTAGTCAACTTCTTCTTCAGTAATTGAAATGCACTCTCCTGCTCAGAGGTCCATTCGTACTTCTTCCCTTTTTGCGTTAACGCTGTTAATGGTTTAGCTATTTGGGAAAAATCTTGAATAAACCTTCTATAATAACTGGCTAAACCCAAAAATTGGCGTATCTGCGTTGGTGTCTTAGGAGTCTCCCATTTTTCAATGGCCTCAATTTTAGCTGGGTCAACCTGAATTCCTTTGCTACTAACAACATGGCCAAGAAATTGCACTTCTTTCAACCAAAACGCACACTTAGAAAATTTGGCGTATAACTGTTCTTTTCTTAACAATTCTAATACCAACCTTAAATGCTGTTCATGCTTTTGCTCACTCTTGGAATAGATAAGAATATCGTCAATGAAAACGATAACAAACTTATCTAAATACGGACTACAAACTCGATTCATAAGGTCCATGAATACAGCTGGTGCATTCATTAATCCAAACGGCATGACCAAAAATTTGTAATGACCGTAGCGTGTCCGAAAAGCAGTTTTCGGAATATCTTCTTCTTTGACACGTAATTGATGATAGCCCGATCTTAAGTCGATTTTCGAGTACACACATGATCCTTGCAGCTGATCAAATAAGTCGTCAATTCTCGGTAGTGGATACCGATTCTTGATAGTTAACTTATTTAATTCACGATAATCTATACACATCCTAAAAGATCCATCTTTCTTTTTAACAAATAAAATTGGAGCTCCCCACGGTGTAGTACTTGGTCGTATGTATCCGCGGTCCAGCAATTCTTTTAACTGACTCTAAAGTTCTTTTAACTCGGACGGTGCAAGTCTATATGGAGCACGGGCAACCGGTGCAGCACCTGGTACAAGATCTATTTGAAATTCTACAGACCTGAAAGGAGGTAGTCCCTGTAATTCTTCCAGAAATACATCGGGAAAGTCTCTTACTACATTTACATCGTTAATATTCTTCTCCTTTTCTTCACTTTCTTTACATGTGCTAGGATGGCATGACATCCCTTTTCTAAGCACTTTCGAGCTTTCAAACAGCTAATGAGATTCAGGTTTGGGTTACCTTTATCTCCGTAAATCATTATCATTGAGTTATCTTTTCGGGGAATGCGAATTGCCTTTTCAGCACATACTACTTCGACTCCTACTTTGGACATCCAGTCCATGCTTATAATTAAGTCAAAACTTCCTAATTCTATGGGTATCAAATCAATCTTGAATGTTTCTCCGGCTAAATTTATTTTACAATCACGGCAAATTTTATCGGCTTTAATTAGTTTACCATTAGCTAACTCAATCATGTACTTAGCAGCTAGAGGTAATGATGAACAATTCAATTTAGCATAAAAGTCTCTACACACGTAACTTCTATCGGCACCAGTATCAAATATAATAGATGCTGATAAGTTATTAATGATAAACGTACCCGTAACCAGCTCCGGGTCTTCATACGCCTCTCTAGCATTAATAATAAATGCTTTTCCACGTGCAGATCCATTATTCTTCTCTGGATTCGAGCACTGGCTCTTATAATGACCCTGTTTCCCACACCCATAACAAGTAACTGTGGCCAAGGCAGTTCTATTTGCATTGGTGACAGGAGTCTTGGTGCCATTGGTATTTGTAACAGGAATCCTACAATCTTCAGCAAGATGACCCCTTCGATTACAATTATTGCATACCACATTACAATAACCAGAGTGATGTTTGTGGCATCTGTTACATAAAGCATTTCGTCCTTTGTAACCAGAGCTTGAACCACTACCCGCACCTTGCGTGGTTTCTTGTTTCTTGTTGGATTGTTGATTACCTTCCCACTTTCTTTTGTTTTCTGATGTCTTGACATCGGTGTTCTTATCCAGAATAATCTGGTCCATCAACTCGTTTGCCATGGTGATGGCTTCGTGAATAGTCTTGGGTTTCGATGCTGTAACATTTGCTTTGACATTTTTAGGCAAACCATCTTTGTACAGTTCTATCTTCCGTTCTTCGGTTGGTTCCAATTCGGGACATAGCAAAGCTAATTCCATGAATCGCTGATTGTAGTTGGTGGGTTCAGTACCAACAACTTTCAGGCTTCGTAATTCAGCTTCCAACTTCCTAACCTCGTTCCTTGGACAATACTCGTTGATTAGCATTGTTTTGAATTCTTCCCAGGGAGTATCATAAGCTACATCTCCTCCTACGGCCTTCACATAGTTTTTCCACCACGTGAGTGCACTATCTTGTAAGGTGCACGATGCATACTTGGTCATGTCCTTATCAATACAACCACTGATTTTAAACACAGACTCAATCTTTTCGATCCACCGGGTTAAACCGACCGGTCCTTCTGTTCCACTGAATGATGAGGGCTTGCAACCTTGAAAAGTTTTGTAAGTACATCCCACACGAGGATTTGGGTTAACTGCAGCACCTCTCGCAGCCTCGACCCATAACATTCTGTCGTCCACTCGCTGATTGATGAGTTCCTCGATTTCTTGTTCCGTCATTCGGTTCAATCGCGCCATAATCTTCAATAAGAATGAGAAAAATAATTATTCACATGGAATATTATAGATGTGGTATGTATTTACAGTACATCGTAGCTTATTAATAATATGAACCAGTTATTATTATAAAAGCCTTTTCTTCTTATTAGCGTTTTATAATTATATCTAGGGTAGTACCTACCCGTTAAAGTTCATACTTAATAGCTTAGTACAGAAATTAATTACTACCATCCAAATAATACTCAACCATGGAAAATTATTGCATTTCACACTTCACTATTTTACATATGCTTATCTTACATCAAACATTAAACAAACCACACTAGTAATATTATACAAAACGTTATATGATCCCATGGTTTAAAACAACAGCGCATCATTTAACCCAAAACGTTTGTGTTCAGAGAAATCGTTTAAAGGTTATCTTGACTGTCTCCCTGCGTTTTGGCTGAGGGGCTGAAGAACTGGATGCCGGGATGGAACTAATAGGAATAGCGGGAATAGGGGTGGAAGTGTCTGGTGGAGTTGGTGCCACAACATTCTTACTAAACTCGGGATTTGGAATTTCCAATTCAGTAGCCTTTCGTTTCTTTCCTCTTTCGAACTTGTCTTTCGTAATTTCCTGTATTTCTTCCTCCTCAGGATCACTTTCTGATTCCTCTTCAATTGATTCATTCGAAAATTGTGAGTCTTCCCCAAAGGTATCGTTTTCATCATCGGACAGGTTAATGACTGGAACACCATCTGAAGATTCTGGTTCGGAGTCGCTGAATGTGATAACAAGTTCTAAACTAGACATCTATCACATAACAACTAGCATGTTAGTACCACATAATATTTACATATTAATTTTTAACCAACAGGGATAAGCAATAGTTTTCTAAATCAAACACGATCAAAGTCCAGACTCACTAATGCATCCTAACAAACTCGATAAGACACACTAATGCAAATTTTCTGGTTCTCTAAGACCAACGCTCTGATACCACATGTCATAACCCGACCTTAACCATAAGGACGAATACAATAACATATGATTTTATCGCGAGGTATTGACCTCTATATGCGACGTTTTTCAAAAACTGCATTCGTTATTACAATACAAACCATAACTTTTATTACAAATACAAGATTTAAACAACATAATAATGATTATCGTTTAGCGATAATCTTAGCCTTACAAACTTTACATGTGATGATAACAACACGATTTCCAATGTTTTTTACATTACAAATTCTCCGATATGCAGTTTTATTTTTGACACAAATATGCATACTCAAGATCTTGCTTAAATTCAACATGTTGCAGCGGAAGCTTTTAGTTATCACCTGAGAATAAACATGCTTAAAACGTCAACATAAAGTCGGTGAGATATAGGTTTAATGCCGGCAGCGTTATAAATATAGACCACAAGATTTCATATATAAACGTTTTAATAAAAATATTCTAAGTTGTTGAGCACTTGATAACCATACTTAACATTTAATCAACGTCGCATATTCCCTTTATTATGAAATCTTACTACTCCGTACCAAATGTAGTCACCGAAACGAAGTACTGTGCAACCGTTGAGTACTGGTCGTCCAGTCCGGTTGGGGTTGTCAGGCCCGATAGATCTATCAACAGGATTCGCGTTTACAATACCTCATGTAAATAGTAGTTACCAAGTTACAGGGAAGTATGCCAGTGGTATAACTCAACGTAGAATATATATTTTTAATCACTTGTGTCCATAACGTAAATCATAAAATGCATGTATTCTCATCCCGAAATATTTAGAGTTTAAAAATGGGACTATATACTCACTTTCGCCTTGAAGGTATTTAACTCGACTTGGTCTCCGATAGATATCACGAACCTAACCGTATATATAATATATCAACATATTTTCTTTTCAAGTAATCGTTATATATATATATATATATATATATATATATATATATATATATATATATATATATATATATATATATATATATATACTTATAATACTTTTAATATTTTCTTAGTCTGTAGTTAGCATTCCGATGTTAATGGTCCACAATTAGTTGCTCAATAAAATAAATAAAGACCCCATTGTATTCGTATTGATCAGAATTAATCTCGACCCATGGTACCATATTGTCAAATGACGTATTGCGTACATAAAGTACCGTGTTGTCAAATGACGTGTTGCGTACAATCATGAGGTCTTATGATTAATCTTCTCGTGTTGTTTACGGGTGGTCCTGAAATATATAAAATCAAATCATAAGTAATTATATATAAAATATCATATTAATTAGAAAAGATATGATTAATTTACTTTTTCTCCAAATATTTTCGTAGCTAAACTAGCTTCGGATACCCAATCTTGTTTTAGTCGTAGTTTCTTCATTACAACTCCGTTTTTGTTGGTTCAACTTGCCACTTCCTTGGATCGAGCCAAATTTTAAGAATATGAACTGAAAATACCTTAGTTTGTATTCGAAATCGCAGGTTATAGGTCAAACTTTGGTGAAACTTATGAAAGTGATCATTTTCCATCATAAAAACAACATTTAATGATCATTTTTCTAAAAATACTTACACTTTGAGTTAAACCATGAAATTTTTATGTGTTAACATATTCATAAGAAATATCATTTTTCCAGAACATGAACTTCCAATTCAAAGTTCAAGATGGTTTTTAATTATCCAACCCAAAACAGCCCCCGGTTGCACTCCGACGACGTAGATTCAGTTTTTAAGGTGTTCTTTGTAAAACCAAGTTATATCTTGTTAAGTTAGCATATCATTATGATATATTACAGGTCTTGAAGTGTTTTAAAAGTTAAGTTAGAAGTATCTATTTAGTTTGCAAACAAGTTTGAAATCATTCAAACTACGTTCTTGTTGTTAAAATTTTACAACATAAAATAAGATAGCTATATAAATATGAATCGAATAAAGTTATGAATAAGGTTACTACCTCTTGTTACTTGGACAAAGTTACTGTAAGAGATAAGAAAAATCCTAGAACCAAAAGAGTGGTGGAGTGGGATTGAAAGATTGGAAGTAAACTTGTATACTTGGAAGGATTATTGAAGTGTTCTTGGAAGGTTTTTCTTATGAAGATTAAGGCTTGTTTTTATGGCTAGATCTTCATGGTAACTTGCTGAATTGAAGTAGGTGTTTAAGGGTTATGAAAGTGTGTGTGTTTAACTAAGAAATGATGATAAAAATTGAATCAAAATGATGATACTTATTGCCATTAAATGGCATTTTTCATGGGAGACAAAAACAAAATTTTATCTTGTAACCTTGTGTAATTATTGATGCTAGATGTTAAAATGAGTTTACCTCTTGATGAGGGCAACTATAGGACTGATTATAAGTTGATTTGATGTGTATATACCAATAATAAATACGTATAGAAGCTGCGTACACTACGAGTACATATACTCTAGATATACGTGTAAAAATCTTGAGAAAACAGAACTAGAATTAAAATATAACTATCTTTTGTAAATATACTTATATTGTTTTATGTATAAAAGCCCTTTAAAAGTGATTAAATACATATCTATACAATACATGTATAAGCATTATAAGTTTTAAGTATTTATGTCAATGAACATTACGTATAGTTATCGTTTTGAAAACATAAGTTAGTAGTTTCAAAGTATACTTATAATCCCTTGTTATTAGTATAAAATGAGATGTTAAACCATCCTTAGATCATGTTAAATATATATAAATACATATATATACATAAACGTATAATTATCATATGTTATATAGTTCGTGATATCATCGGTCAAATTGGACGGTCAAACGTTGTGTAAAACTCTTTTCAAAAACATAAGTCTCAACAATTTAGATTGCTTATCATGTTGGTAAGGTTTAATTTATGTAAATATTAATCTCATAAGTATAAAACGATCGGAAAAATCCGGGTCGTTACACTTCGATACCCTTCGGTCGATCAATATGAAGCTAAACCCCAAAAAGTGCTCATTCGGGGTAGAAGAAGGAAAGTTCCTACGGTATTACATCACTAAGAAAGGAATCTTAGCAAACCCAGAGAAAGTAGACAAGCTCCAACAACTCAAAACGCCATCAAAGAAATGCAGAGTTTAAACGGGAAGCTAGCGTCATTAAGCCGTTTCCTGTCCAAGGGAGCTGAGAGGCAATTGCCTTTTCTCAAAGTTCTAAAAGGATGCTTGGGAGCAAAGAAAATATCATGGACCGAAGAGGCCGAAAAGGCTTTCATTGAAATGAAAGCACACATAGCTAATCTGCCAACCCTGACATCGCCAAAGATAGGAGAGACACTATATCTCTACCTAGCAATGTCCAAGGAATGCATCACTGCGGTGCTAGTGGCAGAACGTGAAAGGATACAGGTCCCGATATATTTCGTAAGCCGAGTTCTACTGGGTGCAGAAGTCAACTACCCAGAGCTCAAAAAGCTCACGCTTGCCCTAGTCCACACCGCAAGGAGGCTACGATGGTACTTCCAAGCCCATCCTATCATTGCGTTAACTAACAAGCAAATTAGACAGGTTCTTACGAAGCCAGAAAAGTCAGGCAGAATGGCCAAATGGGCAATAGAGCTCGGGGAACATGACATCGACTTCCAAGCTCGCCATTCAATCAAAGCTTAAGTACTAGCAGATTTCATGGCAGAAACAACAGAGACAGACGAAGAAAACAACTCCACCTTCGCGCAAATTATCACCCCGAATATTGAAACGAAGGAATGGAAACTGTTCACTGATGGAGCTTCCAGCTCTGATGGCTCAGGGGCATGACTTATGCTAATCAACCCAGAGGGACAAGAGTTTACTTACGCGCTTCGTTTCGAGTTCAACACAACTAATAACGAAGTAGAATACGAAGCTCTGCTCGCCGGCTCAGAATAGCAAAGGAGATGAAAATTGAGCACTTGCAAGCCTTCGTAGACTCACAACTAGTTGCGAACCAAGTCCTAGGTATCTTCAAAGCAAGAAAACCAATCATACAACTTTATCTATCAAAGGTCAGGGAACTTGTAGAGAGCTTCAGAAGCTTCACAATAGAGCATGTAAGAAGAAGTCAGAATAAGAAAGCAGATGCTCTGAGCAAATTAGCTTCTATCACCTTCGCACACCTGGTGAAGGAAGTGTTGGTCGAAGTATTAGAAAAAAGATCCATCGAAGCTCAAGAAGTCCACAACTTAATCATTGAAGAAGAAAACACGTGGATGAAGCCATTAAGGGAATATTTGGAGCTCGGAATCTTACCCGAGGATAAAAAAGAAGCAAGAAAGATCCGGATCAAAGCACCATCATACAAGATAATGAACGGAGCCTTGTACAGAAAATCTTTCCTCACCCCGTGGCTTCGCTGTGTCGGACCAAACCAAGCTTCGATGATCATCAGAGAAATGCATGAAGGTATCTGTGGACTTCATTCTGGACCAAGGTCAAGAGTGGCAAAAATGCTAAGGATGGGGTATTATTGGCCAACCATGCACGAAGATACAGTCACGCTCTTACGAACCTGTGAGCCATGTCAGATCCACGCTAAAGTTCAGAAATAGCCAAAGCAAGACATGATATCGGTGTTATCAGTATGGCCTTTCTCAAAGTGGGGAATATATCTAGTAGGTCCACTCACAGAAGCACCAGGAGGTTACAAATGGCTGGTGGTTGCGATAGACTACTTCACAAAGTGGACGGAAGCAAAACCGTTAAGCACCACGACAGGGAAACAAATAGAAAAGTTTGTTTGGGAACACATCGTGTGTCGGTTTGGCATACCCCAAGAAATCGTTTCGGATAATGGAAAACAATTCGCCGAAGGTATCTTCCCAGGGTTCTGTGAAAAGCTACAGATAAAGCAAACCTTTACTTCCGTTTACCACCCACAAGGGAATAGACAGGTGGAAGTAACCAACAAGGATATCTTAAAAGGTCTCGAGAAACATTTGGGTAAATGTCACCAAGGATGGATGGAAGAACTCCCCCTGGTCCTATGGGCTCACCGAACCACACCCAAAAGAAGTAACGGAGAAACCCCTTACAATTTGGTTTACGGAACTGAGGCGGTTTTGCCCGCAGAGATACAGGTATTAACCAATAGGACCGCAAACCTCAAAGAAAATTAGGAGAATCTCCGTCTCAATCTTGACCTCATGGAAGAAAGGAGGGAGGCTGTGCTGATTAGAGAAGCATCATACAAGAAAAAGATCGAAAGGTATTACAACAAGCGAGTCAAACCGTCGGTATACAAGGTCGGAGATTATGTCCTAAGGCTCAACAGCACTAGCAAAGTTGAATACGAAGGAAAGATGGGTCCTACTTGGGAAGGTCCGTACGTAATCTCCGAAGCTTTCGGGAACGGTTCATACAAGCTCGAAACCACAGAAGGGAAACAGATCCCCAGAACCTGGAACGGGGTAAACCTTCGAAAGTTCTATTTCTAGATTTCTAGTCGCATGTAAGTAGGAAAGTTTGCAATTGGTAGTCGAAACTTATACGATTCCTACCACAAGAAATTTGAATGAAATCCTACTAACTTTTGGAAACATCAATCTTAAGTGTTGTAATACTTATAAAACTTTAGCAATAAGCAAGAGGTAGCCCAAGAGGTATACCGAAGCTATTGCAAGATATTCCCAAGAGGAATACCTATAAAACTATATCAATAAGAAATAGGTAATACAAGAGGTATACCGAAGCTATTGCAAGATATTCCCAAGAGGAATACGGTGACAACCCGGAAATTTCTAATCAAATTTAAACTTTATCTTTATATTATTCTGACACGATAAGCAAATTTTGTTAAGTTAAATCTCAAGAATTTTAAACTGTGTTCATACATTCATTATAACCTCGACCAAATTCCGACGATTCATGAACAATTATATATAAATAGATATGTATATATATGTATATATATATATATATATATTATAACTTGAGAATATTAATAAAGTATTAAACGTATATTACTTTACACGAACGTATTTGTTTCAATATGTTTATCATGGAATTAGAAGATAATATCAAATGATTGATTTATCAGATACATTGTGATATGATTACGGGTCTATGTTATGAGGTCCACTGTGATTTAAGAAATCTATTCTTTTTGACAACATTCGGAAAATGTTAAGTGATTTATAAGTAAGAACGTGGAGTGTAAATAACTTAGATGTTGGATATCGACAAGTTAAGTAACTCGACATTTTTTATACGTTTATTTAACCTTTGGACTTTATCCCATGCTTCACCAACAGACCGTAATTTAAAAACTTGAAACCTATTATGAATATATATGATTCTACTTTTCTAAAACGTTTTATGATATAACGATTTCCATTATTTTAACCTTTTAACAAAATGATTCTTAAATATATTTAGTTTTGGAAAACAAAATTATCATATTTATTTGATTTATTTTCAAACGTACAAAAACGTTTTTAGTTTAAAAAGAAATTTATTATTAAAACGTATATAACTTTTATAAATATCTAGAACCACTTTTGACAACTCATTACTTAACCAGTATGATAAAGATAACGATATTTATATTTTATTTAATTAAATATAAATAATGATTTAAATTAATTTTATATATATTTATACGCGTATTATATGTACATAGTTTTATACTTTTACTATACTTTAACTTTACCTTTACTTTACTTTTACTTTACTTTAACTTTAATAATTTACTTTAATAATTCATACTTTAATAATTCACTTTAATAATTCATACTTTAATAATTCACTTTAATAATTCATACTTTAATAATTCACTTTAATAATTCATACTTTAATAATTCACTTTAATAATTCAAAAATCTATTATAAATAGAATTCAATAGGTTTCATTATTTCATAGAAACTTGAAATATATTTCTCTAAACTCTCTCAATTGACTTACATATATATATTTACTCGGTATTATTTCAAGATATTATTAGTATACATAAAATACTACGACGAGGTCATGAGCGTATTATTTCAAAATGGATTTTTTGAGCGGGATAGAGCTAAGGAAAACATGGGTTATAGCTATGGAGGTGATGGGTATGGTTCATGGGTATGCTTGTGAGGTCAATCTAGTGTTTATCGTCTCCGTTGCGTCTACGTAACTTTCCTGCAATATTGAATCTCAATATTGATACGTGAGTACTCATAAATTATTTTTACATATTAATAGTGTATCCCTGACTAGTGCTCGAGAATATAGGATTATGCATGCTTGTACTTTTGATATTGCCCTTAGATAGGTTATGTTGAATCCTGAATTAGTTACACTTGCGGTTGAGATAAGGTATAAGATATGCATGTCCTTGGAAGGCTAGCGAAAAATTGAGAACTTTTCATTTAGATATCGAATGGGTTCGATGAACGGATTAGAAGTTATAGTCAATTGAATTTTTATAAAAATGATTATCATTATCGTCGTTATTACCGTCGATCTAGTTTTATCTTATTATTATCATTATTAATAAAAGGAATTATCATTAAAAATTGTTATTTTTATTATTATTACTATTGGTATCATCGTTAAAGTTATAATTTGTATTATTATTATTATTATTATTATTATTATTATTATTATTATTATTATTATTATTATTATTATTATTATTATTATTATTATTATTATTATTATTATTATTATTATTATTATTATTATTATTATTATTATTATTATCATTATTATTAATATATATATCACTATTTAAAAATGGTTATTGTTATTATTATTATTATTATCATTAAAATAATTATTAGTATTATTAATAATATCATAGTAATTATCATTATTAGTATTATTGTAATTAAAACTAATATTAGTAACACCTAATTCTTTTTAGTACTATTATTATTAGTATTATGAACACAATATAAAAGACGATTAAAAGCTATTAAACGAAACGATTAGGAAATAATGAGTATGAGTATCATGATGAAATTAAAATATTATAAGATATTGATCTAGATAAAATTATCATTCTTATTATTTTTATCATTACTATTATTATTAAAAGTATCGTTAGTATTAAAACTATCATTTTAACAAAAAATATCATTTTAATAGAAATGTCATTGTTATTATAAAATATCATTATTATTATCATTTTAAATAGAATTATTATTTTAAAGTTAATATTAAAAAGTATCGTAAATATTAAAGTTATCATAATTAGAATTATCGTTTTATTATAATATCATTATTAGTAAATATAAATATTGATATTTTTATTAAAAGAATAATAATTATTATTATTTCAAAATAATACAACTTTTACTTATTATTATTATCAATGTTATTTTATCAAATAAATATGTAATACAAATAATATAATTACCTTAATAAAACCTATCATAATATTTTTTTAAATTAACTTTATAAATTTTATTACTTAAGATATATAAAAGTATATTTTTATATAAAATTTTATTTATTAATAAATGAATTATATTATTTACTCTATTAAATCTTTTAAAAATATTTAAAAATATAAAACGACGATATTTAAACTATATAATAATCATGTATAAATTTTGGAAATCATTTTGAGTCAAATTAAATTTTGTTGACCTTTGCATATTAGTCTCGAGCATTAGGATTGTGGTACACTATGACTTGACCTAATTTGTTAGACAAATATTGACCAGCACATATATATACATAATTAATTTAGGTTTGTGAATCCAAGGCCAACCTTGCACTTGTTAAATGACGTTATATGTATTTTTACTACGAAATACAGTATGGTGAGTTTCATTTGCCTTTTTACCCTTTATATTTTTGGGCTGAGAATACATGCGCAATTTTTATAAATGATTTACAAAATAGACACAAGTACGTGAAACTACATTCTATGGTTGAATTATCGAAATCGAATATGCCCCTTTTTATTAAGTCTGGTAATCTAAGAATTAGAGAACAGACACCCTAATTGACGCGAATCCTAAAGATAGATCTATTGGGCCTAACAAACCCCATCCAAAGTACAGGATGCTTTAGTACTTCGAAATTTATATCATGTCCGAAGGAGGATCCCGGAATGATGGGGATATTCTTATATGCATATTGTTAATGTCGGTTACCAGGTGTTCAATCCATATGAATGATTATTTTTGTCTCTATGCATGGGACGTATATTTATGAGAACTGGAAATGAAATTCTTGTGGTCTATTAAAATGATGGAAATGAATGATTATGACAAACTAATGAACTCACCAACCTTTTGGTTGACACTTTAAAGCATGTTTATTCTCAGGTATAAAAGAAATCTTCCGCTGTGTATTTGCTTGTTTTAAAGATATTACTTGGAGTATTTCATGGCATATTTTGAAGAACGTTGCATTCGAGTCATTGAGTTCATCAAAGATTACTATTAAGTTAATTTATAATTGCATAGTGGATATTATGAAATGGTATGCATGCCTGTCAATTTTTGATGTAAAGAAAGTTTGTGTTTTAAAAACGAATGCAATGTTTGTAATATGTATCATATAGAGGTCAAATACCTCGCGATGTAATCAACTATTGTGAATCGTTTATAATGTATATGAACGGGTCCTTTCAGTTGGTATCAGAGCGGTGGTCTTAGCGAACCAGGTCTGCATTAGTGTGTCTAACTGATAAGTCGTTAGGATGCATTAGTGAGTCTGGACTTCGACCGTGTCTGCGTGTCAAAAGTTTTGCTTATCATTTCTAGTCGGAAATTATCTGCTTATCATCCTTAGGAAATTACCTGCTTATCATTATTAGTCTAGACACGTCTTGCTACATTAATTGCATGAGTAGTGTATAGACAAAATTCATATCTTAGCGTATCTCCTAAATCATATCTTATCGTATCTATTACTGTAAACTTTGCCTGACATATTCCGTAAATTCCTCCGTAATCTACGAAATCTTTTGATCTATATACATATATGGATATCGTATGTAAATAGAATACCACCCGATAGCCAAAAAATCATTTTATATCGAAAAATCCTTTATCCAATTGTACGAAATGGAAGTTGTCATCAATTCAAGTCACTCAGATTCTGAAATGGAATCTCACTCAAGCTCCGAAGGCAGTGTGACCGGAATGGATCAACCAATCAGTCATCATCTACTCTGGATGAATTGGGGATGGGTTCGTAGTCTCCTCAATCATTGGAGACAAGAAGAAGGCGATCCTTTCCATCCACCACATTGCCCTCTTGACGAAGAACCTGAAGCACTTACCGGCGAACCTGTCCGAAACACCATTTTCTCTCTCATTTCCAGAGTATCTCGTCACAATTATATACTCCATCAAATTCTAGATTTTATTTATCCGCTTGTCCGAACCGACAATCACCCCGGTGTAATAGAAGAAGTCAACGAGCTTCGCGCTCGAGTAGTGGCTTTGGAGAATATGGTGCAGAAATTACAAACACCAGTAGCAGCACCAGCAGCAGCACCAGCAGCATAACCAGTACCACCATCATCAATGCCAACAGTACCATTACCACCTCCAACCACAACCGCGTCGTAAACCTCAACTTCACAATCTGTCCCACGAGCATCAACGTCATATGCACCATAGATATCAAGGAATACCAGCAACAATAACTGACGATGTATTAATTCATAACTTCATTGGAGAAACATTCCACGGAGATTATGTAATCTCTAAAGTCTTAGAGATTATCTAATCTAGCCCTAACCATAAATAAGTTAAACGAACCAAAATGATAGAAGGAAGTGTAGAAACCCTGACAAAAATGGTGTGTGATTAACAAGCTAAACTTGTTTTACCAACAGCATCAACAGTACCGTCAGCGTCACCAGCATCGTCAGTACAGTCAACATCAGAATCAACAACACCTATAACATCACAAACTCCGTCAGTTCAAGAATCACTGTAGACATCATTACGAATCAATAACGCGTATATGTATCAAGGAGTTATGAAGAGTTAACTCATTCCCTCTGAAGAAATTATATATATATTTTATATATACATATTTTGAAATAAAAATAAATCTTTCCGTGCTAAGCTATTGTGTGTGAATCTTAACTACTCGGTTAATTCATCTTACAAATATGCAATATTGTACGTCCTTCACCCGCAACTTAACCATCGTTAACTACAATCTCTGTCTCAATTCAACAAATTCCAATTCATAATAAATCAAGTATATATTTGATTTTACACTTTCATCATCGATGTAACCGAAACTTCTCAGATACCATCACTCGTACTTTGCGAAGTTCACAAGAATTTAACAAAAATCAACATCACGCCTCAATAAATAACGAAGTATTGATTCGTAATTTCAATATTATTGAAGAAATACTTATGTAATCTCTAAAGCCTTCAAGGGATTATTCAATTCTAGTTTCAACCGTAAATCAAATGAGTTTAATTTAGTATTAACTCATTAAAATTTATGTTATATCTGAGGAGAATATATACATATATATTTTCACAAAGACTGTAATAAAATTCTTATGTACAAAATATTAATTGTGAAATTTTTTAACGGGTAGGTAATACCCGAGAGATATATATATATTCACAATTAATATGTTACATTCTTCGAATCTGATCAAGCAAATTATCAACTATACTTCCTACTTTCACAATAATATACATTCTTTCATAGAGATCAAAACAACCATACTCATTCAAACCCAATTACAAATTTTGATTTTGAAACCTCAGAATTCAATTCGAGATATAACCGGTATCATCACTTTTAGATTCCTACATCTTTCAAAGCTATACTTTGACTTCAAAACTGTGTTAGAACATCAAATGTATATTAACGATTACAATCTGTGTTCAAACCCTTCGAAAATATCTGAAGACACATCAAATAATGAGCAATCGAGATGATGATCCAACCACATGTTACCCACAGTTAGGTACTTAAAAAGCACTCGAAACCAAAGTCATAATTCCACACATATCTGTGTCAGATTCTTTGACATTTAGTAGCAAAAATAACTTTGCAATTCCTTTTCAAAGTAGCCAGTTTTGTCACAGCTCCAGTAAGTCAACTTCGACTTTTCAGTCAGACTAACCTTATTATAACCTTGAGATATACATCATCGTTACCAGGGAACCTTTTACATCCCACCACATTATTAGCAGATGTACCAACAACTTCATTACCCTTTGACTTTAACCTCTCCAAAAAGTCATTATAGTTATTCATTGAAACCCCACCATTTACTCATTCGCATCTTGTAACAAGAATTGCCATACGAATCATCGGAAATTAGCAATCATTAATTTGAAATCTCGCAGCATGTCTACGCCAACAGTTATATGTGTACGTATAACGTCTATCTCCTGGACTTACATACTTTGAATGTGAAGTTTCTGAAAAACACCTTGAACTGCGAACTAGTTCTTGAAATGCTGACGAAGCAGCAACAACTGTAAACGATCTTAACAGTAAAAAGTTTGATGATAAAGAATAGTGTATTGGCAAAGCTCAGAAAAAGAGAAGTTTTGGAACTGGAAAACGGATTGAGCAAAGTATGAAAGAGGCTGTGGACAAATCACAAGGGCGAAACATTCCTTCAAAGAATCTAAATGATTCAGTACCTGCTGAAGTCATTAAAGGAATACCTTGCTCTTGACTCTAAAACCCTGCAGACAATATTCTTCATCATCCTCTGATATTAGAAATTCTAAGATATCATCATATCTTTCATTATAAATATCCTCCATATTTCTGAAGATATTTTCTTAATTATTCTTATCCAAAATCATTTACCTCTTCGCGCTATCTGTATTACATCATAAAAGAAACTATTTTAGTTTCTAAATTCTGAAACATTCGAGTTTAAAATAGGAATATTTTTTTTTTGAAGTAGTGTTGGGAGCTGAAGCATGAGTTAGTATAATATAATGACACTTGATCAACGTGATTATATTACAGTAATTCATGCTGAATTTCTAAATGGAACGTGATGATTCACAGATCATAACGTCATCATGTGCCATGTTACACGACTCCTATATTCTATTTAATCTCTAAAATATCAAGAAAATATTTCTTGATGATTCGGTCTTTTCTAGGGTATTCTGGTAATTTAACAAATCAAGATCGTGCCATTACAATTTCATTCTTAGAACATTAACTATGTTCATTCAGAAATTCATATCTACGAATTCTGGACCATTACATACGGTGCTTAATCTCAAGAAGAGGAAACGAAAGAATGAAGCTCCGAAATAGAAATAGGAGTATAAATCGCAGCAAATAGAAGGGAGCATTAACTGTGGATGACAATAATTATAGAAGACAGAAGCAGGGACTTCAAAATATAAAGGAGGATATAAAGCCCAACGACGACCCGGAAATTATAAACCATATATATCGATGCATATAGCAATATAAAGACACTGGAGAACTAAAAACACTATAAAACTAAGAGTATAGTAAAAGTAAATAGATTCTTCCGGTGGCAGATGAAAGAAAAGAATGACAGATATGAAAGTTAGGAGTATATCAAGAATCAGAACTGGATGGAGCATATTAGTGAATAAAAGGTGTGAGTTGTGGAAAAAAGGAAACGAAGGGGGTGGATATATAGTAAAATATCCGACAGAGCAATCAAAACATATTATCGCATTTAATCAAAGCTGATCTTAACTTCCTTAATTTTCGAAGAACCAAATATTATTACGAAGATTTTCTCTAAATTCCTTGAATTTCGGAAATCAACCGTGACTATGTCATTGGTTAAAAAGAACGTGCATTTACTCATTTCATTCTTTTGTGATAACTTCACTCGTACCCTTCACAAAAATCAAATTGCTTTATCTATATTACTTGATGATAATAAAACTCTAATTTTCAACTCGTATACGTCATGAAAACATACTTATTGTCAGCCATGACCATTCCATTCAAATTTCGAGATGAAATTTCTTTAACGGGTAGGTACTGTGACAACCCGGAAATTTCTAATCAAATTTAAACTTTATCTTTATATTATTCCGACACGATAAGCAAAGTTTGTTAAGTTAAATCTCAAGAATTTTAAACTGTGTTCATACATTCATTATAACCTCGACCAAATTCCGACGATTCATGAACCATTATATATAAATAGATATGTATATATATGTATATATATATATATATATATATATTATAACTTGAGAATATTAATAAAGTATTAAACGTATATTACTTTACACGAACGTATTTGTTTCAATATGTTTATCATGGAATTAGAAGATAATATCAAATGATTGATTTATCAGATACATTGTGATATGATTACGGGTCTATGTTATGAGGTCCACTGTGATTTAAGAAATCTATTCTTTTTGACAACATTCGAAAAATGTTAAGTGATTTATAAGTAAGAACGTGGAGTGTAAATAACTTAGATGTTGGATATCGACAAGTTAAGTAACTCGACATTTTTCATACGTTTATTTAACCTTTGGACTTTATCCCATGCTTCACCAACAGACCGTAATTTAAAAACTTGAAACCTATTATGAATATATATGATTCTACTTTTCTAAAACGTTTTATGATATAACGATTTCCATTATTTTAACCTTTTAACAAAATGATTCTTAAATATATTTAGCTTTGGAAAACAAAATTATCATATTTATTTGATTTATTTTCAAACGTACAAAAACGTTTTTAGTTTAAAAAGAAATTTATTATTAAAACGTATATAACTTTTATAAATATCTAGAACCACTTTTGACAACTCATTATTTAACCAGTATGATAAAGATAACGATATTTATATTTTATTTAATTAAATATAAATAATGATTTAAATTAATTTTATATATATTTATACGTATTATATGTACATAGTTTTATAATTTTACTATACTTTAACTTTACCTTTACTTTACTTTTACTTTACTTTAACTTTAATAATTTACTTTAATAATTCATACTTTAATAATTCACTTTAATAATTCATACTTTAATAATTCACTTTAATAATTCAAAAATCTATTATAAATAGAATTCAATAGGTTTCATTATTTCATAGAAACTTGAAATATATTTCTCTAAACTCTCTCAATTGACTTACATATATATATTTACTCGGTATTATTTCAAGATATTATTAGTATACATAAAATACTACGACGAGGTCATGAGCGTATTATTTCAAAATGGATTTTTTGAGCGGGATAGAGCTAAGGAAAACATGGGTTATAGCTATGGAGGTGATGGGTATGGTTCATGGGTATGCTTGTGAGGTCAATCTAGTGTTTATCGTCTCAGTTGCGTCTACGTAACTTTCCTGCAATATTGAATCTCAATATTGATACGTGAGTACTCATAAATTATTTTTACATATTAATAGTGTATCCCTGACTAGTGCTCGAGAATATAGGATTATGCATGCTTGTACTTTTGATATTGCCCTTAGATAGGTTATGTTGAATCCTGAATTAGTTACACTTGCGGTTGAGATAAAGTATAAGATATGCATGTCCTTGGAAGGCTAGCGAAAAATTGAGAACTTTTCATTTAGATATCGAATGGGTTCGATGAACGGATTAGAAGTTATAGTCAATTGAATTTTTATAAAAATGATTATCATTATCGTCGTTATTACCGTCGATCTAGTTTTATCTTATTATTATCATTATTAATAAAAGGAATTATCATTAAAAATTGTTATTTTTATTATTATTACTATTGTTATCATCGTTAAAGTTATAATTTGTATTATTATTATTATTATTATTATTATTATTATTATTATTATTATTATTATTATTATTATTATTATTATTATCATTATTATTAATATATATATCACTATTTAAAAATGGTTAATGTTATTATTATTATTATTATCATTAAAATAGTTATTAGTATTATTAATAATATCATAGTAATTATCATTATTAGTATTATTGTAATTAAAACTAATATTAGTAACACCTAATTCTTTTTAGTACTATTATTATTAGTATTATGAACACAATATAAAAGATGATTAAAAGCTATTAAACGAAACGATTAGGAAATAATGAGTATGAGTATCATGATGAAATTAAAATATTATAAGATATTGATCTAGATAAAATTATCATTCTTATTATTTTTATCATTACTATTATTATTAAAAGTATCGTTAGTATTAAAACTATCATTTTAACAAAAAATATCATTTTAATAGAAATGTCATTGTTATTATAAAATATCATTATTATTATCATTTTAAATAGAATTATTATTTTAAAGTTAATATTAAAAAGTATCGTAAATATTAAAGTTATCATAATTAGAATTATCGTTTTATTATAATATCATTATTAGTAAATATAAATATTGATATTTTTATTAAAAGAATAATAATAATTATTATTTCAAAATAATACAACTTTTACTTATTATTATTATCAATGTTATTTTATCAAATAAATATGTAATACAAATAATATAATTACCTTAATAAAACCTATCATAATATTTTTTTTAAATTAACTTTATAAATTTTATTATATAAAATTTTATTTATTAATAAATGAATTATATTATTTACTCTATTAAATCTTTTAAAAATATTTAAAAATATAAAACGACGATATTTAAACTATATAATAATCATGTATAAATTTTGGAAATCATTTTGAGTCAAATTAACTTTTGTTGACCTTTGCATATTAGTCTCGAGCATTAGGATTATGGTACACTATGACTTGACCTAATTTTTTAGACAAATATTGACCAGCATATATATATATACATAATTAATTTAGGTTTGTGAATCCGAGGCCAACCTTGCACTTGTTAAATGACGTTATATGTATTTTTACTTCGAAATACAGTATGGTGAGTTTCATTTGCCTTTTTACCCTTTATATTTTTGGGCTGAGAATACATGCGCAATTTTTATAAATGATTTACAAAATAGACACAAGTACGTGAAACTACATTCTATGGTTGAATTATCGAAATCGAATATGCCCCTTTTTATTAAGTCTGGTAATCTAAGAATTAGAGAACAGACACCCTAATTGACGTGAATCCTAAAGATAGATCTATTGGGCCTAACAAACCCCATCCAAAGTACCGGATGCTTTAGTACTTCGAAATTTATATCATGTCCGAAGGAGGATCCCAGAATGATGGGGATATTCTTATATGCATATTGTTAATGTCGGTTACCAGGTGTTCAATCCATATGAATGATTATTTTTGTCTCTATGCATGGCACGTATATTTATGAGAACTGGAAATGAAATTCTTGTGGTCTATTAAAATGATGGAAATGAATGATTATGACAAACTAATGAACTCACCAACCTTTTGGTTGACACTTTAAAGCATGTTTATTCTCAGGTATAAAAGAAATCTTCCGCTGTGTATTTGCTTGTTTTAAAGATATTACTTGGAGTATTTCATGGCATATTTCGAAGAACGTTGCATTCGAGTCATTGAGTTCATCAAAGATTACTATTAAGTTAATTTATAATTGCATAGTGGATATTATGAAATGGTATGCATGCCTGTCAATTTTTGATGTAAAGAAAGTTTGTGTTTTAAAAACGAATGCAATGTTTGTAATATGTATCATATAGAGGTCAAATACCTCGCGATGTAATCAACTATTGTGAATCGTTTATAATGTATATGAACGGGTCCTTTCAAATACTTATAAAACATTAGCAATAAGCAAGAGGTAACCCAAGAGGTATACCGAAGCTATTGCAAGATATTCCCAAGAGGAATACCTATAATACTTTACCAATAAGCAAGAGGTAACCCAAGAGGTATACGGAAGCTATTGCAAGATATTCCCAAGAGGAATACTTATAAAACTTTAGCAATAAGCAAGAGGTAACCCAAGAGGTATATCGAAGCTATTGCAAGATATCCCCAAGAGGAATACCTATAAAACTTTAGCAATAAGCAAGAGGTAACCCACGAGGTATATCGAAGCTATTGCAAGATATTCCCAAGAGGAATACTTATAAAACTTTAGCAATAAGCAAGAGGTAACCTGAAATGTCCCGTTCATATTGATTATAAACGTTCCATATTAATTACTTTCGTCGCGAGGTTTTGACCTCTATATGAGACGTTTTTCAAAGACTGCAATCATTTTTAAAACAACCATAACCTTTATTTTATCGATAAAGGTTTAAAAAGCATTACATAGATTATCAAATAATGATAATCTAAAATATACCGTTTACACACGACCATTACATAATGGTTTACATTAAGAATATATTACATCAAAAATTAAGTATCTTGAATGCAGTTTTTACACAATATCATACAAGCATGGACTCCAAATATTGTCCTTATTTTAGTATGCAACAGCGGAAGCTCTTAATAATCACCTGAGAATAAACATGCTTAAAACGTCAGCAAAAATGTTGGTGAGTTATAGGTTTAACCTATATATTATCAAATCATAATAATAGACCACAAGATTTCATATTTCAATATACATCCCATACATAGAGATAAAATTCATTCATATGGTGAACACCTGGTAACCGACATTAACAAGATGCATATAGAATATCCCCATCATTTCGGGACACCCATCGGACATGATAATTTCAAAGTACTAAAGCATTTTAAATTCCAGAATGGGGATTGTTGGGCCCGATAGATCTATCTTTAGGATTCGCGTCAATTTGGGGGTCTGTTCCCAAATTCTTAGGCTACCAAGCTAAAAAGGGGCATATTCGGCTTCGATCATTCACCCATATAAAGTAGTTTCATTTACTTGTTTCTATTTCATAAATCATTTATAAAATTGCATGTATTCTCATCCTAAAATATTAGATTTTTAAAAGTGGGACTATAACTCACTTTCACAGATTTTTACTTCGTTGGGAAGTAAGACTTGGCCACTGGTTGATTCACGAACCTATAATAAATATGTACATATATATCAAAGTATGTTCAAAATATATTTACAACATTTTTAATACGTTTTAATGTTTTAAGTTTATTAAGTCAGCTGTCCTCGTTAGTAACCTACAACTAGTTGTCTATAGTTAGATGTACAAAAATAAATCGATATATATTATCTTGGATCAATCCACGACCCAGTGTATACACGTCTCAGGCTAGATCACAACTCAAAGTATATATATTTTTGAAATCAACCTCAACCCTGTATAGTACTGCAGATAGAGTGTCTATGGTTGTTCCAAATAATATATATAGATGGGTCGATATGATATGTCAAAACATTTGCATACGTGTCTATGGTATCCCAAGATTACATAATATATTAGAATACACGTATAATACAATATAAGTTAGCTAGGATATGATTAATATAAATTTGGTACCAATTTTCAATTAGCTACAACACACAAAAATATCCAATCTTGTTTTACCCATAACTTCTTCGTTTTAAATCCGTTTTGAGTGTTCCAAGTTGCTATGGTTTCATATTGAACTTAAGTTTATGAATCTAAACAGAAAAACTATAAGTTTATAGTCGAAAATACAGGTTACAAGTCATTTTTGTAAAGGTAGTCATTTCAGTCGAAAGAACGACGTCTAGATGACCATTTTGGAAAACATACTTCCACTTTGAGTTTAACAATGATTTTTGGATATAGTTTCATGTTCATAAGAAAAATCATTTTCCCAGAAGAACAACCTTTAAATCAAAGTTTATCATAGTTTTTAATTAACTAACCCAAAACAGCCCGCGGTGTTACTACGACGGTGTATATCCGGTTTTACGGTGTTTTTCGTGTTTTTCAATTTTAAATCATTAAGTTAGCTTATCATATAGATATATAACATGTCTTTAGTTGATTTTAAAAGTCAAGTTAGAAGGATTAACTTTTGTTTGCGAACAAGTTTAGAATTAACTAAACTATGTTCTAGTGATTTCAAGTTTAAACCTTCGAATAAGGTAGTTTTATATATATGAATCGAATGATGTTATGAACATAACTACTACCTCAGGTTTTTTGGATAAACCTACTGGAAATGAGAAAAATAGATCTAGCTTCAAAGGATCCTTGGATGGCTTGAAAGTTCTTGAAGCAGAATCATGACACGAAAACAAGTTCAAGTAAGATTTCCACTCGAAATAAGATTGTTATAGTTATAGAAATTGAATCAAAGTTTGAATATGAGTATTACCTTGTATTAGAAAGATATCTTACTATAAATAAGAAAGATTTCTTGAGGTTGGTTGATCACTTTACAAGATTGGAAGTAAGCTAGCAAACTTGAAAGTATTCTTGATTTTATGAAACTAGAACTAATAGAATTTATGAAGAACACTTAGAACTTGAAGATAGAACTTGAGAGAGATCAATTAGATGAAGAAAATTGAAGAATGAAAGTGTTTTTAGGTGTTTTTGGTCGTTGGTATATGGATTAGATATAAAAGATGTGTAATTTTGTTTACTTGTAAATAAGTCATGAATGATTACTAATATTTTTGTAATTTTATGAGATATTTCATGCTAGTTGCCAAATGATGGTCCCTACATTTGTTAGGTGACTCACATGGGCTGCTAAAAGCAGATCATTGGAGTGTATATACCAATAGTACATACATCTAAAAGCTGTGTATTGTACGAGTACGAATACGGGTGCATACGAGTAGAATTGTTGATGAAACTGAACGAGGATGTAATTGTAAGCATTTTTGTTAAGTAGAAGTATTTTGATAAGTGTCTTGAAGTCTTTCAAAAGTATATAAATACAGATTAAAGCACTACATGTATATACATTTTAACTGAGTCGTTAAGTCATCGTTAGTCGTTACATGTAAATGTTGATTTGAAACCTTTAAGTTAACGATCTTGTTAAATTTTGTTAACCCAATGTTTATTTTATCTAATAAGATGTTAAATTGTTATATTATCATGATATTATGATATATTAATATGTCATAATATGATATATATACATTTAAATGTCGTTACAACGATAATCGTTACATATATGTCTCGTTTCGAAATCCTTAAGTTAGTAGTCTTGTTTTTACATATGTAGTTCATTGTTAATATACTTAATGACATGTTTACTTATCATTTATCATGATTAAACATAGTGTAACAATATCTTAATATGATTCATATATAATTAGTAAGACGTTGTTATAACGATAATCGTTATATATATATCGTTTCGAGTTTCTTAATTCAATAAACTCAATTTTATGTATATAACTCATTGTTAAAATACATAATGAGATACTTACTTATCATAATATCATGTTAATTATATATATAATCATATATATATCATCATATAGTTTTTACAAGTTTTAACGTTCGTGAATCACCGGTCAACTTGGGTGGTCAATTGTCTATATGAAACCTATTTCAATTAATCAAGTCTTAACAAGTTTGATTGCTTAACATGTTGGAAACACTTAGGGCCTATTTATTAATGACTTTATGAGCTGAGGTGAATAAAAATGCTTTTTCGTTAAGCAAAAGTCTTGTTTACTTTGTGACTTAAATTAATGGATTGGATGTCCAGATGCATTTGTGGGTCATATAAAAAAGTGCACTTGTCCCCATATTGATTATCTTTTCCAACCCTACCCTCACCTTCTCAATCCATTTTCCATCTGGTTTCACTTTTTCTTCCAAAAAACAATTGACTCAAAACTCCAGCTCTTGAAGAACCTTGTTTGTTCGTAAGTTTTTTTCTCTTCCAGATTATGTCTTTTAATCGTATGTAATGTTGATATCCTTGATTAGGCCAAATATGATTGTTTATATTTTAAAGATGATGTTCTTAATTTGGCTATGTATTTTTTTGTGCCTTTAAGGTGTTTGATGAAAGTTCTAAAAGAAAACTAAGTTTTTATATTCATCATTTTCACGAATCTAAGGGCCTTAGTTTTTTATTTTTAGGGTTTTAGATCAAACTTATCTTCAAATACATGAAAGATTCTGTTGTGTGCGTATATATATATAGCAAGATTGTGTTGTATATTTTGATGTGCATTTTGTATATAGGTTTTTAGTTTTTCAACTTGCTTTATGTTTATATATGTAACATAATGATTTTGTTGGATCTAACAAACTTTTCTTAAAAGCAACTTATACTTTGAGGCAGCAAGAAAGTTTATACTACTGCTAAAAAAACAATTGGACATTTAGCTCTACAAATAAATTACTCAAGACTACTGATATTTTTGTATGCACACATGGAATGGCTTATATGTAGATGGAACAACGAAGTGAGCTAACAAATCGAAAAAGAGTCAGAGTTAATTGGAAGGATATAAACGTGGAAAAAAACATTTATTGAAGCATGCCTTCAAGAAGTTGCACGTAGCGGGCGAGAAGGAGGTGGTTTGAAGTCACTTTCATGGAAGAAAGTTGGTGAAGTCCTAAAAGAAACTCATAAATTTGATGTTGATCGTAAACAAATGGCAAATCATTTAAGCTACTTGAAGGGAAAGTATCAAGCTTGGTTGAAACTAAAAAATAAAACTGGAAACATTTACGATTCATCCACCAACACATTTAACTTGACTGATGAAGAATGGGAGATAGAGTGCAAGGTGATTACTCTTATTTAATCTTTATTGTAATTGTAATGTTTTACATTCAAGCTAGCTAAAACCCAACATATAGGACAATTTGGATGAAGCTAAAACCAGAAAGGTGCGAAAATTGGGTAAAGAATCTTGCACGCATCAAAGGTCTATTACTGTAAGTGATAATGGTATATTTGTTTTTTGGGTAGAATGTTGTTTTAGTGAAGACATCCCATCAATTGACTATATTTTGATAACTCGATGAAGCAAAATGTATTTTTGTTAAGTATTACAATTGTATGTTGGGATAAATGTTTATGAGAATGGGTTGTATTTTGATTTGTAATCTTAATCTTAATTGTTAATGTTATTGACTTTCGTAATGTGGTATAATCGTGTAGCTATCTTCATGTTAACCATCTCATATGTAATAGACTTGCTTGCATTTATATTATTTGTGGTTACATGTGTTACCAAACTCTAGGTATCACCTAAATTACAATTTATTAATTGTTTTGAATTATATGCTACAATATACATTATCATTAGAAGATCTATCGTTATTCGATTATAGGGATGTATAAAGTCACACCTTTTTGCCATGCTAAAATTATATAATCTATAAATCAGTCACTTGGATTATAAGTTCATGTGTAACAACTATTCACATTTTATATTATGAGGGTAAAATTGTCATTGACTGTTACTCAGACTATTCATTCAGCACAAAAGTAAAGAGCTATATGTTTTCTCTACTTACTACATATAGCTCCTCATTATCCATTCTGCCATCTATATCCATACAGAGATTAATGAAAAGAATAGTAAACAGGCCCTTAATCATGTAAATATCAATTTCATTTAATATATATAAACATGAAAAAGTTCGGGTCACTACAGTACCTACCCGTTAAATAAATTTCGTCCTGAAATTTTAAGCAGTTGGGGGTGTTGACGTATCTTCTGGAAATAAGTGCGGGTATTTCTTCTTCATCTGATTTTCTCGTTCACAGGTGAACTCGGGTCCTCTACGAGCATTCCATCGAACCTTAACAATTGGTATCTTGTTTTGTTTAAGTCTTTTAATCTCACGATCCATTATTTCGACGGGTTCTTCGATGAATTGAAGTTTTTCGTTGATTTAGATTTCGTCTAACGGAATAGTGAGATCTTCTTTAGCAAAACATTTCTTCAAATTCGAGACGTGGAAAATGTTATGTACAGTCGCGAGTTGTTGAGGTAACTCAAGTCTGTAAGCTACTGGTCCGACACGATCAATAATCTTGAATGGTCCAATATACATTGGATTTAATTTCCCTCGTTTACCAAATCGAACAACGCCTTTCCAAGCTGCAACCTTAAGCATGACCATCTCTCTAATTTCAAATTCTATATCTTTTCTTTTAATGTCGGTGTAGCTCTTTTGTCGACTTTGGGCGGTTTTCAATCGTTGTTGAATTTTGGATGATCTTCTCGGTAGTTTCTTGTATTATCTCCAGACCCGTAATCTGTCTATCCCCACTTCACTCCAACAAATCGGAGACCTGCACTTTCTACCATAAACTGCTTCAAACGGAGCCATCTCAATGCTTGAATGGTAGCTGTTGTTGTAGGAAAATTCTGCTAACGGTAGATGTCGATCCCAAATGTTTTAGAAATCAATAACACATGCTCGTAGCATGTCTTCAAGCATTTGTATCGTCCTTTCCCTCTGCCCATCAGTTTGTGGATGATAGGCAGTACTCATGTCTAGACGAGTTCCTAATGCTTGCTGTAATGTCTGCCAGAATCTTGAAATAAATCTGCCATCCATATCAGAGATAATAGAGATTGGTATTCCGTGTCTGGAGACGACTTCTTTCAAATACAGTCGTGCTAACTTCTCCATCTTGTCATCTTCTCTTATTGGCAGGAAGTGTGCTAACTTGGTGAGACGATAAACTATTACCCAAATAGTATCAAAACCACTTGCAGTCCTTGGCAATTTAGTGATGAAATCCATGGTAATGTTTTCCCATTTCCATTCTGGGATTTCGGGTTATTGAAGTAGACCTGATGGTTTCTGATGCTCCGCTTTAACCTTAGAACACGTCAAACATTCCCCTACGTATTTAGCAACATCGGCTTTCATAACTGGCCACCAAAAATATTTCTTGAGATCCTTGTACATCTTCCCCGTTCCAGGATGTATTGAGTATATGGATTTATGAGCTTCTCTAAGTACCATTTCTCTCATATCTCCAAATTTTGGTACCCAAATTCTTTCAGCCCTATACCGGGTTCCATCTTCCCGAATATTAAGATTCTTCTCCGATCCTTTGGGTGTTTCATCCTTTAAATTTCCCTCTTTTAAAACTCCTTGTTGCGCCTCCTTTATTAGTGTAGTAAGGTTAGTGTGAATTATTATATTCATAGCTTTTACTCGAATGGGTTCTCTATCCTTTCTGCTCAAGGCGTCGGCTACCACATTTGCCTTCCCCGGGTGGTAACGAATCTCAAAGTCGTAATCATTCAATAATTCAATCCACCTAAACTGCCTCATATTCAGTTGTTTCTGATTAAATATGTGTTGAAGACTTTTGTGGTCGGTATATATAATACTTTTGACCCCATATAAGTAGTGCCTCCAAGTCTTTAATACAAAAACAACGGCGTCTAATTCCAAATCATGCGTCGTAAAATTCTGTTCGTGAATCTTCAATTGTCTAGACGCATAAGCAATTACTTTCGTTCGTTGCATTAATACACAACCGAGACCTTGCTTTGAGGTGTCACAATATATCACAAAATCATCATTCCCTTCAGGTAATGACAATATAGGTTCCGTAGTTAACTTTTTCTTTAACAATTGAAATGCTTTCTCTTGTTCATCTTTCCATTCAAATTTCTTCCCTTTATGCGTTAATGCAGTCAAGGGTTTTGCTATTCTGGAAAAGTCTTGGATGAACCTTCTGTAGTAACCAGCTAGTCCTAAAAACTGGCGTATGTGTTTCGGAGTTTTCGGGGTTTCCCACTTTTCAACGGTTTCAATCTTTGCTGGATCCACCTGAATACCTTCTTTGTTCACTATGTGACCGAGGAATTGAACTTCTTCCAACCAAAATGCACACTTTAAAAACTTAGCGTACAGTTTTTCTTTTCTCAGCAACTCTAGCACTTTTCTCAAATGTTCTTCGTGCTCTTGATCATTCTTCGAGTAAATAAGTATGTCATCGATGAAAATAATGACAAACTTGTCAAAATATGGCCCACACACTCGGTTCATGAGGTCCATGAACACAGCTGGTGCGGTAGTCAATCCAAATGGCATAACCATAAACTCGTAATGACCGTAACGCGTCCTAAAAGCAGTCTTTGGAATATCATCCTCCTTCACCCGCATTTGATGATATCCAGAACGTAAATCGATCTTCGAATAAATAGACGAGCCTTGTAGTTGATCAAATAAGTCATCGATTCTCGATAGTGGGTAGCGGTTCTTAATGGTAAATTTGTTCAACTCTCGGTAGTCGATACACAACCTGAATGTACCATCTTTCTTCTTGACAAACAAAATAGGAGATCCCCATGGTGATGTGATTGGTCGAATGAAACTGAAATGTCCCGTTCATATTGATTATAAACGTTCCATATTAATTGATTTCGTTGCGAGGTTTTGACCTCTATATGAGACGTTTTTCAAAGACTGCATTCATTTTTAAAACAACCATAACCTTTATTTTATCAATAAAGGTTTCAAAAGCATTACGTAGATTATCAAATAATGATAATCTAAAATATACTGTTTACACACGACCATTACATAATGGTTTACAAAAGAAATATATTACATCGACATATGTTTCTTGAATGCAGTTTTTACATAATATCATACAAATATGGACTCTAAATCTTGTCCTTATTTTAGTATGCAATAGCAGAAGCTCTTAATATTCACCTGAGAATAAACATGCTTTAAACGTCAACAAAAATGTTGGTGAGTTATACGTTTAACCTATATATATCAAATCGTAACAATAGACCACAAGATTTCATATTTCAATATACATCCCATACATAGAGATAAAAATCATTCATATGGTGAACACCTGGTAACCGACATTAACAAGATGCATATATAAGAATATCCCCATCATTCCGGGACACCCTTCGGATATGATATAAATTTTGAAGTACTAAAGCATCCGGTACTTTGGATGGGGTTTGTTAGGCCCAATAGATCTATCTTTAGGATTCGCATCAATTAGGGTGTCTGATCCATAATTCTTAGATTACCAGACTTAATAAAAAGGGGCATATTCGATTTCGATAATTCAACCATAGAATGTAGTTTCACGTACTTGTGTATATTTTGTAAATCATTTATAAAACCTGTATGTATTCTCATCCTAAAAATATTAGATTTTAAAAGTGGGACTATAACTCACTTTCACAGATTTTTACTTCGTCGGGAAGTAAGACTTGGCCACTGGTCGATTCACGAACCTATAACAAATATGTACATATATATCAAAGTATATTCAAAATATATTTACAACACTTTTAATACATTTTGATGTTTTAAGTTTATTAAGTCAGCTGTCCTCGTTAGTAACTTACAACTAGTTGTCCAACGTTAGATGTACAGAAAAAAATTGATATATATTATCTTGAATCAATCCACGACCCAGTGTATACACGTCTCAGGCTAGATCACAACTCAAAGTATATATATTTTTGGAATCAACCTCAACCCTGTATAGCTAACTCCCACATTACTGCATATAGAGTGTCTATGGTTGTTCCAAATAATATATACACATGGGTCGATATGATATGTCAAAACATTTGCATACGTGTCTATGGTATCCCAAGATTACATAATATATTAGAATACATGTATAATACAATATAAGTTAGCTAGGATATATAATACAATATAAGTTAGCTAGGATATGATTAATATAGATTTGTTACAATTTTCACGTTGCTACAACAAGAAAAATTATCCAATCTTGTTTTACCCATAACTTCTTCATTTTAAATCCGTTTTGAGTGAATCAAATTGCTATGGTTTCATATTGAACTCTATTTTATGAATCTAAACAAAAAAAGTATAGGTTTATTGTCGGAAATATAAGTTACAAGTCATTTTTGTAAAGGTAGTCATTTCAGTCGAAAGAACGACGTCTAGATGACCATTTTAGAAAACATACTTCAACTTTGAGTTTAACCATGATTTTTGGATATAGTTTCATGTTCATAAGAAAAATCATTTTCCCAGAAGAACAACTTTTAAATCTAAGTTTATCATAGTTTTTAATTAACTAACCCCAAAACAGCCCGCGGTGTTACTACGACGGCGTATGTCCGGTTTTACAGTGTTCTTCGTGTTTCCAGGTTTTAAATCATTAAGTTAGCATATCATATAGATATAGAACATATGTTTAGTTGATTTTAAAAGTCAAGTTAGAAGGATTAACTTTTGTTTGTGAACAAGTTTAGAATTAACTAAACTATGTTCTAGTGATTACAAGTTTAAACCTTCGAATAAGATAGCTTTATATGTATGAATCGAATGATGTTATGAACATCATTACTACCTCAAGTTTTCTGGATAAAGCTACTAGAAATGAGAAAAATGGATCTAGCTTCAAAGGATCCTTGAACGGATTGAAATGTAACAACCCAAACCAACCCTCGACCAAACCACGCGAAAATACAAAATAAAAAAAAAAAAAATTCCTGTGCAGCATACCCGCGCGGCGCGCCATATAGGGGCGCGGCGTGCCAAAGTGGACTGTCCGGAAAGTCTCTAAATGCGAAAAAGATTGACTAGTTCCCGACACTTTTAGACGAAACGCTTTTTACCATACATCCAAATATGTAAAACTAACTTGTTTCAAATATAAAATCAATGTTTTACAGGCGGGGCTCACATCGGCCGTTTTACGAGTTTAATACAATTTACGAGTTTCGACCACCAAAAAGTTTAAATTCCAAACTACACAATGAGCATGGCGTTTGGGATTAAACTACCCAACTATCGGTCAAACTCCAAGAGCTACTAAAGCCAAAAGCGTCCCCTAGCATCAAGCGGGATCTCTAGTCCAAAACGATGCCCTTACCCTTGTCCAAAACCGAACCTATAAAATGGTAAACAACGAGAGGGTAAGCAAAGCTTAGTGAATGCAATAATTATACGAATACATATATAATTATACCTACTTGCATACACTTACACAACCGCAAACATGCTAGCAACAACATTAGCTTATCATCGCAATATCAAGCTATAATTCACCAATACCCCCAAGCTAGCATAACATCCGCATATAAATATAACTCGAATAATGTAATATGCTTACAACACAAATAACCATGGTTAACCAATAGTACAAGGGAACAGCGCTCGCGAAAACGCCATCGGTGTTCATAACATCCGTTAGGGCACTTAACACCTCGCACCACTAACCCCTAGGGTGGCACCTTAACACCTCAGCACTTCACCCCGAGTGGCATCTTAACACCTCGATGCTTCACTCATTATTTTACGGAGTGGTGTCCTAACACCTCGACACTACACTCCTAGGTGGCATCTTAACACCTCGATGCTACACCCGAGTGGCATCTTAACACCTCGATGCTACACTCTTCACGTGAAACGTGGTGTCTTAACACCTCGACACTACACCTTTCATGCTACAACAAATAGATACATTATATACATACGCATATAATTATTCCACTCACCTCAAAGTCTTCGTGTAAGATAACCGAACTTGCAACGTCAAAGTAACGTACCTATTACATTTTAGCACATAATCAATTCACAACTCAAGTCGGTCAAGCAACTCACTTAACAATCTAGAGTCTTTTGACTCTAAGTGCAATCCCGACCCATTTTGTACCTTTAAACCTAATAATGGGTTAACTTCATCAAAAACCCTAACTTTAGCCAATTAAGGTATTAACACACTTTTAACCACAAAGTTAACTCGTTTTCATACTTGCAAGACAACCTAGGTCATCAAAGACCCATTTGACCCATTTCTAGGTCAACACACCCATTTGGGTCACCCACAACCCAAATCACACCCACTAACATTAAATATAAGTGTATTAGTATTTACTTAGGTCTTCAAGACCCATTTACACCATTTACCCTTTCAAAACCCTAAGTTAGTCACCAATTGGGTGTTCATGACCCAAACTTACCCAAAAACCCCAAATTACTCACAAATGGTTTTTATGTGCAATACTAACCCAAACCCTAACCCTTAAACACATTAAACTAAGGTAATCAAGTTTAGGGCTTACCACAACAATCAAAACATAGCTAAGGAGGAGATGAACAACTTTAACTCCCGAGTTCTAACCCGAAATGAGCTTCTTCTTCCCCGATTTAAGCTTTCTCACACTTAACCACCCTCTCTCTCTCTCTAGAATGAATGGATGATGTTTGGTGGTTGAGAAATGAAGTAATGAGCTCACCAAACTGATCCTAAGGCCTTTAATTCGGACCTCAAGGTGATTTTACCAAAATGCCCTCAAAATATCTAATTAAAAAGACAAGGGGAATCTGTCGCAGACAGATGGCGCGGCGCGCCACCAGGCCGCGCGGCGCGCGACACCTCCAGTTCAGCTTCTTTCTTGCTTTTAAATATAAAACCAAAACCCCGTTTCAAGTATCGAACATTACACTTATATACACTACAAATATTCGGGTCTTACAACTCTCCCCCACTTATTCGGATTGCGTCCTCGCAATCCAAGCCGCATGACACGAGGGAAGATAAACAAACACGAACTCTTCGGGTTCCCAAGTGAACTCGGAACCTTTACTTCGTCGCCATTGAACCTTGAAAGTTCTCACCTCTTTATTTCTCAACATTTTCACCTTCTCGTCAAGGATAGCAATCGGTTCCTCGACATATTCTAACTTGTTGTTTAGCTCGATCTCGTCTAAAGGCATCCATTAGGAATCATCCACAAGACACTTACGGAGGTGGGAAACATGAAATGTATTATGGATCCCCGCAAGCTCTTCGGGTAATTCCAATCGATATGCAACTTCACCAACACGAGCTAAAACCTTGAATGGCCCAATAAACCGAGGAGCTAACTTTCCCGGTTTTCGAAATCGGATAATACCCTTCCATGGCGAAACCTTAAGCATCACCATATCGCCTTCTTGGAACTCAATCGATCGCCTACGTCTATCGGCATACGACTTTTGCCTATCTTGAGCCTTCTTCAAATGTTCCCGAATCAAATCGATCTTGCTATTGGTCTCTAAAACCAAATCAGTACTCCTGATCTCTCTTTGACCCACTTCTCCCCAACAAACGGGAGTTCGACACCTACGCCCATAAAGCATTTCGTAAGGTGGCATCCCGATACTAGTATGATAACTATTATTGTACGAGAATTCCACCAAAGGCAAATGCTCATCCCAACTACCACCGAAGTCAATGATGCACGCTCGTAGCATATCTTCCAAAGTTTGATTCGTACGTTTGGTTTGACCGTCCGTTTGAGGATGATATGCCGTGCTCAACTTCAATTGCGTACCCATATCTTCATGAAACTTTTCCCAAAACCGAGATGTAAAACGGGTATCTCGATCCGAAATAATAGATATAGGAACCCCATGTCGAGAGACCACTTCCTTGATAAACAACTTAGCCAAGGTCTCCGACGATATCGCTTCTTTAATGGGAAGAAACAAAGCGCTTTTTGTCAATCGGTCAACTATAACCCAAATCGAATCGAATTGGGTTCTCGCCGTTTTAGGTAACTTTGTAATGAAATCCATGGAATGTGCTCCCATTTCCATTTCGGGATTTCTAACGGTTGTAATTTACCATACGGCTTTTGGTGTTCGACTTTTACTTGCAAACACGTGACGCATTGCTCAACATACTTCACAACATCACGCTTCATGCCCGGCCACCAATAATCTTTCTTCAAGTCAAGATACATTTTCGTCGCGCCCGGATGAATGGAGTATTTTGACTTATGTGCTTCATCAAGTAGCACTCGTCGGTAATCACCCATCTTAGGCACCCACACCCTTCCTTGGAAGGACAACAAACCACGCAGACCCATAGTAATAAACTCCGTTTGGCCCACGATTCGCTCCGTATGCTTGTTGTGAACATAAGCCTCTATTTGAATCTCACCAAGCTTTTCAAGAAAATCGTTGGTAATAATCAAACGTAACGACCCCACTTTTATTGCCGGATGTTGACTCTTTCGACTCAACGCATCTGCGACCACATTCGCCTTACCCGGATGATAAAGTATTTCACAATCGTAGTCTTTCACCACATCCATCCCCCTACGTTGGCGATAATTCAAATCTCGTTGATTAAAGAGATGTTTCAAACTCTTATGATCCGAATAAATCGTACACTTGACACCATACAAGTAATGGCGCCATATTTTCAACGCATGCACTACCGCCGCCAACTCAAGATCATGAGTCGGATACCTCGTTTCATGTTCCTTTAATTGTCGAGAGGCATAAGCGATAACCTTATCTCTTTGCATTAGAACACACCCAAGACCATTTAAGGAAGCATCACAATAAACCACCATGTCTTCAACACCTTCCGGTAACACTAACACCGGAGCTTGACATAACTTCTCCTTTAACAATTGAAAAGCAATTTCTTGCTCGTTCTCCCAACCAAACCTCGCATTCTTCCTTGTTAATTTCGTCAATGGAGAAGCAATCTTAGAAAAGTCTTGGGTAAACCGACGATAATAACCGGCCAATCCGAGAAAACTTCGGATTTCCGTAGGCGTAGTCGGTCGTCCCCAACTCTTCACCGTCTCGATCTTCCCCGGATCTACTTGAATACCATTCTCATTCACAATATGACCAAGGAATTGAACTTCCCTTAGCCAAAATTCACATTTGGAGAACTTTGCATACAACTTCTCCTTTCGTAGCGTCTTCAATACTTCACGCAAATGATGTTCATGTTCGTTCATACTTTTCGAGTAGACTAGTATGTCGTCAATGAACACTATTACCGACTTGTCCAACATAGGTTGGCACACTCGGTTCATAAGATCCATGAATGTCGCCGGTGCATTCGTAAGACCAAAGGGCATAACTACAAACTCATAATGCCCGTAACGCGTTCGAAAAGCCGTTTTCTCTATGTCTTCCTCACAGACCCGCATTTGGTGATAGCCGGACCGTAGGTCGATCTTAGAGAAATACGTTGCACCTTGAAGTTGATCAAATAAATCGTCAATCCTAGGTAATGGATAACGATTCTTGATCGTCACTTTATTCAACTCACGGTAATCAATGCACATACGCATACTACCATCTTTCTTCTTCACAAATAACACCGGAGCGCCCCATGGCGAAGCACTCGGTCGAATAAAACCCTTCTCGAGCAACTCTTGGGTTTGATTTAACAACTCTTGCATTTTCGTTGGTGCTAAACGATAAGGAGTTTTAGCAATGGGAGTAGCTCCCGGAACCAACTCAGTACGAAACTCAACTTGTCTTTCCGCCGAAACACCCGGTAATTCGTCCGGAAAAACGTCTTCGAATTCACTAACAACCGGAATTTCACGAATATGTGGTGGCTCATTGCGAGTATCAACAACATGAGCAAGGAAAGTCATGCCACCGGTAACAACAAAACGACGTGCCCGTGCAAAAGTGCATATCGGCACCGGTCTCCTTCGCTTATCACCATGAATAATTAACTCTCCCCCACTTAGGGTCTTCACACGAATAAACTTATCATGGCATGCAATATCGGCTCTATAACGATCGAGCCAATCCATACCAATGACAATATCAAAGTCGCCCAAGGTCATTGGAATAAGATCAATTTTAAAGGTTTCGGCACCAAAAACAACATCACAATTTTCACACACATCAACCACTAGCACCGTCTTGCCGTCCGCTATTTCAACTTCTATCGGACGACTTAACTTAGCTAACGGTCTATTAAGTTTAGGCACAAATTTAGGAGACACAAACGACAAATTTGCACCGCTATCGAAAAGAATCCTTGCCGGATTAGAATTAACCATGTAAGTACCTGAGACAACTTCGTGCGATTGTTTGGCTTCATCATTGGTCATCAAATAGTTGCGACCCCTAGCCGTACCCGCCGCCTTCTCTAACCGCTTCACATTATCATTTCGCAAATCGGGACACTCCGGCTTCTTATGCCCCTCTTTGCCGCAATTAAAACAAGTGACTTTGTTTCCGGAACGTGGTTTCGGACACTCACGAGCCATATGACCCGATTGCCCACAATTGTAGCACGTATAAGAAAACTCGCCGGTAGTGCCCTTCTTTGCACTATTGACACTTTCGGCCCCCCTCTTGCTCTTGCTCTTCTTGCTTGAGGCGTTAGAGTAACTAAAACCCTCAAATTTTCTTTTGGAAAACATGAAATCACTCTTTCTTGGAACCTCCGGCTCAAAACCCCGAGCCAACTCGAACAATTCCTCAAAAGACTTAGCCATACCCCGACTAATCTTCCCCTTGTACTCATCATTCAAAGTACGGTAGAAATCCTTCATGAGCTTATGATCATCACCAACATATTCCGGGCAAAAACGAGTCTTTGCCAAGAATGTAGACTTAAGAGTAACTAAGTCCATTGAGCCTTGTTGCAAATGGTGCAACTCGTCCCGGATTCTATCGAGATAGGAAGAAGTTCGGTATTCCTTGAAAAACTCCTTCTTAAACTCTTCCCACGTCAAGCCCATACATTGTTCCTCACCATACAAGTTGATTTTATCATCCCACCATAACTTAGCCTCTTCTCGTAGCATGCTAGAGCCATACCTCGCCTTCTTCTCGGGAGGACATTCCGAGGTACGGAAAGCTCCCTCGATGTCGGAGATCCAACATGTACTTTTTAAAGGATCTCGTACCCCATTAAACATCGGGGGTTGAGCATCCTTGAAATTCTTGTAGTGGAAGTCCCGCCTTCCTTCACCTCCTTCACCACGAGGATAAATGTTTCTAGCAACAAGGGCCTCTTCGATAGTGGCATTCATTCGTTCATTTATCAAATCGGTCACTTGTCCATCGACCGAATCTTGGAAGACCTTTCGGACGTCCGTAAGAAAATCCGCTTTTAACTTTTTAAAGACGGCCTCAACCTTGGCCGAAAACTCGGCGTCCTCACTTTTACTTCCGATATCATGATCGGGACAGTTTCTAGTCTTCATTCTATAAAACGAATTAGGTTAAACCACAAAACGGAAGGACAGATTACATATATACATACATATACGCCACACTACTCCATCTCGCTCAACAATCGTCATACATTACTTGTTTGACACGATTTGCACCCGTAACAATGGTAGCTAATCATTGTTACGCGAGCACGTCGCATTAACTTGCTAGTACAACGTCCATCTCGCTCGATGCTCGATAAACATACATAACAAATAGCACATGATTAGTTTACATAAACCTATGCACAAACCAATCCCGATCCGACCCAAAGTCCTACAAGTCCCGCATAAACGCGCACACAAAAAGTCTAAGTCTAGGCGCCTATCTCAAGTCACCTAAATCCCTTAGACCATGCTCTGATACCACTTGTAACAACCCAAACGAACCCTCGACCAAACCACGCGAAAATACAAAATAAAAAAAAAAAATCCTGTGCAGCATACCCGCGCGGCGCGCCATATAGGGGCGCGGCGCGCCAAAGTGGACTGTCCGGAAAGTCTCTAAATGCGAAAAAGATTGACTAGTTCCCGACACTTTTAGACGAAACGCTTTTTACCATACATCCAAATATGTAAAACTAACTTGTTTCAAATATAAAATCAATGTTTTACAGGCGGGGCCCACATCGGCCGTTTTACGAGTTTAATACAATTTACGAGTTTCGACCACCAAAAAGTTTAAATTCCAAACTACACAATGAGCATGGCGTTTGGGATTAAACTACCCAACTATCGGTCAAACTCCAAGAGCTACTAAAGCCAAAAGCGTCCCCTAGCATCAAGCGGGATCTCTAGTCCTAAACGATGCCCTTACCCTTGTCCAAAACCGAACCTATAAAATGGTAAACAACGAGAGGGTAAGCAAAGCTTAGTGAATGCAATAATTATACGAATACATATATAATTATACCTACTTGCATACACTTACACAACCGCAAACATGCTAGCAACAACATTAGCTTATCGTCGCAATAGCAAGCTATAATTCACCAATACCCCCAAGCTAGCATAACATCCGCATATAAATATAACTCGAATAATGTAATATGCTTACAACACAAATAACCATGGTTAACCAATAGTACAAGGGAACGGCGCTCGCGAAAACGCCATCGGTGTTCATAACATCCGTTAGGCACTTAACACCTCGCACCACTAACCCCTAGGGTGGCACCTTAACACCTCGGCACTTCACCCCGAGTGGCATCTTAACACCTCGATGCTTCACTCATTATTTTACAGAGTGGTGTCTTAACACCTCGACACTACACTCCTAGGTGGCATCTTAACACCTCGATGCTACACCCGAGTGGCATCTTAACACCTCGATGCTACACTCTTCACGTGAAACGTGGTGTCTTAACACCTCGACACTACACCTTTCACGCTACAACAAATAGATACATTATATACATACGCATATAATTATTCCACTCACCTCAAAGTCTTCGTGTAAGATAACCGAACTTGCAACGTCAAAGTAACGTACCTATTACATTTTAGCACATAATCAATTCACAACTCAAGTCGGTCAAACAACTCACTTAACAATCTAGAGTCTTTTGACTCTAAGTGCAATCCCGACCCATTTTGCACCTTTAACCCTAATAATGGGTTAACTTCACCAAAAACCCTAACTTTAGCCAATTAAGGTATTAACACACTTTTAACCACAAAGTTAACTCGTTTTCATACTTGCAAGACAACCTAGGTCATCAAAGACCCATTTGACCCATTTCTAGGTCAACACACCCATTTGGGTCACCCACAACCCAAATCACACCCACTAACATTAACTATAAGTGTATTAGTATTTACTTAGGTCTTCAAGACCCATTTACACCATTTACCCTTTCAAAACCCTAAGTTAGTCACCAATTGGGTCTTCATGACCCAAACTTACCCAAAAACCCCAAATTACTCACAAATGGGTTTTATGTGCAATACTAACCCAAACCCTAACCCTTAAACACATTAAACTAAGGTAATCAAGTTTAGGGCTTACCACAACAATCAAAACGTAGCTAAGGAGGAGATGAACAACTTTAACTCCCGAGTTCTAACCCGAAATGAGCTTCTTCTTCCCCGATTTAAGCTTTCTCACACTTAACCACCCTCTCTCTCTCTAGAATGAATGGATGATGTTTGGTGGTTGAGAAATGAAGTAATGAGCTCACCAAACTGATCCTAAGGCCTTTAATTCGGACCCCAAGGTGATTTTACCAAAATGCCCTCAAAATATCTAATTAAAAAGAAAAGGGGAATCTGTCGCAGACAGATGGCGCGGCGCGCCACCAGGCCGCGCGGCGCGCGACACCTCCAGTTCAGCTTCTTTCTTGCTTTTAAATATAAAACCAAAACCCCGTTTCAAGTATCGAACATTACACTTATATACACTACAAATATTTGGGTCTTATATGAAAGTTCTTGAAGCAGAATCATGACACGAAAACAAGTTCAAGTAAGATTTCCACTTGAAATAAGATTGTTATAGTTATAGAAATTGAATCAAAGTTTGAATATGAGTATTACCTTGTATTAGAAAGATATCTTACTGTAAATAATAAAGATTTCTTGAGGTTGGATGATCACTCTACAAGATTGGAAGTAAGCTAGCAAACTTGGAAGTATTCTTGATTTTATGAAACTAGAACTTTTAGAATTTATGAACAACACTTAGAACTTGAAGATAGAACTTGAGAGAGATTAATTAGATGAAGAAAATTGAAGAATGAAAGTGTTTGTAGGTGTTTTTGGTCATTGGTATATGGATTAGATATAAATAATGTGTAATTTTGTTTACATGTAAATAAGTCATGAATGATTACTCATATTTTTGTAATTTTATGAGATATTTCATGCTAGTTGCCAAATGATGATTCCCACATGTGTTAGGTGACTCACATGTGCTGCTAAGATCTGATCATTGGAGTGTATATACCAATAGTACATACATCTAAAAGCTATGTATTGTACGAGTACGAATACGGGTGCATACGAGTAGAATTGTTGATGAACCTGAACGGGGATGTAATTGTAAGCATTTTTGTTAAGTAGAAGTATTTTGATAAGTGTCTTGAAGTCTTTCAAAAGTGTATGAATACATATTAAAACACTACATGTATATACATTTTAACTGAGTCTTTAACTCATCGTTAGTCGTTACATGTAAGTGTTGTTTTGAAACCTTTTGGTTAACGATCTTGTTAAATGTTGTTTACCCATTGTTTATTAAATCAAATGAGATGTTAAATTATTACATTATCATGATATCATGATGTATTAATATATCTTAATATGATATATATATATATATATACATTAAATGTCATTACAACGATAATCGTTACATATATGTCTCGTTTCAAAATCATTAAGTTAGTAGTCTTGTTTTTACATATGTAGTTCATTGTTAATATACTTAATGATATGTTTACTTATCATAATATCATGTTAACTATATATATATATATATATATATATATATATATATATATCCATATATATGTCACCATATAGTTTTTACAAGTTTTAACGTTCGTGAATCGCCAGTCAACTTGGGTGGTTAATTGTCTATATGAAACCTATTTCAATTAATCAAGTCTTAACAAGTTTGATTACTTAACATGTTGGAAACATTTAATCATGTAAATATCAATTTCATTTAATATATAAGAACATGGAAAAGTTCGGGTCACTACAAGAATGCGCATGCGAGTTGCGGTATCATTATGTCCCCCCAGTTTGATATTATATGACTCAAGACATATGATATCAAACTATTAAGCGAAAAAGAAAAATAAGAAAACGGCTAGCATTAAATTTTCCACGTGCATCTCGAGGTCATTGAATGCATGTCACTGTCGCAGAAGCCCATTCGGCTGACAAGATGTAAAGTGGCAGTTCGCAGGCGCGTGTGAGCCACGCGTTCAAAATTGGGCACATCAAACTGACATCCACGCACGTGCAAAAAATGTCGATCGTTGATTGCGTTACACGTGTACAGCCACGATGAAACCGTTTCACTCCATGACTCCCAATCTTCACTATAAATAGGCCGGATTCACCCACATTTCTATTTTTCTGACTCAAGCTTCTCCGACACGCTGCAAATTTCATTCCGATCAAATCCTAAATACTCCGGCCAACTTCAAAAGGTTAGTAATTCTTCGATCACTCATAGAAAATGACTAAGGCGAATGAAACTTATGTAGATAGCGTAGTGTTGATTATAGAGCAAAAACATATAGATTCGTTTGTTAAACAATACCCACCGTTAGCACAGTATAATCCGGTGCCACCCCTTTCTAACCAACGTGCTCACAAACCACCGGAGAAGAAGGTAGTGATATACGAGCATGCGTTTAAACATAGGAATTTTAGAGTTCCACCCTCAAACTTCTTTCTAGGCGTACTAGATCATTTCCATGTAGGGTTAGGGCAATTACACCCATACGCCGTAGGGAAAATAGTGCTATTCGAGATGTGGTGCGTCGCGCTAAACAGGGTACCACTAGTGAAGGTGTTCTGCCATCTATACCGTCTAGCTACCCACCATAAGTCCTGGTTTACCTTCTTCGCCCGGCAAAACTTCACAAAAACCCCCAAATCGAATGCGGGTCATTGGAAAGAAACTTTCTTCTTTGTTGACCAAACAGTTGTTGGAGCCAGCTTTCCGCAAACACTAATTTGGTGCGAAAGTGTGGCAAAGGACGTAAACAAGACCCCCGTCCTAGATGATGAGGAAACGAAACTGTTAGCGAAGTGCGCTAATGTACAGCTTATGCACCGGTCATATGGGAATGTTATGCTGCGGTTAGGAAAGATATCCGCGCACTGGCCATGGGAGAACATGCGCCCAGCCATAATCTCGCCGAATGGTAAGGGTAGGAATAGTATAAATGCATGTGAATATATAACAGCTGCTGCATACTTATATGTTCTAAATGTGCGCATATGTTTGCAGAGATGAAGATGAAGAAAGTGCTCACCGCCGAGCAGATTGCGGGTATCTCTTTCCACAAACAAAAGGTTAACGAGCCGCTGGAGCAGGAGAGGACTGACAAAAACGCAGAGCCCGCACCCGCCACCTCGGCCAATAAGCGCAAGGCTACCGAAGCCCCCCCCCCCCCCAAACTAAGCAGTAGAAGAAGAAACTCACTCCCAAGCAAAGGGAGGACATGCGGAATGACAACTTTGTCCCCGTCAATCCAGCGTCCGTAGATCTACCTCCTCCCACCACTGGTAAGCATCTCTATTCTTGCGTAAACACCGCACAATCAACTTCATGTGCTAACGAATCACTAATTGGCAGAGCATATTGAGGAGACGCATCACACGCCACCACGAGGCAATCCGGACCTTGAAGCCACTGCCACGTCAAGAGACAAGGCGATACATCTTGATTCTGATACCACACCAACCCCACCACACGGTAGTTTCCGATTGGTGAATCTGGCACAGCTCACCCAGTCCTCCGCCGAAAATGCTGTGGAGCAGTCCGCTTTTCTGCAGCAGATTTTCCCTGCTGAGTTCCGCGATCAACTGGCTGCGCTTACCTTCCACCAAGCGTACAATGCCTTTGTCCAAAATGGCCTTGTATTCTTTGGAATGTTTGCGGATCAAGTACGCCGTGCCACCAATTTGTACCAAGTGGCCGTGCGGAAAGTGTGACGACCCGGAAATTTCCGACCAAATTTAAACTTAATCTTTGTAGGTTTTTGACACGATAAGCAAAGTCTGTAAGATCGAGTCTCAAAAAGTTTGAACATTTTCATATATGCAATCGACCTTTGACTACTCTCGAGGATTCACGAACCATAGTTTGCAAATAAATTTGTATATATAAATATAAATATATATAAATATAAAAATAAATACAATAGTTTGAAATTATAAAATATAATTTAACCATTAGAAATAAATATGTAAAATAAGATACATGATATTATATTTATTGGGCCTAACGAAACCTATCCAAAGTACCGGATGCTTTAGTACTTCGATGTTGTTTTTATCATGTCCGATGGATTTCCCGAAATGATAGGGGATATTCTTATATGCATCTTGTTAATGTCGGTTACCAGGTGTTCACCATATGAATAATTTTTGTCTCTATGCATGGGACGTATATTTATGAGAACTGGAAATGAAATTCTTGTGGTCTATTAAAATGATGGAAATGAATGTTTATGATAAACTAATGAACTCACCAACCTTTTGGTTGACACTTTAAAGCATTTTTTTCACAGGTACGAAAGAAATCTTCCGCTGTGCATTTGCTAATTTTAGAGATATTACTTGATGTGACGATCGCTCCAAATCCATATGGACGAACACGTCATTCATTGATTTCATTGTGAGGTATTTGACCTCTATATGATATGTTTTGTAAACATTGCATTCTTTTGAAAAGGCATACCATAAATGAATATTTAATTCCAAGGTTTTCGACATCTGATGATTTCTACATATAGACAATCACCGTAAATAATAGTTTACAATAATACTTCCGTTAACAATGCAGTCAAAATAGATACATGATGATGGTTTTGTGAATGCAACGTTTTCTTGAATAAAGCATGCAAGACTCCATGCACATAGCTTGTATAACATGTAAGCAAACAGTGGAAGACTTCTAGGGAACCTGAGAATAAACATGCTAACAAGTGTCAACACAAAGGTTGGTGAGTTCATAGTTTTAATGTTTTGCATAATCTGTACATAAAGATGGATCACAAGATTTCAGTTGTTTCATCCGAAATGTTTATCAAAATATTCTACAAGATTGAGCACCTTGGTAACTAAGCTTTAACGTTATAATAAGTACCCCTGTTTTAACATACATGCAACCAACATGTACAATACACGCAATCCAACGTGTACTAAACTCAAATAGTATACGTCTGTTTTATAGTTCAGGCTAGGGTTTCTATACCTGGAACAGACGGGGATGTCAAGCCCTATGGATCCATATATAACTACTCGCGCCCACCAGTTCTTATAACCGGCAGTTACTAGTTACCAAAGCTAAGGGATTTTCGGTTCAAACTCGATGTAGAATTTAGTATGTACTTGTATCCATTGCGTTTAAAATAAAGTGCATGTATTCTCAGCCCAAAAATATAGATTGCAAAAGCAATTAAAAAGGGAACAATGAAACTCACGCATATAAATATTGTATATCGGTTAATAAAGCATTTGCATGTATTCTCAGCCCAAAAATGTAGAGAGTAAAAGGGATCTTATGAAACTCACCTTAGCAGCACATAAAGTTGTTCACCGAAATGTGATCGAAACTCGGAATACCAAATAACCGTAGATCTCAACCTAGAGAGCATATGTTGGTCAATAAATATCTATCAAACTAGGTCTGGTCATAGTGTATCATAATCCTAATGCTCGAGATCAACATACAAAAGTTTATCAAAAGTCATTTCAAAAAGTCAATCTGACTTAATACTATAGTTGAATGATCATGGCAATCGAAACATTTTAACATTTCACATAGTTTCCCAATTCTTGTAAAATTAGACTATAGTTTTTATAAGGCTTTAAAACATGATAAAACAGTCAATTTTGACAATTGTTTAACAAAACGAGACGTGCCTTATATAAGGATTCATTTACTCGGCTGGTAATATTCAAAAATCCAATTTATCAGACTTGCAAACAAGTTGTTTAAATATCAATTGCAGATTCAAAATCAATTTTAATTAATGTCAATCATAATTTAGTTGATCATATCTTTTAATTCGTTCATCGAATTTACGCGATTTCTAAATGAAAAGTTATTGATTTTTCACCAGCTTTCCAAAAACATGCATATCATATACCTTTTATCAGTAATATATGTATTTAATTTGTGATTCATCATAAACTATCTAACGATAAAAATTAGCATACAAGCATACATAAATATATATACTCGAGCACTAGACATGGATACACAATTAATATATAAAAGATAAGATATTAATGCTCACGTATCAATATTGTGATTCAATATTGCAGGAAAGTACGTAGACGCAACAGAGATGATAAACACTAGGTTTGATTTGCCAATAATACCCACGTACATTACCCATAACCTCCATAGCTATAACCCATAATTTCCTTAGCTCTATCCCGCTTGAAAACCCATTTTGAAAGTGACACGCTCATGACTTCATCGTAGTATTTTATGTATAATAATACTACAAATAATAATAATAATTAATAATAATAATATTAATCTTAATAATAATAATAATAATAATAATAATAATAATAATAATAATAATAATAATAATAATAATATATAATTGAGAGATGAGATCGAGAGAGATTAGCAAATGAAACTGGTACCAGACTTCGCGTTTTATAGCATCTGAATTGTCCAGCCTTCCCATGCGATCCGTATGGGACTCAAGGCATATAGCCATGCGATCGCATGGCTCTGTTTGTCAGCCCACATTCTTTTGTTTTGTAGTTCGTCGACGTATTAAATAAATATATAATATATATATATATATATATATATATATATATATATATATATATATATATATATATATATATATATATATATATATATATATATATATATATATATATATATATATATATATAATTTATATAATTTATATGAATTAATTATATATTATATTATATTCTCGTGCCTAGTTAACTTGTAATTTTTGTTCCGATAAGTTGTACGTTGTCACTCGACTTATGTCCCGATTCCGGTTTCTCGAACGCATTTTCGTACGCTTAGAAAACTTGCATTTTACGTTTCGTGACACGTACCTTTGTCAAAATATAGCCTTAAATTATCCATAAATTACACCACTCAAAATATATCTTAAACTTTCGAGTCTTTTGGTCATTTACTTCTATAAATCATCGTCTCGTAGTATATACATATACATATATAAATTTTTATTTTGAAATAGTGTTTTACTGTAGCAAAGTCACTGTAGCAAAGTTTTTTTACTGTAGCAAATAGTGATTTTCGAAAACACTGTAGCTTTTCGGGTACTGTAGTAATTCGAAAATACTGTAGCAAATTAGTGTTTTACTGGTTCATCTTAAACGTTTTAGTTAACTTATCTAAATATCAATCGAATGTTACTATCGTTTACTAAATAACTTGAAATCATATATATTCAATTAGATATATAAACCAATAAGTTTAATGTACGGTATCATGCAATTAAAACTTTGTTACGTTTTTAAGTTATAGTATATATATGTATCTATTTACATATAATGGTTCGCGAATCGTTGAGAACAACCGAAGGGTACTTGAATAGTTCAAAAATTTTGAGATTTGGTTTTACAGACTTTGATTATCGTGTCGGAAACGTTAAATCATTTAAAGATAAAGTTTAAATTTGGTCAAAAATTTCCGGGTTGTCACAATACCTACCCGTTAAAGAAATTTCGTCCCGAAATTTGAGTGAGGTCGTCATGGCTAACAATAAAAATGTTTTCATGACGAATATGAGTTGGTAAATAGAATTTTATCACCATTGAATAATACGGATAAAACAATCCGATTACTCGAAGCGTATGAGAGAAGTTATCGTAATAGAGTGAAATGGAGAATAGAGATTCGTCTTATCTCTTGATGTAGTAACGATTGATTTTCGGAATTTAAGGAATAGAAAATCTTCATAATTTAAATAAGATTTGATTCTTCGGAATTTAAGGAAATTAGGATTTCCTTTGATTAAATGCGTAATCTGCCTCGATTGCTATGTCTGATATTTTGCTATAAAATGACCTCTTCTGTTTCATTTATTTTCACCACTCTTATAATCTTCTTTCTTATTTCATACTTACAAAAGATTTGTGAAAATGCTTCATCCAGTTCAGATTCTTGATATTTTCTTGGCTATCATATCATTCATTCTTCTTTTTCATCTGCCACCAGAGGAGGTTATTTTCTTCTACTATTACCTTGGGGTTATATTGTTTTTCATTCTCCCGTGTCTTTATATTGCTATACGCATTGATATACACGGTTTGTAATTTCGGGGTTGTTTTTGGGGTTTATATTTTCCATTATATTTCGGAGCTTCATGCTTTCGTTTTCTCTTCCCGACTTTAAGTCAAGCGAATAATGGTCCAGAATTCGTAGGTATGAATTTCGGAATGAACATAATTAATGTTCTAAGAAAGAAACGCTAATGGCACAATCTGACTTGTCAAATTACCAGAATACCTCAAAAAAGACCGAATCATCAAGAAAAATATTTTCTTGATATGTTTAGAGGTTAAATAGAATGAAAGAGTTATGTAACATGGTTCATGATGAGGGTATGATCTGTGAACCTTTATCACGTTCCATTAGAAACTCAGCATGACTTACTGTAATATAATCACGTTGATCAAGTGTCATTATATTATACTAACTCATGCTTCAATTCCCAACACTACTTCAAAAACATCCATTTTTTGAAATTTTCAGAAATTAAAAATTAAATAATTTCTTTTATGATGTAACACAGATAGTGTGAAGAGAAATAATTTCGGATAATAATAGTTATGAAGATATCTTCAGAAATATCGAAGATATTTATAATGAAAGATATGATAATATCTTAGAATTTCTAATATTGAAGGATGATGAAGAAGATTTGTTTGTAACGGATTTTGAGTCAGGAGCAAGGTATTCGTTAATGACTTCAACAGATACCGAATCATTTGTATTCTTTGAAGGCAGGTTTAGTCTTTGTGATTTGACCACAGCCTCCTTCATGGTCTGCTCAATCCGTTTTCAGTTCCAAACCTTCTCTATTTCTCAGCTTTACCACCATACTATTCTTTATCATCAAAATTTTGACTGTTAAGGTCGTTTAAAGTTTTTGCAGCTTCATCAACATTTTTTCAAAATTCGGAGAACTAGTTTCGCAGTTTGGGTGTTTTTCAGAAACTTCACCTTCGAAGTAAATAAGTCTAGGAGATAGACATTATATGTATATATATAACTGTTGGCGTAGAATTGCTGCGAAATTCGAAATATTGATTGCTAATTCCCAGTAGTTGGTATGGAAATTACCGTTACAAGATGTGGATGAGTACATGATAGGGTTTCAATGAACAATTATAATAGTTTTTTGGAGAGACTTTAAGTCACGGATTAATGAATTTGCTGGTACATTTACTGTTAATGTGGTGGAACATGAAAGGTTCTCCAGTAACAAAAACGTATATGCCAAAGTTACAAGTCTGAAAGGTCGTCGTTGACTGGTTGAATGGTTGATAATACTGGATACTTTTGAAAAGGAATTGTAAGGTTATTTTCGGTAAAAACAATGCTAATGGATCTTGCACAGATTTAAAGTCAAAGTATAACTTTGAAAGATGTAGAGATCTAAGAATGATGTTACCGGTTCAGAGTTATGACTTGGATTCTGATCCGTCAATATCAGAATATGTAATTGAATTTGTATGAAAACGATTGTATATCGTTGTGAGCATTGTTAATAATTTTTGAATCAAAGTTGAAGAATGTACAGTGTAACATATTAATTGTGAACTTATATATTTCCCGGGTATTACCTACCCGTTAAAGATTTCACAGTTAATACTTTGTACAAAAGAATTTTTATTACCGTCTTTATGAAAATATATGTATGTATATTTTCTGCAGATGTAACACAGATTTAATGAGTTAATATCATATTAAGCTCATTTAATTTTCGGCTTGACTTAGAAATGATTAATCTATAAAACATTAAAGATTACATAATCTTTGCGGAGTATTTCGCTAATGTAATCGATACTTCATTATTTATTCTTATTCCTCGGTGAAGGATGTTGATGCTCGTGGAATTTTTGTGAACCTTACAAGGCACAGATGATGTTTTCTGGAAAGTTTCGAGTACATCGAAAATGAAAATGTAAAATCAATTATGTAATTGAATAATACACTTGGTTTATTATGAAATGGAATTCATTAAGTTGAAACAGAGATTGTAGTTAACAATGGTTAAGTTGTTAAGGAAAGATGTACATCATTGCATATTAGTAATATGAACTAACCGAGTATTACCTACCAGTTAAGATTCACACGTAATAGCTTAGTACGAAAAGATTTATTTTGATTTCAAAATTCATATATATTAGATATACATAAAATTTCTTCAGGGGAAATGAGTTAATACTTCATCGGTTATTGTTGCTGGTATTTCTTGGTAACTACGATGCGTACGACGTTGATGTTCAAGGTACATATTGTGATGTTGAGGCTTGCGGTGCGGATGTTGTTGGTGGTGGTAATGGTACTGTTGGTTTTGTTGTCGGTGGTACTGTTGATGCCGATGATTCTGCTGGTGCTTGTAACCTTTGCACCATATTCTCCAAAGCCACTACCCGAGCGCGAAGCTCGTTGACTTCTTCTACTACACCGGGATGATTGGCGGTTCGGACGAGCGGATGAATAAGATCCAGAATTTGAGAGAGTATATCATCATGATGAGATATTCTGGAGATGAGAGAGAAAATGGTATTACGAACAGGTTCGCCGGTAAGTGCTTCAGGTTCTTCGCCAAGAGGGCAATGTGCTGGATGGAAGGGATCGCGTTCTTCTTGTCTCCAATAATTAAGTAGACTACGAACCCATCCCCAATTCATCCAGAATAGATGATGGCTAATTGGTTGATCCATTCCGGTTACACTGTCTTCGGAATTTAGGTGAATATCCATATCGGAATAGCTGTCAGAGTTTAAGGAATTTGAACTAGATACGGGATCCATCTTGTATAATTAGGGAGATGATTTTTGATATGAATTAGATTATAGAATTTAGTTTGGTATTCTTCAATACATAATTTACATATGTATATATAATACCAAATTTCATAAATCACGGAGAAATTTTCGAAAGATGTCAAGAAAAGTTTACAGTAACAGATACGCTAAGATATGAATTTTGTCTATACACTATTCATGCAATCAATGCAGTAAAACGTGTCTAGACTAGGAATGATAAGCAGGTAATTTCCGACAAGAAATGATAAGCAAAACTTTTGACATGCAGACACGGTCGAAGTCCAGACTTACTAATGCATCCATCAGTTAGACACATTCATGAAAGACCTGGTTCACTAGGACCAACGCTCTGATACCAACTGTGACGATCGCTCCACATCCATATGGACGAACACGTCATTCATTGATTTCATTGCGAGGTATTTGACCTCTATATGATATGTTTTGTAAACATTGCATTCTTTTGAAAAGGCATACCATAAATGAATATTTAATTCCAAAGTTTTCGACATCTGATGATTTCTACATATAGACAATCACCATAAATAATAGTTTACAATAATACTTCCGTTAACAATGCAGTCAAAATAGATACATGATGATGGTTTTGTGAATGCAACATTTTTTTGAATAAAGCATGCAAGACTCCATGCACATAGCTTGTATAACATGTAAGCAAACAGCGGAAGACTTCTAGGGAACCTGAGAATAAACATGCTAACAAGTGTCAACACAAAGGTTGGTGAGTTCATAGTTTTAATGTTTTGCATAATCTATACATAAAGATGGATCACAAGATTTCAGTTGTTTCATCTAAAACGTTTATCAAAATATTCTACAAGATTGAGCACCTTGGTAACTAAGCTTTAACGTTATAATAAGTACCCCTGTTTTACCATACATGCAACCAACATGTACAATACACGCAATCCAACGTGTACTAAACTCAAATAGTATACGTCTGTTTAATAGTTCAGGCTAGGGTTTCTATACCTGGAACAGACGGGGATGTCAAGCCCTATGGATCCATATATAACTACTCGCGCCCACCAGTTCTTATAACCGGCAGTTACTAGTTACCAAAGCTAAGGGATTTTCGGTTCAAACTTGATGTAGAATTTAGTATGTACTTGTATCCATTGCGTTTAAAATAAAGTGCATGTATTCTCAGCCCAAAAATATAGATTGCAAAAGCAATTAAAAAGGGAGCAATGAAACTCACTCATATAAATATTGTATATCGGTTAATAAAGCATTTGCATGTATTCTCAGCCCAAAAATGTAGAGAGTAAAAGGGATCTTATGAAACTCACCTTAGCAGCACATAAAGTTGTTCACCGAAATGTGATCGAAACTCGGAATACCAAATAACCGTAGATCTCAACCTAGAGAGCATATGTTGGTCAATAAATGTCTATCAAACTAGGTCTGGTCATAGTGTATCATAATCCTAATGCTCGAGATCAACATACAAAAGTTTATCAAAAGTCATTTCAAAAAGTCAATCTGACTTAATACTATAGTTGAATGATCATGGCAATCGAAACATTTTAACATTTCACATAGTTTCCCAATTCTTGTAAAATTAGACTATAGTTTTTATAAGGCTTTAAAACATGATAAAACAGTCAATTTTGACAATTGTTTAACAAAACGAGACGTGCCTTATATAAGGATTCATTTACTCGGCTGGTAATATTCAAAAATCCAATTTATCAGACTTGCAAACAAGTTGTTTAAATATCAATTGCAGATTCAAAATCAATTTTAATTAATGTCAATCATAATTTAGTTGATCATATCTTTTAATTCGTTCATCGAATTTACGCGATTTCTAAATGAAAAGTTATTGATTTTTCACCAGCTTTCCAAAAACATGCATATCATATACCTTTTATCAGTAATATATATATTTAATTTGTGATTCATCATAAACTGTCTAACGATAAAAATTAGCATACAAGCATACATAAATATATATACTCGAGCACTAGACATGGATACACAATTAATATATAAAAGATAAGATATTAATGCTCACGTATCAATATTGTGATTCAATATTGCAGGAAAGTACGTAGACGCAACATAGATGATAAACACTAGGTTTGATTTGCCAATAATACCCACGTACATTACCCATAACCTCCATAGCTATAACCCATAATTTCCTTAGCTCTATCCCGCTTGAAAACCCATTTTGAAAGTGACACGCTCACGACTTCATCGTAGTATTTTATGTATAATAATACTACTAATAATAATAATAATTAATAATAATAATATTAATCTTAATAATAATAATAATAATAATAATAATAATATTAATAATATTAATAATAATAATAATAATAATAATAATAATAATAATAATAATAATAATAACAATAATAACAATAATAATAATAATATATAATTGAGAGATGAGATCGAGAGAGATTAGCAAATGAAACTGGTACCAGACTTCGCGTTTTATAGCATCTGAATTGTCCAGCCTTCCCATGCGATCGCATGGGACTCAAGGCATATAGCCATGCGATCGCATGGCTCTGTTTGTCAGCCCACATTCTTTTGTTTTGTAGTTCGTCGACGTATTAAATAAATATATAATATATATATATATATATATATATATATATATATATATATATATATATATATATATATATATATATATATATATATATATATATATATATATATATATATATATATATATATATATATAATTTATATGAATTAATTATATATTATATTATATTCTCGTGCCTAGTTAACTTGTAATTTTTTTCCGATAAGTTGTACGTTGTCATTCGACTTATGTCCCGATTCCGGTTTCTCTAATGCATTTTCGTACGCTTAGAAAACTTGCATTTTACGTTTCGTGACACGTACCTTTGTCAAAATATAGCCTTAAATTATCCATAAATTACACCACTCAAAGTATATCTTAAACTTTCGAGTCTTTTGGTCATTTACTTCTATAAATCATCGTCTCGTAGTATATACATATACATATATAAAGTTTCATTTTGAAATAGTGTTTTACTGTAGCAAAGTCACTGTAGCAAAGTTTTTTTACTGTAGCAAATAGTGATTTTCTAAAACACTGTAGCTTTTTGGGTACTGTAGTAATTCAAAAATACTGTAGCAAATTAGTGTTTTACTGGTTCATCTTAAACGTTTTAGTTAACTTATCTAAATATCAATTGAATGTTACTATCGTTTACTAAATAACTTGAAATCATATATATTCAATTAGATATATAAACCAATAAGTTTAATGTACGGTATCATGCAATTAAAACTTTGTTACGTTTTTAAGTTATAGTATATATATGTATCTATTTAAATATAATGGTTCGCGAATCGTTGAGAACAACCGAAGGGTACTTGAATAGTTCAAAAATTTTGAGATTTGGTTTTACAGACTTTGATTATCGTATCGGAAACGTTAAATCATTTAAAGATAAAGTTTAAATTTGGTCAAAAATTTCCGGGTTGTCACACTTGAAGTCATTCATGACATATTTCAAAAGACGTTGCATTCGAGTCGTTGAGTTCATCAAGATTATTATTAAGTCAAATATAGTTGGATATATTACGAAATGGTATGCATGCCATCAACTTTCGATGTAATGAAAGTTTGTCTTTTAAAAACGAATGCAATGTTTGTAAAATGTATCATATAGAGGTCAAATACCTCGCGATGTAATCATATGTTATTGTATTCGTCCTTATGGATTAGGACGGGTCGTCTCAGAAAGAAACAGAGCAGGGATTGCTGCAGGCAGGTGTTGATCAGGTGAAGAAAGATAGGGATGCCGCGGAAGAGGCGCGCAAAGCGGTGGAGGTGACTGCGACGGAAACAAAAACCGCACTGATTGAGGAAAGGAAGAAAAATCGCGAGTTAGTTGGGGCGGTTGACCAGGCTAAGGGGGAGACGGAACGCCTGCAGTTGGAACTAGAAAGGGTGAGCAGGGAGAAAGATGACGCGGTGACTGGCCGCGAGCTGGCAAAGGCAGATTTGTTAAAGCTTCGCACCGCCCTCCCTACCATTGCGAAAAAGGTGATGGACTCCGACCCAGTATCCGAAAAGTTCAATGCCTATGTTGATGCAGTGAAGGATCATGACCGCAACAAGGTGATGCTGGAGGTGATCAAAGGCTGCGACCTCACGCCACCGTACTGTGATGACCCGGGAATTTCCGACCAAATTTAAACATAATCTTATATGATTCGACTCGATAAGCAAAGTCTATTAAACCGAGTCTCATTATGTTTGAACTATTTCATGATAACATTTGACCTTTAACTATTTCCGACGATTCACGAACCTTTAATTGTAACTAAGAATGTAAATATAAATAATTATATATAAAACTAATTATATTAGTATTAATGAACTATTAAGTAATTTTGTTATTATAAAAGATAACATTTAATAACTAAAGATTTTCATTTTGAATATATGTAGTATATTGTATATAAATGATTCAAACATATTTTACCAACGTTATCAAAATATTAAATGTACAATGTTATACTTTGTAGTTAATTGTAAAAATATACATAATTAATCATCTACTCAACATTTAAAACATGATTTTATATATATGGTAGTATACATATATACATAAATATAACTATATATATATATGATTTTATACATAATTATTATATTATGTATATGTAGAAATTTATAATATATCTATGATGAAATAATGTACTATTTTAATAAATATATATAATACTTACATATATAAAACATTTATATTTTTCATAATTACATACATAAGTATAATATAATTAGTATGTAAATAAATATTATAATATATTTATATTAAAATGCATAAATATATAATATTCAGTATATGTTACAATACATATTACATAATTATTAAATATTACATAATAATAGATGATATTAATAAATTAAATTTAAATACAAATATAGTTATTGTAGTAATGTTATTTGTATCGTCAAATATCAATATTTGTATTCATAATATCACTTTATATCATATAAAGATGAAATTGGATGTATATATTAGATTATTATTACTAATATTATTATTATCGATAAAATATTAATATTATCATAATTAGTATGGTATTATTATTATTATTATTATCATTTTTACAATTATTATTATCATTAATATTATATTTATCATTATTATTAATTTTATTAATATTATTAGATATTAATAGTATTGTTATTATATATTATTATTATTAATTAAAAAAAAACAGTAGGGATCTATATTATACGCGTGACCTCTGTATCCTTTATCTCTATTATTATTATTTTTTTGTTTCTTTCCTGCTCCCAACTCGTGAACCTGTGTTGACATTTTCTCCATTTTTTATCAACCGATCTCTATTATTACAACATGATTATGTATAATTGCAAATCAAATAAAAAGGAAATCCAATGGGATTAAAGAGCACAGCGATATTTTTTTTTCTTCTTCTCTGCACGCTCCAATTTTTTTTTCTCTTAATTCAATTTCGAATAAAGTTTCAAAATCTAAAAATGCAGAAAGGTTAGAAATCTTTCTTTGAATCTATCTGCAAAATCTCAACTCTCAAATCTTTATATCGATCTTGAATTTTGAAGTCAAAGTTTAGTTTAAAAAAAGTCAACAATTGTTCTTGAGACAAATTCGCGTTCGTGTATATGTTTCTGATCAAATTGACGATTCCAGTAGTTTTTATACATGTTTAGAAAACTATTTCGTGTTATAAACATTATCTATAATGTTATCTATTACGAAATCAATTTTTTTTTTGTTCCAAGAACCGACGCTGCAGTAGTCCTTTAGTATTTTTTTTTTTATTTTAGAACCCAAATTATTTTTTTTCTGTAATGTTTTGAAGCTTTAAAGGGAACCCCGATTTTGTTTTTTTTTTTTTGGTTATTGATGTTTTGTTGAATCCATGAGACTTGTGGAGAAGAAGAGGAATAGAAGAAAAACAGTTTATATATAAAATTTAAATTCGATATTAGTACAGAGAATCAGAATTGGTGGGATGGTCGAGAGTGTTTGCGTGTGAGCATGTGGTCACGAGATCGATTTCAGAGGACGGTAGTTTCTTTTTTTTTTTTGAAACTCTTTTCATGTGAGGTAGTTTTCTTTTCTAATTTTATTATTGTTATTATATATTAATTATTATTAGTATTATTATTATTATTGTGATTGTTTTGCTTGTTATTGTTATTGTTATTATTAGTATCATACTTGTTATCATATTTGAAAGTATTATAGACATTACTATTATTATTATGATAGGTATTAATAATATTATTATTAGTAATAAACTTATCATTTTAGTATTTTATCATCATTAGGATTATGATTATGATTATCATTATTATTATTATGAAGGAAATAAAAATATATTATTATCATCAATATTAGAATTTGTACCGGTTTATAAATAATTGTATCATCAGTACATTTACAATTAATAATATCATATTTATCAGTATCATCATTAATATTTACTAGTATTATTATGATTATCATTTATCATTTTATAAATATTAGAACCCTTATTATTAACATAAGTATGGTATTAGTATTAATATTATTTTAGAGTTATTATTATTAGTATCATTAACAGTTATCATTTTCATTTTTTTTGCTATTAGTATTATCATTATTAATAAAATTATTATTATTATTAGTAAATCATTATTATCTAAATTATTATTTTAACAAATAAATCTTTTGTACACTATATATATACTTATGGTATATACTAGGATTGTATTAATAATTCACATAACAAACTAATAAAATTTCATAAATACAATACTAACCACAAATATATGTATATAAATATATTAATGTCACTATTTATATAAACGTAAATCATTATAGATATATATACATAAAATCGATATATATATATAAAATATAATATAAGTATACGTTTTAAAATAAAGGTTAGAATAAATTCTACAAAACTATAATATATAAATAATACATATTAATAAATGAAATTTTGTAACTTACATTATACGTATTAATATATACACAATTGATATAGGTTCGTAAATCCGAGGCCAACCCTGCATTGTTCAATGACGTCATATGTATTTTTACTACAAAATACAGTATCGTGAGTTTCATTTGCCTTTTTACCCTTTATATTTTTGGGCTGAGAATACATGCGCAACTTTTATAACTGTTTTACGAAATTGACACAAGTACGTGAAACTACATTCTATGGTTGGATTATCGAAGTCGAATATGCCCCTTTTTATTAAGTCTGGTAATCTAAGAATTAGGGAACAGACACCCTAATTGACGCGAATCCTAAAGATAGATCTATCGGGCCCAACAAGCCCCATCCAAAGTACCGGATGTTTTAGTACTTCGAAATTTATATCATGTCCGAAGGAGGATCCCGGAATGATGGAGATATTCTTATATATGCATATTGTTAATGTCGGTTACCAGGTGTTCAATCCATATGAATGATATTTTTGTCTCTATACATGGGACGTATGTTTATGAGAAATGGAAATCTGAAATCTTGTGGTCTATTAAAATGATGGAAATGATTGTTTAAGTTAAACTAATGAACTCACCAACCTTTTGGTTGACACTTTAAAGCATGTTTATTCTCAGGTACGAAAGAAATCTTCCGCTGTGTATTTGCTCATTTTATAGATATTACTTGGAGTCATTCATGGCATATTTCAAAAGACGTTGCATTCGAGTCGTCGAGTTCATCAAGATTATTATCAAGTCAATTATAGTTGGATATATTATGAAATGGTATGCATGCCTGTCAACTTTCGATGTAATGAAAGTTTGTCTTTTCAAAAACGAATGCAATGTTTGTAAAATGTATCATATAGAGGTCAAGTACCTCGCGATGTAATCAACTGTTGTGAATCGTTTATAATCGATATGGACTTCGTCCGGATGGATTAGGACGGGTCTTCACACGTACCCCGAAATTTTTTAGAAGTACTTGAAGGAGGGTACCGCCGAGGTCCTTATGGAAGCTGAAAATGCAATCACATCCATCCTGATCCCCTTAATAGACATGTTCACTGCGGATCCCAATATATCAGTTGATGGGTTTCTTAAGGAAGATTTTTAGGTTGAGCACTTAACCGTTTGCTCCGTAAGTCCTATGCTTAGGCAGGTAACTGTAAGTACACTTTTTGAGCCCTAAGTCCCATGTTGGGCAGGCATTTGAAACAATTATTATTTGTAACAACTTAGTTGTATTATATATTTTTGTGTTATGCATGCGTTATGTATTAATTGTTTATATATCGTGAATCAAAACAAAGAATGAACCGCATGCCCATGCGTATAATTAACCAAAACTCATGCGCATATGCAGGTACTGCGTAAAATAAACCAATACTTTAGCAATTTTACCTTTAACAGTTTAGATTCAAAAGCTACTGCGTTATTGCTTTATCATGTGCTAGAGGTGCACTTTAGCTGTATGGTAAGCAACGCAACTAAAAACAAACCAATGCTTTTATACTTAAGAGTTCCTCAAACAAACCAATGCGAGAGTAATTACGCACAAACAAACCAATGCTTGTATTTTTAAGTCGACTTGGCAGCCATCTAGTCTGCGTGGCGCTTGGTTAGGGGAAAACCAATTCCCTTTACCTGCCGTTCATGTCTAGCCTTGTAACCAAACAGGATTCTGCCGCATGGGGGCTAGAGGACACCCCTTAAGTAGGCAGGAACCGCATACAAAAAAGAAAGATATATACAACAAAAGTATGCGCGAGTAAATATTTTAATTGGCATTAAGCATGTTTACAACCGCGACACATCCAAACGGACGGAAAGTACATAGGAAAAAATAATGTGCTAAAATATTTGGATTGATCAGGTCTAACCAGCTACATGTAACATTTTTTCAACAATGTCGCGTGCCAAGTGCGTTTCACAGGTTTCCCATCTAATGTCGCGAGATGGTATGCCCCGGTGTTGCTTGCTCCCACTACCTTGTATGGACCTTCCCAACGGGGGCCCAACTTCCCAGTATCTTCCGCATGACTCGCATCATTCTGACGCCAAACTAAGTCCCCGCACTTATAAGAGTGCGAACGCACACGCTGAATGTAGTACTTTGCAATTTTCTGCTTATTATTGGCTTCGTTTATTGCCGCAGAAAGTCTGCATTCTTCCAACAAATTAATATTTTCCCGCAAAGCTTCTTAGTTATTCTGCTCGTCGAAATTCTGTATGCAGAACGTTGGTACCCCAATCTCTGCGGGTACAACAGCTTCTGACCCATAGACCAAACTGAACGGAGTCTCACCAGTGCTTGCTTTGGGTGTTGTTCTATGTGCCCATAAAACCTTTGGTAGTTCATCCACCCAACCAATGCGACCATGACCCAATCTAGCTTTGATTCCGGCCACTATATCCCGGTTGGTGACTTCGCACTGGCCATTCGCCTGCAGATGCGCAACGGACGTAAAAGTTTGCTTAATATTAAGCTCCACGCACCAACTACGAAAAGGATCCCTCGCAAACTGCGTACCGTTATCACTAACGATTTCGTTTGGTATGCCGAATCGACAAACAATGTCTTCCCATACAAAATTTCGCACCCTTTTTCCTGAAATTATTGCTAGCGGTCGTGCTTCAACCCACTTCGTGAAATAGTCATTTGCAATAATAAATAATTTGATGTTTCCTGCGTGTGCAGAGTATGCGTAAGATACTGACGTAAGTAGCATATGGTATAAAATAAATGATAATATTACCTCGGCCTTTCGGAAATGGTCCGACTATGTCAATTGTCCATTTGCAGAATGGCCATGGTGACGAGACTGGGATCATTGGGTGTGCAGGTGCTCTGCTGATAGGCCCATGTATTTGGCAAGATTCGCATTGCTTAACTATTCGCGCAGTATCTGCGTACATAGTGGGCCAATAATAACCTATCCGCATAATTTTTGACACAACAGACCTGTGCCCCGAATGAAGAGCGCATGCACCCTCATGCGCCTCGCGTATAACTTCCTCTGCCTCTTTTGGGCCAATGCACCTTAAATACTACCCTAAATAATTTTTTCGATTTAGGACCTCACCCTCAAGGGAGTACAGTGGTGCCTTAGTGCGGACTTTCTTTGCATCAACAGAATCCGCAGGTGAGGTGCCATCTCACAGAAAAGCAATGATGGGTGTCATCCACGTTGAGCTGGATTCCTCAACAGTTGCCATTAAAGGCATCATAACAATAGACTTCGCATGTAGTTCTTCTATAAGAACTTTCTTCCCCAGATGATCAAAGGCCAAAGCAGCCAATTTGCTAAGCGCATCCGCCTTCTTATTTTGCCCCCGCATTACGTGAGAGATTTGAAAAGCCTCAAACTGGTCAGCGAGGTTATGAATAAGTGATAAATATTGCTGCATGGCTATGTCATGCGCTTCAAAGTCTCCGCTGACTTAACTGCATACTAGCTTTGAATCTACATAAGCGTGCAGAATTTTAACATTTAATTTATGCGCAATACGCATCCCTGCTAACAAAGCCTCATATTCTGCTTCGTTGTTCGTAACAGCGAAATTGAACCGTAACGCATATGTGTGCTCTTCACCATCTGGGCCAGATAAAATTACACCTGCACCCGCGCCAGCTGCGCTGCATGCACCATCGGTATATAACTCCCATGATGATAATGGTGGTGCAGGCACATCCTGCTGCTCAGCCGATGCCTTAACATCCGTAGGCAATTCTGCTAGGTAATCCGCAAGTATTTAACCCTTAACCGCGCTTCGCGAAGAAAAATTTATTTCGTGTTCTCCTAACTCAACTGCCCATTTAGCCATTCGGCCAGAAATCTTAGGCTTATATAGCACCTGAAAGAAAAATGATTGCGTTAGTCAATGCGCTAGCCCCGGACATTGCCGCAAATTAGGTATTTACCAACCTGCTTGATCAGTTGATCAGTTAGAAGCACAATTGGATGTGCTTGAAAGTACAGGCGCAAACGCCGCACCGTGTGGACTAGTGCATATACTAGCTTTTCTATTGGTGTATAGTTTACTTCGCTTGCTGTCAGCGTCTTGCTTACGAAGTAGACCGGCATTTGCATCTGAGAAAACCTCAACGTTACTTGTCCACGAAATAAATAATTCATATAAGTAAAAGAGAATTGATTACCTTTCCGCGATCTGCGATAAGAACCGAGTTGATAGCTTCTTTTGATGCCGCAAGGTACAGCGTAAGTGTTTCTCTTGATACCGGCGCGGTGAGTGTTGGTAACTCAGCGAGCACCTTCTTCATCTCCTGAAAAGCTGACTCTACTTCCTGAGTCCATGCGAAATCTTTTTTCTTTAAACAATTCTTCAAAGTATTGAAGAATGGCAGCTGCCTTTCTGCGGCTTTTGACAGAAACCGCGTAATCGCCGCGAGTTTTCCGGTTAGACTCTGCACATCTTTCTTTGTTCTTGGAGATGGTAAGCTGTCAATGGCCTCAATATTTTTGGGATTCGCCTTTATTCCCCGCGCCGTCACCACATGACCTAGAAACTTGCCTTCCTCTTCCCCAAAACTGCATTTGAGCGGGTTAAGCTTCATGTTGATCATGCGCAGAGACGCAAACATTTCTAGGATGTCTGCGAGCATCTCTTCTTCGGTGTTACTTTTAATTACCAAGTCATCGACGTATGTGTGACGACCCGGAAATTTTCGACCAAATTTAAACTTTAATCTTTATATTATTCCGACACGATAAGCAAAGTTTGTTAAGTTAAATCTCAAGAATTTTAAACTGTGTTCATACATTCATTATAACCTCGACCAAATTCCGATGATTCACGAACCGTTATATATAAATAGATATGTATATGTATATATATATTATAACTTGAGAATATTAATAAAGTATTAAACGTATAATACTTTACACGAACGTATTTGTTTCAATATGATATTCGACGAAATTAAAAATATATATATATTAAATGATTGAATTATCAGAAACATTGAATTATGATTACAAGTCTCTGTTGAGAGGTCCACTATGATTTGAGAATATCTACTCCTCTTAACGACATTCAGAATAATTTGTAAAGCTATTTATAAATAAAAACAAAAAGTGTCATTTACGAAAGTTAGACAAAAGTTAGTGGAGAATTGGTTTTCATAATATTCTATTAATCTATTTTCAAACGTACAAAGTGTAGTGACCCGAACTTTTCCATGTTTATATATATTAATAGAGATTGATATTTACATGATTAAATGTTTCTAACATGTTAAGCAATTAAACTTGATAAGACTTGATTAATTGAAATATGTTTCATATAGACAATTGTCCACCCAAGTTGACCGGTGATTCACGAACGTTAAAACTTGTAAAAACTATATGATGACATATATATGGATATATATATATATATACATATATATATATATATATATATATATATATATATATATATATATATATATATATATATATATATATATAGTTAACATGATACTATGATAAGTAAACATATCATTAAGTATATTAACAATGAACTACATATGTAAAAAACAAGACTACTAACTTAATGAATTTTAAACGAGACATATATGTAACGATTATCGTTGTAAAGACATTTAATGTATATATATCATATTAAGAGATATTCATACATGATAATATCATGATAATATAATAATTTAAAATCTCATTTGATATTATAAACATTGGGTTAACAACATTTAACAAGATCGTTAACCTAAAGGTTTCAAAACAACACTTACATGTAACGACTAACGATGACTTAACGACTCAGTTAAAATGTATATACATGTAGTGTTTTAATATGTATTTATACACTTTTGAAAGACTTCAATACACTTATCAAAATACTTCTACTTAACAAAAATTCTTACAATTACATCCTCGTTCAGTTTCATCAACAATTCTACTCGTATGAACCCGTATTCGTACTCGTACAATACACAGCTTTTAGATGTATGTACTATTGGTATATACACTCCAATGATCAGCTCTTAGCAGCCCATGTGAGTCACCTAACACATGTGGGAACCATCATTTGGCAACTAGCATGAAATATCTCATAAAATTACAAAAATATGAGTAATAATTCATGACTTATTTACATGAAAACAAAATTACATATCCTTTATATCTAATCCATACACCAACGACCAAAAACACCTACAAACACTTTCATTCTTCAATTTTCTTCATCTAATTGATCTCTCTCAAGTTCTATCTTCAAGTTCTAAGTGTTCTTCATAAATTCTACAAGTTCTAGTTACATAAAATCAAGAATACTTTCAAGTTTGCTAGCTCACTTCCAATCTTGTAAGGTGATCATCCAACCTCAAGAAATCTTTATTTCTTACAGTAGGTTATCATTCTAATACAAGGTAATAATCATATTCAAACTTTGGTTCAATTTCTATAACTATAACAATCTTATTTCAAGTGATGATCTTACTTGAACTTGTTTTCGTGTCATGATTCTGCTTCAAGAACTTCGAGCCATCCAAGGATCCGTTGAAGCTAGATCCATTTTTCTCTTTTCCAGTAGGTTTATCCAAGGAACTTAAGGTAGTAATGATGTTCATAACATCATTCGATTCATACATATAAAGCTATCTTATTCGAAGGTTTAAACTTGTAATCACTAGAACATAGTTTAGTTAATTCTAAACTTGTTCGCAAACAAAAGTTAATCCTTCTAACTTGACTTTTAAAATCAACTAAACACATGTTCTATATCTATATGATATGCTAACTTAATGATTTAAAACCTGGAAACACGAAAAACACCGTAAAACCGGATTTACGCCGTCGTAGTAACACCGCGGGCTGTTTTGGGTTAGTTAATTAAAAACTATGATAAACTTTGATTTAAAATTTGTTATTCTGAGAAAATGATTTTTATTATGAACATGAAACTATATCCAAAAATTATGGTTAAACTCAAAGTGGAAGTATGTTTTCTAAAATGGTCATCTAGACGTCGTTCTTTCGACTGAAATGACTACCTTTACAAAAACGACTTGTAACTTATTTTTTCGACTATAAACCTATACTTTTTCTGTTTAGATTCATAAAATAGAGTTCAATATGAAACCATAGCAATTTGATTCACTCAAAATGGATTTAAAATGAAGAAGTTATGGGTAAAACAAGATTGGATAATTTTTCTCATTTTAGCTACGTGAAAATTGGTAACAAATCTATTCCAACCATAACTTAATCAACTTGTATTGTATATTATGTAATCTTGAGATACCATAGACACGTATACAATGTTTCGACCTATCATGTCGACACATCTATATATATTTTGGAACAACCATAGACACTCTATATGTGAATGTTGGAGTTAGCTATACAGGGTTGAGGTTGATTCCAAAATATATATAGTTTGAGTTGTGATCAATACTGAGATACGTATACACTGGGTCATGGATTGATTCAAGATAATATTTATCAATTTATTTATGTACATCTAACTGTGGATAACTAGTTGTAGGTTACTAACGAGGACAGCTGACTTAATAAACTTAAAACATCAAAATATATTAAAAGTGTTGTAAATATATTTTGAACATACTTTGATATATATGTATATATTGTTATAGGTTCGTGAATCAACCAGTGGCCAAGTCTTACTTCCCGACGAAGTAAAAATCTGTGAAAGTGAGTTATAGTCCCACTTTTAAAATCTAATATTTTTGGGATGAGAATACATGCAGGTTTTATAAATGATTTACAAAATAGACACAAGTACGTGAAACTACATTCTATGGTTGAATTATCGAAATCGAATATGCCCCTTTTTATTAAGTCTGGTAATCTAAGAATTAGGGAACATACACCCTAATTGACGCGAATCCTAAAGATAGATCTATTGGGCCTAACAAACCCCATCCAAAGTACCGGATGCTTTAGTACTTCGAAATTTATATCATATCCGAAGGGTGTCCCGGAATGATGGGGATATTCTTATATATGCATCTTGTTAATGTCGGTTACCAGGTGTTCACCATATGAATGATTTTTATCTCTATGTATGGGATGTGTATTGAAATATGAAATCTTGTGGTCTATTATTATGATTTGATATATATAGGTTAAACCTATAACTCACCAACATTTTTGTTGACGTTTTAAGCATGTTTATTCTCAGGTGATTATTAAGAGCTTCCGCTGTCGCATACTTAAATAAGGACGAGATTTGGAGCCCATGCTTGTATGATATTGTGTAAAAACTGCATTCAAGAAACTTATTTTGTTGTAACATATTTGTATTGTATACCATTATGTAATGGTCGTGTGTAAACAGGATATTTTAGATTATCATTATTTGATAATCTACGTAAAGCTTTTTAAACCTTTATTGATGAAATAAAGGTTATGGTTTGTTTTAAAATGAATGCAGTCTTTGAAAAACGTCTCATATAGAGGTCAAAACCTCGCAACGAAATTAATTAATATGGAACGTTTTTAATCAATAAGAACGGGACATTTCAGTTGGTATCAGAGCGTTGGTCTTAGAGAACCAGAATTTGCATTAGTGTGTCTTATCGAGTTTGTTAGGATGCATTAGTGAGTCTGGACTTCGACCGTGTTTACTTGAAAAATGATTGCTTAACAAATTTTGTTGGAAACTATATATTTTTAACATGTGAATATTATGTGATATATTAATCTCTTAACGCGTTTGATATTATGTGATAGATGTCTACCTCTAGAACAAGTCCCATTGACTCACCTAATAATAATGAAGAGTCAAATGTAAATTGGAATGATTCGTGGACTGATTCACAAGTTCCCGAAGAGGAACCGGAAGAAGAGTCGGAACCGGGAGAAGAATCGGAACCGGATGAAGAAATAGAACCGGTGGGGGAAATAATAAAACGGTTAAGTAAAAGAAAATCCTCAACCAACCGACCAAGGTTAATTATGGTCAATGGTGTTTCCGCCAAGGAAGCAAAATATTGGGAGGATTACCAATTCTCCGATGAATCGGATTCCGACGAGAATTCCGATGATGTTATAAAAATTACCCCAACTGAATTTAAAAAGGCAAAAGAAAATAATAAGGGAAAGGGCATAAAAATAGAGAAATCTAATTCCAACCCCGATGAACTTTATATGTATCGTCAACCCCCGAAGTCCTTAAGCTGTAACAATGACCCGGGAACCTCTAAACCACCAGGTTTTTCTAAACCAATGTGGAAAACGACGGCTCGTATTAGGGGAACATCATATATCCCTAGAAACTTGGCAAAACGAACCAAAACTGAAGAAGAAGAAACAAGCGAGTCGGAATAAGATAGTTGTATTCGTGTGGTGTAATATATGTAATATAGTGTGCTTATGTTTTATGATATATGTAAAAATTGCTTGTATTAATAAGTATTTTTTTTTATGAATCTAACTCTTGTCTATTTTACAGTATAAAAACACAAAATGGATAGACAACCCAATATTTTAAGAGACCTACCCGGAGACATGATTGATGAAATCTTGTCTAGAGTCGGTCAGAATTCTTCGGAACAACTATTTAAGGCGAGATCAGTTTGTAAGACATTCGAAGAACGTTCTAAGAATGCCTTGGTTTATAAAAGGCTTTCGTTCGAAAGATGGGGGATATCACATTGGGAAATCCATAAGTTACGATGTGTTTACTTTGACGCATATATTGCGGGGAACCCAAATGCTATTTTACGCAATGGGTTAAGAAATTATTTTGACTCAATATATCCGAATATTGAACTTCGTGATTTAGAAAAAGCGGCTAACATGCAACATAAAGAAGCATGTTATGCTTACGGATTAGTAATGTTCGCTTCTCACCAAAGTGAGAACAAGAACATCGGGCTACAACTACTAAACAAAACGTTCCCACAAGTGACGGAGTCGGTAATTGGGGTAAGAAATGAGGTTTTTAGATTTTTACGGGACTGTTGGACATTACGTAACCCTCGTCCCTTTGACGACGTTACAACACGCTGTCTTATCAACGGCCATAACGGTTATGTTCCACAAGACCAAGGATGGGAAGTAATCCTAGTAAAACCAGAATGCATGACTTGTTTCTGGACGTATGAATTACGCGTCTTTATTGCCTTTGCTGAACGACTTGTGTATTAGCTAGAATTATCTTCACAACCATCTTGTATCAAATTTATTGTGTGCTATGTTTCATTCTATATGTAAAATAATCGGTATTGTAAGTTTGTAAAATATTGTGTAAAAGTTTGAACGCGAAATATTATTATAATCAGTTTTTTCTATAGAATTGTAGTAGTTGAATTGTATATTAGCTACTAAGTATGAACTTAACGGGTAGGTACTACCCGAATTTAAACTTATAAAACGCTAATATGAAGAAAAATCTTTTATAAATGAGTTCATATTATGCTACGAAATACTATTAACTACTCTTAATATTCTGTATGATTAACTTGTTCCATTTGACTATTTTGAAGGAAATGGCACCGACTACTCGACACACCGTGAATATGAATGAAGAGGAATTCCGTACTTTTCTAGCTTCAAACATAGCCGCAGTACAGGCTGCGCTACATACCAACGATAACCTTGGATCTAGCAGTACAGGAAATCGTGTAGGATGCACCTACAAAGAATTCACTGCCTGCAAACCTTTGGAATTTGATTGAACCGAAGGACCGATCGGATTGAAACGGTGGACCGAGATGGTCGAATCGGTGTTTGCCATAAGTAAGTGTACTGAAGAGGACAAACTGAAGTACGCTACGCATACCTTCACAGGTTCTGCGTTAACATGGTGGAATACCTATCTAGAGCAAGTGGGACAAGACGATGCGTACGCACAACCGTGGTCAGCATTCAAGCACTTGATGAACGAAAAGTACCGTCCCAGAACTGAGGTCAATAAGCTCAAGACAGAACTTAGAGGGTTACGAACTCAAGGATTTGATATTACCACGTACGAAAGATGATTCACAGAATTGTGCCTATTGTGTCCGGGAGCATTCGAAGATGAGGAAGAGAAGATCGACGCGTTTGTGAAAGGATTACCGGAAAGAATCCAAGAAGATATAAGTTCACACGAGCCCGCCTCCATACAACAGGCATGTAGAATGGCTCACAAACTAGTGAACCAGATTGAAGAAAGAATTAAAGAACAGACTGCTGAAGAGGCCAATGTGAAGCAAGTCAAAAGAAAGTGGGAGGAAAACGGTGATAAGAATCACCAATACAACAACAACAGCAATTACAACAATAATCGCAACAATTATCCCAACAATCGCAACATCAATCGCAACTACAATAAATGGCCCAACAACAACAACAACAACAATAACAACAACAACAACAGCAACTACAACAATCATCCCAACAACAATAATAACCGCAACAACAACAACAATCAGAAGCAGCTATGCCAAAGGTGTGAAAAGTATCACTCGGGGTTCTGCACCAAATTTTGCAACAAGTGTAAAAGAAATGGTCATAGCGCGGTGAAGTGTGAGGTCTACGGACCAGGGGTTAATAGAACGAAAGGAAAAAATGGTGTCGGAACGAGTAATGGCGGAGCAAGTAGTGTCAGAGCAAGTTATGCCAATGTAGTTTGTTATAAATGTGGAAAACCGGGCCACATTATTAGAAATTGCCCGAACCAGGAGAACACGAATGGACAAGGCCGCGGAAGAGTTTTCAATATTAATGCGGCAGAGGCACAGGAAGACCCGGAGCTTGTTACGGGTACGTTTCTTATTGACAATAAATCTGCTTACGTTTTATTTGATTCGGGTTCGGATAGAAGCTATATGAGTAGAGATTTTTGTGCTAAATTAAGTTGTCCATTGACGCCTTTGGATAGTAAATTTTTACTCGAATTAGCAAATGGTAAATTAATTTCAGCAGATAATATATGTCGGAATCGAGAAATTAAACTGGTTAGCGAAACATTTAAGATTGATTTGATACCAGTAGAGTTAGGGAGTTTTGATGTGATAATCGGTATGGACTGGTTGAAAGAAGTGAAAGCAGAGATCGTTTGTTACAAAAATGCAATTCGCATTATACGAGAAAAAGGAAAACCCTTAATGGTGTACGGAGAAAAGGGCAACACGAAGCTACATCTTATTAGTAATTTGAAGGCACAAAAACTAATAAGAAAAGGTTGCTATGCTGTTCTAGCACACGTCGAGAAAGTACAAACTAAAGAAAAGAGCATCAATGATGTTCCCATTGCAAAAGAATTTCCCGATGTATTTCCGAAAGAATTACCGGGATTACCCCCACATCGATCCGTTGAATTTCAAATAGATCTTGTACCAGGAGCTGCACCAATAGCTCGTGCTCCTTACAGACTCGCACCCAGCGAGATGAAAGAACTACAAAGCCAATTACAAGAACTTTTAGAGCGTGGTTTCATTTGACCAAGCACATCACCGTGGGGAGCTCCTGTTTTGTTTGTCAAGAAGAAAGATGGTACATTCAGGTTGTGTATCGACTACCGAGAGTTGAACAAACTTACCATCAAGAACCGCTACCCACTACCAAGAATCGATGACTTATTTGATCAACTACAAGGCTCGTCTGTTTATTCAAAGATTGACTTACGTTCCGGGTATCATCAAATGCGGGTGAAAGAAGACGATATTCCAAAGACTGCTTTCAGAACACGTTACGCTCATTACGAGTTTATGGTCATGCCGTTTGGTTTAACTAATGCACCAGCTGTGTTCATGGACCTTATGAACCGAGTGTGTGGACCATACCTTGACAAGTTTGTCATTGTTTTCATTGATGACATACTTATTTACTCAAAGAATGACCAAGAACACGGTGAACATTTGAGAAAGGTGTAGAAGTATTGAGGAAGGAAGAATTGTACACTAAGTTTTCAAAGTGTGCATTTTGGTTGGAAGAAGTTCAATTCCTCGGTCACATAGTGAACAAAGAAGGTATTAAGGTGGATCCGGCAAAGATAGAAACTGTTGAAAAGTGGGAAACCCCGAAAACTCCGAAACACATACGCCAGTTTTTAGGACTAGCTGGTTACTACAGAAGGTTCATCCAAGACTTTTCCAGAATAGCAAAACCCTTGACTGCATTAACGCATAAAGGAAAGAAATTTGAATGGAATGATGAACAAGAGAAAGCGTTTCAGTTATTGAAGAAAAAGCTAACTACGGCACCTATATTGCCATTGCCTGAAGGGAATGATGATTTTGTGATTTATTGTGACACATCAAAGCAAGGTCTCGGTTGTGTATTAATGCAACGAACGAAGGTGATTACTTATGCATCTAGACAATTGAAGATTCACGAACAAAATTATACGACGCATGATTTGGAATTAGGAGCGGTTGTTTTTGCATTAAAGACTTGGAGGCACTACTTATATGGGGTCAAAAGTATTATATATACCGACCACAAAAGTCTTCAACACATATTTAATCAGAAACAACTGAATATGAGGCATCGTAGGTGGATTGAATTATTGAATGATTACGACTTTGAGATTCGTTACCACCCAGGGAAGGCAAATGTGGTAGCCGATGCCTTGAGCAGGAAGGACAGAGAACCCATTCGAGTAAAATCTATGAATATAATGATTCATAATAACCTTACTACTCAAATAAAGGAGGCGCAACAAGGAGTTTTAAAAGAGGGAAATTTAAAGGATGAAATACCCAAAGGATCGGAGAAGCATCTTAATATTCGGGAAGACGGAACCCAGTATAGGGCTGAAAGGATTTGGGTACCAAAATTTGGAGATATGAGAGAAATGGTACTTAGAGAAGCTCATAAAACCAGATACTCAATACATCCTGGAACGGGGAAGATGTACAAGGATCTCAAGAAACATTTTTGGTGGCCGGGTATGAAAGCCGATGTTTCTAAATACGTAGGAGAATGTTTGACGTGTTCTAAGGTCAAAGCTGAGCATCAGAAACCATCAGGTCTACTTCAACAACCCGAAATCCCGGAATGGAAATGGGAAAACATTACCATGGATTTCATCACTAAATTGCCAAGGACTGCAAGTGGTTTTGATACTATTTGGGTAATAGTTGATCGTCTCCAGACATGGAATACCAATCTCTATTATCTCTGATAGGGATGGCAGATTTATTTCAAGATTCTGGCAGACATTACAGCAAGCATTAGGAACTCGTCTAGACATGAGTACTGCCTATCATCCACAAACTGATGGGCAGAGCGAAAGGACGATACAAACGCTTGAAGACATGCTATGAGCATGTGTTATTGATTTCGGAAACAGTTGGGATCGACATCTACCGATAGCAGAATTTTCCTACAACAGCAGCTACCATTCAAGCATTGAGATGGCACCGTTTGAAGCACTTTATGGTAGAAAGTGCAGGTCTCCGATTTGTTGCAGTGAAGTGGGGGATAGATAGATTACGGGTCCGGAGATTATACAAGAAACTACCGAGAAGATCATCCAAATTCAACAACGGTTGAAAACCGCCCAAAGTCGACAAAAGAGCTACGCTGACATTAAAAGAAAAGATATAGAATTTGAAATTGGAGAGATGGTCATGCTTAAAGTTGCACCTTGGAAAGGCATTGTTCGATTTGGTAAACGGGGGAAACTAAATCCAAGGTACATTGGACCATTCAAGATTATAGATCGTGTCGGACCAGTAGCTTACCAACTGGAGCTACCTCAACAACTCGCGGCTGTACATAACACTTTCCACGTCTCAAATTTGAAGAAATGTTTTGCTAAAGAAGATCTCACTATTCCATTGGACGAAATCCAAATCAATGAAAAACTTCAATTCATCGAAGAACCCGTCGAAATAATGGATCGTGAGGTTAAAAGACTTAAGCAAAACAAGATACCAATTATTAAGGTTCGATGGAATGCTCGTAGAGGACCCGAGTTCACCTGGGAGCATGAAGATCAGATGAAGAAGAAATACCCGCATCTATTTCCAGAAGATTCGTCAACACCTTCAACAGCTTAAAATTTCGGGACGAAATTTTTTTAACGGGTAGGTACTGTAGTGACCCGAACTTTTCCATGTTTATATATATTAATTGAGATTGATATTTACATGATTAAATGTTTCCAACATGTTAAGCAATTAAACTTGATAAGACTTGATTAATTGAAATATGTTTCATATAGACAATTGTCCACCCAAGTTGACCGGTGATTCACGAACGTTAAAACTTGTAAAAACTATATGATGACATATATATATATATATATATATATATATATATATATATATATATATATATATATATATATATATATATATATATATATATATATATATATATATAGTTAACATGATACTATGATAAGTAAACATATCATTAAGTATATATTAATAATGAACTACATATGTAAAAAACAAGACTACTAACTTAATGAATTTTAAACGAGACATATATGTAACGATTATCGTTGTAAACACATTTAATGTATATATATCATATAAAGATATATTCATACATGATAATATCATGATAATATAATAATTTAAAATCTCATTTGATATTATAAACATTGGGTTAACAACATTTAACAAGATCGTTAACCTAAAGGTTTCAAAACAACACTTACATGTAACGACTAACGATGACTTCACGACTCAGTTAAAATGTATATACATGTAGTGTTTTAATATGTATTTATACACTTTTGAAAGACTTCAATACACTTATCAAAATACTTCTACTTAACAAAAATGCTTACAATTACATCCTCGTTCAGTTTCATCAACAATTCTACTCGTATGAACCCGTATTCGTACTCGTACAATACACAGCTTTTAGATGTATGTACTATTGGTATATACACTCCAATAATCAGCTCTTAGTAGCCCATGTGAGTCACCTAACACATGTAGGAACCATCATTTGGCAACTAGCATGAAATATGTAACAACACATCCTTATCCCCCTAGACGAAATCATCAACATCTGGTTCCATTGCGATGATCGACTCCAAATAGTATCTTTAATATGAGTTAATGCACAGCGGAAGACTTATTTCGTACCTGAGAATAACATGCTTTAAAATGTCAACATAAAGTTGGTGAGATATATAGGTTTGATGCTAGCAGCGTTATAACTATGGACCACAAGATTTCATATTTATACATAATACACTCCTCGTGTATGGAAAAGTCGTTGAGCACTTGGTAACCATACTTAACATTTAAATCACAGCAGCATATTCTTAAATAAACCCTACACCGTACCAAGTGTAGTAACGAAACGAAGTACTGTGCAACCGTTAAATACTGGTCGTCCAGTCCGGTTGGGGTTGTCAGGCCCGATAGATCTATCAACAGGATTCGCGTTTACGCTCCTCACGTAAATATTAGCTACCAAGTATAAAGAGATATGCCATGGTACAACTCAACGTAAGATTTATTTTTGATCACTTGTGTCCATACGTAAATCATTTATAAAAACAGCGCATGTATTCTCAGCTCAAAAATATTTAGAGTTTAAAAGGGATCTATATACTCACCATACTGTATTTTGTAGTAAAAATACATATAACATCATTGATCAATTATAAGGTTGGCCTCGGATTCACGAACCTATAACAGTTATATGTATATATTAAAACATGTAATAATATTCAAACAAGTTTATCTACCAATATTAATATACTTGTTATCTTATTACTTTATACGTTATTTTATTAAATGGTTTAATTATAATTATTTTATATATTTTGAATAATTAATTTATATTCAGATGCCAGATTCTTATTAATATAATAATAACATTTTGTTTTAAAACAATAGCATGTAATATTAATATAGCCATGATATATGTAATAAATATATTTTTATAATAATATCTTTTGTTTAAAATAATAATAATGATAATTATATTAAAGTCTTACTAATAGTATTAATAATTTAATAGTGATAAAACTAGTCATTTTATTTGTAGTACTAATAATCATAATAATATATCAAAAATAATGATAATAATAATAGTTGGTGTCATTTTTGTAATAACAATAATTATAATAATATTAATTATACCTTTGTAGTATTAAAAAGAGTTAAACCGCCAGAAACAGGACTCGAACTCTAGACCTCCTGCTCACACCCCAACACCCTTAACCATCAAACCATGTCTGTTTTTCTGTTTTAATTTCATCCAGATTAATTTTTAACCCGTATCATTGTCCTAAATTTCCAATCATCATCGTTCAAATTGTATGGCCCAATCGATGAACACAAGACAGGCCTCGGCCCAACAATAAACACCAGACAGGCCACGGCCCAACATGTATTTAAACTAGAGAATTGTGGCCTGTAATCATTACCAGGTTTGTAGGTATACCAAGAATTTCCAAAACAGCTGTAAAGTTGTTTATCATATGTGGGGTTCGATAAAAAAAAATCATAAAGTTGTTTCACATATCCATTATATTTGGAATTGATAATTACCGAACCCCACTCCACTAAACTATGTCCGATCCCTTTAACCAATGTCTTATTCCTATATTAATACTCATATTGTTTGGTTCGAATACAAAGATATAGCAGCAGTAATAAACACAGCAAATATCAATTGGGATTCAGTTTTTGGGGTGGGTTTCGATGGAGAGATGGTGGTATTTATGAGTTTGGTTGCAACAGATTACAAGAGAGAGGGTAGAGAGAGAAGGGTGCGATTGAGGTAGCTACGGTTAGTGATTTGATCGTGGTTGTAGCAGGTTTGATAGCGATGGTGTTGTGCTAGTTGTGGGTGGCGTTGGTGGTTGATATGGGTGTCGAAATTGAGCTGCAGTGGAGTGGTGTTAAGGTGGTGCTCGGTCCTTGTTTAGTTCGTACAAGAATAACAAAACACAGCTGCAACGATTAGTTATTATGGGGTGTGGAAGGTGGTCGAGTGGTAGGATTGTAGTGGTGAGAGGACGTGACAGAAAATAGACACAGAGGTGTTTCTTGGTGGGTTAAGGTGATAGAAATCGAGTAGTAAACAAGAACGAAAGAGTTTTGCAAGTGACGGTTGTGATTATGTTTTCATGGTGATCGATAATAATAGATAGGTAGATAGTTTTTGGAGATGGTTTAGTGTGTTCATAGAAAAGAAAATAGAAGATAGAATTAGATAGATGTAAGAAGTCGTTGGTTTTTGTGTAAATCAATAATAGAGTGATCGATTTTTATATAACAAGTGATCTTGACAAAAAGATTCAATCTCAAAAACGTTCAAACAAAAGATAACAAAAAAAAAAAATGAGATTGAGATTGATAGCAACTCGTACGTTTTTGCCTGTGATATTTAATAGAATATTTTTAACTCTATTGGATTGATTCGCTACATTAAACAATTGGGGACAGAAGATAAAGTGTGACTACAATGTTAAATAGATTGATTCTTTCCTTTTATTTATTTATCTATTTATTCGTTATTTAGTTATCTTTTTTTATATAAAATCTATATTTATAATTTGTAAATATAAGTGTATTAATGATAATAATAATACCTTTATTAATAACTTTGAAAATAATAATAATAAGGTTAATATCAAATATAATGATAATACTATAATGATAGTAATAATAATATTATTAGTAGAGATCATATAATAATAATAATATCACACACACACATATATATATATATATATATATATATATATATATATATATATATATATATATATATATATATATATATATATATATATATATATATATATATATATATATATAATCATTTTAATAATAACTTAATTATTTTAATTTTTATTTTAGATTACTAATTCTCATTGTTTAAGTGTACTTGGTTAATTCAAAATATTAAGTATACACCTATATTTATATTTATACCTATATATGTATTTACATATTTATTTATAAAGAAATTATATAAACATTTATATTGTTCGTGAATCGTCAGGCTTGGTCAAAGGGTAACTGATTATCCGAATACAGATTTCAAACTTTCTAGACTCAACATTACAGATTTTGCTTATCGTGTCGGAAATATATAAAGATTAAGGTTTAAATTTGGTCGGAAATTTCTGGGTCGTTACAGTACCCACCCGTTAAAGAAATTTCGTCCCCGAAATTTGATAGAGGTCGTCATGGATAACAATAGGAATGTTTGCATGACGAATATAAGGTAATAATGGAGTTTTATCTTTATATAGATAAAACGATTCGATCATGTGAAACGCACGAGTGAAGCTATCACAAAAGAGTGAAATGAGTACATATATTCATTTCAACCGATGACGTAGTTACTATTAACTTTCGGAATTTAAGGGATTTAATGAAAATCTTACGTAATAAGATTTGGTTCTTCGGTAATTTAGGAAATCAGAATCTTCTTTAAATAATCTGTTTCGATTGCTCTGTCGGATATTTCGCTATAAATCTACCCCCTTCGTTTCCTTATCTCCCACAACTCACACCTTCTATTCTTTCTTCCTTTATTCATACTTTAAAGCATTCATCTATATGCTCCATCCCATTCTGATTCTTGATATACTTCTAATTTGTACATCCGTTATTCTTCTCTTTCGTTTACCGCCTAAAGAATTTATTTACTTCTATGATTTCCTTGAAATTATAATATTTCTAATTCTCCCGTGTCTTTACGTTGCAATATGTATAGATATACACGGTTTGTAGTTTCTGGGTGGTTGTTGGGTTTTATATCTTCCCTTATATTTCGACGTTCCTACTTCTGTCTTCTATAATCATTGTCATCCACAGTTAATGTTTTCTCCTATTTGCTGCGATCTATACCCCAAATTTTCTATTTCGAAGCTACATTCTTTCGTTTCCTCTTCTTGCGTTTAAGCGTCTCTTGTAATGGTCCGGAATTCGTAGGTATGAGATTTGGAATAAACATAGCTAATGCTCTAAGAAAGAAAGGGTATTGGCACGATTTTGATTTGTTAAATTACCAGAATACCCTAGAAAAGATAGAACTGTCAAAACGATATGTTCCTAATACGTTTGGGGATTGAATAGAATGTAAGAGCCGTGTAACATGGCACATGATGATGGTACTGTGAATCATCACCTTCCATTAGAAAATTAAGATGACTTACTGTAATATAATAAAGTTGATCAAGTTTCATTATATTATAATAATTCATGCATCAGTTCCCAACACTACTTCAAAACACTCATATTTTATTTTCAAAGGTTTCAGAATTTTAGAAACTAACACAGTTTCTTTTATTTTATAACGTAGATATTACGGAGAGATACATAATCGCAGATAGGAATAGTTGTGAAAATATCTCCAGAAATATGGAGAATTTGTATAACGGAAGATATGAAGATATCTCATAATATCTAAGATAAAATGATGATGAAGAATATCATCTTGAAAGGTTTGGAATAAGGAGTAGGGTTCTTACTAATGGTTTTAGCAGGTACTGAATCATTTAAATCCTTGGAAGGCAGGTTCAGTCCTTGTGATTTATCTACATCCTCCTTTATACTTTGCTCAATCGGTTTTCCAGTTCCAACCCTCCTCTTTTTCTGAGCTTTACCAACACACTATACTTCATCATTAAACTTTTGACTGTTAAAGTCATTTACAGTTTTTGCTGCTTCATTAGCATTTCAAGAACTACTTCATAGTTCAAGACGTTTTTCAGAAACTTCACATTCAGGGTATGAAATTCTTAGAGATAGACGTTTTTGGTATAACTGGGAGAATTTCTATGAGATTTTCAAAATACTGATTGCAGATTTCGCCAAAGAGATAACGAGCTGCTGGTACATCTGTTGATGATGTTGTGAAATATAAAAGGTTCTCCGGTAACGACGGCGAAAGGACAAGGTATAAATATCGAGATTATAATAGGAGTAGTCTTACTGAGAAGTCGAAATGGAGCTGTGACAAAATTAGCTTCCTGAAAAAAAAACTTTGTAGGGTTGTTTTTGCTAATAAATGGCAAAGGATTCAATACGATATGTGTTAAACTATGAATTTGAATTCGAGAGTTCTTCAGGTGCATAACTGTATGCATACATCTTTTCTCCCGTAGATGAAGTGCGGTTGGTTCATCTTTTCCGATCGAGGTGTTTTCAAGAATCATGAAATGTTGTGAATACGAATTGTATTCGCCAAGATACGAATGAGGTTTAAGATAGAATCAAGTGGCAAACTTGAAGAATTATTTAATTTCATATGTTATAATCAATATTTTAATTCATTTTAATTGTCCAAAGTTAGCAGTCCAGTAGTCCGATAGTCCAAAAGTTCAATAGTTCAATGATTCATATATAATTTAATATATAATATTCGAATTAAATAATACGTATCGTGACCCGTGTACCGGTCTCGGTGTCGATCACAACTCAAAGTATATATATATTTTGGAATCAACTCCGACCCTGTATAGCCAACTCCCACCTTCACATATAGAGTGTCTACGGTTGTTCCGAAATATATATATAGATGGGTCGATATGATAAGTCGAAACCTTGCATACGTGTCCCGTTATTTAAAGTGCGTAAAATAAATAAATGTATATCATGACCCATTATACAACGTGTTGTCTCAGAATTAATCTGACGTATTGTTGTACATGTGTCCCGACAGTGCAGAAATTAAAATTGCGAGAATGTAAATTGCGATAAATTAAATGTTAATCAGTTAGCTGGGAACAGTTAGCCGGAACAGTTAGCGTGGAATCCTTAACAGATTTTCAATTAGTTAATTCGTGTGTTTCTAACAATTTTTAATTTGTCCAATGTTTCTTCTTTATGCCACTTGTTGGATTCGGATAGGTAAAAATCCAAATATGAAATTTGAATGGAAATGGTTATTCTGTGATGAACGGATACGTATATCGGTAGTCGTAAGTAGGATAGTAAATGATCGTTGAATCAGATTCGAAGAACGTACAGTGTGACTTATTAATGTGAATTCTAAATATTCCTCGGGTACTACCCACCCGTTAAAATATTTTCATCATTAACAGTTTGTACGAAAGAATTTTTAATTACAATCTTTATGAAAATATACTTGCATATATATTTTCTTCAGATGTAATTATGGATTTAATGAGTCAACAAGATATTATACTCATTTGATTTATTGTTAGCACTTGATTACTTGATCTCTAAAACATTAGAGATTACATAATTGCCATGTCGGACGAAGGTAAATGAGGTAGAACAATACGTAGAACGAAATTGATTGATGTAGAACGATATGTAAAACGAAGATTATACTTGAAGTACAGATGATGATATTGAGGCGTGTGATGTTGATATCCGAGGTACAGATCGTGACGTTGAGATTTATGACGTGATTGTGGTTGTGATGATAAGAGTATTGTCGGCGTTGATGATGGTGGTACGGTTTATGCTGCTGGTGCTGCTGCTGGTGTTTGTAACCTCCGCACCAGATTCTCCAAAACCATTACTCGAGCACGTAGTTCGTTAACTTCTTATATTATGTCGGGATGATTGACGATTGAAACGAGCGGATGAGTAAGATTCGAAATGTATAATCGTGACGGGATACTCTAGAAATGAGAAAGAAAATGGTTTCTCGAACGGGTTCGCCGGTAAGTGCTTCAGGTTGATCGCCAAGTGAGCAATTTGGTGGATGGAAGGGATCTTCGGTGTGAAATGATTTTCGGATATAGGATGATATTCTAGCTATATAGAATATCTGTATATATAATACTAAAGATTTTGTAGACTACAGAGGAACCTACGGCATATGTCAGGCAAGTCTACAGATGTGCTAAGATATGAATTATCAGGTACGCTAAGATATGAATTTTGTCTATACACTATCGATGCACTATATGCAGTAAGACGTGTCTAGACTTAAGAATGATAAGCAGGCAATTCCCTAAGGATGATAAGTAGATGGTTTCCGACTAGAAATGATAAGCAAAACTTTTTGACAGGTAGACACGGTCAAAGTCCAGACTCACTAATGTATCCTAACATCTACCAGTTAGACACACTAATGCAAGGCCTGGTTCGCTAAGACCAACGCTCTGATACCACATGTAACAACCCATCCTTATCCCCCTGGACGAAATCATCAACATCTGGTTCCATTGCGATGATCGACTCCAAATAGTATCTTTAATATGAGTTAATGCACAGCAGAAGACTTATTTCGTACCTGAGAATAATATGCTTTAAAATGTCAACATAAAGTTGGTGAGATATATAGGTTTGATGCTAGCAGCGTTATAACTATGGACCACAAGATTTCATATTTATACATAATACACTCCTCGTGTATGGAAAAGTCGTTGAGCACTTGGTAACCATACTTAACATTTAAATCACAGCAGCATATTCTTAAATAAACCCTACACCGTACCAAGTGTAGTAACGAAATGAAGTACTGTGCAACCGTTAAATACTGGTCGTCCAGTCCGGTTGGGGTTGTCAGGCCCGATAGATCTATCAACAGGATTCGCGTTTACGCTCCTCACGTAAATATTAGCTACCAAGTATAAAGAGATATGCCATGGTACAACTCAACGTAAGATTTATTTTTGATCACTTGTGTCCATACGTAAATCATTTATAAAAACAGCGCATGTATTCTCAGCTCAAAAATATTTAGAGTTTAAAAGGGATCTATATACTCACCATACTGTATTTTATAGTAAAAATACATATAACATCATTGATCAATTATAAGGTTGGCCTCGGATTCACGAACCTATAACAGTTATATGTATATATTAAAACATGTAATAATATTCAAACAAGTTTATCTACCAATATTAATATACTTGTTATCTTATTACTTTATACGTTATTTTATTAAATGGTTTAATTATAATTATTTTATATATTTTGAATAATTAATTTATATTCAGATGCCAGATTCTTATTAATATAATAATAACATTTTGTTTTAAAACAATAGCATGTAATATTAATATAGCCATGATATATGTAATAAATATATTTTTATAATAATATCTTTTGTTTAAAATAATAATAATGATAATTATATTAAAGTCTTACTAATAGTATTAATAATTTAATAATGATAAAACTAGTCATTTTATTTGTAGTACTAATAATCATAATAATATATCAAAAATAATGATAATAATAATAGTTGGTGTCATTTTTGTAATAACAATAATTATAATAATATTAATTATACCTTTGTAGTATTAAAAAGAGTTAAACCGCCAGAAACAGGACTCGAACTCTAGACCTCCTGCTCACACCCCAACACCCTTAACCATCAAACCATGTCTGTTTTTCTGTTTTAATTTCATCCAGATTAATTTTTAACCCGTATCATTGTCCTAAATTTCCAATCATCATCGTTCAAATTGTATGGCCCAATCGATGAACACAAGACAGGCCTCGGCCCAACAATAAACACCAGACAGGCTACGGCCCAACATGTATTTAAACTTGAGAATTGTGGCCTGTAATCGTTACCAGGTTTGTAGGTATACCAAGAATTTCCAAAACAGCTGTAAAGTTGTTTTTCATATGTGGGGTTCGATTAAAAAAAAAATCATAAAGTTGTTTCACATATCCATTATATTTGGAATTGATAATTACCGAACCCCACTCCACTAAACTAGGTCCGATCCCTTTAACCAATGTCTTATTCCTATATTAATACTCATATTGTTTGGTTCGAATACAAAGATATAGCAGCAGTAATAAACACAGCAAATATCAATTGGGATTCAGTTTTTGGGGTGGGTTTCGATGGAGAGATGGTGGTATTTATGAGTTTGGTTGCAACAGATTACAAGAGAGAGGGTAGAGAGAGAAGGGTGCGATTGAGGTAGCTACGGTTAGTGATTTGATCGTGGTTGTAGCAGGTTTGATAGCGATGGTGTTGTGCTAGTTGTGGGTGGCGTTGGTGGTTGATATGGGTGTCGAAATTGAGCTGCAGTGGAGTGGTGTTAAGGTGGTGCTCGGTCCTTGTTTAGTTCGTACAAGAATAACAAAACACAGCTGCAACGATTAGTTATTATGGGGTGTGGAAGGTGGTCGAGTGGTAGGATTGTAGTGGTGAGAGGACGTGACAGAAAACAGACACAGAGGTGTTTCTTGGTGGGTTAAGGTGATAGAAATCGAGTAGTAAACAAGAACGAAAGAGTTTTGCAAGTGATGGTTGTGATTTTGTTTTCATGGTGATCGATAAGAATAGATAGGTAGATAGTTTTTGGAGATGGTTTAGTGTGTTCATAGAAAAGAAAATAGAAGATAGAATTAGATAGATGTAAGAAGTCATTGGTTTTTGTGTAAATCAATAATAGAGTGATCGATTTTTATATAACAAGTGATCTTGACAAAAAGATTCAATCTCAAAAACGTTCAAACAAAAGATAACAAAAAAAAATGAGATTGAGATTGATAGCAACTCGTACGTTTTTGCCTGTGATGTTTAATAGAATATTTTTAACTGTATTGGATTGATTCGCTACATTAAACAATTGGGGACAGAAGATAAAGTGTGACTACAATGTTAAATAGATTGATTCTTTCCTTTTATTTATTTATCTATTTATTCGTTATTTAGTTATCTTTTTTTTAATATAAAATCTATATTTATAATTTGTAAATATAAGTGTATTAATGATAATAATAATACTTTTATTAATAACTTTGAAAATAATAATAATAAGGTTAATATCAAATATAATGATAATACTATAATGATAGTAATAATAATATTATTAGTAGAGATCATATAATAATAATAATATCACACATATATATATATATATATATATATATATATATATATATATATATATATATATATATATATATATATATATATATATATATATATATATATATATATATATATATATATATATATATATATATATATATATATATATATATATATATATATGTATATATATATATATAATCATTTTAATAATAACTTAATTATTTTAATTTTTATTTTAGATTACTAATTCTCATTGTTTAAGTGTACTTGGTTAATTCAAAATATTAAGTATACACCTATATTTATATTTATACCTATATATGTATTTACATATTTATTTATAAAGAAATTATATAAACATTTATATTGTTCGTGAATCGTCAGGCTTGGTCAAAGGGTAACTGATTATCCGAATACAGATTTCAAACTTTCTAGACTCAACATTACAGATTTTGCTTATCGTGTCGGAAATATATAAAGATTAAGGTTTAAATTTGGTCGGAAATTTCCGGGTCGTTACAAAATATCTCATAAAATTACAAAAATATGAGTAATCATTCATGACTTATTTACATGAAAACAAAATTACATATCCTTTATATCTAATCCATACACCAATGACCAAAAACACCTACAAACACTTTCATTCTTCAATTTTCTTCATCTAATTGATCTCTCTCAAGTTCTATCTTCAAGTTCTAAGTGTTCTTCATAAATTCTACAAGTTCTAGTTACATAAAATCAAGAATACTTTCAAGTTTGCTAGCTCACTTCCAATCTTGTAAGGTGATCATCCAACCTCAAGAAATCTTTATTTCTTACAGTAGGTTATCATTCTAATACAAGGTAATAATCATATTCAAACTTTGGTTCAATTTCTATAACTATAACAATCTTATTTCAAGTGATGATCTTACTTGAACTTGTTTTCGTGTCATGATTCTGCTTCAAGAACTTCGAGCCATCCAAGGATCCGTTGAAGCTAGATCCATTTTTTTATTTTCCAGTAGGTTTATCCAAGGAACTTAAGGTAGTAATGATGTTCATAACATCATTCGATTCATACATATAAAGCTATCTTATTCGAAGGTTTAAACTTGTAATCACTAGAACATAGTTTAGTTAATTCTAAACTTGTTCGCAAACAAAAGTTAATCCTTCTAACTTGACTTTTAAAATCAACTAAACACATGTTCTATATCTATATGATATGCTAACTTAATGATTTAAAACCTGGAAACACGAAAAACACCGTAAAACCGGATTTACGCCGTCGTAGTAACACCGCGGGCTGTTTTGGGTTAGTTAATTAAAAACTATGATAAACTTTGATTTAAAAGTTGTTATTCTGAGAAAATGATTTTTATTATGAACATGAAACTATATCCAAAAATTATGGTTAAACTCAAAGTGGAAGTATGTTTTCTAAAATGGTCATCTAGACGTCGTTCTTTCGACTGAAATGACTACCTTTACAAAAACGACTTGTAACTTATTTTTTCGACTATAAACCTATACTTTTCTGTTTAGATTCATAAAATAGAGTTCAATATGAAACCATAGCAATTTGATTCACTCAAAACGGATTTAAAATGAAGAAGTTATGGGTAAAACAAGATTGGATAATTTTTCTCATTTTAGCTACGTGAATATTGGTAACAAATCTATTCCAACCATAACTTAATCAACTTGTATTGTATATTATGTAATCTTGAGATACCATAGACACGTATACAATGTTTCGACCTATCATGTCGACACATCTATATATATTTTGGAACAACCATAGACACTCTATATGTGAATGTTGGAGTTAGCTATACAGGGTTGAGGTTGATTCCAAAATATATATAGTTTGAGTTGTGATCAATACTGAGATACGTATACACTGGGTCGTGGATTGATTCAAGATAATATTTATCGATTTATTTCTGTACATCTAATTGTGGACAACTAGTTGTAGGTTACTAACGAGGACAGCTGACTTAATAAACTTAAAACATCAAAATATATTAAAAGTGTTGTAAATATATTTTGAACATACTTTGATATATATGTATATATTGTTATAGGTTCGTGAATCAACCAGTGGCCAAGTCTTACTTCCCGACGAAGTAAAAATCTGTGAAAGTGAGTTATAGTCCCACTTTTAAAATCTAATATTTTTGGGATGAGAATACATGCAGGTTTTATAAATGATTTACAAAATAGACACAAGTACGTGAAACTACATTCTATGGTTGAATTATCGAAATCGAATATGCCCCTTTTTATTAAGTCTGGTAATCTAAGAATTAGGGAACAGACACCCTAATTGACGCGAATCCTAAAGATAGATCTATTGGGCCTAACAAACCCCATCCAAAGTACCGGATGCTTTAGTACTTCGAAATTTATATCATATCCGAAGGGTGTCCCGGAATGATGGGGATATTCTTATATATGCATCTTGTTAATGTCGGTTACCAGGTGTTCACCATATGAATGATTTTTATCTCTATGTATGGGATGTGTATTGAAATATGAAATCTTGTGGTCTATTATTATGATTTGATATATATAGGTTAAACCTATAACTCACCAACATTTTTGTTGACGTTTTAAGCATGTTTATTCTCAGGTGATTATTAAGAGCTTCCGCTGTCGCATACTTAAATAAGGACGAGATTTGGAGTCCATGCTTGTTTGATATTGTGTAAAAACTGCATTCAAGAAACTTATTTTGTTGTAACATATTTGTATTGTAAACCATTATGTAATGGTCGTGTGTAAACAGGATATTTTAGATTATCATTATTTGATAATCTACGTAAAGCTTTTTAAACCTTTATTGATGAAATAAAGGTTATGGTTTGTTTTAAAATGAATGCAGTCTTTGAAAAACGTCTCATATAGAGGTCAAAACCTCACAACGAAATCAATTAATATGGAACGTTTTTAATCAATAAGAACGGGACATTTCACAAAGACGTTTTCAGTTTAAAAAGAACTTTATTATTAAAACGTATATAACTTTTATAAATATCTAGAATCACTTTTGACAACTCATTACTTAACCAGTATAATAAATATAACGATATTTATATTTTATTTCATTAAATATATATAACGATTTAAATTAATATTATATATATTTATACGCGTATTATACATACATAGTTTTTATACTTTTACTATACTTTAACTTTACCTTTACTTTACTTTTACTTTACTTTAACTTTAATAATTCAATTTAATAATTTATACTTTAATAATTCACTTTAATAATTCATACTTTAATAATTCACTTTAATAATTCATACTTTAATAATTCACTTTAATAATTCATACTTTAATAATTCATACTTTAATAATTCACTTTAATAATTCAAAAATCTATTATAAATAGAATTCAATAGGTTTCATTATTTTATAAAAACTTGAAAATATATTTCTCTAAACTCTCTCAATCGATTTATATATATATATATATATATATATATATATATATATATATATATATATATTTGCTCTGTATTATTTCAAGATATTATTAGTATACATAAAATATTACGACGGAGTATTGTCCGAGTGATTTCAAAATAGTTTTTTTTGAATGAGTCGAAGCTAAGGAAATTATGGGTTATAGCTATGGAGGTGATGGGTATGGTTCATGGGTATGCTCGTGAGGTCAATCTAGTGTTTATCATCTCCGTTGCATCTACGTACTTTCCTGCAATATTGAATCTTAATATTGATACGTTCGTGAATCCGAGGCCAACCTTGCACTTGTTAAATGACGTTATATGTATTTTTACTACGAAATACAGTATTGTGAGTTTCATTTGCGCCCTTTTATATATATTTTTGGGACTGAGAATACATGCGCTGTTTTTATAAATGTTTTACGAAATAGGCACAAATACTAAAACTAATTCTACGTGGGTTTAAACCAGAAATATACCCTTAGCTTGGTAACATTAAACTACTTGTCTATGTATGGTAGGCGCGAATCCTAAAGATAGATCTATTGGGCCTGACAAACCCCATCCTGACTATGGGATGCTTTAGTACTTTGAGGTTATTTTAAACACACCTGATCTGGTGTACTTCAGAGGGTAAAACATGAACGTTAAGGCTTGTTACCGGGTGCCTACAACTTATAGAATACTTTTATACACTTGCGAGTGTACATATATTTATAAGCGGAAATCTTGTGGTCTATTAATATATTGAAATGATTGTTATGATAAACCTATGAACTCACCAACCTTTTGGTTGACACTTTAAAGCATGTTTATTCTCAGGTATTAAATAAATCTTCCGCTGTGCATTAGCTCATTTTAAGGATATTACTTGGAGTCATTCATGGCATATTTTGAAAGACGTTGCATTCGAGTCATTGAGTTCATCAAGATTATTATTAAGCCAATTATAGTTGGATGTATTATGAAATGGTGTGCATGCCGTCAACTTTCGTTGTAAAGAAAGTTTGTCTTTTAAAAACGAATGCAATATTTGTAAAATATATCATATAGAGGTCAAATACCTCACGATGTAATCAACTATTATGAATCGTTTATAATGTATATGAACGGGTCCTTTCAGTTGGTATCAGAGTGGTGGTCTTAGCGAACCAGGTCTGCATTAGTGTGTCTAACTGATAGTCGTTAGGATGCATTAGTGAGTCTGGACTTCGACCATGTCTACATGTCAAAAGTTTTGCTCATCATTTTTGTCGTAAATTACCTGCTTATCATTCTTAGTCTAGACATATCTTATTACATTGATTGCATGAATAGTGTATAGACAAAATTCATATCTTAGCGTATCTGCTAATTCATATCTTAGCGTATCTGTTACTGTAAACTTTGCCTGACATATTCCGTAAATTCCTCCGTAATCTACGAAACCTTTTGCTCTATATAATTAGAATACCACCCGATAGCCGGAAAATCATTTCATATCAAAAAATTCTTTATTCAATCGTACGAAATGGAATTCGTCATTAGTTCAAGTCCCTCGGATTCTGAAATGGAATCCCACTCAAGTTCCGAAAGCAGTGTGACCGGAATGGATCAACCAATTAGTCATCATCTATTCTGGATGAATTGGGGATGGGTTCATAGCCTCCTTAATCATTGGAGACAAGAAGAAGGTGATCCCTTCCATCCATCACATTGCCCTTTTGGCGAAGAACCTGAAGCACTTACCGGCGAACCTATCTGAAACACCATTTTCTCTCTTATTTCTAGAGTATCTCATCACGATTACATACTACACCAAATTCTAGATTTTATTTATCCGCTCGCCCGAACCGACAATCACCCCGGTGTAATAGAAGAAGTCAACAAGCTTCGCGCTCGGGTAGTGGCTTTGGAGAATATGGTGCAAAGGTTACAAACACCAGTAGCAGCACCAGCAGCATAAACAGTACCACCATCAGCAACACCAACAGGACCATCACCACCACCAACAACAACATCCACATCCCACATCGCAACATCACAATCTGTATCTCAAACATCAACGTCATACGCCCTGTAAATATCCAGGAATATCAACAACAACAAATGATGAAGTATTAATTCATAAACTTCATTGAAGAGATATCTCTGCGGCAGTTATGTAATCTACAAAATCTTAGAGATTATTTAATTCTGACCGTAAATCGGATGAGTGAACGGAGATGGTAGAGTAGAAACTTTGATCAAAAATGGTGTACGATTTACAAGCTAGAATTGTTTTACCAACAGCATCAACAGGACCGTAGCATCATCAACACAGTCAGTGCCGTCAGTATCGTCAGAATCAACAGCACATGTAACATCACAAACTCTGTCAGTTCAAGAATCATTGTGGACATCATTACGAATCAACAACAAATATATTGTATCAACGAGTTATGAAGTATTAACTCATTTCCAATCGAAAGATTTATATGTATATTTTATATGTATAAATTTTTAAACCATAATAAATCTTACCGTACTAAGCTATTATGTGTGAATCTTAACTACTCAGTTAATTCATATTACAAATATACAATGATGTACGTCCTTCCTTCGCAACTTAACCATCGTTAATTACAATCTATGTCTCAATTCAATAAAAATCTAATTCATAATAAATCAAGTGTATTATTCGAATATATGTTTGATTTTACACTTTCATCATCGATGTACTTGAAACTTTTCAAATAAGATCATTCGTACCTTGCGAAGTTCACAAGAATTTCACTAAAACTAACAAATAACAAAGTAATGATTCATAATTTCAATATTGTTGAAGAAATACTTATGCAATTTATAAAGTTTTAGGGATTACTCAATTCTAGTTCCAACCATAAAACAAATGAGTTTAATTTAATATTAACTCATTAAATCTATATTACATCTAAAAAAAATATACACATATATTTTCATAAAGACTGTAATAAACTTCTTTTGTACAAAATATTAATTGTGAAATTTTTTTTAACGGGTAGGTAATACCCGAGAGATATATAAATTCACAATTAATATATTACATTTTTCGAAACTGATTCAGCAATCATCAACTATACTCCCTACTTTTACAACAATATCCATTCTTTCGTATAAATCAAAACAATCATACTCATTCAAATTCAATTACATATTCTGATTTTGAAATCGCATAATTCAATTCAAAATATAACCAGTATCATCACTCTTAGATTCCTATATCTTTCAAAGCTATACTTTGACTTCAAAACTGTGTTAGAACATCATATGTATTAACGATTACAATATGTGCTCAAACCTTTCGAAATTCCTGAAGACACTTCAACTAAGGAACAATCGAGATGATGATCCAACCACATGTTACCCACAGTTATACACCTGAAAAACTCTCACAACCCAAGTCATAGTTCGACATGTATTCGTGTTAGACCCTTTGGCATTTACTAGCTAAAATAACTTTTCAATTCCGTTTCAAAATAGACAGTTTTGTCACAGCTCCAGCAAGTCAACTTCGATTTCTCAATCAAAATAGTCTTATTATAACCTCGATAGATACGTTTCCCTTTCGCCAACGTTATCGGGGAATCGTTTATATTCACCACATTAGCAATAAACTTACCAACAACTTCACTGATCTTTGACTTTCCAAAAAAAAAAATCATTATAATTATCGAAACCCTATCATATACTCATTCGTACCTTATAACAAGAATTTCCATACCAATTATTGAGAATCAGCAATCAGTATTTTGAAACCTCGCAGCATGTCTACATCAACAATAACATATACACACAACATCTACCTCCAAGACTTACATTCTTTGAATGAGAAATTTCTGAAAAACACCCTAAACTGCGAACCAGTTCTCGAAATTTAGAAAAATGCTGATGAAGCAGTAAAAACTGTAAACGACCTTAACAGTAAAAAGTTGGATGATAAAGGATAGTATATTGGCAAAGCTCAGAAAAAGAGAAGCTTTGGAACTGGAAAACGGATTGAGCAAAGTATGAAGGAGGCTGTGGACAAATCACAAAGGCTGAACCTGCCTTTAAAGAATCCAAATGATTCAGTACTTGCTGAAGTCATTAACGAATACCTTGCTCCTGACTCTAAACCCCTGCGGACAATATCCTTCATCATCCTCTGATATTAGACATTCTAAGATATCATCGTGTCTTTCATTATAAATATCATCCATACTTCTGAAGATATTTTTATAATTATTCTTATCTGAAATCATTTACCTCTTCGTGCTATCTGTATTATATCATAAAAGAAACTATTTTAGTTTCTAAATTCTGAAACATTCGAGTTTAAAATAGGAATATTCTTGAAGAAGTGTTGGGAGCTGAAGAATGAGTTAGTATAATATAATGACACTTGATCAACGTGATTATATTACAGTAATTCATGCTGAGTTTTTAAATGGAACATGATGATTCACAGATCATAATGTCATCATGTGCTATGTTACACGACTCTTGTATTCTCTTTGATCTCTAAATATCAAGAAAATATTTCTTGATGATTCGGACTTTTTCGAGGTATTCTGGTAATTTGACAAGTCAAGATCGTGCCATTACAATTTCCTTCCTAGAACATTAACAATGTTCATTCCGAAATTTATATCTGCGAATTCTGGACCATTACAAGCGGTGCTTAATCGCAAGAAGAAGAAACGAAAGGACAAAGCTCCGAACTAGAAATGGGAGTATAAATCATAGCAAATAGAAGAGAGCATTAACTGTGGATGACAATGATTATAGAAGACGCAAGGACTTTGAAATATAAGGGAAGATATAAAACCCAACAACAACCCAGAAATCACAAACCGTATATATCAATGCATATAGCAATATAAAGACACGGGAGAACTAAAAACACTATAAAACCAAGAGTATAGTAAAAGTAAATAGATTCTTCTGGAGGCAGATGAAAAAGAAGAGCGACAGATATGAAAGTGAGGAGTATATCAAGAATCAGCACTGGATGAAGCATATTGACAAATACTTTAAAATATGAGTTGAGAAGGTGTGAGTTGTAAGAAAACAAATGAGGTGGATTTACAGTGAAATATCCGACAGGGAAATCAAAATGGATTATCGCATTAATTCGAAGAGGATCATAATTTCCTTAATCGCCGAATAATCAAATCCAATATAGATTACAAAGATTTTCTTTTCGGAGATCAATCGTGATGACGTCAAAAGATACGACGAATCACTATTATCTTATTTCATTCATTTACGATAACTTCACTCACACGCTTCGAGTAATCGAATTATTTTATCCATTCTTCTTGAACATGATAAAACTCTATAATCGTTATAATAACATTCTCATTGTTAGTCATGACGACCTCTATCAAATTTTGGGGACGAAATTTCTTTAACGGGTAGGTACTGTGACGACCCGGAAATTTCCGACCAAATTTAAACTTTAATCTTTATATTATTCCGACACGATAAGCAAAGTTTGTTAAGTTAAATCTCAAGAATTTTAAACTGTGTTCATACATTCATTATAACCTCGACTAAATTCTGACGATTCACGAACCGTTATATATAAATAGATATGTATATGTATATATATTATAACTTGAGAATATTAATAAAGTATTAAATGTATAATACTTTACACGAACGTATTTGTTTCAATATGATATTTGACGAAATTAAAAATATATATATTAAATGATTGAATTATCAGAAACATTGAATTATGATTACAAGTCTCTGTTGAGAGGTCCACTATGATTTGAGAAAATCTACTCCTCTTAACGACATTCAGAATAATTTGTAAAGCTATTTATAAATAAAAATAAAAAGTGTCATTTACGAAAGTTAGACAAAAGTTAGTGGAGAATTGGTTTTCATAATATTCTATTAATCTATTTTCAAACGTACAAAGACGTTTACAGTTTAAAAAGAACTTTATTATTAAAATGTATATAACTTTTATAAATATCTAGAATCACTTTTGACAACACATTACTTAACCAGTATAATAAATATAACGATATTTATATTTTATTTCATTAAATATATATAACGATTTAAATTAATATTATATATATTTATACGCGTATTATACATACATAGTTTTATACTTTTACTATACTTTAACTTTACCTTTACTTTACTTTTACTTTACTTTAACTTTAATAATTCAATTTAATAATTCATACTTTAATAATTCACTTTAATAATTCATACTTTAATAATTCACTTTAATAATTCATACTTTAATAATTCACTTTAATAATTCATACTTTAATAATTCACTTTAATAATTCATACTTTAATAATTCATACTTTAATAATTCACTTTAATAATTCAAAAATCTAGTATAAATAGAATTCAATAGGTTTCATTATTTCATAGAAACTTGAAAATATATTTCTCTAAACTCTCTCAATCGATTTATATATATATATATATATATATATATATATATATATATTTGCTCTGTATTATTTCAAGATATTATTAGTATACATAAAATATTACGACGGAGTACTGTCCGAGTGATTTCAAAATAGTTTTTTTTGAATGAGTCGAAGCTAAGGAAATTATGGGTTATAGCTATGGAGGTGATGGGTAGGTTCATGGGTATGCTCGTGAGGTCAATCTAGTGTTTATCATCTCAGTTACGTCTACGTACTTTCCTGCAATATTGAATCTCAATATTGATACGTTCGTGAATTCGAGGCCAACCTTGCACTTGTTAAATGACGTTATATGTATTTTTACAACGAAATACAGTATTGTGAGTTTCATTTGCGCCCTTTTATATATATTTTTGGGACTGAGAATACATGCGCTGTTTTTATAAATGTTTTACGAAATAGGCACAAGTACTAAAACTAATTATACGTGGGTTTAAACCAGAAATATACCCTTAGCTTGGTAACATTAAACTACTTGTCTATGTACGGTAGGCGCGAATCCTAAAGATAGATCTATTGGGCCTGACAAACCCCATCCTGACTATGGGATGCTTTAGTACTTCGAGGTTATTTTAAACACACCTGATCTGGTGTACTTCAGAGGGTAAAACATGAACGTTAAGGCTTGTTACCGGGTGCCTACAACTTATAGAATACTTTTATACACTTGCGAGTGTACATATATTTATAAACGGAAATCTTGTGGTCTATTAATATATTGAAATGATTGTTATGATAAACCTATGAACTCACCAACCTTTTAGTTGACACTTTAAAGCATGTTTATTCTTAGGTATTAAAGAAATCTTCCGCTGTGCATTAGCTCATTTTAAGGATATTACTTGGAGTCATTCATGGCATATTTTGAAAGACGTTGCATTCGAGTCATTGAGTTCATCAAGATTATTATTAAGCCAATTATAGTTGGATGTATTATGAAATGGTGTGCATGCCGTCAACTTTCGTTGTAAAGAAAGTTTGTCTTTTAAAAACGAATGCAATATTTGTAAAATGTATCATATAGAGGTCAAATACCTCGCGATGTAATCAACTATTGTGAATCGTTTATAATGTATATTAACGGGTCCTTTCAGTATGCTTCAAGATTCCTACCAATTTGGTGCTTGAAGGCTGCGTCAATTACGCGCTGATAGGTTGCACCTGCGTTCTTTAATCCGAAAGGCATCTTCGTATAACAATAAATACCCTGCGGCGTATGAAAAGCAGTTTTGTCCTCATCTTCCGCAGCCATTAAGATTTGGTGATAACCCTTGTACGCATCGAGAAAACACTTGTACCGAAAACCTGATAATGATTCTACCTTCCAGTCTATCTCCGGGAGAGCGTAGTTTTCCTTAGGGAACGCTTTATTGATGTCTTTAAAATCGACACACATCCGCCAATTGCCGTTAGCCTTTTTCACCAACACAGGATTACCAATCCATGTATGATACTGTACTTTCCGTAGAATGTTCGCTTTGACAAGGTTATCTACTTATGCGCATAACCAATCACTGCGCTCAAGAGCCATATGCAGCTTTTTTTGTCTAACGGGTGTGAGTGATGGATTAACATTCAACTTATGTTCCGCAATATCACGCGGAACCCCGGTCATGTCTGATTCTTGCCATGTAAAAACATCTGTGTTTGCAGATAATATTCCATGCAACTTAGCCTTAGTCTCGGCTGAGAAGCCTGCGCCGATTTTGATATGCTTATCCGAGTGCAAATGGTTAGCTATGACTGTACTGCTTGCAAGTTGTTCTCCCATGCTGGGAATGTTTACAGGTAAAACTGAACCACATAACTCGGTTGCTTGATGTGACGCAATTGTGGCAATTTCTCCCATTGTAGGAAACTTAATCAAGCTATGCACTACCGATGGTATAATATTAAAACGTCGTATGAAATTTCTCCCTAGTAGCGCATTATAACGCGAAGTCGAATGAACCACATAAAAGTCAACCAAATCATGTCTGACTAACTGCGGATTCTTATCGTCCGCAAGCTCTATTATTAGCTCTATCCGGCCTAGCAGCCATGAGCTTTCTCCAGAGAACCCTGATAGCGTAATATCGGGCTGGCGTAACTGCGCTTTAACTTCTGCAGGAAGGAAACGATAGCAATGCTCATACATAATGTCGATGCCACTCCGGTGTCAACATGCATGCGTTTGATCTGTATTCCGCAATTAGGAACGTGTCACTTGATGATAATGGGCTCGTTGACTGCATCGATCGACATTACGGGAGGGAATGAAATTGGAATGAGCTCCCAATCCTGGTAGTCGTTGTATTTCCTTCGCTGGCCAACTTTGTCTGCGTCAACCATATTGATGGTTACATCGGCACTTTTAGCTTTATCCGTTTTTTGCTATGCGAACGTTTTGGCTTTTGAACTTTCTTCCGCGGCCTTTCCCTTATCTTTCTTTGGCGGCTTGAGATGATCTAATTTTCATGCGCGTAGCGCTTCCAGCACTCGCTCCATTAAATTTTTACACCGATTGGTGTCATGGCCATGATCGTCATGGAACTCGCAGTATTTTGTTTTATCCCGCTTGCCAAATTCTGTCAGCGGAGTTGGAACCGCAAAGGTTACGCATACTGGTTCGGTTGCCAAAATTTCTTTTGGTGTTTTAGACAAGCTTTTGAGCAGCGCATAATTCTGATTATTGATACCGCGCTGATTATTGTTTCGAAAACCACAACTTGCTCGCCCTTTATCGTTTCTTATAGGTCCACCACTAGGGTATCTTCTGCGAGAGCTGTTACCGCGATTTTGATCGCGCGAACGATCATCATCGTCTTTCCTTTAATTGCGTGAGCTAGTTGTTGGAATATCATTATCTTCGCCACTCCGCATATAATCATGGCATTCATTAAGCGCTTCAGCATAAGTTGTTGGCATTGTATGGCGCAGACGCCTTACCAGCGTTGGATGACGCTCTGCACTTATACCATGTATCGGCCCAGAAATCTGTTGTTCTGGCTTTAGGTCCGGTATGCGCAAGCACTCATTAGTATATCTCGTGAGAAATTCTCTCAAATATTCCTTGGGTTTCTGCACAATATCGTGACATTCAATGTGAGTTCGTTTGCGCGGCCTTTGATTTTGATACTGCAGCAAGAACTTCGTACGCAAATCCATGAACCTGGATATGCTACCCGCTGGAAGTTTATTGAACCATTCACGCGCAATTCCCTGCAACATCATGGGAAATATCTGACATGCAACTGGATCAACCCACCCTTGGGTGCGCATCACGCCTTCGAAACACTGCAGGAAATCATCTGGGTCAGTCAAGCCATTGTAGGTACCTAGCGTGTGAGGTATCTTTAGTGCTGATGGAAACAGATACGCGGTTATATGCAGAGGAAACTTGTCAAAAGTAGTTGGTAGCTCAAAGGGCGGTTTAACAAGGTCCCCTTTGAGTCCTGCGAAGAAACGCTTCATCATATCCTGAACAAAATCAGGTTGCGAAAATAAGTGGACCATGTCAGGAGGTGCCTCCTGCATAAATTGGCTTGCGAGATTCGCCTGCCCTTGAATACTTTGCCAAGGTTGCCCCGGCGTCTGAGGATATAGCCAAGGCTGCTGCGTTGGAAAAGAAGGCAGACTTGACGGCGCAGAGTATAGGAGTAGCTGAAAAGGTGTCGAAACCTGTGGCGCAGATGTCCGCGACACCTGAGGATATGCCGTTAAGAGTCCAACTGCATGCGCAGTACTTTGCTGTTGCGCAGTGATTGGCGTCCAATGAGAATTTGCATCTGGAATGACACCAAACCCCTAACTATTTAGTAATGCCTGCGCATCCGCAGGGGTTAGAAATTGCGATACTGGATGCGACGGTTGCCAAGGTTGCAATGGTGTAAACGACGAATTTTGTTGAACACTCTGCGTCAGCAGAGGGATTGAAACCGTGGTACTGTAAATAGGTACATGGCCGCAGCATACCACATGCGGACCTACTATTTCACTGCTAGTGCCTACCAAGATGACCCTTGGATCCACCGAGGAGTAATCCATCCGCGTGGTTGTGACTGGTGAGTTTGTCCTTGGCGGTGTAATTCCATCCGGATATATCGGCTTGTACCTTTGGAAAGGCTCGTCGGACACTGGTGGAGGGTAAGGTGTATATCCCGCCCCCGTAGTCATAGCTTGCATCTGCTGACTACCAGACGGCGTGTTTTGATTGTCTGTTTGAGTACGTTCCGATGAGTCCCCGGAAGTCATGATACTGTAAAAGAGACAAAAAATTCAAAAATTTTGTGAATAATGAGCCTTATAATTCAAAACTTTTTAAAATAAAAAATAATTAAACATGTCTTGAATGAGTTCGACTCTCAATGAAAGCACCACTTGATCATGTATATATTTTCCATAGGGTCAATATGCCTGTTCAATAAGCTAAGGGGGGTTTAAGGATCTTAGAACTTGGCTATCCGGTCCGGCTACCGTGAATAAACCTGGCTGACATGATGATGTCGGCGGGGTGGCCAAGTGATTAAGTCTACCTTCGATAACGGTTGTTGATCAGAAGGCCCCATGTAAGGTTGTAGGTGCTAGTTAATAAGGAACTAACCTGTAAACCTTGAGAAGATGAAAGACGATGCTTGTTACTTGAGATGTGTAGCAGACAATGGTTACGTAACGTGATGCTCTAGAATGATAATTAGGGCTAGTTTATATAGGCAAACCCTAATTCTAGAATCATCCAAGATAATGGTAATCTCTTTCATAACAAACTCCCCCGAATCACGGATGTAATTATGGAAAAGATATCAACGTGATGACCAAGTAATCGCCGTACCGGGAACAAAGGCATTCGATACAACACCGCATGCCGCATACCACATACAAAGTACACGCATGCTACCGAGCGCCCGCATACTTATAGAGTGCGCATGCGGGTTGCGGTATCATTAATTCTCCATTTAGTTTATGTTTAGCCGTTGATTTTCTTACGGTGAATCCAGCTTTTTCGGCATAACTTTCATACATAACAAAGGCTTCCTCGAGTGAATTAACCATGGTGCCTACAACCGGTTTGTGTATCGACGGAACCTTTGGTATGAAGTAACTGGTTCCATTAGGGGTGAAGAATGGAACACTTGAACTGGATGAACCTATTGAGAAAAATTATAACATTTCAGTAAGGTATGTGTTATACATGGTGTTAACTTTAACACATGTCTGTGATCACAAACATGTACCAATGTTAACTTAAAAATCATTTGTTGAAAAATGTTAAATTTAACATCTATTAACACATGTATTTGTTAACAGACTTGTTCTGATGTTAACTTAAGCATCAATTAGTGTACAACTGTTAACTTTAACATCAATTTACAGTTGTATACACTAACACTCATGTATTGGTCTGTGTTTTTATCTCTTCTGATACCCAACATTAGCGTTACCATATATAATTATCACTTGGGACACAACTTATAGCAAAAAACGTGATCACAAAGTAGCAATAAAAAATGTATATATAAATTATGTAAAACTACAAAAACATCATTAATGTAACAATTTTTTACATAATGTATCAATTGGAACACTAGTAAACATATCAGTTGCTGAATTGACGTGCATATAAAAACCATCAATCTATGTAAAAAAAAACTAATGTCAAATTCTATCGATAATTTAAAGAATTAATAAATATTAAATACCTTGATTTCGATTAGGGGTGGAATGTTCTTGATAACCATTAACAGTCTCCAATTGAATGTACACCATGGTTCTGTATATTGACATATTTCGATTCTCTCCCATGATCGATTGGCACGGACATTCTAAATTAAAAACGAACGAATCTGCAGAATTGACCGATCGTATTGTTTGTGGTGGTGATGAAAAAAATTGAAAATGAATAATTGTAGTGTGGGGGAAGAAGAGAGCGTATTCCATGGCCAAAGTAACTGCAATCCTAAACTTCAACGTGTAACCGTCGATGTCTATTTGAAAAAAAAATGAATTTCAAATACGGGAAAAGTGAATTGAGCTATAAATTACTGATTTACCCTCAACTATTAAGGTTCTCACGGTTTTGTATCTTTATATATATATATATATATATATATATATATATATATATATATATATATATATATATATATATATATATATGAGACCCAACAGCGGAGAAGAAGAATAGTCCTGGCAAATTCTGGGATCCACTATCGCTTCTAGTCTTCTTGTGATCTACAGTGTGTATATATATATATATATATATATATATATATATATATATATATATATATATATATATGAGATCAAAGGGAAGTGACATGTAGGGGGAATGGGAGAAGTATATAAATATTTTATTTATATTGTTTTTGACCGAATTGAGTGGTACATGACACCGAAATACATCCATCCATTTTCTTCCTTCTTGTTTCAAGGTTTGTTTAAATTCTTGTCAAGATGGAGACAATTTATCAATGATACATGAAACCGAAATACATTCATCCATTTTGAAGTCATGTTGAGCGAATTATCCCAAAATCCTAAGGATTTCATGAAAAAGATCCATCACCGGCATTGTATTAACCATTTTGAAATTATTAAAATTACTAACAAGAAGTTTCTTGCTAGAGGCATCTTCGGCCATGTACATTTCCTATAACAAATCCCACAATTCCTTAGCCGACACAACAAAATGATAAACATCAAATAAATATCAGACATATCATTCAAGATGTAGCCACGACATATAAAATAATGATTATCCCACTTGCCTCTCTTCCGGGTGTACTCAAATGTTTCATTCTCCAATTATTCGAGCGTAGGGGTAGATAAAACATACACAACCTTCAATGTTGTTAATATAAGAGGCATCTATTTCTGCCATCTTCTAAAGTCCACTCCTTCATATTTTTCAAGTTTTGAAAACTTGGAAGTCATCTCCTTCACCGATTCACCGGCCATGATTCTTGCATTACTTGATTCCAATGTTATAAAATAGTGACTATAGTTTACAGAATAAGATAACACCCCGGTGGCGAGTTAGTCAAAACCCAAGTGTTATTTTCCATAATAGAATCCATCTCATCACGAATTGCTTCTTTTTTAAAAGAAAAATCACGAGATCTCATAGCTTCATCAAAGGTTTTAGGATCCTCCTCAATATTATGACAATAATAGAATAGAGATTGAGCATAATCTTCGGATCCTTCAACTCGACATAGTTGAAAATCAGAACCATATGATTTAGGATTTCTAATCTACTCCCATTACGAGTTTGGGGTGTCTCATTAGGAATTTCTTTCAATTGAGCTCCTTGGGAGGGTTCATTTGAAATAGGTACCACATCATTTGGTCTAGGTATTGATGTAAACCTTGAATTATCAAATAGGACATCTCTACATTCTATTACGGTATTATCCGATACAGAGTCTTTCGGTTGAATGACATAGAACCTATAAGCCTTGAAATGCTCAGCATATTCAATGAAGATGCAATCAGTACCTTTCTCACTTAATGTTTTCCTTTTAGATTCCGGTAGTCAAACGACTGCCCGACATCCCCAAAAACGCAAGTAATGAAAGTTTGGTCGTCTTTTATACCAAAGTTCATAAGGTGTGGTTTTACCCTTTATGTTGGGAGCTCTATTCAAAATATATCAAGGCGTCAACATAGCTTCACCCCAAAACCCTTTAATCAAACCTGAATAGGATAACTAGGAATTAATCGTTTCTTCAAGAGACCTATTCTTTCCTTCAGCTACACCATTTTGTTGTGGTGTATAAGGGAGTTGTGGTTTGGTGAATTGTACCTATTGATTGGAAATAAACAATGTCATGATATTCACCACCTCTATCGGTACATAATGTCTTAATTGAACCATTCTGTTGCAATTTTACTTTTATTTTATAGATCTTAAACTTGTCTAAGGCTTCATCTTTGGCATGCAAAAGATATACATTACAAAACCTAGACACATCATCTATAAACGTGATCATGTACTTCTTGTTACCCAAATAAGGGGTATTATGAAAGTCACATAAATCACTATGAATTAATTCTAATCTTATAGAATTTATGTTTATATCTTTGAAAGGTTGCCTAATAATTTTAGTCAACATACAAGTTTTTCATTTTTCTGCATTTAAATCAAAATTAGGTATCAAATCCTTCTTGAACATTTCATACAATCTTTTATAATGTACATGTCCCAAGCGAGCAGGACACAAACAGAAATCTTTCAAACTAGAATTAATCATACAAGTAGAATTCATGACAATAGGTATATTCTTGAGATTTAACATAAACATGACATATTTGTAATAACCAAAGACAATAAACACACCACCTTTTGATGATATATACTTATCAATTCATACACTTTCTTATATCTACATTTATTTAAAATAGGATTAGAAATCAAATTCTTCTGAAGATCAAGAATACATAAAACATTTGAAAGAGTATTTGTTTTCCAGAAACTAAATTTCAACACAACATTTTCACGTCCTAGAAAATTAGTACAGATTTTTTACCCATATGAAGCACATAATTGTTCGACACAAATGTCTTGGACCAACAAAGATTTTTGCTTGCATGACAGGTGGCATCGAAATTAATCCACCAACCAATGTTATCATCTTGCACATAAATTGCCTCAGAAATATGTGATACATAATTCTTAACAGGAATTGAAAAGTCAAGAATTTGACCATGGTTTGAAGTCGGATCCTTAGACCCTTGTCCCGTACCCGAAGTGCTTGCTCCATTAATGTTCTTCCCAATTCAATCCCTTTTGAAATGACCGGATTTACCGCACCTCCAACAAGTCCTTTTGTTCATCTTGTTGGAACAATTCTTGTTACCATCAAATTTCCTTTTCTTTCCATTTGATTTCTTGTGGTTGTTGTTTTTGTTTCCACAATAAATATCTTTTATCATATTGACAGAAGATGCTACCAATTCCTTACCCATTCCCCTATCCCCCTCTTGCACCTGTATTGATTCAACAATAAGCAAGTATCCACGCAACTCGGTCAAATTTATTTCTTCCTTCTTGTGTTTCAAGGTGTGTTTAAATTCTTGCCAAGATGGAGGCAACTTATCAATGATACATGTCACTGAAATGGATTCATCCATTTTCAAGTCATGTTGAGCGAATTATCCCAAAATCCTACGGATTTCATGGAATTGCTCCATCACTGGCCTTGTATCAACCATTTTATAATTATTAATATTACTAACAAGAAATTTCTTGCTATAGGAATCTTCGACATTGTACCGGGCCTCTAAGAAATCCCACAATTCCCTAGCCAACACAACAGATTGATAAACATCAAATAAGATATTAGACATACCATTCAAGTTATGACAACTTGCACGACATGCACTTGAACTCTGATTTCACCAAGCCTGATCTAGTACGGTGTGTCAAATAGTCGCACTGTATGCCACCTTAGTTGAAATGTCCCGTTCTTATTGATTAAAAACGTTCCATATTAATTGATTTCGTTGCGAGGTTTTGACCTCTATATGAGACGTTTTTCAAAGACTGCATTCATTTTTAAAACAAACCATAACCTTTATTTCATAAATAAAGGTTTAGAAAGCTTTACGTAGATTATCAAATAATGATAATCTAAAATATCCTGTTTACACACGACCATTACATAATGGTTTACAATACAAATATGTTACATCGAAATCAGTTTCTTGAATGCAGTTTTTACACAATATCATACAAACATGGACTCCAAATCTTGTCCTTATTTTAGTATGCAACAGCGGAAGCTCTTAATATTCACCTGAGAATAAACATGCTTTAAACGTCAACAAAAATGTTGGTGAGTTATAGGTTTAACCTATATATATCAAATCGTAACAATAGACCACAAGATTTCATATTTCAATACACATCCCATACATAGAGATAAAAATCATTCATATGGTGAACACCTGGTAACCGACAATAACATAATGCATATATAAGAATATCCCCATCATTCCGGGACACCCTTCGGATATGATATAAATTTCGAAGTACTAAAGCATCCGGTACTTTGGATGGGGTTTGTTAGGCCCAATAGATCTATCTTTAGGATTCGCGTCAATTAGGGTGTCTGTTCCCTAATTCTTAGATTACCAGACTTAATAAAAAGGGGCATATTCGATTTCGATAATTCAACCATAGAATGTAGTTTCACGTACTTGTGTCTATTTTGTAAATCATTTATAAAACCTGCATGTATTCTCATCCCAAAAATATTAGATTTTAAAAGTGGGACTATAACTCACTTTCACAGATTTTTACTTCGTCGGGAAGTAAGACTTGGCCACTGTTGATTCACGAACCTATAACAATATATACATATATATTAAAGTATGTTTAAAATATATTTACAACACTTTTAATATATTTTGATGTTTTAAGTTTATTAAGTCAGCTGTCCTCGTTAGTAACCTATAACTAGTTGTCCACAGTTAGATGTACAGAAATAAATCGATAAATATTATCTTGAATCAATCCACGACCCAGTGTATACGTATCTCAGTATTGATCACAACTCAAACTATATATATTTTGGAATCAACCTCAACCCTGTATAGCTAACTCCAACATTCACATATAGAGTGTCTATGGTTGTTCCGAAATATATATAGATGTGTCGACATGATAGGTCGAAACATTGTATACGTGTCTATGGTATCTCAAGATTACATAATATACAATACAAGTTGATTAAGTTATGGTTGGAATAGATTTGTTACCAATTTTCACGTAGCTAAAATGAGAAAAATTATCCAATCTTGTTTTACCCATAACTTCTTCATTTTAAATCCGTTTTGAGTGAATCAAATTGCTATGATTTCATATTGAACTCTATTTTATGAATCTAAACAGAAAAAGTATAGGTTTATCGTCAGAAAAATAAGTTACAAGACGTTTTTGTAAAGGTAGTCATTTCAGTCGAAAGAACGACGTCTAGATGACCATTTTAGAAAACATACTTCCACTTTGAGTTTAACCATAATTTTTGGATATAGTTTCATGTTCATAATAAAAATCATTTTCTCAGAATAACAACTTTTAAATCAAAGTTTATCATAGTTTTTAATTAACTAACCCAAAACAGCCCGCGGTGTTACTACGACGGCGTAAATCCGGTTTTACGGTGTTTTTCGTGTTTCCAGGTTTTAAATCATTAAGTTAGCATATCATATAGATATAGAACATGTGTTTAGTTGATTTTAAAAGTCAAGTTAGAAGGATTAACTTTTGTTTGCGAACAAGTTTAGAATTAACTAAACTATGTTCTAGTGATTACAAGTTTAAACCTTCGAATAAGATAGCTTTATATGTATGAATCGAATGATGTTATGAACATCATTACTACCTTAATTTCCTTGGATAAACCTACTGGAAAAGAGAAAAATGGATCTAGCTTCAATGGATCCTTGGATGGCTCGAAGTTCTTGAAGCAGAATCATGACACGAAAACAAGTTCAATTAAGATCATCACTTGAAATAAGATTGTTATAGTTATAGAAATTAAACCAAAGTTTGAATATGATTATTACCTTGTATTAGAATGATAACCTACTGTAAGAAACAAAGATTTCTTGAGGTTGGATGATCACCTTACAAGATTGGAAGTGAGCTAGCAAACTTGAAAGTATTCTTGATTTTATGAAACTAGAACTTTTGGAATTTATGAAGAACACTTAGAACTTGAAGATAGAACTTGAGAGAGATCAATTAGATGAAGAAAATTGAAGAATGAAAGTGTTTGTAGGTGTTTTTGGTCGTTGGTGTATGGATTAGATATAAAGGATATGTAATTTTGTTTTCATGTAAATAAGTCATGAATGATTACTCATATTTTTGTAATTTTATGAGATATTTCATGCTAGTTGCCAAATGATGGTTCCCACATGTGTTAGGTGACTCACATGGGCTGCTAAGAGCTGATCATTGGAGTGTATATACCAATAGTACATACATCTAAAAGCTGTGTATTGTACGAGTACGAATACGGGTGCATACGAGTAGAATTGTTGATGAAATTGAACGAGGATGTAATTGTAAGCATTTTTGTTAAGTAGAAGTATTTTGATAAGTGTATTGAAGTCTTTCAAAAGTGTATAAATACATATTAAAACACTACATGTATATACATTTTAACTGAGTCGTTAAGTCATCGTTAGTCGTTACATGTAAGTGTTGTTTTGAAACCTTTAGGTTAACGATCTTGTTAAATGTTGTTAACCCAATGTTTATAATATCAAATGAGATTTTAAATTATTATATTATCATGATATTATCATGTATGAATATCTCTTAATATGATATATATACATTAAATGTCTTTATAACGATAATCGTTACATATATGTCTCGTTTAAAAATCATTAAGTTAGTAGTCTTGTTTTTACATATGTAGTTCATTGTTAATATACTTTATGATATGTTTTCTTATCATAGTATCATGTTAACTATATATATATATCCATATATATGTCATCATATAGTTTTTACAAGTTTTAACGTTCGTGAATCACCGATCAACTTGGGTGGTCAATTGTCTATATGAAACATATTTCAATTAATCAAGTCTTAACAAGTTTGATTGCTTAACATGTTGGAAACATTTAATCATGTGAATATCAATCTCAATTAATATATATAAACATGGAAAAGTTCGGGTCACTACAGTACCTACCCGTTAAATAAATTTCGTCCCGAAATTTTAAGCTGTTGAAGGTGTTGACGAATCTTCTGGAAATAGATGCGGGTATTTCTTCTTCATCTGATCTTCACGCTCCCAGGTGAACTCGGGTCCTCTACGAGCATTCCATCGAACCTTAACAATTGGTATCTTGTTTTGCTTAAGTCTTTTAACCTCACGATCCATTATTTCGACGGGTTCTTCGATGAATTGAAGTTTTTCGTTGATTTGGATTTCATCTAATGGAATAGTGAGATCTTCTTTAGCAAAACATTTCTTTAAATTCGAGACGTGGAAAGTGTTATGTACAGCCGCGAGTTGTTGAGGTAACTCTAGTCGGTAAGCTACTGGTCCGACACGATCAATAATCTTGAATGGTCCAATATACCTTGGATTTAATTTCCCTCGTTTACCAAATCGAACAACGCCTTTCCAAGGTGCAACTTTAAGCATGACCATCTCTCCAATTTCAAATTCTATATCTTTTCTTTTAATGTCAGCGTAGCTCTTTTGTCGACTTTGGGCGGTTTTCAACCGTTGTTGAATTTGGATGATCTTCTCGGTAGTTTCTTGTATAATCTCCGGACCCGTAATCTGTCTATCCCCCACTTCACTCCAACAAATCGGAGACCTGCACTTTCTACCATAAAGTGCTTCAAACGGCGCCATCTCAATGCTTGAATGGTAGCTGTTGTTGTAGGAAAATTCTGCTAACGGTAGATGTCGATCCCAACTGTTTCCGAAATCAATAACACATGCTCGTAGCATGTCTTCAAGCGTTTGTATCGTCCTTTCGCTCTGCCCATCAGTTTGTGGATGATAGGCAGTACTCATGTCTAGACGAGTTCCTAATGCTTGCTGTAATGTCTGCCAGAATCTTGAAATAAATCTGCCATCCCTATCAGAGATAATAGAGATTGGTATTCCATGTCTGGAGACGACTTCCTTCAAATACAGTCGTGCTAACTTCTCCATCTTGTCATCTTCTCTTATTGGTAGGAAGTGTGCTGATTTGGTGAGACGATCAACTATTACCCAAATAGTATCAAAACCACTTGCAGTCCTTGGCAATTTAGTGACGAAATCCATGGTAATGTTTTCCCATTTCCATTCCGGGATTTCGGGTTGTTGAAGTAGACCTGATGGTTTCTGGTGCTCAGCTTTGACCTTAGAACACGTCAAACATTCTCCTACGTATTTAGCAACATCGGATTTCATACCCGGCCACCAAAAATGTTTCTTGAGATCCTTGTACATCTTCCCCGTTCCAGGATGTATTGAGTATCTGGTTTTATGAGCTTCTCTAAGTACCATTTCTCTCATATCTCCAAATTTTGGTACCCAAATCCTTTCATCCCTATACCGGGTTCCGTCTTCCCGAATATTAAGATGCTTCTCCGATCCTTTGGGTATTTCATCCTTTAAATTTCCCTCTTTTAAAACTCCTTGTTGCGCCTCCTTTATTTGAGTAGTAATGTTATTATGAATCATTATATTCATAGATTTTACTCGAATGGGTTCTCTGTCCTTCCTGCTCAAGGCATCGGCTACCACATTTGCCTTCCCCGGGTGGTAACGAATCTCAAAGTCGTAATCATTCAATAATTCAATCCACCTACGCTGCCTCATATTCAGTTGTTTCTGATTAAATATGTGTTGAAGACTTTTGTGGTCGGTATATATAATACTTTTGACCCCATATAAGTAGTGCCTCCAAGTCTTTAATGCAAAAACAACCGCGCCTAATTCCAAATCATGCGTCGTATAATTTTGTTCGTGAATCTTCAATTGTCTAGACGCATAAGCAATCACCTTCGTTCGTTGCATTAATACACAACCGAGACCTTGCTTTGATGCATCACAATAAATCACAAAATCATCATTCCCTTCAGGCAATGACAATATAGGTGCCGTAGTTAGCTTTTTCTTCAATAACTGAAACGCTTTCTCTTGTTCATCATTCCATTCAAATTTCTTCCCTTTATGCGTTAATGCAGTCAAGGGTTTTGCTATTCTGAAAAAGTCTTGGATGAACCTTCTGTAGTAACCAGCTAGTCCTAAAAACTGGCGTATGTGTTTCGGAGTTTTCGGGGTTTCCCACTTTTCAACAGTTTCTATCTTTGCCGGATCCACCTTAATACCTTCTTTGTTCACTATGTGACCGAGGAATTGAACTTCTTCCAACCAAAATGCACACTTTGAAAACTTAGCGTACAATTCTTCCTTCCTCAATACTTCTAACACCTTTCTCAAATGTTCACCGTGTTCTTGGTCATTCTTTGAGTAAATAAGTATGTCATCAATGAAAACAATGACAAACTTGTCAAGGTATGGTCCACACACTCGGTTCATAAGGTCCATGAACACAGCTGGTGCATTAGTTAAACCAAACGGCATGACCATAAACTCGTAATGACCGTAACGTGTTCTGAAAGCAGTCTTTGGAATATCATCTTCTTTCACCCGCATTTGATGATACCCGGAACGTAAGTCAATCTTTGAATAAACAGACGAGCCTTGTAGTTGATCAAATAAGTCGTCGATTCTCGGTAGTGGGTAGCGGTTCTTGATGGTAAGTTTGTTCAACTCTCGGTAGTCGATACACAACCTGAATGTACCATCTTTCTTCTTGACAAACAAAACAGGAGCTCCCCACGGTGATGTGCTTGGTCGAATGAAACCACGCTCTAAAAGTTCTTGTAATTGGCTTTGCAGTTCCTTCATCTCGCTGGGTGCGAGTCTGTAAGGAGCACGAGCTATTGGTGCAGCTCCTGGTACAAGATCTATTTGAAATTCAACGGATCGATGTGGGGGTAATCCAGGTAATTCTTTCGGAAATACATCGGGAAATTCTTTTGCAATGGGAACATCATTGATGCTCTTTTCTTCAGTTTGTACTTTCTCGACGTGTGCTAGAACAGCATAGCAACCTTTTCTTATTAGTTTTTGTGCCTTCAAATTACTAATAAGATGTAGCTTCGTGTTGCCCTTTTCTCCGTACACCATTAAGGGTTTTCCTTTTTCTCGTATAATGCGAATTGCATTTTTGTAACAAACGATCTCCGCTTTCACTTCTTTCAACCAGTCCATACCGATTATCACATCAAAACTCCCTAACTCTACTGGTATCAAATCAATCTTAAATGTTTCGCTAACCAGTTTAATTTCTCGATTTCGACATATATTATCTGCTGAAATTAATTTACCATTTGCTAATTCGAGTAAAAATTTACTATCCAAAGGCGTCAATGGACAACTTAATTTAGCACAAAAATCTCTACTCATATAGCTTCTATCCGCACCCGAATCAAATAAAACGTAAGCAGATTTATTGTCAATAAGAAACGTACCCGTAACAAGCTCCGGGTCTTCCTGTGCCTCTACCGCATTAATATTGAAAACTCTTCCACGGCCTTGTCCATTCGTGTTCTCCTGGTTCGGGCAATTTCTAATAATGTGGCCTGGTTTTCCACATTTATAACAAACTACATTGGCATAACTTGCTCCGACACTACTTGCTCCGCCATTACTCGTTCCGACACCATTTGTTCCTTTCGTTCTATTAACCCCTGGTCCGTAGACCTCACACTTCGCCGCGCTATGACCATTTCTTTTACACTTGTTGCAAAATTTGGTGCAGAACCCCGAGTGATTCTTTTCACACCTTTGGCATAGCTGCTTCTGATTGTTGTTGTTGTTGCGGTTATTATTGTTGTTGGGATGATTGTTGTAGTTGCTGTTGTTGTTGTTGTTGTTGTTGTTGTTGTTGTTGTTGGGCCGTTTATTGTAGTTGCGATTGATGTTGCGATTGTTGGGATAATTGTTGCGATTATTGTTGTAATTGCTGTTGTTGTTGTATTGGTGATTCTTATCACCATTTTCCTCCCACTTTCTTTTGACTTGCTTCACATTGGCCTCTTCAGCAGTCTGTTCTTTAATTCTTTCTTCAATCTGGTTCACTAGTTTGTGAGCCATTCTACATGCCTGTTGTATGGAGGCGGGCTCGTGTGAACTTATATCTTCTTGGATTCTTTCCGGTAATCCTTTCACAAACGCGTCGATCTTCTCTTCCTCATCTTCGAATGCTCCCGGACACAATAGGCACAATTCTGTGAATCGTCTTTCGTACGTGGTAATATCAAATCCTTGGGTTCGTAACCCTCTAAGTTCTGTCTTGAGCTTATTGACCTCGGTTCTGGGACGGTACTTCTCGTTCATCAAGTGCTTGAATGCTGACCACGGTAGTGCGTACGCATCATCTTGTCCCACTTGCTCTAGATAGGTATTCCACCATGTTAACGCAGAACCTGTGAAGGTATGCGTAGCGTACTTCACTTTGTCCTCTTCAGTACACTTACTTATGGCAAACACCGATTCAACCTTCTCGGTCCACCGTTTCAATCCGATCGGTCCTTCGGTTCCATCAAATTCCAAAGGTTTGCAGGCAGTGAATTCTTTGTAGGTGCATCCTACACGATTTCCTGTACTGCTAGATCCAAGGTTATTGTTGGTATGTAGCGCAGCCTGTACTGCGGCTATGTTTGAAGCTAGAAAAGTACGGAATTCCTCTTCATTCATATTCACGGTGTGTCGAGTAGTCGGTGCCATTTCCTTCAAAATAGTTAAATGGAACAAGTTAATCATACAGAATATTAAGAGTAGTTAATAGTATTTCGTAGCATAATATGAACTCATTTATAAAAGCTTTTTCTTCATATTAGCGTTTTATAAGTTTAAATTCGGGTAGTACCTACCCGTTAAGTTCATACTTAGTAGCTAATATACAATTCAACTACTACAATTCTATATGAAAAACTGATTGTAATAATATTTTACGTTCAAACTTTTATACAATATTTTACAAACTTACAATACCGCTTATTTTACATAAAGCATGAAATATAGCACACAATAACTTTGATACAAGATAGTTGTGAAGACAATTCTAGCTAGTACACAAGTCGTTCGGCAAAGGCAATAAAGACACGTAATTCATACGTCCAGAAACAAGTCATGCATTCTGGTTTTACTAGGACTACTTCCCATCCTTGGTCTTGTGCAACATAACCGTTATGGCCGTTGATAAGACAGCGTGTTGTAACGTCATCAAAGGGACGAGGGTTACGTAATGTCCAACAGTCCCGTAATAATCTAAAAACCTCATTTCTTACCCCAATTACCGACTCCGTCACTTGTGGAAACGTTTTGTTTAATAGTTGTAGCCCGATGTTCTTGTTCTCACTTTGGTGAGAAGCGAACATTACTAATCCGTAAGCATAACATGCTTCTTTATGTTGCATGTTAGCCGCTTTTTCTAAATCACGAAGTCCAATATTCGGATATATTGAGTCAAAATAATTTCTTAACCCGTTGCGTAAAATAGCATTTGGGTTCCCCGCAATATATGCATCAAAGTAAACACATCGTAACTTATGGGTTTCCCAATGTGATATCCCCCATCTTTCAAACGAAAGTCTCTTATAAACCAAGACATTCTTGGAACGTTCTTCGAATGTCTTACAAACTGATCTCGCCTTAAATAGTTGTGCCGAAGAATTCTGGCCGACTCTAGACAAGATTTCATCAATCATGTCTCCGGGTAGGTCTCTTAAAATATTGGGTTGTCTATCCATTTTGTGTTTTTAAACTGTAAAATAGACAAGAGTTAGTTTCATAAAAAAAAATACTTATTAATACAAGCAATTTTTACATATATCTTAAAGCATAAGAACACTATATTACATATATTACACCACACGAATACAACTATCTTATTCCGACTCGCTCGTTTCTTCTTCTTCGGTTTTGGTTCGTTTTGCCAAGTTTCTAGGGATATATGATGTTCCCCTAATACGAGCCGTCGTTGTCCACATTGGTTTAGAAAAACCTGGTGGTTTAGAGGTTCCCGGGTCATTGTTACAACTTAAGGACTTCGGGGGTTGACGATACATATAAAGTTCATCGGGGTTGGAATTAGATTTCTCTATTTTTATGCCCTTTCCCTTATTATTTTCTTTTGCCTTTTTAAATTCAGTTGGGGTAATTTCTATAACATCATCGGAATTCTCGTCGGAATCCGATTCATCGGAGAATTGGTAATCCTCCCAATATTTTGCTTCCTTGGCGGAAACACCATTGACCATAATTAACTTTGGTCGGTTGGTTGAGGATTTTCTTTTACTTAACCGTTTTATTATTTCCCCCACCGGTTCTATTTCTTCATCCGGTTCCGATTCTTCTTCCGGTTCCGATTCTTCTTCCGGTTCCGACTCTTCTTCCGGTTCCTCTTCGGGAACTTGTGAATCAGTCCACAAATCATTCCAATTTACATTTGACTCTTCATTATTATTAGGTAAGTCAATGGGACTTGTTCTAGAGGTAGACATCTATCACATAATATCAAACACGTTAAGAGATTAATATATCACATAATATTCATATGTTAAAAATATATAGTTTCCTACAAAAATGTTAAGCAATCATTTTTAAAGAAAACACGGTCGAAGTCCAGACTCACTAATGCATCCTAACAAACTCGATAAGACACACTAATGCAAATTTTCTGGTTCTCTAAGACCAACGCTCGGATACCAACTGAAATGTCCCGTTCTTATTGATTAAAAACGTTCCATATTAATTGATTTCGTTGCGAGGTTTTGACCTCTATATGAGACGTTTTTCAAAGACTGCATTCATTTTTAAAACAAACCATAACCTTTATTTCATAAATAAAGGTTTAGAAAGCTTTACGTAGATTATCAAATAATGATAATCTAAAATATCCTGTTTACACACGACCATTACATAATGGTTTACAATACAAATATGTTACATCGAAATCAGTTTCTTGAATGCAGTTTTTACACAATATCATACAAACATGGACTCCAAATCTTGTCCTTATTTTAGTATGCAACAGCGGAAGCTCTTAATATTCACCTGAGAATAAACATGCTTTAAACGTCAACAAAAATGTTGGTGAGTTATAGGTTTAACCTATATATATCAAATCGTAACAATAGACCACAAGATTTCATATTTCAATACACATCCCATACATAGAGATAAAAATCATTCATATGGTGAACACCTGGTAACCGACAATAACATAATGCATATATAAGAATATCCCCATCATTCCGGGACACCCTTCGGATATGATATAAATTTCGAAGTACTAAAGCATCCGGTACTTTGGATGGGGTTTGTTAGGCCCAATAGATCTATCTTTAGGATTCGCGTCAATTAGGGTGTCTGTTCCCTAATTCTTAGATTACCAGACTTAATAAAAAGGGGCATATTCGATTTCGATAATTCAACCATAGAATGTAGTTTCACGTACTTGTGTCTATTTTGTAAATCATTTATAAAACCTGCATGTATTCTCATCCCAAAAATATTAGATTTTAAAAGTGGGACTATAACTCACTTTCACAGATTTTTACTTCGTCGGGAAGTAAGACTTGGCCACTGTTGATTCACGAACCTATAACAATATATACATATATATTAAAGTATGTTTAAAATATATTTACAACACTTTTAATATATTTTGATGTTTTAAGTTTATTAAGTCAGCTGTCCTCGTTAGTAACCTATAACTAGTTGTCCACAGTTAGATGTACAGAAATAAATCGATAAATATTATCTTGAATCAATCCACGACCCAGTGTATACGTATCTCAGTATTGATCACAACTCAAACTATATATATTTTGGAATCAACCTCAACCCTGTATAGCTAACTCCAACATTCACATATAGAGTGTCTATGGTTGTTCCGAAATATATATAGATGTGTCGACATGATAGGTCGAAACATTGTATACGTGTCTATGGTATCTCAAGATTTCATAATATACAATACAAGTTGATTAAGTTATGGTTGGAATAGATTTGTTACCAATTTTCACGTAGCTAAAATGAGAAAAATTATCCAATCTTGTTTTACCCATAACTTCTTCATTTTAAATCCGTTTTGAGTGAATCAAATTGCTATGATTTCATATTGAACTCTATTTTATGAATCTAAACAGAAAAAGTATAGGTTTATCGTCAGAAAAATAAGTTACAAGACGTTTTTGTAAAGGTAGTCATTTCAGTCGAAAGAACGACGTCTAGATGACCATTTTAGAAAACATACTTCCACTTTGAGTTTAACCATAATTTTTGGATATAGTTTCATGTTCATAATAAAAATCATTTTCTCAGAATAACAACTTTTAAATCAAAGTTTATCATAGTTTTTAATTAACTAACCCAAAACAGCCCGCGGTGTTACTACGACGGCGTAAATCCGGTTTTACGGTGTTTTTCGTGTTTCCAGGTTTTAAATCATTAAGTTAGCATATCATATAGATATAGAACATGTGTTTAGTTGATTTTAAAAGTCAAGTTAGAAGGATTAACTTTTGTTTGCGAACAAGTTTAGAATTAACTAAACTATGTTCTAGTGATTACAAGTTTAAACCTTCGAATAAGATAGCTTTATATGTATGAATCGAATGATGTTATGAACATCATTACTACCTTAATTTCCTTGGATAAACCTACTGGAAAAGAGAAAAATGGATCTAGCTTCAATGGATCCTTGGATGGCTCGAAGTTCTTGAAGCAGAATCATGACACGAAAACAAGTTCAATTAAGATCATCACTTGAAATAAGATTGTTATAGTTATAGAAATTAAACCAAAGTTTGAATATGATTATTACCTTGTATTAGAATGATAACCTACTGTAAGAAACAAAGATTTCTTGAGGTTGGATGATCACCTTACAAGATTGGAAGTGAGCTAGCAAACTTGAAAGTATTCTTGATTTTATGAAACTAGAACTTTTGGAATTTATGAAGAACACTTAGAACTTGAAGATAGAACTTGAGAGAGATCAATTAGATGAAGAAAATTGAAGAATGAAAGTGTTTGTAGGTGTTTTTGGTCGTTGGTGTATGGATTAGATATAAAGGATATGTAATTTTGTTTTCATGTAAATAAGTCATGAATGATTACTCATATTTTTGTAATTTTATGAGATATTTCATGCTAGTTGCCAAATGATGGTTCCCACATGTGTTAGGTGACTCACATGGGCTGCTAAGAGCTGATCATTGGAGTGTATATACCAATAGTACATACATCTAAAAGCTGTGTATTGTACGAGTACGAATACGGGTGCATACGAGTAGAATTGTTGATGAAATTGAACGAGGATGTAATTGTAAGCATTTTTGTTAAGTAGAAGTATTTTGATAAGTGTATTGAAGTCTTTCAAAAGTGTATAAATACATATTAAAACACTACATGTATATACATTTTAACTGAGTCGTTAAGTCATCGTTAGTCGTTACATGTAAGTGTTGTTTTGAAACCTTTAGGTTAACGATCTTGTTAAATGTTGTTAACCCAATGTTTATAATATCAAATGAGATTTTAAATTATTATATTATCATGATATTATCATGTATGAATATCTCTTAATATGATATATATACATTAAATGTCTTTATAACGATAATCGTTACATATATGTCTCGTTTAAAAATCATTAAGTTAGTAGTCTTGTTTTTACATATGTAGTTCATTGTTAATATACTTTATGATATGTTTTCTTATCATAGTATCATGTTAACTATATATATATATCCATATATATGTCATCATATAGTTTTTACAAGTTTTAACGTTCGTGAATCACCGATCAACTTGGGTGGTCAATTGTCTATATGAAACATATTTCAATTAATCAAGTCTTAACAAGTTTGATTGCTTAACATGTTGGAAACATTTAATCATGTGAATATCAATCTCAATTAATATATATAAACATGGAAAAGTTCGGGTCACTACATTAGTTCTGGTCAGGTAGCACAGTTTAAGCCACTTCCACGTTCATGTTTCGACTACTGTAATCTATTTCACTCTTTACGAACGTGTACTCCACACTTCATCGAATTCGTTTTATAGTATCTAAAATTCTCTACTTAGTAATTTCAATTACACCAAAATCATTCGTTGGATGACACTAAAATCACCAACTTGTAATCCGGTGATCATATTCTGTAAACCCTGGTCACTAGTTTTATATAACATTCGAATCAAGTATTGCAAGTGTCATAACCCGTCCTTAACCCTAAGAACGAGTTAGATAACGTATGATTTCATTGCGAGGTATTGACCTCTATATGAGACATTTTTAAAAGAAAACTGCATATATTTTACATTACAAACCACAAATCTTATTTTTGATACAAGCTTTAGACGATAGAAAGATGATTATCGTTTAGCGATAATCTTCGACTTACAAACTTTACAAATAATGATAACAACACGATTTCTAGTATATTTTACAACACAAATCCTCGGGTATACAGTTTTATTTTTGACACAAATATGCGTACGCAAGATCCTGCTCAAATTCAACATAATGCAGCGGAAACTTCTAATTATCACCTGAGAATAAACATGTTTAAAACGTCAACATAAAGTTGGTGAGATATAGGTTTAGTGCCGGCAGCAATATATATATAGACCACAAGATTTCATATATAAACAGTTTAATAAAAATATTCTAAGTGGTTGAGCACTTGGTAACCATACTTAACATTTAATCACGTCGCATATTCCCTTTATTATGAAATCTTACTACACCGTACCAAGTGTAGTCACGAAACGAAGTACTGTGCAACCGTTGAATACTGGTCGTCCAGTCCGGTTGGGGTTGTCAGGCCCGATAGATCTATCAACAGGATTCGCGTTTACAATACCGCTGTAAATATTAGTTACCAAGCTACAGGGAAGTATGCCAGTGGTACAACTCAACGTAGAATATATTTTCAGTTACTTGTGTCCATAACGTAAAACATAAAATACATGTATTCTCATCCCGAAATATTTAGAGTTTAAAAGTGGGACTATATACTCACTTTCGTCTTGAAGATATGTAATTTCGACTTGGTCTCCGATTGATATCACGAACCTATCCATATATAGTTTATCAATATATTTCTATTTTAAACAATCGTCACATATATATACTTTTTATACTTTTAATAGTTTTAATAATTTCTTAGTCCGTAGTTAGCAGTCCGATGTTAGTAATTCAATTTTAATGGTTCATTTTTAGGTGTTTAATAAACCCCCAATGAAATAAATAAAAACCCCCATCGTATATGTATTGGTCGAGATTAATCTTGACCCATGGTACCGGTGTTGTCAAATGACGTGTTGCGTACATAAAGTACCGGTGTTGTCAAATGACGTGTTGCGTACAATCATGGGATCTTATGATTAATCTTCTCGTATTGTTTACGGGTGATCCTGAACCATATAAAATTAAATTATGAGTACATATATATAAAATATCATGTTATTTTAAAAAGATGTGATTTATTTAATTTTCTCCAATTATTTTCGTAGCCAAACTAGTCTTAGATATCCGATCTCGTTTTGGTCATAGTTTCTTCGTTACAACTCCGTTTTCGTTGATTCAACTTGCCACTTCCTTGGATCGAGTCCCTCTTTAAGACTATGAACTGTAAATACCTTAGTTTGTATTCGAAATCACAGGTCATAGGTCAAACTTTAGTGAAACTTATGAAGTTAATCATTTTCCATCATGTAAACAACCTTAAATGATTATTTTTCTAAAAATACTTATACTTTGAGTTAAATCATGAAATTTTTATGTGTTATCATATTCATAGTAAAAATCATTTTTCCAGAAAATAAACCTCCAATTCAAAGTTTAAGATGGTTTTTAATTATCCAACCCAAAACAGCCCCCGGTTGCACTCCGACGTCATAAAAACAGTTTTTAAGGTGTTCTTTGAAAAACCAAGTTATACCTTGTTAAATTAGCATATTTTTAAGTTATATTACAGGTCTTGAAGTATTTTAAAAGTTAAGTTAGAAGGATCTATTTAGTTTGCGAACAAGTTTGAAATCATTCAAACTATGTTCTAGTTTATAAACTCTTATATATATAGCTATAAATATATGAATTGAAAAAGAGTTGAAGTAGAGTTTTTACCTCAAGTTTAAAATGTAAAGTTGCTGGAAAGAAGTAGTAAAATAAAAGTTGAGAGAGTTCTTGCAAGTGTGTGTGAAAATTGGAAGTAAAATTTGGAAAATGAATGTGTAAAAATGAGTTAGAAATGGTGCTTATTTATAGGCTTGAAAATTTGGTTTTTAGTGAAAATATCTAAGATAAGTTAAAATTTATTATGTCATGAATGACATATTATTCCAATAATTGAAGATTTCTATTGGTATATACCAATAGTAAATACTTCTAGAAGCTGTGTATAGTACCCTAGATATACGTATAGGATTATTGAGGAAACGGAACGAGAATTTAAATATAACTATCTTTTGTAAATATACTTATATTGTTTTATGTATAAAAGCCCTTTAAAAATGATTAAATACATTACTTATACGATATATGTATAAACATTATAAATCATCAGTATTTATGTCAAATAACGTTACGTATGGTTATTGTTTTGAAAACTTAAGTTAGTAGTTTCAAAATATACTTATGACTTTTTGTTATTAATACAAAATGAGATATTAAAATATCCTTAGATCATGTTAAATATGTATGTATAATTATCATATATTGTATAGTTCGTGATATCATCGGTCAAACTAGACGGTCAAACGTTGTGTAAAACTCTTTTCAAAAACATAAATCTTAACAATTTGGATTGCTTATCATGTTGGTAAGGTTTAATTTATATAAATATTAATCTTATAAGTATAGAACGATCGAAAAAGTGCGGGTCATTACAGCAAGAATCATGGCCGGTGAATCGATGAAGGAGATGACTTCCAAGTTTGCAAAACTTGAAAAGTTTGACGGAGTGGAATTTAGAAGATGACAGAAAAATATGCACTTTCTATTGACAACATTGAATGTTGTATATGTTCTATCAACCCCTATGCCTTAAGAATTGGAGAATGAAACGTTGGAGTACACCCAGAAGAGAGGCAAGTGGGAAAATGACGATTTCATTTGTTGTAGCCACATCTTGAATGTTATGTCTGATCTCTTATTTGATGTTTATCAATCAGTTGGGTCGGCTAAGGAATTATGGGATTTGATTGAGGCTAAATACATGGCCAAAGATGCTTATAGTAAGAAGTTGCTTGTTAGTAATTTTAATAATTAAAAAATGGTTGATACAAGGCCGATGATGGAGCAATTCCATAAAATCCTTAGAATTTGGGGACAACTTTCTCAGCATGACTTGAAAATAGATGAATCAATTTCGATGCCATGTATCATTGATAAGTTGCCTTCATCTTGACAAGAATTTAAACACAGCTTAAAACACAAGAAGGAAGAAATGAACTTGACCGAATTAGGTGGATACTTACGTGTTGAGGAATCAATACGGGTGCAAGAGGGTGAAAAGGGAAAGGGTAAGGAACCGGTAGCATCTTCTGTTAATATGATAGAAGATAATTACAGTGGAAATAAAAACAACAATCACAAGAAATCAAATGAATATAAAGTGAAATTTGATAGTAACAACAATGGTTCCAACAAGATGAACAAAAAGACTAGTTGGAGGTGCTGGAAAATCTGATTATTTTAAAAGGGATTGTCGTGTGAAGAACATTGATGGAGCAAGCACTTATGGTGCGGGACATGGGTCTAAGGATCCGGCTCCAAACCAAGGTCAAATTATCGACTTTTTAATTCCTGCTAAGAATTATGTATCACATGTTTCTGAGGCATTTTATGTGGAGGATGATAACATTGGTTGGTGGATTGATTCGGGTGCCACCTGTCATTCAAGCAAAGATCGTTATTGGTTCAAGACATTTATACCAATGATGTGCTTGATATGGGCAACAAATCGGTAGCTAATGTTCTAGGATGTAGGAATGTTGTGTTGGAATTTAATTCCGGAAATACAATTACTCTATTTAATGTTCTATATGTACCCGATCTTCAGAAGAATTTAATTTATACTCCTATTTTAAATAAATATGGCTATAAGCAAGTGTTTGAATCTGATAAGTATATCTTATCAAAAGGTGGTGTGTTTATTGGCTTTGGTTATTACAGCAAAGGTCTGTTTATGTTAAATCTCATGAAATATTCCTATTGCCATGAATTCTGCTTGTATGATTAATTCTAGCTCTAAATATTCCTATTTATAGCATGCTCGCTTGACACATGTACATTATAAAAGATTGTATAAGATGTCCAAGGAAGATTTGATACCTAGTTTTGATTTGAATTTAGAAAAATGCAAAACTTGTATGTTGACTAAAATAATTAGGCAACCTTTCAAAGATATAAACATGAACTCTTTACCATTAAAATTAATTCATAGTGATCTACGTAATTTTCATGCTACCCCTTCTTTGAGTAACAAGAAGTATATGATCACTTTTATAGATGATGCGTCTAGGTTTTGTTATGTATATCTTTTGCATGATAAAGATAAAGCCTTAGAAAAGTTTAAGATCTATAAAATGGAAGTAGAATTGCAACAGAATGGTTTAATTAAGACATTACGTACCGATAGAGGTGGTGAATACTATGAACCTTTTTATTTCCAATCAATAGGTATAATTCACCAAACCACGGATCCTTATACACCACGACAAAATAGTGTAGCTGAAAGGAAGAATATGTCTCTTAAAGAAATGGTTAATTCTGTGTTGTCCTATTCAAGTTTGAGTGAAGGGTTTTGGGGTGAGCCATGTTGACGGCTTGTTATATTTTGAATAGAGTTCCCAACAAAAAGGGTAAATCCACACCTTATGAACTTTCGTATAAAAGAAGACCAAACTTGCATTACTTACGTGCTTGGAGATGCTGGTCAGTCGTTAGACTACCGGAACCTAAAAGGAAAACATTAGGTGTAAAAGGTATTGACTGCATTTTCATTGGATATGCCGAGCATTCCAAGGCTTATAGGTTCGTTGTCATTGAACCTAATGACTCGGTTACGATTAATACCATGATAGAATCTAGAGATGCCATTTTTAATGAATCAAGATTTAGATCAATACCTAGACTGAAAGATGTGGTACCTATTTCAAATAAACCCTCCTAAGGGGCTCAATAGGAAGAAATTTTCTAATGAGAAACCCAAACCTCGTCATTGGAGTAGAACTAGAACTCCTATGTCATATGATTCTGAGTTTCAACTATTTCTAGTTGAAGGATCTAGAAATTGTGTTCAATCTCAATTCTATTACTGTCATAACATAGAGAAGGATCCTAGAACCTTTGATGAAGCTATGAGATCTCATGATGTTGTTTTTTGGAAAGAAGTTGTTCGTCACGAGATGGATTCTATTATGGAATATTAAATTTTGGGTTTTGACTGACTTACCACCGGGGTGTAAACCATTGAGAAATAAATGGATCTTAAAATAAAGGATGAAGCTTGATGGGACGATTGATAAGTTTAAAGATAGATTGGTCATCTGAGGCTTTAGACAAAAGGAGGGCATAAACTATTTTGATACATATGCACCGGTGCTCGTATTACTACTATTAGATTGTCGATTGCACTTGCATCAACTCATAATCTAGTAATCCACCAAATAGATGTTAAAACAGCCTTTCTTAATGGTGATTTGGAGGAGGAGGTATACATGAAACAACCGAAAGGTTTTATAATGTTAGGGTAAGAGACAAATGTGTGCAAATTGATTAAGTCAATGTATGAACTTAAACAAGCACCTAAACAATGGCACAAAAATTTAGATGTTGTATTGTCTCATAGCTTTAAGTTAAATCAATCGGATAAATGTGTATACATCAAATTTGATCAAAACGGTAAATGAGTGATCATTTGCTTGTATGTTGATGACATGTTGATCTTTGAAACCGACCAAGATCAAGTTGATAAAGCAAAATAGTTTTTATCATCGAGCTTCTCAATGAAGGACATGGGGGTGGCAAACGTAATCCTTGGGATACATTAAACGTGATGGCAATAGTATCACAATCACACAGTATCAATATATTGAGAAAATTTTGAAGAAATTCAAACGTGAGAACTGTTTTCTGGTAAATACTCCCATTGATCCGCGTATGAAGCTTATGCCTAATACGAGTAAAGCTGTGTCGCAACTCGAATACTCTCAAGCAATACGATGTCTCATGTATGCTATGACTAGTACAAGACCGGATACTGCTTATGCAGTGGGGAAATTGAGTAGATTTACGACTAACCGGGGTACTCACACTAGTATGCTATTAATAGAGTATTTAAGTATTTGAAGTAAACATTGGACTATGGTATCACATATGCTGGCTTTCCTTCTATTATATAAAAGGATGTTTAGGTGCAAGTTGGATTACTAACGTTGAAGATCATTCTTCTACTTGTTGGTGGAGGGGCGATTTCATGAGCATCGAAGAAACAAACATGTATTACGAATTCGACTATGGATTCTGAATTTGTAGCTTTGGCGACGGTTGGTAATGAAACTGGAAGGTTAAGGAACTTAGTCTATGAGATTCCTTTATGGTCAAAGCCTATATCTCTCCTATCTGTATTCATTGTGATAGTGCTTTTAGTGTGGCTAAGTCATATAGTCAAATGTATTACAGAAAGTCAAGACGCTTAGGTGTTAGACACAGTATGGTACGTGATTGAATTCCATCTAGATCTTCCAAAGTGGGATACCTAATTTCCTTCTAATATAACGATAGAAGCTGAATTCAATTTGGAAAGCCTACTTTCTAAATATTGGAATACATATATTATATGATCCCAAGGTATGTGTTCGGACCAGCAAGATAAAGTGAGGTTGAAGTGTAAGCTTCTTAATAGTTTTCTTGAAAAAATTGTATTGCAAGATCAAGATTAAAGAAAACTACCTATATGCACATAAGGTTTTGTCGCTTCAAGAAAGCTTGGACTTAGTTTTCGATATGTTCATGAATGTATTGGGAAACATGGCTTGTGAAGTGTCATGTTTTTATCGTAGAGTGTACGAAACTGATGTGTATAATATCTTCTAGTATTCATATGGATTGAAGGGTTCAAACGTTAGAGCACCCTGATTTTCAAATTCTTGAAATGTGTAATATACTAAGATGGAAATTTAATTTCTGCAACATTTTCATTTATGCATCGGTTTGTCTGTTTGTTGGAATTTTAGGAACTTAATTATTACACTAAATTGGAGGGAATTTGTTTGGTGATTTTAGTATCATCCAACTAATAATTTTGGTGTAATTGGATTTGCTAAGTAGAGAATGTTAGCAATCTATTGATACTCTAAAACGAATTCGGTGAATTGTGGAGTACACGTTCGTCAAGAATGAGATAGATTGTGGTAGTCGAAACATGAACGTGAAAATGGCATAAACAGTGCTACCTGACCAGAACCAAGGTGGCACGCCGTGCTAAATCAGGCCTAGTGAAATCAGAGGTCAAGTGGCACACCGTGCCAAGTCATTTTCTAACTGTTTTTAGACAGTTTTCTGGTTAAGTATGATATTATCCTTCATTTCCACGTACTTTTTTGACACATTTTCTCCACAAAAACACACATAAAACATTCTCTACATACGCTTTGATTAATTCTCTTTTAGCCTAGAAGATTAGCCGCTCCTTGTCTTATCTCAATCGAGATTTCGTATAACCCGAGTCTAAGATGGTCGAAATACTTGATTCGCAAAGTGACTTCATGATTCAAGGATCAATCCGGTTATCATATTCTGTAAACCTAGTCACTAGTTTTATATAACATACATATGATGTGCGTATCCCACCGGGAAGGACTATTGGGTTTGGTATGTGGGCGACCCATTAAGTCTTTCAGGAAATCCTAATTCTCTCTTATAAATAAAGGGGTTAGCCAAGCAACTAGGCACAGTTCCGCGTAGGATATTTTTCCCTCACTGCGGATCGGTGCCATCCATCGGCCAACGGGCAAGCAAAGGCGGATCATAAGGGGGGTATGGGTGGGCCAAGGTCCCCCAAAAGATCCAATTATAGTGTTATATATTTGATATAATAATAACATACTTTCTAACTTGGTTAAAAAATCATAATAACATACTTTCTAGCTTGGTTGGCTGATTTTTTAACTAACCTTATGTTCAAAGGTGCCCAAGTTCGATTCTCTTTTCCAACCTTTTTTCTTTTCAACTGTTTTTCAAACATCTATATTGCTAATTATCATGCATAATGTATGTGAAAACTAAAATTTAAACTAAATATTGTTAAAGTAATATAGAATCAAATATAATTTGATTCTTAATCTTTGGCCTCGATCGTAATTTTAAATACTTTTAGTTTATTGTTTATATAGGTTATCTATCTTACAATAATCTAATATTTTGATACATATCATATGTCATTATTAATCTTTAACCATGATTAAAAATCAATATTATATGTTAATTGTGAATTTTTATCTATAATTAAACAATAGTAAATAACATTTTCTACAATATATTATTGTCCCCTCCAATAATCGTGTTCAAGATCCGTCACTGCGGGCAAGACATAACAACCCTTCCGAATTATCATGTCGTTAGGGTAATCACGATAATTGACCGAACTAAAGGTTAACTTTACTCCAAAGAAAACCCCCCTCTATTGCTTGTGCTTTAATTTAGATTAGCAATTAGCAATCGCAATCTTAATGAGTTCCTTTTATGCCTAATGTGCCTTGAAATCGGCTTTAACATACGTTAACAAATTAGCATGATATATGTTTATGTATTGAACAGATGACGACTCATTTACAAATATGCCTTGAATTCTCTGGAATACGTTTCGCCTCATTTATTCTTATCAATTTACAAATTGTCTCTGTTGTAATCATAGATGCATATATAAGATGTAAATATGTCAAACGAATCCTCATTCGTGTGACAGTGTTTGGATTTTGAAAGACTTTCAAAATCCGAAAAGCACGTATTTGATACAATGAATGGGTGTTTAATTAGTATATGACTATTGATTCAAACGACTCACCTGAATTTTCAATCGGATCCAATCGAACCTTACGCCATGTGAACCGGAACTGGCTGCCTTTTTCTCGCAGTTCATGTTACGCACGGTTGAGTTTATTTGCCAATCATCGTCGCGATGTTTTTGCGGACCGGGTTATAGAGTAACGTTCGAACGGATTGAACGCGTTTATTTTGGGATGACGGAATTTGGTCATTCGAATTGTAAACCAGTGAAAGTGACGAATGACGATATGATAAACCAAGTGGGTTTCACGTCTCTTGATTGCTAATTTTTGTTCATAATCGATTGGTTGATATCATGTCCGGGAAAAACTGTATTTCAGTATTCATGTTTTTGGTTAAATGTACAAGTTTCATAACATAAGGTACAACTGCCAAAAGAGATTTGGGATATCCGATTTAAATAGCTACCCACTAAACGATTTAGAAATTAAGGAATTGATTTAAATTAAAGGATTAAATTAAAGGATTGACATATTTACCAAGATTGAAATATATTTTATATAAACTTAGACGACTACATCTTTTTGTTATTTATCTATCTATAAATGTTATAAAACAAGTGCATTTATACTGACGTGTTACCTTCTAGTTAATTTTGTCACATGTCATTCTATCGTTTTTTTTTACCGTATATTAATTGATTTTCTCAAATAAAGAAAGTATTCGTATACTAAATTCAATACAGTTACTTAAATACTATATGTGACAATATTATTATTAGCTATCTATAGTTTCTATTAAAATCCTATAATGATGATGTCATTATTAGGCTAATTCATTTGTTAAGAAAAAAAAAAAAAAAAAAAAAAATCTAAACCCTTAAGATGATGTCATTAATCTAATTTTACTTCTAATTAAAAAACACCAAAAAAACAAATAAGTATGTTAAGAATTAAATACGGCATTATATATTATACTAGTTAAAGACCCGCGATTTCGCGGGGTTAATTGAATTATGATATTTTAAGACAATATTCAACCAAGATAACAAAAAAGTTCCGAATACACAACGCTATTCCCATAAACATTAAAGTTCTGAATACACAAAAAGTGTCACGTTTACCTGTAGATGGTGATCAATAAAGCGTAAAGAGCAGAATTTTTTAGAGACATATATGGCTTGCTTCTCTTGTTTTTCTCACCTAAAAATGCTACAAACAAACAAAGATCGAAAATACCGAAAGAAATAAAAAAAAGTTAGGTGAGGTAACTAAACAAATAATGAAGCCAAAGAAAGATTACCCATTTGTATCATCTCTTCATTTCATGCTTGTATGAAGTGCTTGCTTTTAAATGACATGTAATGAAATCTACATGTATACGTGAGCCACATCCTCTGCATTACCAACGTGTTCATCTATTACATGTTAGTAAACTAAAGAGACCAATACGATGGTTGACAAATATCATATCTTTTTTACTCAATCTCTTAACAACTTCTTTTTGTTTTCTTCAGACTTATCATCAGTGGCAGATCCAGAAATAGTTTTCGACGGGGGCAAAAGTTTGATGAGAAAAAGAAAATCTGAATATGCATTAGAAAATTATGTAAAAAAATGTGCACCATATGCTTTGTTAACAAGAAGGACTAACAACGTGAGTCAATAACAACCTTTTTCTACTTCTCTTATATAATTATATAACCATCTACAACTGTACCCATAAAACAATTTGTAAAAATTAAAGACGAGCAAGGCTCGAACCTAGGACCTTCAAGATGCTAATAAGGTGAACTAACAAGCGGATCTATAAACAATTTCGTTTTATATGTTTTACATTTATTATATAACACAAAAGGTGACAGTATCATTTTTATTGATATCTAATTGGAAAAAAATCGCGAATATTTCAATCGTCGAGGGCGGATGACCCTGGTTGCCTCAAGGTGGATCCACCCCTGCTTATCATTAAAGTTGACGTGTAAAAACAAATCTAGTGTATACTTGAGAAAACTACAAAAATCAATAACCACCATTCCTAATAAAACTACAAAATCTCACTCTATATATTAAAAGAGGGTTATTATTAGGTAATAAATCTTTTCAAAATCCCATTTACAACCTCTAGATCAAAAAAATTACCTCCTAATACCCTTTAATCCAATGGCTAAAATTGATCCCCTATTACTAAAATACCCTCAAGAAAAAACACGGGCTAAAATATCCCTACATCTAATACGCTGATACACATTCATTCACCAATTTCACAGACTTAAAAAAACAAATCTAGGGTTATGCAAATACACATTCGAATCAGTTGAAAGAGCTAAATTCATCGATTACTGAATCAATTGAAAGAGCTAAATCCGGCGATTATTGAAGATTATGGTTTACAAACGAACCTTTAAGTATACGATTTCAGGTAATCAATTTATATATTTCATATGTTATTTAATTCGCGTGAATAAAAGATTTCAATGAGAACCTTGATGATGCAGTAGCTTCTTATGGAGATATTACTCTTATTTGCGGCGCACCTTTTGCGGCGACAAGCATCCGGGCCCACAGTTTAACCTTTGACCGGAATTTGCCAGGGAAGAAAAAAAAAAGAAAATACAATAAACTTATTTGCGGCGACGGCCCACAAAGCATCGCCGCAATTGCACGTAGGTCCCATTTGGCTGGTCAAAAGACTGAAATTTTTGTCGTTTAGTGGTGCATTTGCGACGAGTTCAGAGCGCCGCAAAAGGGCTTCGTCGCCTGTCCTCTTTTTTCTAGTAGTGCATGACCCAATCCTTCGTAACATCTTAAGTATCATATTAGCGATCAACTTTGTTGTAAAGCTCATTTATATACTTATATATTGTAAATAAACAAGAATGGATAAACTTACATTTGTGAATGGATAAACTTACATTTGTGAATTTTCATGTTGGCATCATTAATCATCACCACAACTGGATCTGATCTAACTTTGAAGCTCGTGAATTTTCATGGTGATCTATGACAGCATATGTACCAAAAATTATAACAATTTTATTGATTGATAAATGGCCCGAACGATACGGCCGCCATTTGTAACCTATCAAAACATTAACATTAAGGTACCGTGTGTTTATATAATCACTCAACAAAGTACCAAACTGCATATCTACCTCACTTAATTCTCGATAAAAGGTATTTTATTTAACATGATGAATATTTATCACCAACTTTCCATACGACCAACTTTCCATACGAAGCTTCTACTCCTTGAAGCCTTACCATCCAAAACATTAAAACTAATACATTTTCTCCTTTAAAAAAAAACTATATTTTTTTCCGTTCAAAGTTCATACAACTACACATTAAGAAGCAATCCATTATGTACCGTTTGTACAAACCATTATCTGTTTGTTTCTTAACAGATTGAGAGGCGAGTCTATGAGCAAACTGTTACACTCCGATTATCCTCCTGTGGTAAAAGAATATATAATTACCTTTCCACAACAAATATATGTCAAAATATGAGTCATGTTAGGATGTAAATGAGATCAGTCAAGTCGCATAACATATGATTCAAAAAACAACTTTAAATTCCAACACTTCATACCTGCCTGGAGGGTATGCCCTCCACCCGAAGATGTTTATCTTTTGTGGAATGGACTTTATGCGGTCTGTTTGTATAGGTTGGGAGAATGTCGCGAGATTCTTATTGTCGATTATGGATGCTATCTTTTTTGTTGTGAAGATGCCACTTATGTCTAATGTCAATTTCCATTTATCCTTTGAATGTTCATCTGAATGAACAGATGGTAGTAGATCATTCATGTCTTTAGACTCACTGTTAGCACGACCTCTAGGAGATCTAATCCATTGCCATGAACCTACTAAACCAGCAGCACTAGCATGAACTCTATCTTTTGCATTTACCTCCTTGATTAATTCTAAGGCATATAAGCATTTGAATCTCTCTTTGAAGCAATTTCCACCACACCAGCTTTCATTCCAAAAAGATGTACTTGAGCCATTTCCAACAATCTTCGCAAAAGATGCAGAAAAACATATGTCCAGTCCTTATGTAATACGCCTGTTTTGATGATGTCTAGCCACGTTGTTCCACACTTGATGTTCCTGGAATTGTTAGAAAGTAACCCACCCCACGCCCCATAGATGCTAGTGATAATTTCACCCACAAAGCGTTTCGATAACTTTTAATGCAGACACCATTTACCCAAAAGCCCCATGTTTTTAGCATGTAAAGACCCAATGTTTAACCTCCCGTTATCATAAAGTAAAAGCATTTATTCCCATATTACCCAACAAAGTTTTTACCCAGTTTACACATATTACCCATTTTACCCAACAACGTTCTTTCCCATTGAACCCCTTTTATTTATCTTTAAAATTGTATGCGATCATTTAAGAATAAACGATAACTTTAGTCAACCTATTTGTAAGTGAATGACTATTTTTCTGTCTCCAGTATTACTTTGGACTGAAGTGTTAAGAATATTTTTGAAAAAAATTTCATTCCTCGTCCCTTAACTTTACTTCAAATTTGACTCCATATCCTTTTTCTTTTTTTTGTGCATTCCTCATCTCTAATGTATCAAAAAATCTACATCCCTCATCCTCCCGTCTACTTTCTGTCAAAGTCAGCTGTTATCTCTTATCACGTGCGTATCATGTGGGGGTATTATTGTCATTGTTTTTTCTTCTTCTATGATATAAACCCTCATTTCTTCGCAAACCCAGATCAATTTAGGGTTTCCTCCCCCCTTAAATCAAAATTGTTATTTATAATTTTTATCCTTCTCTCTTAACAAAAATCAAAACAAATTTCATCTCTCGCACAGAATTATCATTAGAAATCCTTCTTTACTACAAAATAGTTTATGGTCATCAATTTACACAAAAGTTCGTTCATCTTCACTTATTTATTTTTTCTGAGAATTTTGTGGAGTAACTTTCTAAGTAAATAGTACCAACTGTAAACTAAAATGAAGGCAACTTTTAGGATAAAAAACCCATTTCCTTCACCCCTCTCTTACATTTGCTTCACCCCTTGTTAGATGTTTTTTTTAGAAAAGCTATTCAATGAATAAATCATCAACAAATAATTCCGGCCACAAACAAAATCCGGTCACATTCTGGTAACACTCTCAAATCTCAGATCAGATCTGCTCCAATTTAATTAATACCACATGTAACCGCTGCATCGTGGTGCTCCGCCGCCTCTACGCCGATGCTCCACCGCCTCTTCGCCAACTCTCGGCCACTGCACTGCCCGCATCACATCTGTTTACGGTACCGATTGAAAATTCAATCGTGGTAGCGTATTTGTTAATTTTGCTAGTAGTAGAAAATTGTGGTAGCGTATTTGTTGATTTGTTATCCAGAATTAGTGATTATAGTTTTATATGGATTTATAATTTGATTTTGTTGTGATTTATTATTTTGTATTTGTAATCGATTTATAATTTGATTTTGTTATCCAGAATTAGTGAATTTTTAATTGATTATATATATATTTACTGTATAATTTATTTTGTTGTCATTTATAATTTTGTATACAATTATCATTTGTTTTGTTAATTCTATAAAATATAAAACTAGGATTTTTCATTTTGAGATGATGAACATGAGATGAATGAGGATGATGGTGAAAATATAACTTATATAAAAAAGAAAAGAAAAAGAATTAAAAGACTAAAGTACCCTCACATGTTTTTCACATGACTAAACAAACGGCTGATTTTGACAGAAAGTAGACGGGAGGACGAGAGATGTAGATTTTTGATACATTAGGGACGAGGAATGTAAAAAAAGAAAAAAGAAAAATGACATGAAATCAAATTTGATTTAAAGTTCATGGACGAGGAATGAAATTTTTTTAATATTTTTTACACTAATATATATGCACAAAGGGATATTTGTGTAAGCTGTTTCAAAATCAAGCCTCACTACATTTTCAGCTTATTTCACGTATCTTCTACTACATAAGCTAATATATCTTCCAAATTTATAAAATATTTCATAAAATCATCACTTGTTTATTGTAAAATTTATGAAATAAATCAAGTGTTACAGACTTTATAAAATATTGTGTAAAACATCACTTAGGATCAGCAAATGATAAAATGTTAATGTATATCGGGGATTTTGATGTAATTACCTAATTTGAGATGCCTTCATTAGAGGATGAATGTATTGTTATTGTATCGAATAATGCATCGAAGCATAATGTGGTTATAACATAACTTATCGAACCATGATCTTCACAAAATAATTAAACGTTAACTATTGTATCGCTTCCAGACTATTACGAACCCTAATGTTAAATAACTGATGAATCGTTCATAATCGTAACAAAACACGAAGAATTTTAGAATAACTACATGTAAGAAAGTGATGTTAAGAACCCTAATTTTCGAATACTAACCTTAATTTTGAGTGTGTAAAGTTGCCCTGGATTGTTTCTGTTTCAATGGTTCTACTAAATCAATGAAAACTTCGCTTGCTAAATCGATGAAAATAACGGCTGAACTGATACCATGTTTCACGAGATGATGATGGAAATAACGGTTGCTAATTCGTCCCTAGAATGTTTGTGTTGATCTTCATTTACTCCGTAATTTGCTAAGGGTATTTTAGTTACATTATGAAAAGTTTTTTGATTTATTAGCTAATAATGAAAGAGAATGAATATGGACCATTAGATTAAAGGGTAGATTAATGTCGTTTGTTAATCTAAGGGTTTCAAAGGAGGTGTTGTAAAGATTTATTAGCTAATAAAAACCCTTTTTAAGGTATAGAATAGATGGATATACGAAACAAATTATGCCTAATTAATAGGAATACTTTTGGATAAGATATGAGATCAAATGAAACAAATAACGATCATCATCGATGTTAGTATATGAAAGATCAAATGAGGTTCATAATTTAATATCCCTTCCTAAGTGTTTGTATTAATATTCAACGTTTTCAACCTCGGATGTTAAACCGTAACTTTCAGTTTTTCTTTCCTATCCTTTTTGCTAAATTTAATATTCATATTGGAACATGATTATGCTATTGTTTTGGATTTTAGATCATTTTCATTGAAATTATTGATTAATGTTGTTGTATTTTGTACGATTGTTCACACTATGAAGAAATTACTTCCTTATTGCTTATGTATGTTTCAAGTCTTTTTCTTCGTTTTTCTTTTTTCTGGACTAACCTATTTTATCATACAATTCATTCTTAAGTTATCAACAATATGAAAATGTATTGTAGGCACACAACGTGTTCGATGAAATGTCAAAGAAGAATTTAATGTTTGGTATTGATTTACTTCCGGCTATGTCTAATTAATTTCTAAATTTGAAAAAAAAATTTAAATTTTCTTATTGCTAAGAATTGCAAGTGGTGGTGTTTCGCTCAAGAATTTTAGTTGTTTGATCGTCATTTATTTTGACTTTTCTTATCTTATGATTTATTTTTTACTCAAATTATGGTTAAATCCGAAATTACTAACAAACAACGAATCGGGTTTGCATTCTCTTCTTTGATCATTGAAGAATTGCTTTATTTGAATTGGTAAGCTATTTATGTTTGTATTTAGGAACCTTTTCTTTGAAGCTTGATGTTGTATACATAAGACAGAGTATTAAATATTCAGATAAACAGATTCTGCTCCAATATTTAAGGGGTCAATTAATCAGTTTCTTATGAATGATTTTTCCTTGAATTGAATAATGAATTCTACATTTGATGTATATACATGGTTTTAAACCTATACGTGGTATAATATTGAAAAATTCATGGGTTTAATACTTAGATTAACAATTTTATTCTTAAAATTTTGTACCAATTATAAGTGTTGTTGTATGAACATCAAGACATGATAAGGATGAGCATGACAACACCTATGTACACAATGATAAGATGATAATACTAAAAATTTTTACTAGTCACAAGTTTTTCATATATTGTAGTTTTCTTTGATTCTTCAAATGTTGACGAGCCTTAAAACTTTCTTCTTTTGAAACGACAAGTTTCTTAGTCGGAATCCGTGATTTCACGGGTCATTAAACTAAATGACTTTAACATTTACATTCATTTAATACCTAAAACATATCATTAAACTGTTTCATTTAAACAAACCATGATTCCACGGGTCATTTAACTAGTTATCATATATACACATAAAAAATAGTAAACAAGATCCGCATCATACTAGAGAAGATTATTATATTTAAGCATATATTGTACTTCACAACACATATGTGTGTGTGTGTGTGTGTGTGTGTGTGTGTGTGTGCAATATAATGAAATAAATAAATAAAGTTTAAATGAAATATAGTTATATAAATTAAATTAAAAAAACCAATTAAATATCTATGTTAAATAAAATATACGATAAATAAATAAACTTAAAGTATATCAAATTTTTTGATATTTGCGGACGTGCTAATAATCGTATCATTATATGTTTAAGAAATTGTGCGACATTAAAGATAAATTAGATTTAAATAAAATTTAAGTATATAACATGATTTAAATAAACAATCAAATATTCAAATATCATATTATTACAAAATATGATATTTAAATAAACTTAGAGTATATTAAACTTTTTACATTAGTGGACATGTATTTTAACGGACGGGCTCATAAATGTATCACTATATGTTCAAGAAACTATGCGAGCCACGTGTCAGTCTGCACTGACGTGGCAGTTAGTCTGCGCTGACGTGATAGTTAGTCTGCACTGACACACACACAGACACACACACACACACACAGACACACACACACACACACACACACATATATATATATATATATATATATATATATATATATATATATATATATATATATATATATATATATATATATAGTTAAAAGTTAAAACATGAACCATAAAAATGGCGAGAACTACGAAAACTTTTAATTTTACAAAAATTTTCACATGTTAGTAGATTGAATCACCCATAAATGTTGATGGGAGTAAGAATGAACATAAAGTACTTTGAAAAAACTTATATTTTACATATATAATCAAATATATAGTTTCTCGTTCACATGTGCATATTTGTTTATGAATAATTCATATAATTAACAATTTAACATGTAATTTTGTGGTAATGAACATACGTTTATGAGCATTAATATTTGCATGTAATTTGTTGCATTTAAATGCATAAAAACTATGAAATTAGGAAGTTCTCGCAGTTCTCACCTGTTTTGTGATTCTCGTTTGAACTTGCTCCTATATATATATGTATATATATATATATATATATATATATATATATATATATATATATATATATATATATATATATATATATATATATATATATATATATACCATACATTATAAGAAACCCTTAATTGAGATATCAAAAAACATAACTCTTAATCTACAACATTAAATTAAAAAGATCACAACTACTAACCCTATCTCTACACCATTGGATCTAATTATAACTCAATAAGTCATCTTTAATCACTTTTGTCTCCTAATTACCCATAAAATTAGATTTGGGCTTGATACACCCACGACACAAATTTTAGTCGCTAAACACACACACTTAGACCACTCCCAACCATGACATACTTCCTCAACTTATTTCAGCGCCATATCAGCTTTCTCTCTCCACCTTTCTCACCACTTCCTCCCATAACACACCATTGCCAACCATGACATACTTCCTCAAATTTTATTTATTATTATTATTATTATTATTATTATTATTATTATTATTATTATTATTATTATTATTATTATTATTAATATTATTATTATTATTATTAATATTATTAATATTATTGTTATTATTATTATTATCATTATCATTATTATTATTAGTTAACGAAGAAATAATAATAATTATACATGGAATAATTATTTTTGAACACCATATTTATTAAACATCAAATATACGGTTACATTTTTTTTTATTAAAAAGACTTAATTAAAAACAAAAGTAAATAAAATAATAAAAACTACTCTTTGTGGTCGGATAACTCAAACGCTTTTTGGAATTTGTTGGTGATTTTTGTTAGGGCTTTCAATACCAAATCGTGTTGTTCAGGTGTCAAGTACACGGGTCTCGGTTACGTCGTATATATTTTCCACAGTCCACTTTATAGCATTAGCGGTTTCGATCAATGACGCACGGGCTTCCTCGAACGACAAACTCGAGGCTGCATCGGATGACGTCGAACTCCTTTGACTCTTGGTACTTGCACGACCCGGTGGATGACGTAGAGGTTCCTCCTGAAATGACTTTTCAAACTGACGTGGATCCGCACCATGACTTTGGTTTGCACATTGACCTTGGTTCGAACCTTCACCTGGTCCACTCACAAGCGGCGGGGGTAACTCGATCGGCCGATTTCTCTTGGGAAAGACCCCCTCGAATGTAAAAAATTTAGGACAATATTTGAGAACTCTCCAAGCATCCTCGTAAAGAAAATTACGGCCCGTTTGTTCCTTAAATGCGTGGCGTGTACTTTGGATGATATCTACGTCGTTCTTCCCACTTTGCTAATATTTTTCAAGCTTTGAGTAATGGCCGATAAAAAAGCTTGATATCTCTCGACATCTTGATCCATTTTCCCGTTATTTGATCGGCTCGACGTTTTTCTCGCACTTACGAATTGGATGTTTCTCGGATGTAACCCCAAAATGAATCTTTTGTTTGACCTGTTTCGGTTAGTTCGGAGGATTGCATCTACACCTTCGCTAAAAGCACACTTTCCGCGTTCGTCCATGCCATTTTTTTGCATCTCACTTTCTTTTTTCCTTTTCTTCTCGGGTCGCTTTCACCTTCGTCTTCAATTTCTTCGGGTTGATTTTCTGGAGCGGCTTCAACATCTTCATCATCGAATTCGGTATTTGTTGGAATTTGTGTAGGAACTCGATTTGGAGAGATAGGTTGTCGAATTGTTGGACGAGTTTGTTGTTGAGGAAATTGTTGTTGTTAAGGATATTGGAATTGTTGATAAGGTTGATTAACGTATTGTTGGTGGGGAGGATAATTGGTGTATTATTGAGTAGGAGCAAAAGCGGGTGATTGAGATGCGTATGAGGCAAATCTCATAGCTTGATTCGGGTTGGAAGATAACCTAGGAAGGTGAGTTGAACATTTGGTTTTCAAGTAGTGTTTGAAAAAAAATTGTTACTTCGTTGAGTGTCGATAACTTGCTCGTTCGGTTTTGTTTTAGGTTTTCGATGATGATTTTTAGGCATTTTCAATGTAGATGAGATGAAAGTGTTGGGAGTGTTGTGTTGAGTGTAATAAAATTGTTGAAATTGTTAGGAGTGTTAGGAGTGTTGGAGTAAATAAAATTGTTGAAAGTGAGATAGATATATATATATATATATATATATATATATATATATATATATATATATATATATATATATATATATATATATATATAGAGTAATAAATGAGACAAAAAATAAAAAATTAAACCAAACTAGCCGTTTGGTTTTTGCAACGGTAAAAAAAAGAAAGAAAATCAAATTTTACGTCCTCAATTATGCTACTCGAAAAAAAGGAGGAGGGCGATGGACACGAGGGCGGTGAAGGGTAGCGGATGTCATACCCCGTCCTAATCTATCTGGACGAATTCATCAACATTTGGTCCCATTGCGAGGTACTGTCCTAAATATGCCATGAACGACTCCAAATAATATCTCTAACATGAGCAAATGCACAGCGAAAGATTTCTTTCATACAGGAGAATAAACATGTTTTAAAGTGTTAACCAAAAGGTTGGCAAGTTCATAGGTTTATCGTAATCAATCATTTCCATAATTTTAATAGACCATAAGATTTCAATTTTTCATTTCTCATAAACATCATGCATGCATATAGCCATCTGCATAAAAATCATTCATATGGATTGAACACCTGGTAACTGACATTAACCATAATGCATAGAATATCCCCACAGACATCGACGTCTGTATAATAATAATCTCGAAGTACTAAATCCATCCATAGACATGAATGGGGGTTGTTAGGCCCAATAGATCTATCTTTAGGATTCGCGTCAATTAGGGGCCATTTCCCTAATTCTTAGGTTACCAGACTTGAAGGGCGATATTCGATTTCGATAATCCAACCATATAATGTAGTTTCGATTACTTGTGTCTATTTCGTCAAACATTTATAAAAGCGCATGTATTCTCAGTCCCAAAAATATATATTGTAAAAGCATTTAAAAAGGGAGCAAATGAAACTCACGATACGATATTTTGTGGTAAAAATATGCATACGACAAAACTGAACAATGCAGGGTTGTCCTCGGATCACGAACCTATATCAAGTATATATATATTAACACATATACTTCTACTTGAACAACTAAATTTACATATAATTAGTGATATAATTGTTATTTTAATAAATTATATGTTTCATCAATAAGTAATTTAAATATTTCTATTTTATGTACTTTAACTAAATAATTAGTATTTATTATGAAATGTTAATTTAGATATGTTATATGTATTAACTATAGTGTTATATAACTAAAAAATCATTTGAGAAAATAATATTAATAATAATAAATATAAAGTTGTATTATTTTATAATAATAATATTAATAAATATACTTGATAATGATAATAATAATAATAATTATGATTCTAAAAATAATAATACTTACAATGATAATAATATTAGTAGTAATATTGATGATAATAATAATAATAATAATAGTTTTAACTAGTTATTGAACCCTCGCTTAGCGCCGGGGGTTCGATTTTTAATGTATTTTATTGCGTTTAGTAAAATTATTTTGTGGCTAACGATGATGTCGTTGAAGCGCAACTCGAGTCGAACTAAAAGATATAACCCGTGAGAGATTTAAATGTTATTTTAAATTAACAATATATGTGCATCTCCGCGTTTCGCTATGGAATTGTCGACTTTTAAAAATTTAACGCAAAATCAACGTGTATGAAAAGTACTCCAAATATTTAGCGTTTTTTAAAAAGCGTCCGTTTTGCGTATAGCTAGTGACATTGTGTTCCAAAAATTATTTCGAGTTTAACAATGGTGTCGGAAAAATTTAACTCGTTGCGAGCGAGAAGGTATGACCCGTTGAATATTTGGGTGGAGTTTATTTAAGATTTTTTATGAAAATGATTATTTGACACTTTACCCTTCTGTTTGGGGGGTCGATTTGAATTTTTCAAAAAAGTGTGGGGGCCTTTGTTGGTAAAATGAAATTTAGTTAAAATTAAAAAAAAGGTGAAAAGTCAAAAATGCCCCTGGTACTATTTATAACTTTTGTCTATTAGTTAATATGTAAATGATAATAATATTAATAATTTTCAAAAATAATAATAGGTATTTGTCATAAACTTAATCATACTCTTTCTTAATAATCATAATCATATCATTAACTTATTTTAAATCATAAACTTAATCCTAAATTTTATTTTTAAACCCAACCTTAACATTTTAAGAACATTAATAATAATAATAATAATAATAATAATAATAATAATAATAATAATAATAATAATAATAATAATAATAATAATAATAATAATAATAATAATAATAATAATGATTATGATAATAATAATAATAATAATAATATAATAATAATAATAATAATAATAATAATAATAATAATAATAATAATAATAATAATAATAATAATAATAATAATAATAATAATAATAATAATGAGTAATAAGTAAACTACCTCAAAGGAGTATCCCTAAAAAAAATAATGCCTCAGCTCGGGTTCAAACCCTAGACCTCTCGCTAACCAGAAAATTCCTCTGACCGTTCCTCCTGTGACAACCCGGAAATTTCTGATCAAATTTAAACTTCAATCTTTATATTATTCCGACACGTTAAGAAAAGTTTTTTAAGTTAAATCTCAAGAATTTTAAAATATGTTCATACATTCATTTAACTTCGACCAAGTTCCGACGATTCACGAACCATTATTGTCATACCCCCAAATAGGGCCGGGGAAATATGACTTCACAATATCACAACGCAAGTATGTAAAAACGAGAACGACTCTATATGAGACGTTTTAACTGATAACCAATGTATTAAAGTAGCAGAAAGTATTAAGTCATTACAATTGTAAACTTTAATGTTTTAATGCAATAGTATAAATGTATAAATGCGGACTCCAAAAGCACCAAAGTCCAAATAGCAAATAATCTTTAGCAATCTTCACCTGAGACAAAACATGCTTAAAGTGTCAACCAAAAATGGTTGAGTGAATAACATAGGTTTATCAATAATAACCAAGTTTTTAGACCACAAGATTTAATTATAAAGTTTAATCAGTTCGGTAGTAGTGCTGGTGTATATGATATCGATACTAACCGTAAGTTACCCTAAACACATCATGTTCGTGTCGTGCATCATTATTATGTATCCATTGACCAACGGTCATCCGGATAGAGACGTCACCCTCAATAGCGCTATTCACAATAACTAATCTTGCCTTTATACGTAGCAATTAACGATATCATGGTAGGGATTTAGCATGAATCAAAGCATGTTAGCAACAGTTTGAACTAATCAGAATAAATTTTGAGTACTCGTGTCTAAGCGTAAAACAGTTTGAAAAGCAAGCATGTGTCTCACCCCAAAGTTCAAAATAAGTATATAAAGAAAGTTAAAAAGTGGGGCTATGAAGTTCACCTTAATAGCAGATAGATATTCCACGCAAGTTATATGATCGAAGTGTTGAACACGGAGATCTCAACCTAGAGATATTATGTTCGATTAGTTAATGTCTAATAGACATAAAGTTTGTTTATTCATATAGAAAACTATATTAACAGTGACCGTTTTCGAGAAAAGTTGTATTAATATAAGTGATGATATACTTAGTATACTTAAGTGTTACTATATAGGTAAGTGTATAGGTTATACTAATATTAGTATTATTATTTACTTTAATCAATTACTATGTATATCTATCATTATATGTTACATCTATAAATATACCTCTATGTGATACACACATATACATATATTCTTTATTATTATTATACATGTATGTATTCATAACTATATGGTATATACATATTAGGTGTAGGTGTTACATATACATAAGTGTAAGATGATACATAAACATATACTTATTACTTTTCTTATTATTTTTACTAATCTTATGTAACTTACATAATACACATTCATATATACGTACACGCGTACATATTCATACATATAGACACATACATATACACGTATGCATATATTTACATATACACACACACATATACATACAGTGTATACATGCACATACGTACATATGCATGCATGCATGCATGTACATTCTTTATTATTACTTATTAATTTTCCCTCATGTACATAAAATCATACCTTATTCATCAACCCTAATCTTAATATTCATACCTAACTCATCTTTATAATCTGTATCATAATCATTATTATTTACTATTCAACCATTATTATTAGCTACTTATTAACCAAAACCCTAATCATAATAACCTTATTATAATTTATAATCTAACTCATGATCATCAACTTCCTCTTATTATTATCTAGCTTATCAACCAAAACACTTTTTAATTTTTACAATCTTATTAGTCATAACCTTCACCTACATAAAATCATAATCATAATCATTATCTTTATCCACATTAATAATCTTCTAATATCATTATCTTTATACACAATATTCATGATCTTACTTATTCTCATTAACTAGTTCATAGCATTATAATCCTACTTATCATATTCATTAACCCTAACCTTTTTAATCATTAACATAAAATCATAATCTCTAATTAATCTATATTCATAATCATACTCCTCTTATCTTTTAACCTTATTACATACATAAATATATTCACTAACACACCATTACTATCATTATCCATTAACTTAATCTTATTAACATAATCAATTCATATTCAACATCTTCTAATCAATTACTAATCTTGTTTCTTATCAATTATTAACAAAATCTTTTATGCACAATATATATGATCCTACACGATTCATACTTGTTTACATTAACTAGTTTATAAATCAATAACCCTAATCTTTTATTATAGTGATTCATTTATTTAACTAGCTTATTAATCATAAAACTTAATAACAACTTAAGAGATTAAAGTAGAATTGAACTAAGGTTCTAGATATACCTTTGAGGATTATGATCAAGAATGATGATGATTAAAAACTGAATCATAAACAGAAATCCAGCTGCCAATTTTGACCCAAAACAGGTGGGTTTTCCTTGGGTCACGATCACAGCAGAAAACTGCAGCAAGTCACGATCCAATACAGCTGATTTTTGGGTCCTTTTGTTCGACAGAAAACAGTAAGCACAGCAGTAGAAAAATTTGATTAATCAAGGGACTGTTTTACAGGTGGTTCTAGTCGATTGAAAACAGCAAGACATGCTGCTTGTTGTCGACTGCAAAAGGGTGTTTTTGGTGGTTTTTAGTCGACAGCAAAGAGGGAAACAGGAGGGTGTTTTGGTCGACAGAAAAGGCTGAAGGTATCGACTGTTTGGAGGGAAAAAGACTGGAGTATTAGTTGACTGGAATTGAGGGAAAGCAGGAGATCTAATCGACTAATTTGCTTTAGGTTTTGTGGTGAATATCTTGCAAATCTTAAGGCCTTTTATAGTTTAGTTTGGTTTCCTAATTCCACTAGGTTACTTGGTGATCAAGAACTTAAAGTTAGAGTTTGGCTAGGATTGTTTATGCTTAAGAATCAAGTTAATTTTCTCTTAATCCTCTAAACAGCCGATTGTATAAGATACATGTATTTTATTTCCCTTTTTTTTACGGCATTATTATTTATTCAAGTATTTTATATATATATATATTTATTATTATTATTATTAATTTTATTAATATTAGGGTTACATTTTAATTAAATACATTTTATTTATTTATTTGTCCCTAACATTTTTAGTTTTAATTAGTTCTAATTAGTTGGTATTAATTCTTAAAGGTTATATCATATAGATTTTAATAATACATATAGTTTCATAATATAAGAACACAGAAAATACATAAACTTTATATTAACGAAAATATTGATCAAAAATTACTATTTAATCAAAGGTTGTTAAACAAAGTTTACGAGTACAAGCAGTCTTAATAATGGAACAGATAAAACATGAATGAAAAATTGAGGGTCGTCATAGTACCTCCTCGTTAATAAAAAATTAGTCCCGAAGTTTTAGGTAGACTTCTCGGATGCACCAACAGTTGAGAATAGATGTGGACATTTCTGTTTCATTTGGTCTTCACGTTCCCAGGTATACTCGGGGCCTCTTCGTGAATTTCAACGGATTTTTTTTTAACAACAGGAATAGAGCTTTGTTTCAAACGTTTAACCTCACGATCCATAACTTCTATAGGTTTTTCGATGAAGTGAAATTAATGCGAAGATCATTCAAGGGAATAACGAGTATGTCGTCAACAAGACACTTTTTAAGATCTCAGATGTGAAATGTATGAACTTTATTTAACAGGAAGTGTTGACTAAAAATCAGCATTCGGTTAACGTTTTGTTAAAGCAAAGTCTTACTTAATTATAGTGGGGATCTATTTGAGTGAGAGCTGATGTTGCATGAAATTTCAGCTAAAAGAATCTAGGTGATTAGAATATCTAGTCTTATGGACTTCCCCCATGACCAGTTCTTGAAAATTTCTGATTAATGGTGATTTTTATAGGATCGACATGTATTCCTTCACTATTAACTACATGTCCAAGGAATTGTACGATTCGTAGCCAAAGTTCACACTTGGAAAAACTTGGCATACAGTTGTTCCTTCCTTAAGAGCTCTAGAATCAATTGCAGATGTTGCTCATGCTCTTCCTCGCTCTTGGAATAGATTAAGATGTCATCAATGAAAACGTTTACGAATTTATCAAGATAAGGTTTGCATGCATGGTTCATAAGATCCATGAATATAGCAGGAGTATTGGTTAAACCAAAAGACATGACAAGAAACTCATAATGTCTATAACGAGTTAGGAAAGTAGTCTTAGAAACATCGGTTTCCTTGACTCTCCATTGATGATAACCCGACCTAAGATCAATCTTCAAATAGATACTTGATCCTTGCAGTTGGTCAAACAGGTCATCAATAAGCTGGAATGGATAACGATCTTTGATGGTTAGCTTGTTGAGTTCTCGATAATCAATACACATCCTCAACGTGCCATCTTTCTTTTTAACAAATAGAACGGGTGCTCCTTACGGAGGCAAGCTAAGACGAATGAAACCTTTTTCCAAAAGTTCTTTGGGATTGGCTGGGTAATTCCTTCATTTCGGATGGAGCTAAACGGTATTATGCCTATGCAATAGGTACAGCAACGGGCGTGGATAATTGACAAGTGAAGGATATATAATATCTAGGGTTGATATTTTTAGTTGACAATATAGTGATAAGGAGTATGTAATGGTACATAATATTCCTAAGGTTGATCAAATCTTATTCCCATCGTGATCCATTAGGATTTCTGTATGACTTATCATAATATAATGACGTTGATCAAGTGTCATTATATTATTCTAAATCATACTTTTATCACTCCATAAGGTTACTACTATGTCATCTAGTCAATATGCATCTTCATCGAGGTGAATGATTCAATGGAAAATGAAAGAAAAGAAAATAACATCATTCATTAAAAGAAAATAACTAGAGTATTATAGAAACTTAACGAAATCTTCCAAACTATAGAAGTACTAAACGGTAACATAAAGAATACTATGAAAATTTAAATGTCTCTAGTGGTTTCCAAAAACTCTTCACTGTGCCTCTTCATTCTTCTTCTTATCCGAACATTGATTTTTGAAATGCCCTACTCCTCCGCAGTTATAGCAAGTAGGAATGGTTGCATTTACCTTTGTGGCTAGAGTTTTGGCTGATGGAGTAACAACTCTACAATTCTTGGCTACATGACCCACCTTCTTGCACTTGGTGCACTTGGCCTTACACCATCCTTCATGACGTCTCTCACATCTTTTGCAATAAGGACATTTTCCCTTATGTAACTTGTTGAATTTTCCCTTATAAAGCTTGTTGAATTTGCTTTTAGAATTTTATTGCTCCATTCCTTCTCTCTTCCTTTTTGCACTTTCTTTCTCCTTATGTTTGTCGATGAAATAGCTTGCCATGCAAGCAGCTTCTTGTATGGTGCTTGGGTTCTCTAAGATAACATCTCTTGGGACTTCATTAGGAAATCCATTGATGTAGCATTGGATCCCTAGATACTCAGAAGTAGCCATGAGAGCAAACTCTTGAAATCGATTGGTGTAGCTCATGAGATCAGCATTCACAATTTCTATATTACTGTGCCCAGGTCTTTCAGTACTCTTGTATGTAGGGGGCGGGTAGCTTATAAAACTTTGATGAGAGTGAATAGTCGAAAGGTTTCGCGGTACGCCATTGTTGCTATTGCCTTGAACAGAGGACTCGGACTTGGATTCTTCCTCAACTTCTTCTTCTTCAATCATCTCCCCCACAAATTCTTCCTCCTCGTCATCCCCATCATAGTTATCATTAGTGTGGGATTCTTCCAAATGAGGGTAGTGTGGTGGACTAGCAGGGACATAGTTTGGGTGATGAAATGACCCGTTCATATACATTATAAACGATTCACAATAGTTGATTACATTGCGAGGTATTTGACCTCTATATGATACATTTTACAAACATTGCATTCGTTTTTAAAAGACAAAATTTCTTTACATCGAAAATTGACAGGCATGCATACCATTTCATAATATCCACTATCCAACTATAAATTGATTTAATAATAATCTTTGATGAACTCAATGACTCGAATGCAACGTTCTTCGAAATATGCTATGAAAGACTCCAAGTAATATCTTTAAAATGAGCAAATGCACAGCGGAAGATTTCTTTAACACCTGAGAATAAACATGCTTTAAAGTGTCAACCAAAAGGTTGGTGAGTTCATTAGTTTATCATAATCATTTATTTCCATCATTTTAATAGACCACAAGAATTTCATTTCCAGTTCTCATAAATATACGTCCCATGCATAGAGACAAAAATAATCATTCATATGGTGAACACCTGGTAATCGACATTAACTAGATACATATAAGAATATCCCCTATCATTCCGGGATCCTCCTTCGGACATGATATAAATTTCGAAGTACTAAAGCATCCGGTACTTTGGATGGGGTTTGTTAGGCCCAATAGATCTATCTTTAGGATTCGCGTCAATTAGGGTGTCTGTTCCCTAATTCTTAGATTACCAGACTTTAATAAAAAGGGGCATATTCGATTTCGATAATTCAACCATAGAATGTAGTTTCAATTACTTGTGTCTATTTCGTCAAACATTTATAAAAACAGCGCATGTATTCTCAGTCCCAAAAATATATATTGCAAAAGCATTTAAAAAGGGAGCAAATGAAACTCACCATACTGTATTTCGTAGTAAAAATACATATAACGTCATTGAACAAGTGCAAGGTTGGCCTCGGATTCACGAACCTAAATTAATTATATATAATTATGTGTTGGTCAATATTTGTCTAACAAATTAGGCCAAGTCATAGTGTACCACAATCCTAATGCTCGAGACTAATATGCAAAAGTCAATAAAAGTAAATTTGACTCAAAATAATTTCCAAAAATCTATACATGATTAATATATAGTTTAAATATCGTCGTTTTATATTTTTAAAAGATTTATTAGAGTAAATAATATAATTTATTTATTAATAAATAAAATTTTATATTAAATTTATATAATATAATATACTTTTATATATATTAAGTAATAAAATTTATAGGGTTCATTTAATATCATAAAGATAATATGATAGGTATTATTAAAGTAAGTTATTACACGTAGTAAAATATGTTTGTATCACATATTTATTTGATAAAATAATATCTATAATGATAGTAAGTAAAAGTTGTATTATTTTGTAATAATAATAATTATTATAAAAATATCAATATTTATAATTACTAAGATGACATTATGATAAAACGATAATTCTAATTATGATAACTTTAATATTTACGATAATTTTTAATATTATCTTTAAAATAATAATTCTATTTAAAATAATAATAATAATGATATTTTATAGTAACAATGACATTTCTATTAAAATGATAATTTTTGTTAAAATGATAGTTTTAATACTAACGATATTTTTAATAATAATAGTAATGATAAAAATAATAAGAACGATAATTTTATCTAAATCAATATCTTATAATATTTTAATTTCATCATGATACTCTTACTAATTATTTCCTAATCATTTCGTTTAATAGCTTTTAATCGTCTTTTATATCGTGTTCATAATAATGATAATAATAGTAATCAAAATAATTAGGTGTTACAAATATTTATTTTAATTACACTAATATTAATAATGATAGTTACTATAACATTTTTAACGATAATACTAATAATTATCTTAATGATAATATAGTAATAATAATAATAACAATGACAATATCCATTTTTAAATAATGATATATATATTAATAATGATAATAATGATAATAATACTAATAATAATAATAATAATAATAATAATAATAATAATAATAATAATAATAATAATAATAATAATAATAATAATAATAATAATAATTGGATAATAATAATAATAATACTAATTATAACTTTAACAATAATAACGATAGTAATAATAAAAAAAATAACAATTTTTAATGATAAATCCATTTTATTGATAAAGATAATAATAATGATAATAATAAGATAAAACTAGAACGACGATAAAAACGACGATAATAATAATCATTTTTAATAAAAATATAGAAAATTCAATTGATTATAACTTTTAATCCGTTCATCGAAACCATTCGATATCTAAAGGAAAAGTCCTTAATTTTTCGCTAGCTTTCCAAGGACATGCATATCTTATACCTTATCTCAACCGCAAGTGTAACTAATTCAATATTCAATCTAACCTGTCTAAGGGCAATATCAAAAGTACAAGCATGCATAATCCTAAATACTCGAGCACTAGTCAGGAATACACTATTAGTATGTAAAAGTTAAATTATGAGTACTCACGTATCAATATTGAGATTCAATATTGCAGGAAAGGTACGTAGACGCAACGGAAATGATAAACACTATATTGACCTCACGAGCATACCCATGAACCATACTCAATCACCTCCATAGCTATAACCCATAATTTCCTTAATCCTATCCTACTCGAAAAACAATTTCGAAATCACTCGGACAGCACTCTGTCGTAATATTTTATGTATACTAATAATATCTTGAAATAATATGGAGTAAATATATATATGTAAATCGATTGAGAGAGTTTAGAGAAAAATATTTTCAAGTTTCTATGAAATAATGAAACCTATTGAATTCTATTTATAATAGATTTTTGAATTATTAAAGTGAATTATTAAAGTATGAATTATTAAAGTGAATTATTAAAGTATGAATTATTAAAGTATGAATTATTAAAGTAAATTATTAAAGTATGAATTATTAAAGTGAATTATTAAAGTATGAATTATTAAAGTGAATTATTAAAGTTAAAGTAAAGTAAAAATAAAGTAAAGGTAAAGTTTAAGTATAGTAAAAGTATAAAACTATGTACGTATAATACGCGTATAAATATATATAATATTAATTTAAATTGTTATATATATTTAATAAAATAAAATATAAATATCGTTATCTTTATCATACTAGTTAAGTAATGAGTTGTCAAAAGTGGTTCTAGATATTTATAAAAGTTATATACGTTTTAATAATAAAGTTCTTTTTAAACTGAAAACGTTTTTGTACGTTTGAAACTAAATAGATTAATCGAGTCTTTATGAGATTCAATCTTCCACTATCCTTTGTCTAGTTCTCAATGATTGACAATTTGTTCTTATTTATAAATCACTTTACCATTTTCCAAATATTGTTAAAACGGAAAGATTTCTCAAATCAACGTGGGCCTTTCAACAGAGACTTGTAATCATAATTCAATATATCTGATAATTCAATCATTTGATCTTATCTTCTAATTCCATTGATAAATATTTTGAAACAGATACAATCATATAAAGTATTTAATATAATATTTTGTTTACGTTTCAAGTTATAATATATATACACATATACATATATAATCATATTCGTTTAATGGTTCGTGAATCGTTGGAACATGGTCGAGGTTGAATGAATGTATGAACATAGTTTAAAATTCTTGCAATTTAACTTAATAAATATTTCTTATCATGTCGGAAACATATAAAGATTAAAGTTTAAATTTGGTTGGAAATTTCCGGGTTGTCACAGTACCTACCCGTTAAAGAAATTTCGTCCCAAAATTTGAGTGGAAAGGTCGTGAATGATAATAAGTATGTTTTCATGATGCATACGGGCTGAAAATTAGAGTTATTCATCTGCGAATAATTTAGATAAACAATCCATTTATATGAAGAGTACGAATGAAGCTAACATAGAAGAGTGAAATGAGTAAGTGTAGATTCATCTTATCATTTGACGTAGATATGATTGATTCCCAGATTTCAAGGGATTTGAAGAAAATCTTCTTAATAAGATTTGACTCTCCGGTAATCAAGGGAATCAGGATCCGCTTTAAATGCGATCGTCCATTTTAATTGTTCTGTAGGAGATTTTCTTATAAATTCACCTCCTTCATTTCCTTACAACTCACACCTTCTGTTGATGCATTTTATGCAAGTTTCTAGACATCTACTCGCGTCCATTGCAGGTATAACAGTTTACAGGCCACCATGATTGCTCTTTATTATCCTATCCGTGTTTGTATGTGGTTACAGGAACTGCAGGAACGAGATTTAGATGTTTAACTATGTTAGACTTAGTCAGACGTACGAGTGAAGCCTCACTAGTACAGCTGACAGGCTCATACGCACGGTTGATGCTGAGCTAAGTCACAATTACAACCTAAATGAGAAGACACGAGTGAGTGATCACCCGTACGACTGATGAAGCCAACTCGTACGTATGATGAATGAATCGTATAGGTGAGTCAACAGCAGGGGTATATAAAGTCTTATGTTCTTCATTTTAGGTTAAGCCTCTCATTTGTTACACACACTCAGATCTAGTGAGCTCCTCCGATTCTCTCTCAGTCCAAATCACCCAGGTGGTGAATAATAGCTCTAGGTGTTGATCTAATCACACTTGATTTAGTTGTGGTTTGACTAAATTAATCAAAAAAAACTTAACCTATTCACTAGAGGGTTTGATTCACTTATTCCGCCATTGTGTGAGTTAAATCTGTTGATTTCTAAGTTCCTAGTCATGTTTCATCACCTTCTATTCTTTCCCCCTCAACTCATATTTTAAAGTATTCATCAATATGCTCCATCCAGTTCTGATTCTCGATATACTTCTAACTTTCATATCGGTCATTCTTCTTTTTCATCTACCGCCGGAAGAATCTATTTACTTCTACTATACTCTTGGTTTTATAGTGTTTTTAGTTCTCCCGTGTCTTTATATTGCTATATGCATTGATATATACGGTTTGTGATTTCTGGGTTGTTGTTGGGTTTTATATCTTCCCTTATATTTCAAAGTCCTTGCTTCTTCTATAATCATTGTCATCCACAGTTAATGCTCTCTTCTATTTGCTATGATTTATACTCCCATTTCTAGTTCGGAGCTTTGTCCTTCCGTTTCTTCTTCTTGCGATTAAGCACCGCTTGTAATGGTCCAGAATTCGCAGATATAAATTTCGGAATGAACATTGTTAATGTTCTAGGAAGGAAATTGTAATGACACGATCTTCACTTGTCAAATTACCAGAATACCTCAGAAAAGGCCGAACCATCAAGAAATATTTTCTTGATATTTAGAGATCAAAGAGAATACAAGAGTCGTGTAACATAGCACATGATGACGTTATGATCTGTGAATCATCATGTTTCATTTAGAAACTCAGCATGAATTACTGTAATATAATCACGTTGATCAAGTGTCATTATATTATACTAACTCATGCTTCAGCTCCCAACACTTCTTCAAGAATATTCCTATTTTAAACTCGAATGTTTCAGAATTTAGAAACTAAAATAGTTTCTTTTATGATATAATACAGATAGCGCGAAGAGGTAAATGATTTCAGATAAGAATAATTATAAAAATATCTTCAGAAGTATGGATGATATTTATAATGAAAGATACGATGATATCTTAGAATGTCTAATATCAGAGGATGATGAAGGATATTGTTCGCAAGGGTTTAGAGTCAGGAGCAAGGTATTCGTTAATGACTTCAGCAAGTACTGAATCATTTGGATTCTTTGAAGGCAGGTTCAGCCTTTGTGATTTGTCCACAGCCTCATTCATACTTTGTTCAATCCGTTTTCCAGTTCCAAAGCTTCTCTTTTTCTGAGGTTTGCCAATATACTATCATTTATCATCCAACTTTTTACTGTTAAGGTCGTTTACAGTTTTTCCTGCTTCATCAGCATTTTTCAAAATTTCGAGAATTGGTTCGCAGTTTAGGGTGTTTTTCAGAAATTTCTCATTCAAAGAATGTAAGTCTTGGAGGTAGACGTTGTGTGTATATGTAATTGTTGATGTAGACATGCTGCGAGGTTTCAAAATACTGATTACTGATTCTCAATAATTGGTATGGCAATTCTTGTTATAAGGTACGAATGAGTATATGATAGGGTTTCGATAATTATAATGATTTTTTTTTTTTTGGAAAGTCAAAGATCAATGAAGTTGTTGGTAAGTTTATTGCTAATGTGGTGAATATAAACGATTCCCCGATAACGTTGGCGAAAGGGCAACGTATCTATCGAGGTTATAATAAGACTGTTTTGATTGAGAAGTCGAAGGTGACTTGCTGGAGCTGTGACAAAACTGTCTATTTTGAAACGGAATTGAAAAGTTATTTTAGCTAGTAAATGCCAAAGGGTCTAACACGGATACGTGTCGAACTATGACTTGGGTTTTGAGAGTTTTTCAGGTGTATAAATGTGGGTAACATGTGGTTGGATCATCATCTCGATTGTTCCTTAGTTGAAGTGTCTTCAGGAATTTCGAAGGGTTTGAACACAGATTGTAATCGTTAACATACATTTGATGTTCTAACACAGTTTTGAAGTCAAAATATAGCTTGTGAAAGATGTAAGGATCTAAGAGTGATGATTTTGGTCATATCTCAAGTTGAATTTTGAGATTTCAAAATCAGAATATGTAATTAAATTTTGAATGAGTATGGTTGTTTTGATTTATATGAAAGAATGGATATTGTTGTGAAAGTAGGGAGTATAGTTGATGATTGCTGAATCAGTTTCGAAAAATGTAATATATTAATTGTGAATTTATATATCTCTCAGGTATTACCTACCCGTTAAAAAAATTTTCACAATTAATATTTTGTACAAAAGAAGTTTATTACAGTCTTTATGAAAATATATGTGTATATTTTCTTTAGATGTAATATAGATTTAATGAGTTAATATTAAATTAAACTCATTTGTTTTATGGTTGGAACTAGAATTGAGTAATCCCTAAAACTTTATAAATTGCATAAGTATTTCTTCAATAATATTGAAATTATGAATCATTACTTTGTTATTTGTTGGTTTTCGTGAAATTCTTGTGAACTTCGCAAGGTACGAATGATGTTATTTGAAAAGTTTCGAGTACATCGATGATGAAAGCGTAAAATCAAACATATATTTGAATAATACACTTGATTTATTATAAATTGGATTTTTTTATTGAATTGAGACAGAGATTGTAATTAACGATGGTTAAGTTGCGGACGAAGGACGTACATCATTGCATATTTGTAATATGAATTAACTGAGTAGTTAAGATTCACACATAATAGCTTAGTACGGGAAGATTTATTATGGTTTAAAAATTTATACATATAAATCTTTCGATTGGAAATGAGTTAATACTTCATAACTCGTTGATACAATATATTTGTTGTTGATTCGTAATGATGTCCACAATGATTCTTGAACTGACAGAGTTTGTGATGTTACAGGTGATGTTGATTCTGACGATACTGACGGCACTGACTGTGTTGATGATGCTACGGTCCTGTTGATGCTGTTGGTAAAACAATTCTAGCTTGTAAATCGTACACCATTTTCGATCAAAGTTTCTACTCTACCATCTTCGTTCACTCATCCGATTTACGGTCAGAATTAAATAATCTCTAAGATTTTGGAGATTACATAACTGCCGCAGAGATATCTCTTCAATGAAGTTTATGAATTAATACTTCATCGTTTGTTGTTGTTGATATTCCTGGATATTTACAGGGCGTATGACGTTGATGTTTGAGATACATATTATGATGTTGCGGTGTGGGATGTGGATGTTGTTGTTGGTGGTGGTGATGGTACTGTTGGTGTTGCCGATGGTGGTACTGTTTATGCTGTTGGTGCTGCTGCTGGTGTTTGTAACCTTTGCACCATATTCTCCAAAGCCACTACCCGAGCGCGAAGCTCGTTGACTTCTTCTATTACACCGGGGTGATTGTCGGTTCGGACGAGCGGATAAATAAAATCTAGAATTTGGTGTAGTATGTAATCGTGACGAGATACTCTAGAAATAAGAGAGAAAATGGTGTTTCGGATAGGTTCGCCGGTAAGTGCTTCAGGTTCTTCGCCAAGAGGGCAATGTGGTGGATGGAAGGGATCACCTTCTTCTTTTCTCCAATGATTAAGGAGGCTACGAACCCATCCCCAATTCATCCAGAATAGATGATGACTAATTGGTTGATCCATTCCGGTCACACTGCTTTCGGAACTTGAGTGGGATTCCATTTCGGAATCCGAGGGACTTGAACTAATGACGAATTCCATTTCGTACGATTGAATAAAGAATTTTTCGATATGAAATGATTTTCCGGCTATCGGGTGGTATTCTAATTATATAGAGCAAAAGGTTTCATAGATTACGGAGGAATTTACGGAATATGTCAGGCAAAGTTTACTGTAACAGATACGCTAAGATATGAATTAGCAGATACGCTAAGATATGAATTTTGTCTATACACTATTCATGCAATCAATGCAATAAGATGTGTCTAGACTAAGAATGATAAGCATGTAATTTCCGACAAAAATGATGAGCAAAACTTTTGAAATGCAGACACGGTCGAAGTCCAGACTCACTAATGCATCCTAACGACTATCAGTTAGACACACTAATGCAGACCTGGTTCGCTAAGACCACCGCTCTGATACCAACTGAAATGACCCGTTCATATACATTATAAACGATTCACAATAGTTGATTACATTGCGAGGTATTTGACCTCTATATGATACATTTTACAAACATTGCATTCGTTTTTAAAAGACAAAATTTCTTTACATCGAAAATTGACAGGCATGCATACCATTTCATAATATCCACTATCCAACTATAAATTGATTTAATAATAATCTTTGATGAACTCAATGACTCGAATGCAACGTTCTTCGAAATATGCTATGAAAGACTCCAAGTAATATCTTTAAAATGAGCAAATGCACAGCGGAAGATTTCTTTAACACCTGAGAATAAACATGCTTTAAAGTGTCAACCAAAAGGTTGGTGAGTTCATTAGTTTATCATAATCATTTATTTCCATCATTTTAATAGACCACAAGAATTTCATTTCCAGTTCTCATAAATATACGTCCCATGCATAGAGACAAAAATAATCATTCATATGGTGAACACCTGGTAACCGACATTAACTAGATACATATAAGAATATCCCCTATCATTCCGGGATCCTCCTTCGGACATGATATAAATTTCGAAGTACTAAAGCATCCGGTACTTTGGATGGGGTTTGTTAGGCCCAATAGATCTATCTTTAGGATTCGCGTCAATTAGGGTGTCTGTTCCCTAATTCTTAGATTACCAGACTTTAATAAAAAGGGGCATATTCGATTTCAATAATTCAACCATAGAATGTAGTTTCAATTACTTGTGTCTATTTCGTCAAACATTTATAAAAACAGCGCATGTATTCTCAGTCCCAAAAATATATATTGCAAAAGCATTTAAAAAGGGAGCAAATGAAACTCACCATACTGTATTTTGTAGTAAAAATACATATAACGTCATTGAACAAGTGCAAGGTTGGCCTCGGATTCACGAACCTAAATTAATTATATATAATTATGTGTTGGTCAATATTTGTCTAACAAATTAGGCCAAGTCATAGTGTACCACAATCCTAATGCTCGAGACTAATATGCAAAAGTCAATAAAAGTAAATTTGACTCAAAATAATTTCCAAAAATCTATACATGATTAATATATAGTTTAAATATCGTCGTTTTATATTTTTAAAAGATTTATTAGAGTAAATAATATAATTTATTTATTAATAAATAAAATTTATATTAAATTTATATAATATAATATACTTTTATATATATTAAGTAATAAAATTTATAGGGTTCATTTAATATCATAAAGATAATATGATAGGTATTATTAAAGTAAGTTATTACACGTAGTAAAATATGTTTGTATCACATATTTATTTGATAAAATAATATCTATAATGATAGTAAGTAAAAGTTGTATTATTTTGTAATAATAATAATTATTATAAAAATATCAATATTTATAATTACTAAGATGACATTATGATAAAACGATAATTCTAATTATGATAACTTTAATATTTACGATAATTTTTAATATTATCTTTAAAATAATAATTCTATTTAAAATAATAATAATAATGATATTTTATAGTAACAATGACATTTCTATTAAAATGATAATTTTTGTTAAAATGATAGTTTTAATACTAACGATATTTTTAATAATAATAGTAATGATAAAAATAATAAGAACGATAATTTTATCTAAATCAATATCTTATAATATTTTAATTTCATCATGATACTCTTACTAATTATTTCCTAATCATTTCGTTTAATAGCTTTTAATCGTCTTTTATATCGTGTTCATAATAATGATAATAATAGTAATCAAAATAATTAGGTGTTACAAATATTTATTTTAATTACACTAATATTAATAATGATAGTTACTATAACATTTTTAACGATAATACTAATAATTATCTTAATGATAATATAGTAATAATAATAATAACAATGACAATATCCATTTTTAAATAATGATATATATATTAATAATGATAATACTAATAATAATAATAATAATAATAATAATAATAATAATAATAATAATAATAATAATAATAATAATTGGATAATAATAATAATAATACTAATTATAACTTTAACAATAATAACAATAGTAATAATAAAAAAAATAACAATTTTTAATGATAAATCCATTTTATTGATAAAGATAATAATAATGATAATAATAAGATAAAACTAGAACGACGATAAAAACGACGATAATAATAATCATTTTTAATAAAAATATAGAAAATTCAATTGATTATAACTTTTAATCCGTTCATCGAAACCATTCGATATCTAAAGGAAAAGTCCTTAATTTTTCGCTAGCTTTCCAAGGACATGCATATCTTATACCTTATCTCAATCGCAAGTGTAACTAATTCAATATTCAATCTAACCTGTCTAAGGGCAATATCAAAAGTACAAGCATGCATAATCCTAAATACTCGAGCACTAGTCAGGAATACACTATTAGTATGTAAAAGTTAAATTATGAGTACTCACGTATCAATATTGAGATTCAATATTGCAGGAAAGGTACGTAGACGCAACGGAAATGATAAACACTATATTGACCTCACGAGCATACCCATGAACCATACTCAATCACCTCCATAGCTATAACCCATAATTTCCTTAATCCTATCCTACTCGAAAAACAATTTCGAAATCACTCGGACAGCACTCCGTCGTAATATTTTATGTATACTAATAATATCTTGAAATAATATGGAGTAAATATATATATGTAAATCGATTGAGAGAGTTTAGAGAAAAATATTTTCAAGTTTCTATGAAATAATGAAACCTATTGAATTCTATTTATAATAGATTTTTGAATTATTAAAGTGAATTATTAAAGTATGAATTATTAAAGTGAATTATTAAAGTATGAATTATTAAAGTATGAATTATTAAAGTAAATTATTAAAGTATGAATTATTAAAGTGAATTATTAAAGTATGAATTATTAAAGTGAATTATTAAAGTTAAAGTAAGTAAAAATAAAGTAAAGGTAAAGTTTAAGTATAGTAAAAGTATAAAACTATGTACGTATAATACGCGTATAAATATATATAATATTAATTTAAATTGTTATATATATTTAATAAAATAAAATATAAATATCGTTATCTTTATCATACTAGTTAAGTAATGAGTTGTCAAAAGTGGTTCTAGATATTTATAAAAGTTATATACGTTTTAATAATAAAGTTCTTTTTAAACTGAAAACGTTTTTGTACGTTTGAAACTAAATAGATTAATCGAGTCTTTATGAGATTCAATCTTCCACTATCCTTTGTCTAGTTCTCAATGATTGACAATTTGTTCTTATTTATAAATCACTTTACCATTTTCCAAATATTGTTAAAACGGAAAGATTTCTCAAATCAACGTGGGCCTTTCAACAGAGACTTGTAATCATAATTCAATATATCTGATAATTCAATCATTTGATCTTATCTTCTAATTCCATTGATAAATATTTTGAAACAGATACAATCATATAAAGTATTTAATCTAATATTTTGTTTACGTTTCAAGTTATAATATATATACACATATACATATATAATCATATTCGTTTAATGGTTCGTGAATCGTTGGAACATGGTCGAGGTTGAATGAATGTATGAACATAGTTTAAAATTCTTGCAATTTAACTTAACAAATATTGCTTATCGTGTCGGAAACATATAAAGATTAAAGTTTAAATTTGGTTGGAAATTTCCGGGTTGTCACAGGTGAGTTGGTGAAAATGGCTGGGAAACGGGTCCATAAGTCGGTGTGCGGACAGATCTTTCGGAGTAGTATTCCTCGGACTCGTCGTCGGAGATGATGATCGAGCTAAAGCGAGACATCCTAGAAGACACGAAAGAACTAAGTTAGGCAAGTTCTAAGGAAGACGCAAAAGCACGAATTAAAATGTAAAGGAAAGTACTTAAAAATCGAGGCAGGAAAGGTTATAGACCTATGGATTACTAAGGCACCCTAACTAACACATAAGGCACACATAATATGCAATCCTGGTTCTCTATAACAACCTGGCTCTGATACCACTCTGTCATACCCCCAAATAGGGCCGGGGAAATATGACTTCACAATATCACAACGCAAGTATGTAAAAACGAGAACGACTCTATATGAGACGTTTTAACTGATAACCAATGTATTAAAGCAGCGGAAAGTATTAAGTCATTACAATTGTAAACTTTAATGTTTTAATGCAATAGTATAAATGTATAAATGCGGACTCCAGAAGCAGCAAAGTACAAATAGCAAATAATCTTTAGCAATCATCACCTGAGACAAAACATGCGTAAAGTGTCAACCAAAAATGGTTGAGTGAACAACATAGGTTTATCAATAATAACCAAGTTTTTAGACCACAAGATTTAATTATAAAGTTTAATCAGTTCGGTAGTAGTGCTGGTGTATATGATATCGATACTAACCGTAAGTTACCCTAAACACATCACGTTCGTGTCGTGCATCATTATTATGTATCTATTGATCAATGGTCATCCGGATAGAGACATCACCCTCAATAGCGCTATTCACAATAACTAAGCTTGCTTTATACATAGCAATTAACGATATCATGGTAGGGATTTAGCATAAATCAAAGCATGTTAGCAACAGTTTGAACTAATCAGAATAAAGTTTGAGTACTCGTGTCTAAGCGTAAAACAGTTTGAAAAGCAAGCATGTGTCTCACCCTAAAGTTCAAAATAAGTATATAAAGAAAGTTAAAAATTGGGGCTATGAAGTTCACCTTAATAGCAGATAGATATTCCACTCAAGTTATATGATCGAAGTGTTGAACACAGAGATCTTAACCTAGAGATATTTTGTTCGATTAGTTAATGTCTAATAGACATAAAGTTTGTTTATTAATATAGCAAACTATATTAACAGTGACCGTTTTCGAGAAAAGTTGTATTAATATAAGTGATGATATACTTAGTATACTTAAGTGTTACTATATAGGTAAGTGTATAGGTTATACTAATATTAGTATTATTATTTACTTTAATCAATTACTATGTATATCTATCATTATATGTTACATCTATAAATATACCTCTATGTGATACATACATATACATATATTCTTTATTATTATTATACATGTATGTATTCATAACTATATGGTATATACATATTAGGTGTAGGTGTTACATATACATAAGTGTAAGATGATACACATACATATACTTATTACTTTTCTTATTATATTTACTAATCTTATGTAACTTACATAATACACATTCATATATACATACACACGTACATATTCATACATATAGACACATACATATACACGTATGCATATATTTACATATACACATACACATATACATACAGTGTATACATGCACATACGTACATATGCATGCATGCATGTACATTCTTTATTATTACTTATTAATTTTCCCTCATGCACATAAAATCATACCTTATTCATAAACCATAATCTTAATATTCATACCTAACTCATCTTTATAATCTATATCATAATCATTATTATTTACCATTCAACCATTATTATTAGCTACTTATTAACCAAAACCCTAATCATAATAACCTTATCATAATTTATAATCTAACTCATGATCATCAACTTCCTCTTATTATTATCTAGCTTATCAACCAAAACACTTTTTAATTTTTACAATCTTATTAGTCATAACCTTCACCTACATAAAATCATAATCATAATCATTATCTTTATCCACATTAATAATCTTCTAATATCATCATCTTCATACACAATATTCATGATCTTACTTATTCTCATTAACTAGTTCATAGCATTATAATCCTACTTAGCATATTCATTAACCCTAACCTTATTAATCATTAACATAAAATCATAATCTCTAATTAATCTATATTCATAATCATACTCCTCTTATCTTTTAACCTTATTACATACATAAATATATTCACTAACACACCATTATTATCATTATCCATTAAATTAATCTTATTAACATAATCAATTCATATTCAACATCTTCTAATCAATTACTAATCTTGTTTCTTATCAATTATTAACACAATCTTTTATGCACAATATATATGATCCTACATCATTCATACTTGTTTACATTAACTAGTTTATAAATCAATAACCCTAATCTTTTATTATAGTGATTCATTTATTTAACTAGCTTATTAATCATAAAACTTAATAACAACTTAAGAGATTAAAGTAGAATTGAACTAAGGTTCTAGATATACCTTTGAGGATTATGATCAAGAATGATGATGAATAAAAATTGAATCAGAAACAGAAATCCAGCTGCCAATTTTGACCCAAAACATATGGGTTTTCCTTGGGTCACGATCACAGCAGAAAACTGCAGCAAGTCATGATCCAATACAGCTGATTTTTGGGTCCTTTTGTTCGACAGAAAACAGTAAGCATAGCAGCAGAAAAATTTGATTAATCAAGGGACTGTTTTGCAGGTGGTTCTAGTCGATTGAAAACAGCAAGACAGGCTGCTTGTTGTCAACTGCAAAAGGGTGTTTTTGGTGGTTTTTAGTCGACAGCAAAGAGGGAAACAGGAGGGTGTTTTGGTCGACAGAAAAGGCTGAAAAGAGGCTGAAGGTATCGACTGGTTTGGAGGGAAAAATACTGGAGTATTAGTCGACTGGAATTGAGGGAAAGCAGGAGATCTAATCGACTAATTTGCTGCTGGTTTTGTGGTGAATATCTTGGAAATCTTGAGGCCTTTTATAGTTTAGTTTAGTTTCCTAATTCCACTAGCTTACTTGGTGATCAAGAACTTAAAGTTAGAGTTTGGCTAGGATTGTGTATGCTTAAGAATCAAGTTAATTTTCTCTTAGTCCTCTAAACAGCCGATTGTATAAGATACATGTATTTTATTTCCCTTTTTAAGGCATTATTATTTATTCAAGTATTTTATATATATATTTTTTTATTATTATTATTAATTTTATTAATATTAGGGTTACATTTTAATTAAATACATTTTATTTATTTATTTATCCCTAACATTTTTAGTTTTAATTATTTCCAATTAGTTGGAATTAATTCTTAAAGGTTATATCATATAGATTTTAATAATACATATAGTTTCATAATATAAGAACACAGAAAATACATAAACTTTATATTAACGGAAATATTGATCAAAAATTACTATTTAATCAAAGGTTATTAAACAAAGTTTACGAGTACAAGCAGTCTTAATAATGGAACAGATAGAACAGAAATGAAAAATTGAGGGTCGTCATAATTATATAAATAGATACGATTATATATGTATATATATACATATATATATATTAATTTGAAAACGTTAACAAAGTATTAGATGTATAATACTTTACATAAATGTTTTTGTTTCAATATATGTTAATATATTTATCGATGTGATTAAAATATCAAATGATTGATTTATCAGATGCATTGTATGATTACGAAACTCTGTTGAAAGGTCCACTTTGATTTAAGAAACCTTTCCTTTTTAACGGTATCCGAAAATAATGATAAAGTGATCTACAAGTGAGAACAAGTTGTCAATTATCGAGAATTAGACAAAAGTTAGTGGAGATTCTTAATTAACCTTTAACGTGTGCTTTACACTATATTTTTCTTCATGTCTTTTGATAGGTTAATATTTTAGCTTTCATAATATTTGATCGTGTAGAAGAAATAATTGGGATAAGGTTCGTCGACTAGATAAATCCATTTGACATGTTACATTAGGATAATTTCATATGTTTGATTATCCTTTAGACTTGACCCTACGATTCATGATTAAACTGTAGGTTAAAAACTTGAAACCTGTTATGATTCATATATGATTTTATTTTCTTAAACGAAAACGTTTTTCGATATAATACACTTTTATTATTAAGAACGTATTATGACATAACAACTTCTAACCTTTATAATGAAATGATTTTGAATATAAAATAATTTGGTTATTAAGATGTTTTTATGAACGTTTGTATATAAATGAATTATATCAATTTTAAACTTTAAAATACAAATGTTACGAAATAATATTTCTTAATATTTAAACGATTTCAAAATATATAAGTTTTGAATATCATTAGTTTTGAAAAACTATATATTATATTGTTAAATAAATATTTCAAATTTATATTTCTAAATGAAAATATAAATATATATATATATATTTTAACTTAGTCATAAAACGTTTTGATAACATATTTATACAACGAGACGATGATTTATAGAAGCAAATGACCAAAACACTCAAATGCATAAGTTACACCTCGTGTAATATAGTTTACTAATGATTTAAGTCTATATTTTGATAAGGGTACGAGCCACTAAACATAAAGTGCTAGTTTTCTAAGCGTACGAAAATGAGTTCGAGAAACCGGAAACGGGACATAAGTCGAATGACAACGTACGAGTCATTGGAACTAAAATTACAATTTAACTATGCACGTAAATATAATATTATATTTAATTAATTATATAAATTATATATATATATATATATATACATATATATATATATATATATATATATATACAAAACTGTCGGCAGCCATTAATCATTGAGTGGTGAGCTGGAACTGGGAGTGCCGCAATCACTGTACATTTGGACACAGTTCCTCCGCAATCGCGGAGTTGTGGCTCACCAAACGGGGCTATAAAGCTCGAGCACTTCTGCGATTCATTTCACAAAAATATTACTCTGTATAATTATTATATTTATTATTATTATTATTATTATTATTATTATTATTATTATTATTATTATTATTATTAATCCTAATATTATTATTAGTAGTATTAGTATTAGTATACATAAAATACTACGACGAGGTCATGAGTGCATTATTTTCAAAACGGATTTTACGAGCGTGATAAAGCTAAGCAAATTATGGGTTATAGCTATGGAGGTCATGGGTATGATTCGGGGGTATGCTCGTGAGGTCAACCTAGTGTTTATCTTCTCTGTCACGTCTACGTACTTTCCTGCAGTATTGAATCTCATTATTGATACGTGAGCACTCGTAACTTAACTTTTACATATTAATAGTGTATCCCTGACTAGTGCTCGAGTATATAGGATTATGCATGCTTGTACGTTTGATATTATTGTTAGATAGGTTATGTTGAATCCTGAATTAGGTACATATGCCACTAGGATAAGGTATAGGATATGCATGTCGTTGGAAAGCTGGCGAAAAATTAATAACTTTTCATTTAGAACTCGTGTGATTTCGATGAATGGATTAGAAGTTATAATCAACTAAATTTTGGTATTATTGTTAAAATGATTATTATTACTATCGTCGTTATTATAGTCGTTATTATTATTATTACCTAATAATAATAATAATAATAATTATTAATATTATCATTATTTAAAAATTGTTATTGTTATTATTATTATTATTGTTATTATTATCATTAAAATAGTTATTAGTATTATCATTAATATTATCATAATATTTATTATTATTAGTATTATTGTAATTAAAACTAATATTAGTAACATCTAATTATTTTGATTACTACTATTATCATTATTATGAACGCGATATAAAGGACGACAAAAAGCTATTAACAAATTGATTAGGAAATATTGAGTATAATTATCATGATGAAATAAAAATCTTGTAAGTTATTGATTTGAATAAAAATATAGTTTTCATTATTTTTATCATTATTATTATTAAAAGTATTATTAATATTAAAACTATCATTTTTACAAAAATTATAGGAATATCATTGTTAATGTAAAATATCATTATTATTATCATTTTAGTATTATTATTAATAAAAATTATCATTTTATCATAATATCATTTTTAGTAAATATAAATATTGTTATTATTATTAGTAGAATAATAATAATTATTATTACAAAATAATACAACTTTTATTTACTATTGTTAATATCGATATTATTTTATCAAATAAATATGTGATACAAAGATATTTTACTACGTATAATATAATTACATTAATAATACCTATCATATTATTTTTATGATATTAAATGAACTTTATAAATGTTATTACTTAAGATATATAAAAGTATATTTTTATTATATAAATTTTAAATATAAAATTTTATTTAATAATAAATGAATTATATTATTACTCTAATAAAATTTGTTAAAAATATTTAAATATATAACACGACTATATTTAAGTTATATAATAATCATGTATAGATTTTGGAAGTCATTTTGGGTCAAATTGACTTTTGTTGACTTTTGCATATTAGACTCGAGCATTAGGATTGTGATACACTACGGTTTAACCTAAATTGTTAGACAAATATTGACCAACATATAAATATATATAATTAATATTGGTTCGTGAATCCGAGGCCACGTCATATGTATTTTTACTACGAAATACAGTATTGTGAGTTTCATTTCCTCCCTTTTTAAATGCTTTTGCAATATATATTTTTGGGACTGAGAATACATGCACTGCTTTTATAAATGTTTTACGAAATAGACACAAGTAATCGAAAACTACATTCTATGGCTGGATTATTAAACCGAATATGCCCCTTTTTAGTCTGGTAATCTAAGAATTAGGGAACAGACACCCTAATTGACGCGAATCCTAAAGATAGATCTATTGGGCTCAACAAGCCCCATCCAAAGTACCGGATGCTTTAGTACTTCGAATTTATCATGTTCGAAGGGAGTCCCGGAATGATGGGGATATTCTATATGCATCTTGTTAAGGTCGGTTACCAGGTTTTCACCATATGAATGATTTTTATCTCTATGCAGTTTGCGAAATACCTGATATGAGATATATGTTTATGGAAAAAAAAATAAAATCTTGTGGTCTATTAAAATTATGGAAATGATTGATTATGATAAACTAATAAACTCACCATCCTTTTGGTTGACATTTTAAAGCATGTTTATTCTCAGGATTGAAAGAAATCTTCTGCTGTGCATTTGCTCAATTTAAAGATATTACTTAGAGTCATTCATGGCATATTTCAAAAGATGTTGCATTCAAGTCGTTGAGTTCAGTAAAGATTATGATTAAGTAAATGACAGATTAGATTATTTATAGTTGGATATTATGAAATGGTATGCATGCCTGTCAACTTTCGATGTAATGAAAGTTTGTCTTTTAAAACGAATGCAATGTTTGTAAAATGTATCATATAGAGGTCAAATACCTCGCAATGTAATCATATGTTATTGTATTCTTTCTTATGGATTAGGACGGGTCTTTATACCTCCATCTCAACTTTCTTGTTTTGATACACAATATAATTATATATGAACTGTTTTTAATCTGTTTCCTTCTTTATAGACTAACAACCCGATTTTCATCCTCATGATCAAACATCTCGACCCAATTGGAAACAATACACGGCCCACTAGCGTTTTCACAAGCCCAACATAATAATAATTGGATCTTAACCCATTAAGAACCAAAACCATGAGATTTTAAGTGGGTTTAGGTCTGGGAATCTTCAATCTTTAATAGGAGTTTTAAACAACAAAAATATATACTCGTTTAAATGGTTTTGACAAATCCTTAGCCGTCTTAATTTAATCACAAGTGGGGTTATTATATGTTGGCCATACAATTTTAAACCGTCCCACATGCAACCAACTCGACCTCTTTTGGTTTTTAATTCCCTCATGGCCCACCCTCTAATCTTTAACCTTCTTGTTTAATTGCAACCGACCCAATCTTTGTGAATGGCATATTCTATCTGTATGCATAACCTTAAACGGCTTATCATCTTTCTTATAAGTATACAGTAGCAGTAGCAGAAATATCGATAGCAAGGTTCGAGAATTAAAACAGAAACATAATATAGCAGCGGTAAACAGCAACAATTCGGTTCAAGCATAGTAGCAGACTTTACAGGCTGTTTGTGTTCGTAGGAAAACAGGAGAGAAACTGGGTTTGTGGTGGTGTTTAAGTGGTGTTAGGTTGTGATAATGATTCAGAAAGAAAAGAAAAATAAATACACAATGGGTTAATTACAAGGTGACGGTTTGTGGTGTTTGATGATAGTTGAAGGTGGGTTGATCGAATATGAAGCCATAGTAGTAGTAGTTATTTGGGTTTCGATCAAAATAGCAACCGGTGCAGAAGGTTGTGTTCAAATGATAAGTTGAATGTAAAACATAAAAACATAGAATTATAAGGTGGTTTGATGGTCTGTGGTATGAGTGGCAAACAGAAAGAAAGAGGAGAAAAATATGGTTGTTCTTGCAAGAATAGGAGATAGAGAGTGAGAGGTTGAAATGGCGGTTAGTGGTGATTTTCGATGATGGGTTGTAACAGAAAAAAATGTCACGATGGTTGGTGAAAGGTGGTTGGCTTGTTGTGGTTTCTCACGATAAAAACATAAGAAGAAAGACAGCATAGTTATGGTAGTTTGGTTTGTGAATGAGGTGGTGAACATGGTGGTAGTGATGAAAATTTGAACAAGAGGTGTTAAGTGAGTTTCGATATTGGGTTCTCGGATGTGCACAAATCACAAGTAGGTTTAATTGTTTGAGGTAATGATTGGTGGCGTGGTGGTTCTAAATAGGAAACAAACACAGTAGTACAAGATAGTAAAGTGCTGGTTTGTGGTGGTAAAAGGTGGTGGTCATATGGGTGGTTTCAAAGTGGTCGTTGGTGTGGGTTTGGATGGTGGCCATCGATTTTAAAGTGGTGATGTTAAAACTAGACATGTGAGGGTTTACGGTGATGATGTTTTAATGTGGTTGTTCAAATAAGTATGACTGCAGTAACCATAACAATCAACCGAAACTCGATGGGTTTCATGTGGAGTGGGTTTTATGAACCGAAGGTGGTAGTGATTCATGGTGTTTCGTGGATGTTGGTAACTGGGTTCACGAAGAGAACAGAAATAGTAGAAGTAAGAGTGATTGTTTTCGGTTTACACATAAACAAATAAAAATGCAAGTAACAAAGGTGTTCGGTATGGGTTTGTTCGAACCAGAAGCTTAATTAAAAGATGGTTCGGTGTTGGTTCTAATGGTGGGTTGGTGTTTAACAGTTTAGGGTGGCGGCCTTCAAAGTGGTCTCGGTCGTGGTGTTGGAGAAGGTGGTTGTGAGAAAACAAGAAAGAGATGACAACATTCTCCCTTCTCTATCTGTATATGCTTGTTATGTATATATATATAAAATATGAATCAAGTGTCAGTGGAATGGATTGAAAAGGCAACAGTGAGTATCAATTAAGTTCCAATTAGGCACAGTAGGTGTCTTCCTTTAGTTCACGGATATGTGATAGGCAAAATTTAGAATAGAATATATATAATGTAACAATACTATTATTAATATAATAATAATTATAATATAATTTAAAATATAAACTTGTGATTAAGTTAGCCGTCATCTACTATTTCATTCACGGACTGAAATTCGTGCTCCGTTGATAAATCAATGGCGGACTAAAAGTGCGCGGAAAAATCCCAAATTTTTACAATAATTATATTTATTTATTTTAGTCATTAGGGTATAAAATTCGGTTATTAACTATTAAATAAAAATCACATCACTGTCCGTGCTCAATTCTAGGTAAAATATGAAAAGTGTTAAAATTTAACAATTAGCTCATAAATACATTGTTAATAAGCCTAAAAATTATATAACTCATTTTTGAATCACCGTTTATTTTAAAATCATATAAGTTTGAATTTTAACTTGGTTAATATCAATCGGAACATCAAACGAGTATTACAATTATTTAATATTTATTTTTAATATACTTTTATTTATATATAGGTATGTTTTTAAATAATAATTATTATAATATCATATTTCATAACAACAACATTTAATATTTCAAATTATACTTCCAATTATTATTTATATATACACACATATCTATTTACAAATAGTTGTTCGTGAATCGTCGGGAACCGTCGAAGGGTAATTGAGAACAGTTCAAAAATTTTGAGACTCAACCTAACAGACTTTGCTTATCGTGTCAGAATTATGAAATTGTATCGAGAGTTAGGTTTAAAATTAGTCGAAATTTTCGTTAAAGAAATTTCATCCCGAAATTTGATCGAGGTCGTCATGGCTAACAATAAAAATATTTTCATGACAAATATGAGTTGATAAATAGAGTTTTATCATTATTGATTAATATAGATAAAACGATTCGATTATGTGAAGCGTACGAGTGGAACTGTCACAAAAGATTGAGATAGAGATTTAACTTTTGATGTAGTCACGGTGGATTTTCGGAATTCAAGGGATTTAAAGAAAACCTTCGAAATCTATATAAGATATGATTCTTCGGTAATTGAGGAAATTAGGATCTCTTTAATTAAATGCGATGATCTGCCTCGATTGATCTGTCGGATGTTTCCATTATAAATTTACCTCTTCCGTTTTATTATTCTCACCATTCCTATACTTTCTTCCTTAATCCATACTTCTAAATATTGTAAAAATGCTTAATCCAGTACTGATCCTTGTCCTTCTTCTGACAATCGCTTCTGTCTTCCTCCTTTTTCATCTACCACCGGAGGAATCTGTTAACTTCTACTATTACCTTGGGGTTATAGTGTTCTTAATTCTCCCGTGTATTTATATTTCTATACGTATTGATATACACGGTTTGTAATTTATGTGCTGTTGTCGGGCTTTATATTTTCCCTTATATGTCGGATCTTCATGCCTTTGTTTTCTCTTCTCGAATTCAAGTGAAGAAAGTAATGGTCCAGAATTCGTAGGTATGAAGTTTCGAATGATTATAATATATTAAACAGAAAGGAAAGGTAATAGCACGATTTGATTTGTCGAATTACCAGAAGTTATGGAAAAGACAGAACCATCAAGAAAATATTTTCTTGATATGTTTAGAGGCTAAGTAGAATGAAAGAGTTATGTAACATGGCACATGATGAGGGTAAGATCTGTGAACCATCATCATGTTTCATTAGAAATTTCAACATGACTTACTGTAATATAACCACGTTGGCCTGACGTCATTATATTATACTAATATATGCTTCACTTCCCAACACTTCTCCAGAAATCATTCATAATTTAAACTCGAATTTTAAAGAACTTTAGAAACTAAATTAGTTTCCTTTATGATGTAACACAGATAGCACGAAGAGATAAATAATTTTGGACAAGAATATTTATGAAGATATCCTCAGAAATATCGAAGATATTTATGATGATATTTTCAGAATTTCTAAGATCGAAGGTTGATGAAGAAAGATTTTCCACAAGATTTAACATGAGTACGGAGCAAGATATTCTCTAAAGATTTCATCGGATACAGAATTATCTGGATTCTTTGAATATAGGGTTTGGTTCTTGTATTTGTCCTTAATCTCCTTCATGGTTTGCTCAATCTGTTTTTCAGTACCAAATTTTATATCGAGCGTTCACAATGCTCTATTCTTTATCGTCAAACTTTTGGCCATTCAGACCATCTACAATTTTTCTGTTTCCTCTGCATTTAATGCTACTATCTATGAATTATCGGTTATCAATCCGAGGTGTTTTAAGAGAATTTTGTTTTTAGATGATTAAACGCTGATTATAATCGTCAAGATACAAAGGATGTTTAAGATGAAATCAAGATACAAAGAATGTTTAAGATGAAATCAAGATATAAAGGATGTTTAAGATGAAATCAAGTGGCAAACTTGAAGAATTATTTAACTGTAGTAGATGTAACTTATTAATGATAATTTAAGTCAAAAGGTTGTAATTAATATTTCCTACTCTTTTAATACTTTTTAATTGTCCAAAGTTAGTAGTCCAATGTTAGTAGTCCAATAGTCCCATAGTCCACTAGTCCAATATATAATCTAGGAATTTTAAATATGTAAGATTAGAAGATGTTGAAGAAATTTTACGTAATTAATTAATTGGTTACTAATCAATTTTATTCTATTCATTATTTTCTCTATTATGCCACTTGTCAAATCTTGACTTGAATTCTGATCAGTCAAAATCCGAATATGAAATTGAGTTTGAATGAAAATAGTTGCTCTTTGGTAAACGGGTACGTATATGTGTGGATTTGAGCAGTATTGTTAATGACTGTTGAATCGAAATTGAAAAATGTATAGTGTAACTTATTAATGTGAAATATAAATATTCCTCAGGTATTACCTACCCGTTAAAATATTTTCACCATTAACAGTTTGTACAAAAGAATTTTTAATTACAATCTTTATGAAAATATACTTACATATATATTTTCATCAGATGTAATCATGAATTTAATGAGTAGATATAATATTAAACTCATTTAATTTATGGTTAGAACTAGAGTACATAATCTCTAAAACATTAGAGATTACATAATCGCCATGTCGAACGAAGATAAATGAGGTAGAACGATACGTAGAACGAAGATCATACTCGAAGTATAGATTGTGATGTTGAGGCATGTGATGTTGAAACTTGGGTTGTTGGTGGTACTATTGGTGCTGTTGATGTTGCGGAAGCTGGTAAGTTTTGCACCATATTCTCCAAATTGATTACTCGAGCGTGAAGCTCGTTGACTTCTTCTATTATTCCGAGATGATTGTTGGTCGGAATGAGCGGATGAATAAGGTTTAGAATTGTAGATATTATGTAATCGTTGTGAGCTATCTGGGAATGAGGGTGGAAATGGTGTTTCAGACTGGTTTACCGGTAAGTGCTTCAGGTTCTTCGCCAAGAGGTGAATTCGGTTGGTGGAAAGGATCTCCTTCTTCGCATTTCCATTGATTAAGTAGACTACGAACCCATCCCCAATTCATCCAGAATTGATGATGGCTAATTGGTTGATCCATTCCGGTTACACTGCTATCGGAGCTCGAGTGGAAATCCATATTAAAATAGTTGTCAGAATCTGAGGAACCTGAACTAGTAGCGAGTTTCATCTTGCACAGTCAGATAAAGTATTTTCGATAGGAAATAGATTATAGGATTTAGTTTGGTATGCTTCAATACATAATTTACATATGTATATACAATACCAAAATCTCATAAGTCACGGAGGAATCTTCGGAAGCTGTCAGACAAAGTTTATAGTAACAGATATGCTAAGATATGAATTTATCTATACACTATCTACGCAATAAGTGCAGGAAGACGTGTCTTGACTTAGGAATGATAAGCAGGAAATTTTTCACTAGGAATGATAAACAAAACTTATAATATGCAGCTAAGGTCGAATTCCAGACTTGCTAATGCATTCTATCGACTATCAATCAGACTCACTAATGCAAGACCCGGTTCGCTAAGACCATCACTCTGATACCACATGTCATACCCCGTCCTAATCCATCTGGACGAAGTCATCAACATTTGGTCCCATTGCGAGGTACTGTCCTAAATATGCCATGAACGACTCCAAGTAATATCTCTAACATGAGCAAATGCACAGCGGAAGATTTCTTTCATACCTGAGAATAAACATGCTTTAAAGTGTCAACCAAAAGGTTGGTGAGTTCATAGGTTTATCGTAATCAATCATTTCCATAATTTTAATAGACCATAAGATTTTAATTTTTCATTTCTCATAAACATCATGCATGCATATAGCCATCTGCATAAAAATCATTCATATGGATTGAACACCTGGTAACCGACATTAACCATAATGCATAGAATATCCCCACAGACATCGACGTCTGTATAATAATAATCTCGAAGTACTAAAGCCATCCATAGACATGAATGGGGGTTGTTAGGCCCAATAGATCTATCTTTAGGATTCGCGTTAATTAGGGGCCATTTCCCTAATTCTTAGGTTACCAGAGTTGAAGGGCGATATCCGATTTTGATAATCCATCCATATAATGTAGTTTCGATTACTTGTGTCTATTTCGTCAAACATTTATAAAAGCGCATGTATTCTCAGTCCCAAAAATATATATTGCAAAAGCATTTAAAAAGGGAGCAAATGAAACTCAGGATACGATATTTTGTGGTAAAAATATGCATACGACGGAACTGAACAACGCAGGGTTGTCCTCGAATTCACGAACCTATATCAAGTATATATATATATATATATATATATATATATATATATATATATATATATATATATATATATATATATATATATATATATATATATATATATATATATATATATATATTAACACATATACTTCTACTCGAACAACTAAATTTACATATAGTTAGTGATATAATTGTTATTTTAATAAATTATATGTTTCATCAATAAGTAATTTAAATATTTCTATTTTATGTACTTTAACTATATAATTAGTATTTATTATGAAATGTTAATTTAGATATGTTATATTTATTAACTATAGTGTTATATAACTAAAAAATCATTTGAGAAAATAATATTAATAATAATAAATAGAAAGTTGTATTATTTTATAATAATAATATTAATAAATATACTTGATAATGATAATAATAATAATAGTTTTAATGATAATACTTATAATACTTATAATGATAATAATGATAATAATAGTTTTAATGATAATACTTATAATAATAATAGTTTTAATGATAATACTTATAATACTTATAATACTTATAATATAATAATAATAGTTTTAGTGATAATACTTATAATAATAATAATAATAGTTTTAATGATAATAATAATAATAGTTTTAATGATAATACTTATTATACTTATAATATACTTGATAATACTTATAATGATAATAATATTAGTAGTAATATTGATAATAATAATAATAATAGTTTTAATGATAATAATATTAATAATTTTCAAAAATAATAATAGGTATTTTTCATAAACTTAATCATACTCTTTCTTAATAATCATAATCATATCATTAACTTATTTTAAATCATAAACTTAATCCTAAAATTTATTTTTAAACCCAACCTTAACATTTTAAGAACATTAATAATAATAATAATAATAATAATAATAATAATAATAATAATAATAGTAATAGTAATAGTAATAGTAATAGTAATAGTAATAGTAATAGTAATAGTAATAGTAATAATAATAGTAATAATAATAATAATAATAATAATAATAATAATAATAATAATAATAATAATAATAATAATAATAATAATAATAATAATAATAATGAGTAATAAGTAAACTACCTCAAAGGAGTATCCCTAAAAAAAATAATGCCTCAGCTCGGGTTCAAACCCTAGACCTCTCGCTAACCAGAAAACTCCTCAGACCGTTCATCCATCTCAACTTTCTTGTTTTAATACACAATATAATTATATATGAACTGTTTTTAATCTGTTTCCATCTTTATAGACTAACATCCCGATTTTCATCCTCATGATCAAACATCTCGGCCCAATTGGAAACAATACACGGCCCACTAGCGTTTTCACAAGCCCAACATAATAATAATTGGATCTTAACCCATTAAAAACCCAAACCGTGAGATTTTAAGTGGGTTTGGGTCTGGGAATCTTCAATCTTTAATAGGAGTTTTAAACAACAAAAATATATACTCGTTTAAATGGTTTTGACAAATTCTTAGCCATTTTAATTTAATCACAAGTGGGGTTATTATATGTTGGCCATACAACTTTAAACCGTCCCACATGCAACCAACTCGACCTATTTTGGTTTTTAATTCCCTCACGGCCCACCCTCTAATCATTTAACCTTCTTGTTTAATTGCAACCGACCCAATATTTGTGAATGGCATATTCTATTGGTATGCATAACCTTAAACGGCTCATCATCTTTCTTATAAGTATACAGTAGCAGTAGCAGAAATATTGTAGTGACCCGAACTTTTCCATGTTTAGATATATTAATTGAGATTGATATTTACATGACTAAATGTTTCCAATGTGTTAAGCAATCAAACTTATTAAGACTTGATTAAATGAAATAAGTTTCATATAGACAATTGATCACCCATGTTGACCGGCGATTCACGAACGTTACAAAATTGTAAAAACTACATGTTGTGGTATATATAGACATATATATATGGTTGACATAAGATTATGATGAGTAAGTATCGCACTAAGTATATTAACAATGTGTGATATACATAAGAAATGAGATTACTAAGTTAAGAAACTCGAAATGATATATATAACAATTATCGTTATGATAACGTCTACTAAATACATATGTATCATATTAAGATATTGATACACTATATTTAACATGATAAAATGATATTAAATATATTATTAAGTGTGTTAACAATGAACTACATATGTAAAAACCAGACTACTAACCCAAGAATTACGAAACGAGACTTATATGTAACGATTATCGTTGTAACAATATTTTAATGTGTATATCATATTAAGAGATATTCATACATCATAATATCATGATAATATAATAATTTAACATCTCATTTGATATAATAAACATTGGGTTAACAACATTAATTGAGATCGTTAACTTAAAGGTTTCAAAACAACACTTACATGTAACGACTAACGAAGACTTAACGACTCCATTAGAATGTATATACATGTTGTGTTTTGATATGTATTCTTACACTTTTGAAAGACTTCAAGACACATATCAAAGTACTTCTACTTAACAAAAATGCTTACAATTACATCCTCGTTCAGTTTCATCAACAATTCTACTCGTATGCACCCGTATTCGTTCTCGTACAATATACAGCTTTTAGATGTATGTACTATTGGTATATACACTCTAATTATAAGCTCTTAGTAGACCATGTGATTCACCTGACACATGTGGGAACCATCATTTGGCAACTAGCATGAAATATCTCATAAAATTACAAAAATATTAGTAATCATTCATGACTTATTTACATGAAAACAAAATTACATATCCTTTATATCTAATCCATATACCAACGACCAAAAACACCTACAAACACTTTAATTCTTCAATTTTCTTCATCTAATTGATCTCTCTCAAGTTCCATCTTCAAGTTCTAAGTGTTCTTCATAAATTCCACAAGTATAGTTTCATAAAAATCAAGAATACTTCCAAGTTTGCAAGTCTACTTCCAAGCTTTCTAATCCATTCCAAGTAATTATCTAAGATCAAAGAACCTTTGTTATGTACAGTAGGTTATATTTCTAATTCAAGGTAATATTCATATTCAAACTTTGATTCAATTTCTACAACTATAACAATCTTATTTCGAGTGAAAATCTTACTTGAACTGTTTTCGTGTCATGATTCTGCTTCAAGAACTTACAAGCCATCCAAGGATCCTTTGAAGCTAGATCCATTTTTTTCATTTCCAGTAGTTTTATCCAGAAAACTTGAGGTAGTAATGATGTTCATAACATCATTCGATTCATACATATAAAGCTATCTTATTCGAAGGTTTAAACTTGTAATCACTAGAACATAGTTTAGTTAATTCTAAACTTGTTCACAAACAAAAGTTAATCCTTCTAACTTGACTTTTAAAATTAACTAAACACATGTTCTATATCTATATGATATGCTAACTTAATGATTTAAAACCTGGAAACACGATGAACACCATAAAATCGGATATACGCCGTCGTAGTGAAACCGGGGGCTGTTTTGGTTTGGATAATTAAAAACTATGATACACTTTGATTTAAAAGTTGTTCTTCTGGGAAAATGATTTTTCATATGAACATGAAACTATATCCAAAAATCTTGGTTAAACTCAAAGTGAAAGTATGTTTTTCAAAATGGTCATCAAGATGTCGTTCTTTCGACAGAAATGACTACCTCTTTAGTAATTGACATGTAACTTAAATTTCCGACTATAAACCTATACTTTTTCTGTTTGTATTCTTAAATTAGAGTTCAATATGAAACCATAGCAATTTGATTCACTCAAAACGGATTTAAAATGAAGAAGTTATGGGTAAAACAAGATTGGATATTTTTGATCTTTTTAGCTACGGGAAATGTTTAACAAATATATACAAATCATATCCTAGCTAACTTATATTGTATTATATATGTATTCTAATATATTATGTAATCTTGGGATACCATAGACACGTATGCAAATGTTTTGACATATAATATCGACCCATGTATATATATTATTTGGAACAACCATAGACACTCTATATGCAGTAATGTTGGAGTTAGCTATACAGGGTTGAGGTTGATTCCAAAAATATATATACTTTGAGTTGTGATCTAGCCTGAGACGTGTATACACTGGGTCGTGGATTGATTCAAGATAATATATATCAATTTATTTCTGTACATCTAACTGTGGACAACTAGTTGTAGGTTACTAACGAGGACAGCTGACTTAATACACTCAAATCTTTAAAACATAATAAAAATGGTTGTAATTATATTTTGATCATACTTTGATATATATGTACATATTTGTATAGGTTCGTGAATCGATCCGTGGCCAAGTCTTATTTCCGAGGAAGGAAATATCTGTGAAAGTGAGTTATAGTCCCACTTTTAAAATCTAATATTTTTGGGATGAGAATACATGCAGGTTTTATAAATGATTTATAAAATAGACACAAGTACGTGAAACTACATTCTATGGTTGAATTATCGAAATCGAATATGCCCCTTTTTATTAAGTCTGGTAATCTAAGAATTAGGGAACAGACACCCTAATTGACGCAAAATTTATATCATATCCGAAGGGTGTCTCGGAATGATGGGGATATTCTTATATATGCATCTTGTTAATGTCGGTTACCAGGTATTCACCATATGAATGATTTTTATCTCTATGTATGGGATGTGTATTGAAATATGAAATCTTGTTGTCTATTGTTACGATTTGATATATATAGGTTAAACCTATAACTCACCAATATTTTTGTTGACGTTTAAAGCATGTTTATTCTCAGGTGAATTCTAAGAGCTTCCGCTGTTGCATACTAAAATAAGGACAAGATTTGGAGTCCATGTTTTTATGATATTGTGTAAAAAAACTGCATTCAAGAAACATATGTCGATGTAATATATTTCTATTGTAAACCATTATGTAATGGTCATGTGTAAACAGTATATTTTAGATTATCATTATTTGATAATCTACGTAATGCTTTTAAAACCTTTATTGATAAAATAAAGTTATGGTTGTTTTAAAAATGAATGAAGTCTTTGAAAAACGTCTCATATAGATGTCAAAACCTCGCAACGAAATCAATTAATATAGAATGTTTATAATCAATATGAACGGGACATTTCAGTTGGTATTCGAGCGTTGGTCTTACAGAACTAGAAAATTTGCATTAGTGTGTCTTATCGAGTTTGTTAGGATGCATTAGTGAGTCTGGACTTCGACCGTGTTTTCTTTAAAAATGATTGCTTAACATTTTTGTTGGAAACTATATATTATTAACATGTAAATATTATGTGATATATTAATCTCTTAACATGTTTGATATTGTGTGATAGATGTCTACCTCTAGCACAAATCCCATTGAATCACCTAATAATAACGAAGAGTCGAATATATATTGGCAAGATTCACAAGTTCCCGAAGAACCGGAAGAAGAGGAAACGGAACTGGAATCGGAAGAAGAGGAACCGGAAGAAGAGGAACCAGAAGAGGAGGAACCAGATGAAGAAGAGGTTCCGGAGGGGGGAATAGTAGGAACCACAGAAAACCGGTCAAATAAAAGAAAATCCTCAACCAATGGACCAAAGTTAATAATGGTCAATGGTGTTTCCGCTAAGGAAGCAAAATATTGGGAAAATTACCAATTTTCCGATGAATCGGATCCTGATGAGGATTCCGATGATGTTATAGAAATTACCCCGACCCAATTTAATGAGGCAAAAGAAAATAATAAGGGAAAAGGCATCAAAATAGAGAAATCTGATTCCGACCCCGATGAACTTTATATGTACCGTCAACACCCGTATTTTCAATATCGTGACAATAACCCGGGAACCTCTAAACCACCAGGATTTTCTAAACCAATGTTAAAAAACGACGGCTCGTATTATAGGAACATCATATATCCCTAGAAAATTAGGAAAAAGAACCAAGTCCAAAGAAGAAGAAACCAGTGATTCAGATTAGAGGGGTGTGAGCATGTTGTGTAATAAATGTATTGTAGTGTGCTTGTACTTTTATGTTCTATGTAAAAAGTGCTTGTATTGTTTGTTATTACGAATCTAATCCTTGTCTATTTTACAGTATAAAAACAAAATGGACGTTAAGGGTAGACAACCGAATATTTTAGAAGACCTACCAGAGGATATGATTGAGGAAATCTTGTCTAGAGTCGGTCAGAATTCATCAGCACATTTAGTTATGGCAAAATTAACTTGTCAAACATTTCAAAGACTTTCCAGAAATGCCTTAGTTTATAAAAGGCTTTCCTTTGATAGGTGGGGTATATCACATTGGGGAGACTTTAAGTTACGCTGTGTTTTCTTTAAAGCGTTAAATGCGGGGAACCTAAATGCAATTTTACGCTACGGGTTAAGAACCTATTTTGACTCAACATATCCTAACATAGGATTTCATGAATTAGAAAGAGCTTCTAACATGCAACATAAAGAAGCATGTTATGCTTACGGGTTAGTGATGTTCGCTTCTTACCAAAGTGTCACGACCCGAAAATTTTCGACTAATTTTGAACCAAACTCTCGATACGATATTGTATTTTGACACGATAAGCAAAGTCTGTAATATAGAATCTCAAAAATTTTGAACTGTTTCATAAATTCAATTGACCTTCGACCATTCCCGACAATTCACGAACTATTTATAAATAGATATGTATATAGTTAAATAAATAAATATATATATATAATTTGAAATATAATTTAAAATAAAATATGTTGTAATAAAAACTATTATATATATATATATATATATATATATATATATATATATACATACACTACCTGTAACTATATATTAAAGTATTTGTTTAAAAATATATAGTAAATGTATCTATTTACATAATAAAAACTTGTAAATTAAAATGTAATTATACATATAGTATTTAGAGATATGTAAACTATATTTTACAAATTTTGATTCATTATTTAGAAATACTCATTTTATTTCTTAACGGAGTTAATAACGAATATTTATATTAATACACGTATATATATATATATATATATATATATATATATATATATATATATATATAAATTCAATACATAATTATCTATATAAATATTATAATATAAGTAATTTATAAAATATTATATATAGAAATTGATAATATTTCATTCCATGTAAATCATTATGTGTTAATATTAATTCTTTATATGAATGTTATTAATATTATCATCATTAATAATTATTATTAATATTATTATCAATATAATTATTAATATTATTAGTAATATCCTTATCACTAAAATTATTAAAATAATTATAATACAACTTATTATTATTAATATTAAGATTATTATTTGTTAATGTTAACATATCTATAATTATTATTTATTATTATATTTATTATTATTATTATTATTATTATTATTATTATTATTATTATTATTATTATTATTATTATTATTATTATTATTATTATTATTATTATTATTATTATTATAAGTATCAACCTGTTAGATATCGCAATCATTTTTCCTTTATAATTATCCCGTGATTTTTGTGTCGACAAACAATATACATAAACTGTGCCTGATTAGAGATTACTGTGTAAAAAGGAATTCTATGTCACTGATTGTTATTATTCCAATCAGTGTTACGTAGTATTATATTGCTATTACTACATATCTATATATCTATATATGTACAAGAGCATCTAAATGACTATATCACAAAAACCACAACTCCTTTCTTCTTCCTTCTACTACTCGACACAAACAACAAGTTTCTTTTCTCTTCAATTAACCACCACCTAAACACTTAAAACCACCATGAAAACCACCATAAGACCGCCATCTTCTACCAACCAAACACCCATCAAACCCGTATAGAACACCACCCTAAACAGCCATCAAATATCACCTTCACCACCCAAGAAAAACCTGCCACCAACTGCTACTATATTCTGTTTTCTATTCGGTTTAAATACCACCATGAACTCTCACCTTCGCAACCCACCACCAACAAATCGTACGTAACTGTAGATGCTATATTTGTTGTTCCTGCTACTCCTGCTACAGCAGCTATACAACTGCTTTTCTGTTTAAAAACTGAACCCAAACACCACCAACATCGTGTGTGTCTCTGCTACTCGTTATTATTTTTTTTTCTTTCTGTTTCTATCTATTTTGATCATGAACCGCTATCCATATCACCACCTTGATCATCATCATGAAAACATCACCCTAATCAAAACCCTCACCATCGAACACACCTTTCACCATGTTAAACCCACTTGCAAACCCCACCATGAACCCTCAAAAAGTGCTCCTAGTACTTGATATCGTTGCTGTATACCTGCTGCTATCATGGTCATATTTTTTTTATATTTCTCGCTGTTATGCCTGCTGTTTATTTCTGTTTGGTTCGCAGAAAACACAACCCACTTTTGCTTCGATGCTAATTATTGAGTGTTGCAACTACCCACCTTTGTGTTTTACCTTTTGTGGCCGACAAACACTAGGCATATAACAATCCAAATAGAATTATTTAAAAATGTTAGCGGGTCCTATTTATCTATCAACATCCCATGAGATAGTAATTAAGCCGTAAACCTTAATATTTTGATATTGGGCTTGTAAAAATGTTGAGTTTATGAGAATGCTTTTAGGCCGAGTCCCATTTAGACTATTGGGCCGTGTTTCATCTTGTGTTCCTGTTGGGTCATGAAATATATTGGGCCGAGATTGTATTTTCTCTGTTGGGCCGAAGATGGGCTAGAGTTATAGAGTGGTGCTGTGATGTAAACAAGGATGTCGATATGATTGTTGATTGTGGTGATGTATGTATCATGTTAATGGTATACGGTATATATGAGTCACTAAGTTGTGATGAAGATATAATCATTAAAGGAAATGATGAACGCGATGATAATAATACGATAATATGATAATATGATAATAAGGATGATGATTATGAATATCATTATGAATATGATTATAATTATGATCATAATTGTAATCAATGATGATGATAATAAATAACGATTATGAACTTTTGAAGAAGATGGAGAAAAAAAAATGGGTAGTTAGGGGTGTTTATATGTAACCAAGAGGTCACGGGATCGAGCCTGGGCTTTGTAACAGCTCCAGCAAGTCAACTTTGACTTTTCAGTCGGACTAACCTTATTATAACCTTGATATATACGTTGTATTTTCGCCTTCGTTACCGGAAAACCTTTTATATTCCATCCTACTACCATCAGCGTTTAATCATCTAAAAACACAATCCTCATAAAACCCCTCGGTTTGATAACCAATGATCCATATCGGAACTTTAAAAATGCTAACGAAGCAGCATGTAGTAAATGGTCTTAATGGCCAAAAGTGATGATAAAAGAATGGAGTGTTGGGAGCACTCGATAGAAAATTTGGTACTGAAAAACGGATTGAGCAAACCATGAAGGAGACCAAGGACAAATACAAGGACCAAACCCTATATTCAAAGAACCCAGATAAATCTGGATCCTATGAAATCTTTAGAGAATATCTTGCTCCGTACCCACGTTAAAATCTTGCGAAAAATTTTTCTTCATCAACCCCCGAACTTAGAAATTCCAAAATATCATCATAAATATCTTCGATATTTCTGAGGATATTTTCATAACTTTTCTTGTCCAAAATTAGTTATCTCTTTGTGCTATCCATGGTACATCATAAAAGAAACGGTTTTAGTTTCTATCCTTCTGTAAAAAATTCAAGTTTTAAATTATGAATGATTTCTGGAGAAGTGTTGGAAATTGAAACATGAGTTAGTATAATATAATGCGCTTGGCCAACGTGATTATATTACAGTAAGTCATGCTGAGTTTCTAATGAAACATGATGATTCATAGTACCATCATCATGTTTCATGTTACACGACTCTTACGTTCTACCTAATCTCCAAACATATCAAGAACATATCTTCCTGATAGTTCCATCTTTTTCCTTGAATCCTGGTAATTTAACCAACCAAGATCGTGTTATTACACTCTCTCTCTTAGGACATTAGTCATGTTCATTCGAAATTCCATACTTACAAATTCTGGACCATTATTCGCTCGACATATAGTCGGGGAGAGAAAACAAAAGTATGGAGCTCCAAAATATAAAGGAGACAAGGAGGATGGATTTATAGTAAAATATCCGATAGAACAATCAAAATAGATTATCACATTTAACCAAAGATGATCCTAATGTCCTTAATTATCGAAGAACCAAATCTTATTACGAAGATTTTCTTTAAATTCCTTGAATTCCGGAAATTTACCATGACTACGTCAAAAGTTAAATTTCTATCTCGATCTTTTATAATAGCTCCACTCATACGCTTCAAGTAATCGAATTGTTTTATCTATATTATCCAATAATGATAAAACTCTGTTTTACAACTCATATTCGTCACGAAAACAATTTTAATGTTAGCCATGATGACCTCGATCAAATTTCGAGACGAAATTTCTTTAACGGTTAGGTACTGTCACGACCCGGAAATTTTCGACTAATTTTGAACCAAACTCTCGATACGATATTGTATTTTGACACGATAAGCAAAGTCTGTAATATTGAATCTCAAAAATTTTGAACTGTTTCATATATTCAATTGACCTTCGACCATTCCCGACAATTCACGAACTATTTATAAATAATATGTATATAGTTAAATAAATATATATATATATATATAATTTGAAATATAATTTAAAATAAAATATGTTGTAATAAAAACTATTATATATATATATACATATATATATATATATATATATATATATATATATATATATACACTACCTGTAACTATATATTAAAGTATTTGTTTAAAAATATATAGTAAATAAATCTATTTACATAATAAAAACTTGTAAATTAAAATGTAATTATACATATAGTATTTTGAGATATGTAAACTATATTTTACAAATTTTGATTCATTATTTAGAAATACTCATTTTATTTCTTAATAGAGTTAATAACGAATATTTATATTAATACACGTATATATATATATATATATATATATATATATATATATATATATATATATATATAAATTCAATACATAATTATCTATATAAATATTATAATATAAGTAATTTATAAAATATTATATATAGAAATTGATAATATTTCATTCCATGTAAATCATTATGTGTTAATATTAATTCGTTATATGAATGTTATTAATATTATCATCATTAATAATTATTATTAATATTATTATCAATATAATTGTTAATATTATTAGTATTATCCTTATTATTATTATTATTATTATTATAAGTATCAACCTGTTAGATATCGCAATCATTTTTCCTTTATAATTATCCGTTGATTTTTGTGTCGACAAACAATATACATAAACTGTGCCTGATTGGAGATTACTGTGTAAAAAGGAATTCTATGTCACTGATTGTTATTATTCCAATCAGTGTTACGTAGTATTATATTGCTATTACTGCATATCTATATATCTATATATGTGCAAGAGCATATAAATGACTATATCACAAAAACCACAACTCCTTTCTTCTTCCTTCTACTACTCGACACAAACAACGAGTTTCTTTTCTCTTCAGTCAACCACCACCCAAACACTTAATACTACCTTGAAAACCCCCATAAGACCGCCATCTTCTACCAACCAAACACCCATCGAACCCGTTTAGAACACCACCCTATACGGCCATCAAATATCACCTTCACCACCCAAGAAAAACCTGCCACCAACTGCTACTATATTCTGTTTTCTATTCGGTTTAAATACCACCATGAACTCTCACCTTCGCAACCCACCACCAACAAATCGTACGTAACTGCAGCTGCTATATTTGTTGTTCCTGCTACTGCTGCTACAGCAGCTATACAGCTGCTTTTCTGTTTAAAAACCGAACCCAAACACCACCAACATCGTGTGTGTCTCTGCTACTCGTTATTTTTTTTTCTTTCTGTTTCTATCTATTTTGATCATGAACCGCTATCCATATCACCACCTTGATCATCATCATGAAAACATCACCCTAATCAAAACCCTCACCATCGAACACACCTTTCACCATGTTAAACCCACTTGCAAACCCCACCATGAACCCTCAAAAAGTGCTCCTGGTACTTGATATCGTTGCTGTATACCTGCTGCTATCATGGTCATATTTTTTTTATATTTCTTGCTGTTACGCCTGCTGTTTATTTCTGTTTGGTTCGAAGAAAACACAACCCACTTTTGCTTCGATGCTAATTATTGGGTGTTACAACTACCCACCTTTGTGTTTTACCTTTTGTGGCCGACAAACACTAGGCATATAACAATCCAAATAGAATTATTTAAAAATGCTAGCGGGTCCTATTTATCTATCAACATCCCATGAGATAGTAATTAAGCCGTAAACCTTAATATTTTGATATTGGGCTTGTAAAAATGTTGAGTTTATGAGAATGCTTTTGGGCCGCGTCCCATTTAGACTATTGGGCCGTGTTTCATCTTGTGTTCCTGTTGGGTCGTGAAATAGATTGGGCCGAGATTGTATTTTCTTTGTTGGGCCGAGATGGGCCAGAGTTATAGAGTGGTGCTGTGATGTGAACAAGGATGTCGATATGATTGTTGATTGTGGTGATGTATGTATCATGTTAATGGTATACGGTATATATGAGTCTCTAAGTTGTGATGAAGATATAATCATTAAAGGAAATGATGAACGCGATGATAATAATACGATAATATGATAATATGATAATAAGGATGATGATTATGAATATCATTATGAATATGATTATAATTATGATCATAATTGTAATCAATGATGATGATAATAAATAACGATTATGAACTTTTGAAGAAGATGGAGATAACAAAAATAAAATGGGTAGTTAGGGGTGTTTATATGTAACCAAGAGGTCACGGGATCGAGCCTGGGCTTTGGCATTTTATTTTTTTAGAAGAAGAAGAAGTAGAAATAGAAAGAACGAGTTATATATATATATATATATATATATATATATATATATATATATATATATATATATATATATATATATATATATATATATATATATATATATGTGATATTATTGAAATAGACGAATGGTTAAGTATGTTATAGGGTTAGCGGGACGTCGCGGGTTCAAACCCGGACTTGGGCATTTTTTTGGATTACTTCTTTGAGGTAGTTTACTTATCATTTATATTATTATTATTATTATTATTATTATTATTATTATTATTATTATTATTATTATTATTATTATTATTATTATTATTATTATTATTATTATTATTATTATTATTATTATTATTATTATTATTATTATTATTATTAATATTACTATTATTATTATTATTATCATTTTAATGTTGGTAGTATTATTATTGAAACAAATTTTCTTTTATAAAAATTATCATTATCATTACTATTACTATATTGTAACCAGTAAAGATTTTGTACATAAAATATATTTATATTACCTATAATTGTATAATAAATATATTAAAAAATATATATAGTGTATAACATAACATATAGGCAAAATCTGGTACGAATACTATATATACTACAACAACAGATAAATAAAAATATTAAATAATCAATAAATGAAAATTTATGTGAATTCTATTATATGTTTTAATAAGATAAGATATACAATTGATATAGGTTCATGAATCCAAGGCCAACCCTGCACTTGTTAAATATCGTCATATGTATTTGATAATGCTAAAAACGAACATATATTTCATAGCATTATTCCTCAAGAAAGACAAGCTTTTAGTTGCAATTGTCCTATTTACAAGTGATATTCGTTTAAATAATAAAAGGTGAAGACAAAAGGCAGATTCGATGAATTGAAGACGCAAACGACCAAAAAGCTCAAAAGTATAAAAGACAATCAAAGAGGTTCCAATTATTGATAAGAAACGTCTCAAAATTACAAGAGTACAAGATTCAAAAGGCAAAGTACAAGATATTAAATTATTCGCAAGGACGTTCGAAAATCCAGAACCGGGACCAGAGTCAACTCTCAACGCTTGACGCAACGAACTAAAAATTACAAGTCAACTATGCACATAAATATAATATAATATTTAAATAATTCTTATAATTATTTATATATTATATATTATATTATTAAAAACCGTCGGCAGAAAAAACAAAGGCATGTGAGCCTCTCCAGCTAGCCATGTGATCACATGGCCTTGAAGGGTAAAGCTCATGCGATCGCATGAGCCACTTTTCCAGCCCACATGCCTATAAAATTAACAGTTTGGTGTAACACAAAACACATCTTTTTCTTCTCCTCATTCATACGTAGTGTATATTTATATTTATATTTTAATTTTAATTTTAATTTTAATTCTAATAATAAGGGTATGTTAGCGAATGTTGTAAGGGTGTAAGTCGAAATTCTGTCCGTGTAACGCTACGCTATTTTTAATCATTGTAAGTTATGTTCAACCTTTTTACATTAATGTCTCGTAGCTAAGTTATTATTATGCTTATTTAAAATGAAGTAATCATGATGTTGGGCTTATTACTAAAATTGGGTAATTGGGCTTTGTACCATAATTGGGGTTTGGACAAAAGAACGACACTTGTGGAAATTAGACTATGGGCTATTAATGGGCTTTATATTTGTTTAACTAAATGATAGTTTGTTAATTTTAATATAAAGGTTTACAATTGGACGTCCCTATAAATAACCATATACACTCAATCAGATACGATGGGCGGGGTATTTATATGTACGAATAATCGTTCATTTAACCGGACACGAGAATGGATTAATAGTCTATGGAATTATTAAAACAGGGGTGAAATTATGTACAAGGACACTTGGCGTAATTGTTAACAAAGTATTAAAACCTTGGGTTACACGCAGTTGATATCCTGGTGTAATTAATAAACAAAGTAATAAACCTTGTTACAGTTTAAGTCCCCAATTAGTTGGAATATTTAACTTCGGGTATAAGGATAATTTGACGAGGATACTCGCACTTTATATTTATGACTGATGGACTGTTATGGACAAAAACCAGATGGACATATTAAATAATCCAGGACAAAGGACAATTAACCCATGGGCATAAAACTAAAATCAACACGTCAAACATCATGATTACGGAAGTTTAAATAAGCATAATTCTTTTATTTCATATTTAATTTCCTTTATTTTATATTTAATTGCACTTCTAATTATCACACTTTTATTTATTGTTATTATATTTAATTGCACTTTTAATTATCGTATTTTTAATTATCGCAAGTTTATTTTATCGCACATTTATTTATCGCAATTTCATTATCGTTATTTACTTTACGCTTTAAATTAAGTCTTTTATTTATTTAATATTTTACATTTGGTTTTAACTGCGACTAAAGTTTTAAAATCGACAAACCGGTCATTAAACGGTAAAAACCCCCATTTATAATAATAATATTACTTATATATATATATATATATATATATATATATATATATATATATATATATATATATATATATATATATATATATATATATATATATATATATATATATATATATATATATATATATATATATATATTTGTATTTTTATAAAATAAAACTAATATAGCGTTAAGCTTTGTTTAAAGATTTTCCCTGTGGAACGAACCGGACTTACTAAAAACTACACTACTGTACGATTAGGTACACTGCCTATAAGTGTTGTAGCAAGGTTTAAGTATATCCATTCAATAAATAAATAAATCTCTTGAGTAAAATTGTATCGTATTTAATAGTATTTCCTTGTAAAATATAAGCTATTTTATATACACCTCGCAGAACATCAAGTATTTTTGGCGCCGCTGCCGGGGACAATCTAGCTTAAAAGCCGGAAGCGCAACGCTAATATATATAAAAAAAAGATTTTTTCTTTTTAGTTTACTTTTATAAAAAAAATACGCTTTTGTAAAAAAATACGTTTTAATATATTCGAAAATATAAAAAGAAAACAAAAATATAAATATTTTTAAGAGTTTGTTAAATATTTAAGTTCTATAAAAGTTTCTCTATATTTATTTTATAAAAATATAAGTTTTATTTAATTTATAAAAATATATTATATAAATATTTAAAACAGAAAAAATAAACACAGCAATATAAAAAAAAAAAAAAAACTCTCGGGCCTGCTACTGTAGCAGCCCGTAACCTGGCCCAAAATCCTGGCTCATGCGATCGCATGAGCCCGAAGGCATAAACTCATGCGATCGCATGAGAGTGTCTGACACGCCAACAGGAAACCCTAACTGCATTAATTACAGTGTATTATTATTATTATTATTTAATAAACCCTAATTAGGTTTTAATATTTTATTATTTAATTTAATTTTAGTTTTTAATTTATTTTATATTTAGTTAAATTAGTTTATTTAAATTGTAAAATTAATAGTTTTATTAAATAAATAATATAAAAATAATATTTTTATAAAAATTGTAATTTTTACAACTTTTAGTATATTTTTATATTTTGTCCCTTTTTAATTGTTTTAGTGTAATATTTGTATTTTTCGCTCATTTTTAGTTTTAAAATATAGTTTTTGCCATAGTTATTTTTATTTATAGATTTTTAGGCCTTGCCGTAAAATCCCTTAAGTGCTTTTCCTTTAGACTAAGATTTAAGTGCTTTAGAATTTTGCGACGCCTTTTTAAGTTTTAGTACCTTTTTAAGTTATTGCCATTTGGGATATAGTTTTACTTGTAAGCTTTAATATTTTTAGACGCCTTTTACCTATGTATCAATTATCATTCCAATTAGTAATCTCAATTTGCGATTATAATTTTAAGTTAGTGATAGTAATAAGGTTGGGTTAGTCAAGTATTTTTAAGTTTTATAAGTCACTCTTTTTCTTTCTTATTTTTCGACGCCTTTTATTTTTCGACCTTTTTCGATTCGCTCTTTTTCTTTCTTATTTCTCGCTATTCTAGTTTTAGGACATAGATTTTTATTCTACTTCTTATCTAAATTTCTTAAAATTACGAAAATTTATTTTAAGTGGTTAAATTGATAGACATCAAAATTTTCTGGTTCGTAGTAATAGTTGGATTTGTACGTGGACCGGGTTATTGGAGCCAAACAGTCCTCAATTATATTGAGACCAAACGAATCCTGCCCCTCTGCTGCATCTTTTGGCTATTCGAAACGTGGGCAAAATCAGAAAAGTCTATTAATTGGATAACTTATATAATTTTTCTTTCCTTTTAAAAAACTAATAGGATATTCAGTGAATGCACCGAGCAAGACGTTCACCACCTTTTGTACGTTCACCACCTGTAACTCGATCAAGACATCTAGCTAATATTACCGTCGTTGATTTTTCTTTAGAATCGTCATCCAGTCAACCAAGTACTCCAGTTCAAATTTCTGATAATCGATTTTTTGAACCCGACCTCACAATTGAGAATCCGGAGAATATCCAGGGACAATTCATAGATCCTGAACCATTAAATTTTCCTCCGGAACCACCAATCATTCAAACAGAGATTCTTGAGGAACGAACCATTAAATCAGAATCCTCTAGTGATTCCAATTCAACAAATTCAATTATGGAGAATCTGGAACCTTTAAGTATGGAAGACCGAATGAGAGCTAAACGCACTAGCCAAGGTCACGCAATTACTCATCCAGACATTAATGCGCCAGATTATGAAATCAAAGGACAAATTCTACATATGGTGACTAATCAATGCCAATTTAGTGGTGCGCCGAAGGAAGATCCAAATGAACATCTTCGTACCTTTAATAGGATCTACACTCTATTTAAAATCCGAGAAGTGGAGGATAAACAGATATATCTCATGTTATTTCCCTGGACTTTAAAGGGATAAGCCAAAGATTGGTTGGAATCGTTACCTGAAGGGGCGATTGATACATGGGACGTTTTAGTTGAAAAATTTCTTAAACAATTCTTTCCGGCATCTAAAGCCGTAAGACTTCAAGGAGAAATTGTTACGTTCACACAGAAGCCAAATGAAACTCTATATGAGGCGTGGACAATATTTGAAAAGTTATTAAGAGGATGTCCGCAACATGGTTTAGACACCTGTCAAATAGTACAAATATTCTACCAAGGATGCGACATCACTACAAGAAAAGACAGATATAGCAGCTGGTGGTTCTATTATGAAGAAAACCGAAACTGATGCTTATAAAATTATTGATAACACTGCTTCCCACTCACATGAGTGGCACCAAGAAAAAGATATTGTTAGATCATCTAAAGCAGCTAGAGCCGATTCTAGCCATGACTTAGATTCCATTTCCGCAAAGATAGATGCTGTCGAGAGACGAATGGAAAAGATGACTAAAGATATCCACTCAATACGAATTAGTTGTGAGTAGTGTGGAGGACCACATTTGATAAAAGATTGTCTCAGTATTGAATTAACAATGGAACAAAGAGAGAATGTTTCATATCTAAACCAAAGGCCTGGAAATAATTATCAGAATAATTATCAACCGCCAAGACCGATCTACAATCAAAACCAGAATTATAATCGAAATATTCCATACAACAACCAACAAGGTCCTAGCAATCAACAAGTATCCAATAATACTTACAACCAGCGAAGACCTAATTTTCAAAACAAACCACCACAAACCGATGATAAAAAGCCGAATTTAGAAGATATGATGACGAAGCTAGTTGAAACTCAAACGCAGTTTTTCACATCTCAGAAACAAACTAATGAATAAAATGCTCAAGCATTTAGAAATCAACAAGCTTCTATTCAAAACTTGGAACAAGAAGTAAGTAACCTAGAAAGGTTAATAGGTGAAAGAAAACCGGGAAGTTTACCTAGTGATACAAATGCTAACCCTCGGAATGAAACAGCTAAAGCCATTACCACAAGAAGTGGTACAACACTTAAACCACCTGAAATACCTGTAACTTCTGATGAAGCTATTCCTACTCCACAAGAACCACAACCTGATCAGGATAAGGAAAAAGAACCGGTAGTTGAAAAGGTTAATGAAGATACCACAGTTAAGGCTAAACCTTATGTTAAACCATACCAACCACCACTTCCTTACCCGAGTAAAATAAAAAAAGAGAAACTTAGCAATCCAAATTCTTAGATATGTTTAAACAAATAAATGTAAATCTTCCTTTCATTGATGTGATTTCAGGAATGCCTAGATATGCTAAATTCTTGAAAGATCTAATCTCAAATAGAAAGAAAATGGAAGAACTCTCGGCTGTTACTATGAATGCTAATTGTTCAGCAGTGCTGTTGAATAAGATACCAGAAAAACTATCTGATCCAGGAAGTTTCACAATTCCATGTTTTCTGGGTAGTCTTAGTTCAATAGAAGCATTGGCAGACTTAGGTGCTAGTATAAATTTAATGCCGTATTCACTATACACTAAACTAGACCTTGGAGAATTGAAATCAACCAGAATAAGTATACAACTAGCCGATCGATCAATAAAATATCCTAGAGGGATAATGGAGAACATGCTAGTTAAAGTTGGTACTTTAGTATTTCCAGTAGATTTTGTTGTTCTGGACATGGAAGAAGATTCTCAAGTTCCTCTCATATTAGGAAGACCATTCTTAAACACGGCTAAAGCAATGATAGACGTGTTTGGTAAGAAATTGACCCTAAGTATAGAGGACGAGAGTGTTACCTTTTCAGTTGATAGAGCAATGCAACAACCGCAATCTGCAGATGATACATGTTATTATATTCAAACTATAGATTCACATGCAGAATTGTTAGAAGAATTTCCAGAATTACAAGGAACAGGAGAATGTTCTTTAGGAGAAGGTAATGAACCAATTGATGAAGCTGAAATGTTAGCTACACTAATAGCTAATGGATATGAACCAACAACAGAAGAAATTCAAATGCTAAAAGAAGAAGACAGATTTCGATATAAATCATCGATAGAAGAACCTCCGAAATTAGAGTTAAAGCCACTTCCAAACCATTTGGAATACGCTTATTTATATGGTGAATCTGAATTACCTGTAATAATATCATCTTCTCTTACTGAAAATGAGAAATCACAACTCATTTCTGTGTTGAAAGCTCATAAACCAGCCATTGCATGGAAGATTCATGATATAAAAGGAATAAGTCCTTCGTATTGCACACATAAAATCCTTATGGAAGAAGGTCATAAAACGTATGTGCAACACCAACGAAGACTAAATCCGAATATCCAAGATGTAGTTAAAAAAGAAATTATTAAACTGCTAGATGCAGGTTTAATTTATCCAATTTCTGATAGTCCATGGGTAAGCCCAGTTCGATGCGTGCCTAAGAAAGGTGGCATGACTGTCATTACAAATGAGAAAAATGAGCTTATTTGTACTAGGACTGTAACAGGATGGCGTGTATGTATTGATTATAGAAAATTAAATGACGCCACCAGAAAAGATCACTTTCCCTTACCTTTTATTGATCAAATGTTGGAAAGATTAGCCGAAAACAGTTACTATTGTTTTCTCGATGGATTTTCCGGATATTTTCAAATTCCAATAGCACCCGAAGATCAAGAAAAAACCACGTTCAAGTGCCCTTATGGTACTTTTGCTTACAAACGCATGCCATTTGGACTTTGCAACGCCCCTGCAACCTTTCAAACGTGCATGATGGCGATTTTTCACGACATGATAGAAGAATGCATGGAAGTTTTCATGGATGACTTTTCAGTCTTCGGTAATAAATTTGAATCATGTCTAGCTAATCTTGAACGAATGCTTATTAGATGCGAACAATCAAATCTAGTACTTAATTGGGAGAAATGCCATTTCATGGTTAGAGAAGGCATCGTTCTTGGACATAAAATTTCAAAGGAAGGAATTGAAGTGGATATAGCTAAAGTAGATGTAATTGCTAAACTTCCACATCCCACCAGTGTTAGAGGAGTTAGGAGTTTTCTAGAGCAAGCCGGTTTTTACCGACGTTTCATAAAAGATTTTTCTAAAATTGCCACTCCTATGAATAAACTCCTAGAAAAGGATGCTACATTCATCTTTTCAGATGAATACATCAAATCTTTTAATATTCATAAAGAGAAACTCACTAATGCGCCGATCATGATAACACCAAATTGGAATCTACCGTTTGAACTAATGTGCGATGCAAGTGATTTTGCAATGGGAGCCGTTTTAGGACAAAGGATTGAAAAACGATTTAAACCTATATATTATGCTAGTAAGACGTTACAAGGAGCACAAACGAATTACACAACTACTGAAAAAGAACTCCTTGCTATTGTCTTTGCTTTTGACAAATTTCGTTCATATCTCGTTCTAGCAAAAACGGTGGTCTATACCGACCATTCCGCTCTTAGATACCTATTTTCGAAACAAGATGCCAAACCAAGATTGATCCGTTGGATCTTACTCTTACAAGAGTTCGATATTGAAATCCGAGATAAAAGAGGAGCAGAAAATCACGCCGCTGATCATCTTTCTCGTCTTGAAAATCCCGAATTAGAAGTTCTAAATGAATCGGCCATACAAGACAACTTTCCTGATGAATATCTATTGAAGATAGATTATAATGAAATTTCATGGTTTGCAGACTATGCAAACTACTTAGTATGTGGATTCCTTGAAAAAGGATTATCGTACCAAAAACGAAAGAAATTCTTCAGTGATATAAAACACTATTTCTGGGAAGATCCACATCTGTTTAAAAGTTGTCCAGATGAAATAATATGCCGATGTGTATTCGGAGATGAAGCTAGTAAAATTTTAAACCATTGTCACACAGGACCAACAGGAGGGCATTATGGGCCTCAACTAATAGTAAGAAAAGTTTATGATGCTGGATTCTATTGGCCTACAATTTACAAAGACGCACACCTTCTTTGCAAATCCTGTGATGCTTGTTAAAGGGCCGGAAAAATAAGTCAACGTGATGAAATGCCACAAAATGTCATTCAAGTATGCGAAGTATTTGACATTTGGGGTATTGACTTTATGGGTCCATTTCTAAAATCTCATAATAATCTCTACATTCTCGTAGCCATTGATTATGTATCTAAATGGGCGGAAGCACAAGCTCTCCCAACTAACGATGCACGAGTTGTAGTCAACTTTTTAAAATGTCTTTTTGCAAGGTTTGGAACACCGAAAGCTTTAATAAGTGATCGGGGTACTCATTTCTGTAATAATCAACTTGAGAAAGTTCTCAAAAGATATGGAGTAACTCATAAAATCTCCACCGCATATCATCCACAAACAAGTGGACAAGTTGAAAATACCAACCGAGCTTTAAAACTTATTCTAGAGAAAACCGTAGGATCAAATCTGAAGGAATGGTCCATTAAATTGGAGGATGCACTCTGGGCTTTTAGAACAGCCTACAAAACTCCAATTGGAACCACACCTTTTAAACTCGTCTACGGAAAAGCATGTCATCTTCCATTAGAAATTGAACACAAAGCATTTTGGGCTTTGAAGACATGTAATCTTGATTTACATGAAGCTGGACGTCTACGATTAAGTCAACTAAACGAATTAGAAGAATTAAGACAAGAAGCATACGAAAATTCGTTAATCTATAAGGAAAGAACGAAGAAATGTAATGATAAAAGAATCAGAAGTTCAAAAGAATTTAAAGAAGGAGACAGAGTTCTTCTTTTCAATTCACGATTCAAGCTATTTCCTGAAAAATTGAAATTGAGATGGTCTGGAACATTCATAGTCAAAAGAGTTTTCCCATACGGAACGATAGAATTAATAAATTCAAATGGAATTGAATTTAAAGTTAATGGTCACAGAGTTAAACATTACATAGATAGTCCGATGGAAATCGACAATGAAGTTAATCACAATTTCGATACCACAGCTAACTAAGTGTGGGGAGAATCAAGTCTTTAAAGGATAATATGTATTTATGTTAGAGTTAGATTTTTTGTTTTCATGTAGTTCTCGAAAATGGAACCCGAATGGTCTTTCCCTAGCAGACCCTAAAGAACTAGTCTTCTCCCCCCATTCTGAATTTTTATTTTTTTAGGTTTTTACGAAATAAAGACTGCCTGTGAACTAAACCATGGTCTAATGCTACACGCTTTGATCACTAAACGTAATAATGACACACTTCCGAGTGAAATAGTATCAGTAATCAGAGAAAGATTGGACGGAGTAAGAAAAGAATCCAGATGCGAAGATAATAAGTTACAATTTGGTAAAGGAAAATCAAAATCCGCAGCGAAAAGAAGAGCACGACACCTTGAAAGATGTCATAAATGCGGAAAATGGTCACATGGAGGTAAATGTTCAAATAATCAAACCTATTCAAACATCGAATTTGTTACTTTATGCAGAGATGGACCGTTCATATGTTTAGAAGAAAAAACACTGGATGCTCGAGGTTACGCCTATGTAGCCATGGAAAATCAATTAAACCGACTATCTTATGAATGGGATAGATCGTATCACTAAGAATACTATCTCACAGGTAAGTCTGTACAGTTTTTATTTTTTATTTTTATTTTTAACCTTTTGATAATAAACGCTAATTTGTTCGCTATAAAGTATTAAATTGGTGTTGAATAAAATTAGGTTTGGCGACCGAAATTATTGATATCATACAAAAATTTATTACATCACTGCGAAATTTAACGTTTGTTCTTAAGGTATAAATATCTTTAATCAAACAACCCAAAATATTTCAAAAATTCGTCATGAGTTAAATTAGGTCATGGAACCGAAATTACTTTACCGAAAAGAGGGACGTATATTTTTGATAATATTTGATTGATTAAAGTGGGATAAAAGCCAAAAAAATTTTTAATTTTATTTTTACCATGTTTTAAAATTAATATATAAAAATTAAAATAATATTGTAAACTTTTTAAAATTAATATATTTAAAATTGTAAATATTTGAAAAATTAATCTTTTTAATATAAGTTTGTATGTATAAAAACAAAAATATAATATAAGTTTGGTGAGAATTTATAATATAAATTTTTAATTAAGTTTGGTGTGAATTTTTAATTTTATGCATTTTAAATTTAAGTTTGGTGTGAATTTAAAAACAAAAATTTACTTTATTTCGCTAAGTTAAAAATATGATTTTTAAAATTCGTCGTGAGTTGAAGACTAGGTCGTTGAACCGAAATTGCTTTACCCGAGGGAGGGACGAGAACTTTTATTATCATTATTTTTAATCTTATTGAATTAAAGTATGCCAAAAACATTAAAAAACCCAAAAATCTTTACTTTTAAAAACCGCGCTTTGATTTGACAAATTTTAAAATTTTGTCGAGGGACAGACTAGGACATCGATCCGAAACGCCATCATCCTAAAAAGAAACAAAATTTTAATTTTTAAATTAATTTTATGTTTTATAAAGTATAAGGTTTTATTAAAAAAAAAAAAGGGTGAAAACACTGTACCCGGGACTCCATGCGATCGCATGGAGTTTGGCCTTTGGTGCCATGCGATCGCATGGGGAGAAAATCCAGGCCAGATACAAACGAGCCAGAGAGCTATTCTTCACACAAAACACACACAAATACACGAAAATACCCCAAAATACTCTCTAAAATTCGCAATTTTCCACCGTAATTTGTCATTTTTCTTGCCCTAATCATGCCTAGATTCTCATTCTTCAGCAAAATGGTAAAAATTACACCCCTAAACTCTATAAATACCTAGTTTTTGTGATAATTACCAATTTTTTACCTAATGCAATTTTGTTAATTTCTAGTGTAATTAGTGTTAAATTGTTAGTATTTTATGCATGTATAACCTAGATTGATGCTATTTAACATGATTTGAAGCCAAAAACTTCAAAAATTTTAGAAATCTAGGGTTTGTGTTCTTGAGCAATTTGGGGCTTTTTGATATAAACAGGTTATGGCCGATTTTCGTTATGAATTATTGCTAAATTGAGTAGTGTAACATGTTTAAGTAGTTAAATGATCCAAACATTGATCCTAAACATGATTTTTGGAGATTAAAGTGGACTTTTTAAGTCCAAAATTCATGAACTTGATTAATTTGATGTAATTGCCATTTGAGACTTGTTTAATTATTAGTAATGACTATTTTGACATGTTATTTGAGTTAAAAGCTCATGAACTTTGTATACATTTTCATATGTGCTTATTTGAAAAGTGTAGAATTGTGAAAAATTATGAAAATGTGTATAAGTTTAATTTTGATTTAACATGTTATAGTGATTGTTTGAAGTTGTTATTTTGCTAACACTAATGCATATTTGGATGCACAAATTTTGTGTTTAATGTGTTTTGCAGAAAGCCGATACTGGAGGTTCAGGAGCATCATCATCTAGACGACTAGCACCAGAACCAGAACCAGAAATGCAACACGAACAACAACCACAACAGGAATGTAGTGACCCGAACTTTTCCATGTTTATATATATTAATTGAGATTGATATTTACATGATTAAATGTTTCCAACATGTTAAGCAATCAAACTTGTTAAGACTTGATTAATTGAAATATGTTTCATATAGACAATTGACCACCCAAGTTGACCGGTGATTCACGAACGTTAAAACTTATAAAAACTATATGATGACATATATATGGATATATATATAGTTAACATGATACTATGATAAGTAAACATATCATTAAGTATATTAACAATGAACTACATATGTAAAAACAAGACTACTAACTTAATGATTTTTAAACGAGACATATATGTAACGATTATCGTTGTAAAGACATTTAATGTATATATATCATATTAAGAGATATTCATACATGATAATATCATGATAATATAATAATTTAAAATCTCATTTGATATTATAAACATTGGGTTAACAACATTTAACAAGATCGTTAACCTAAAGGTTTCAAAACAACACTTACATCTAACGACTAACGATGACTTAACGACTCAGTTAAAATGTATATACATGTAGTGTTTTAATATGTATTTATACACTTTTGAAAGACTTCAATACACTTATCAAAATACTTCTACTTAACAAAAATGCTTACAATTACATCCTCGTTCAGTTTCATCAACAATTCTACTCGTATGCACCCGTATTCGTACTCGTACAATACACAGCTTTTAGATGTATGTACTATTGGTATATACACTCCAATGATCAGCTCTTAGCAGCCCATGTGAGTCACCTAACACATGTGGGAACCATCATTCGGCAACTAGCATGAAATATCTCATAAAATTACAAAAATATGAGTAATCATTCATGACTTATTTACATGAAAACAAAATTACATATCCTTTATATCTAATCCATACACCAACGACCAAAAACACCTACAAACACTTTCATTCTTCAATTTTCTTCATCTAATTGATCTCTCTCAAGTTCTATCTTCAAGTTCTAAGTGTTCTTCATATATTCTACAAGTTCTAGTTACATAAAATCAAGAATACTTTCAAGTTTGCTAGCTCACTTCCAATCTTGTAAGGTGATCATCCAACCTCAAGAAATCTTTGTTTCTTACAGTAGGTTATCATTCTAATACAAGGTAATAATCATATTCAAACTTTGGTTCAATTTCTATAACTATAACAATCTTATTTCAAGTGATGATCTTACTTGAACTTGTTTTCGTGTCATGATTCTGCTTCAAGAACTTCGAGCCATCCAAGGATCCGTTGAAGCTAGATCCATTTTTCACTTTTCCAGTAGGTTTATCCAAGGAACTTAAGGTAGTAATGATGTTCATAACATTATTCAATTCATACATATAAAGCTATCTTATTCGAAGGTTTAAACTTGTAATCACTAGAACATAGTTTAGTTAATTCTAAACTTGTTCGCAAACAAAAGTTAATCCTTCTAACTTGACTTTTAAAATCAACTAAACACATGTTCTATATCTATATGATAGGCTAACTTAATGATTTAAAACCTGGAGACACGAAAAACACCGTAAAAACGGATTTACGCCGTCGTAGTAACACCGCGGGCTGTTTTGGGTTAGTTAATTAAAGACTATGATAAACTTTGATTTAAAAGTTGTTATTCTGAGAAAATGATTTTTATTATGAACATGAAACTATATCCAAAAATTATGGTTAAACTCAAAGTGGAAGTATGTTTTCTAAAATGGTCATCTAGACGTCGTTCTTTCGACTGAAATGACTACCTTTACAAAAACGACTTGTAACTTATTTTTCCGACCATAAACCTATACTTTTTCTGTTTAGTTTCATAAAATAGAGTTCAATATGAAACCATAGCAATTTGATTCACTCAAAACGGATTTAAAATGAAGAAGTTATGGGTAAAACAAGATTGGATAATTTTTCTCATTTTAGCTACGTGAAAATTTGTAACAAATCTATTCCAACCATAACTTAATCAACTTGTATTGTATATTATGTAATCTTGAGATACCATAGACACGTATACAATATTTCGACCTATCATGTCGACACATCTATATATATTTCGGAACAACCATAGACACTCTATATGTGAATGTTGGAGTTAGCTATACAGGGTTGAGGTTGATTCCAAAATATATATAGTTTGAGTTGTGATCAATACTGAGATACGTATACACTGGGTCGTGGATTGATTCAAGATAATATTTATCGATTTATGTCTGTACATCTAACTGTGGACAACTAGTTGTAGGTTACTAACGAGGACAGCTGACTTAATAAACTTAAAACATCAAAATATATTAAAAGTGTTGTAAATATATTTTGAACATACTTTGATATATATGTATATATTGTTATAGGTTCGTGAATTAACCAGTGGCCAAGTCTTACTTCCCGACGAAGTAAAAATCTGTGAAAGTGAGTTATAGTCCCACTTTTAAAATCTAATATTTTTGGGATGAGAATACATGCAGGTTTTATAAATGATTTACAAAATAGACACAAGTACGTGAAACTACATTCTATGGTTGAATTATCGAAATCGAATATGCCCCTTTTTTATTAAGTCTGGTAATCTAAGAATTAGGGAACAGACACCCTAATTGACGCGAATCCTAAAGATAGATCTATTGGGCTTAACAAACCCCATCCAAAGTACCGGATGCTTTAGTACTTCGAAATTTATATCATATCCGAAGGGTGTCCCGGAATGATGGGGATATTCTTATATATGCATCTTGTTAATGTCGGTTACCAGGTGTTCACCATATGAATGATTTTTATCTCTATGTATGGGGTGTGTATTGAAATATGAAATCTTGTGGTCTATTATTATGATTTGATATATATAGGTTAAACCTATAATTCACCAACATTTTTGTTGACGTTTTAAGCATGTTTATTCTCAGGTGATTATTAAGAGCTTCTGCTGTCGCATACTTAAATAAGGACGAGATTTGGAGTCCATGCTTGTATGATATTGTGTAAAAACTGCATTCAAGAAACTTATTTTGTTGTAACATATTTGTATTGTAAACCATTATGTAATGGTCGTGTGTAAACAGGATATTTTAGATTATCATTATTTGATAATCTACGTAAAGCTTTTTAAACCTTTATTGATGAAATAAAGGTTATGGGTTGTTTTAAAATGAATGCAGTCTTTGAAAAACGTCTCATATAGAGGTCAAAACCTCGCAACGAAATCAATTAATATGGAACGTTTTTAATCAATAAGAACGGGACATTTCAGTTGGTATCAGAGCGTTGGTCTTAGAGAACCAGAATTTTACATTAGTGTGTCTTATCGAGTTTGTTAGGATGCATTAGTGAGTCTGGACTTCGACCGTGTTTACTTGAAAAATGATTGCTTAACAAATTTTGTTGGAAACTATATATTTTTAACATGTGAATATTATGTGATTTATTAATCTCTTAACGCGTTTGATATTATGTGATAGATGTCTACCTCTAGAACAAGTCCCATCGACTCACCTAATAATAATGAAGAGTCAAATGTAAATTGGAATGATTCGTGGACTGATTCACAAGTTCCCGAAGAGGAACCGGAAGAAGAGTCGGAACCGGAAGAAGAATCGAAACCGGAAGAAGAATCGGAACCGGATGAAGAAATAGAACCGGTGGGGGAAATAATAAAACGGTTAAGTAAAAGAAAATCCTCAACCAACCGACCAAGGTTAATTATGGTCAATGGTGTTTCCGCCAAGGAAGCAAAATATTGGGAGGATTACCAATTCTCCGATGAATCGGATTCCGACGAGAATTCCAATGATGTTATAGAAATTACCCCAACTGAATTTAAAAAGGCAAAAGAAAATAATAAGGGAAAGGGCATAAAAATAGAGAAATCTAATTCCAACCCCGATGAACTTTATATGTATCGTCAACCCCCGAAGTCCTTAAGTTGTAACAATGACCCGGGAACCTCTAAACCACCAGGTTTTTCTAAACCAATGTGGAAAATTACGGCTCGTATTAGGGGAACATCATATATCCCTAGAAACTTGGCAAAACGAACCAAAACCGAAGAAGAAGAAACAAGCGAGTCGGAATAAGATAGCTGTATTCGTGTGGTGTAATATATGTAATATAGTGTGCTTATGCTTTATGATATATGTAAAAATTGCTTGTATTAATAAGTATTTTTTTTTTATGAATCTAACTCTTGTCTATTTTACAGTATAAAAACACAAAATGGATAGACAACCCAATATTTTAAGAGACCTACCCGGAGACATGATTGATGAAATCTTGTCTAGAGTCGGTCAGAATTCTTCGGCACAACTATTTAAGGCGAGATCAGTTTGTAAGACATTCGAAGAACGTTCCAAGAATGCCTTAGTTTATAAAAGGCTTTCGTTCGAAAGATGGGGATATCACATCGGGAAATCCATAAGTTACGATGTGTTTACTTTGACGCATATATTGCGGGGAACCCAAATGCTATTTTATGCAATGGGTTAAGAAATTATTTTGACTCAATATATCCGAATATTGGACTTCGTGATTTAGAAAAAGCGGCTAACATGCAACATAAAGAAGCATGTTATGCTTACGGATTAGTAATGTTCACTTCTCACCAAAGTGAGAACAAGAACATCGGGCTACGATTATTAAACAAAACGTTTCCACAAGTGACGGAGTCGGTAATTGGGGTAAGAAATGAGGTTTTTAGATTGTTACGGGACTGTTGGACATTACGTAACCCTCGTCCCTTTGACGACGTTACAACACGCTGTCTTATCAACGGCCATAACGGTTATGTTCCACAAGACCAAGGATGGGAAGTAGTCCTAGTAAAACCAGAGTGCATGACTTGTTTCTGGACGTATGAATTACGTGTCTTTATTGCCTTTGCTGAACGACTTGTGTACTAGCTAGAATTATCTTTACAACTATCTTGTATCAAAGTTATTGTGTGCTATATTTCATGCTTTATGTAAAATAAGCGGTATTGTAAGTTTGTAAAATATTGTATAAAAGTTTGAACGCGAAATATTATTATAATCAGTTTTTCATATAGAATTGTAGTAGTTGAATTGTATATTAGCTACTATGTATGAACTTAACGGGTAGGTACTACCCGAATTTAAACTTATAAAACGCTAATATGAAGAAAAAGCTTTTATAAATGAGTTCATATTATGCTACGAAATACTATTAACTACTCTTAATATTCTGTATGATTAACTTGTTCCATTTGACTATTTTGAAGGAGATGGCACCGACTACTCGACACACCGTGAATATGAATGAAGAGGAATTCCGTACTTTTCTAGCTTCAAACATAGCCGCAGTACAGGCTGCGCTACATACCAACAATAACCTTGGATCTAGCAGTACAGGAAATCGTGTAGGATGCACCTACAAAGAATTCACTGCCTGCAAACCTTTGGAATTTGATGGAACCGAAGGACCGATCGGATTGAAACGGTGGACCGAGAAGGTCGAATCGGTGTTTGCCATAAGTAAGTGTACTGAAGAGGACAAAGTGAAGTACGCTACGCATACCTTCACAGGTTCTGCGTTAACATGGTGGAATACCTATCTAGAGCAAGTGGGACAAGACGATGCGTACGCACTACCATGGTCAGCATTCAAGCACTTGATGAACGAGAAGTACCGTCCCAGAACCGAGGTCAATAAGCTCAAGACAGAACTTAGAGGGTTACGAACCCAAGGATTTGATATTACCACGTACGAAAGACGATTCACAGAATTATGCCTATTGTGTCCGGGAGCATTCGAAGATGAGGAAGAGAAGATCGACGCGTTTGTGAAAGGATTACCGGAAAGAATCCAAGAAGATATAAGTTCACACGAGCCCGCCTCCATACAACAGGCATGTAGAATGGCTCACAAACTAGTGAACCAGATTGAAGAAAGAATTAAAGAACAGACTGCTGAAGAGGCCAATGTGAAGCAAGTCAAAAGAAAGTGGGAGGAAAACGGTGATAAGAATCACCAATATAACAACAACAGCAATTACAACAATAATCGCAACAACTATCCCAACAATCGCAACATCAATCGCAACTACAACAAACGGCCCAACAACAACAACAACAACAGCAACTATAACAATCATCCCAACAACAATAATAACCGCAACAACAACAACAATCAGAAGCAGCTATGCCAAAGGTGTGAAAAGTATCACTCGGGGTTCTGCACCAAATTTTGCAACAAGTGTAAAAGAAATGGTCATAGCGCGGCGAAGTGTGAGGTCTACGGACCAGGGGTTAATAGAACAAAAGGAAAAAATGGTGTCGGAACAAGTAATGGCGGAGCAAGTAGTGTCAGAGCAAGTTATGCCAATGTAGTTTGTTATAAATGTGGAAAACCGGGCCACATTATTAGAAATTGCCCGAACCAGGAGAACACGAATGGACATGGCCGCGGAAGAGTTTTCAATATTAATGCGGCAGAGGCACAGGAAGACCCGGAGCTTGTTACAGGTACGTTTCTTATTGACAATAAATCTGCTTACGTTTTATTTGATTCGGGTGCGGATAGAAGCTATATGAGTAGAGATTTTTGGGCTAAATTAAGTTGTCCATTGACGCCTTTGGATAGTAAATTTTTACTCGAATTAGCAAATGGTAAATTAATTTCAGCAGATAATATATGTCGGAATCGAGAAATTAAACTGGTTAGCGAAACATTTAAGATTGACTTGATACCAGTAGAGTTAGGGAGTTTTGATGTGATAATCGGTATGGACTGGTTGAAAGAAGTGAAAGCAGAGATCGTTTGTTACAAAAATGCAATTCGCATTATACGAGAAAAAGGAAAACCCTTAATGGTGTACGGAGAAAAGGGCAACACGAAGCTACATCTTATTAGTAATTTGAAGGCACAAAAACTAATAAGAAAAGGTTGCAATGCTGTTCTAGCACACGTCGAGAAAGTACAAACTGAAGAAAAGAGCGTCAATGATGTTCCCATTGCAAAAGAATTTCCCGATGTATTTCCGAAAGAATTACCGGGATTACCCCCACATCGATCCGTTGAATTTCAAATAGATCTTGTACCAGGAGCTGCACCAATAGCTCGTGCTCCTTACAGACTCGCACCCAGTGAGATGAAAGAACTGCAAAGCCAATTACAAGAACTTTTAGAGCGTGGTTTCATTCGACCAAGCACATCACCGTGGGGAGCTCCTGTTTTGTTTGTCAAGAAGAAAAATGGTACATTCAGGTTGTGTATCGACTACCGAGAGTTGAACAAACTTACCATCAAGAACCGCTACCCACTACAGAGAATCGACGACTTATTTGATCAACTACAAGGCTCGTCTGTTTATTCAAAGATTGACTTACGTTCTGGGTATCATCAAATGCGGGTGAAAGAAGATGATATTCCAAAGACTGCTTTCAGAACACGTTACGGTCATTACGAGTTTATGGTCATGCCGTTTGGTTTAACTAATGCACCGGCTGTGTTCATGGACCTTATGAACCGAGTGTGTGGACCATACCTTGACAAGTTTGTCATTGTTTTCATTGATGACATACTTATTTACTCAAAGAATGACCAAGAACACGGTGAACATTTGAGAAAGGTGTTAGAAGTATTGAGGAAAGAAGAATTGTACGCTAAGTTTTCAAAGTGTGCATTTTGGTTGGAAGAAGTTCAATTCCTCGGTCACATAGTGAACAAAGAAGGTATTAAGGTGGATCCGGCAAAGATAGAAACTGTTGAAAAGTGGGAAACCCCGAAAACTCCGAAACACATACGCCAGTTTTTAGGACTAGCTGGTTACTACAGAAGGTTCATCCAAGACTTTTCCAGAATAACAAAACCCTTGACTGCATTAACGCATAAAGGGAAGAAATTTGAATGGAATGATGAACAAGAGAAAGCGTTTCAGTTATTGAAGAAAAAGCTAACTACGGCACCTATATTGTCATTGCCGAAAGGGAATGATGATTTTGTGATTTATTGTGACGCATCAAAGCAAGGTCTCGGTTGTGTATTAATGCAATGAACGAAGGTGATTGCTTATGCGTCTAGACAATTGAAGATTCACGAGCAAAATTATACAACGCATGATTTGGAATTAGGCGCGGTTGTTTTTGCATTAAAGACTTGGAGGCACTACTTATATGGGGTCAAAAGTATTATATATACCGACCACAAAAGTCTTCAACACATATTTAACCAGAAACAACTGAATATGAGGCAGCGTAGGTGAATTGAATTGTTGAATGATTACGACTTTGAGATTCGTTACCACTCGGGGAAGGCAAATGTGGTAGCCGATGCCTTGAGCAGGAAGGACAGAGAACCCATTCGAGTAAAATCTATGAATATAATGATTCATAATAACCTTACTACTCAAATAAAGGAGGCGCAACAAGGAGTTTTAAAAGAGGGAAATTTAAAGGATGAAATACCCAAGGGATCGGAGAAGCATCTTAATATTTGGGAAGACGGAACCCGGTATAGGGCTGAAAGGATTTGGGTACCAAAATTTGGAGATATGAGAGAAATGGTACTTAGAGAAGCTCATAAAACCAGATACTCAATACATCCTGGAACGGGGAAGATGTACAAGGATCTCAAGAAACATTTTTAGTGGCCGGGTATGAAAGCCGATGTTGCTAAATATGTAGGAGAATGTTTGACGTGTTCTAAGGTCAAAGCTGAGCATCAGAAACCATCAGGTCTACTTCAACAACCCGAAATCCCGGAATGGAAATGGGAAAACATTACCATGGATTTCATCACTAAATTGCCAAGGACTGCAAGTGGTTTTGATACTATTTGGGTAATAGTTGATCGTCTCACCAAATCAGCACACTTCCTGCCAATAAGAGAAGATGACAAGATGGAGAAGTTAGCACGACTGTATTTGAAGGAAGTCGTCTCCAGACATGGAATACCAATCTTTATTATCTCTGATAGGGATGGTAGATTTATTTCAAGATTCTGGCAGACATTACAGCAAGCATTAGGAACTCGTCTAGACATGAGTACTGCCTATCATCCACAAACTGATGGGCAGAGCGAAAGGATGATACAAACGCTTGAAGACATGCTACGAGCATGTGTTATTGATTTCGGAAACAGTTGGGATCGACATCTACCGTTAGCAGAATTTTCCTACAACAACAGCTACCATTCAAGCATTGAGATGGCGCCGTTTGAAGCACTTTATGGTAGAAAGTGCAGGTCTCCGATTTGTTGGAGTGAAGTGGGGGATAGACAGATTACGGGTCCGGAGATTATACAAGAAACTACCGAGAAGATCATCCAAATTCAACAACGGTTGAAAACCGCCCAAAGTCGACAAAAGAGCTACGCTGACATTAAAAGAAAAGATATAGAATTTGAAATTGGAGAGATGGTCATGCTTAAAGTTGCACCTTAGAAAGGCGTTGTTCGATTTGGTAAACGAGGGAAATTAAATCCAAGGTATATTGGACCATTCAAGATTATTGATCGTGTCGGACCAGTAGCTTACCGACTTGAGTTACCTCAATAACTCGCGGCTGTACATAACACTTTTCACGTCTCGAATTTGAAGAAATGTTTTGCTAAAGAAGATCTCACTATTTCATTAGATGAAATCCAAATCAACGAAAAACTTCAATTCATCGAAGAACCCGTCGAAATAATGGATCGTGAGGTTAAAAGACTTAAGCAAAACAAGATACCAATTGTTAAGGTTCGATGGAATGCTCGTAGAGGACCCAAGTTCACCTGGGAGCATGAAGATCAGATGAAGAATAAATACCCGCATCTATTTCCAGAAGATTCGTCAACACCTTCAACAGCTTAAAATTTCGGGACGAAATTTATTTAACAGGTAGGTACTGTAGTGACCCGAACTTTTCCATGTTTATATATATTAATTGAGATTGATATTTACATGATTAAATGTTTCCAACATGTTAAGCAATCAAACTTGTTAAGACTTGATTAATTGAAATATGTTTCATATAGACAATTGACCACCCAAGTTGACCGGTGATTCACGAACGTTAAAACTTATAAAAACTATATGATGACATATATATGGATATATATATATAGTTAACATGATACTATGATAAGTAAACATATCATTAAGTATATTAACAATGAACTACATATGTAAAAACAAGACTACTAACTTAATGATTTTTAAACGAGACATATATGTAACGATTATCGTTGTAAAGACATTTAATGTATATATATCATATTAAGAGATATTCATACATGATAATATCATGATAATATAATAATTTAAAATCTCATTTGATATTATAAACATTGGGTTAACAACATTTAACAAGATCGTTAACCTAAAGGTTTCAAAACAACACTTACATCTAACGACTAACGATGACTTAACGACTCAGTTAAAATGTATATACATGTAGTGTTTTAATATGTATTTATACACTTTTGAAAGACTTCAATACACTTATCAAAATACTTCTACTTAACAAAAATGCTTACAATTACATCCTCGTTCAGTTTCATCAACAATTCTACTCGTATGCACCCGTATTCGTACTCGTACAATACACAGCTTTTAGATGTATGTACTATTGGTATATACACTCCAATGATCAGCTCTTAGCAGCCCATGTGAGTCACCTAACACATGTGGGAATCATCATTTGGCAACTAGCATGAAATATCTCATAAAATTACAAAAATATGAGTAATCATTCATGACTTATTTACATGAAAACAAAATTACATATCCTTTATATCTAATCCATACACCAACGACCAAAAACACCTACAAACACTTTCATTCTTCAATTTTCTTCATCTAATTGATCTCTCTCAAGTTCTATCTTCAAGTTCTAAGTGTTCTTCATATATTCTACAAGTTCTAGTTACATAAAATCAAGAATACTTTCAAGTTTGCTAGCTCACTTCCAATCTTGTAAGGTGATCATCCAACCTCAATAAATCTTTGTTTCTTACAGTAGGTTATCATTCTAATACAAGGTAATAATCATATTCAAACTTTGGTTCAATTTCTATAACTATAACAATCTTATTTCAAGTGATGATCTTACTTGAACTTGTTTTCGTGTCATGATTCTGCTTCAAGAACTTCGAGCCATCCAAGGATCCGTTGAAGCTAGATCCATTTTTCACTTTTCCAGTAGGTTTATCCAAGGAACTTAAGGTAGTAATGATGTTCATAACATCATTCAATTCATACATATAAAGCTATCTTATTCGAAGGTTTAAACTTGTAATCACTAGAACATAGTTTAGTTAATTCTAAACTTGTTCGCAAACAAAAGTTAATCCTTCTAACTTGACTTTTAAAATCAACTAAACACATGTTCTATATCTATATGATATGCTAACTTAATGATTTAAAACCTGGAGACACGAAAAACACCGTAAAAACGGATTTACGCCGTCGTAGTAACACCGCGGGCTGTTTTGGGTTAGTTAATTAAAAACTATGATAAACTTTGATTTAAAAGTTGTTATTCTGAGAAAATGATTTTTATTACGAACATGAAACTATATCCAAAAATTATGGTTAAACTCAAAGTGGAAGTATGTTTTCTAAAATGGTCATCTAGACGTCGTTCTTTCAACTGAAATGACTACCTTTACAAAAACGACTTGTAACTTATTTTTCCGACTATAAACCTATACTTTTTCTGTTTAGATTCATAAAATAGAGTTCAATATGAAACCATAGCATTTTGATTCACTCAAAACGGATTTAAAATGAAGAAGTTATGGGTAAAACAAGATTGGATAATTTTTCTCATTTTAGCTACGTGAAAATTTGTAACAAATCTATTCCAACCATAACTTAATCAACTTGTATTGTATATTATGTAATCTTGAGATACCATAGACATGTATACAATGTTTCGACCTATCATGTCGACACATCTATATATATTTCGGAACAACCATAGACACTCTATATGTGAATGTTGGAGTTAGCTATACAGGGTTGAGGTTGATTCCAAAATATATATAGTTTGAGTTGTGATCAATACTGAGATACGTATACACTGGGTCGTGGATTGATTCAAGATAATATTTATCGATTTATTTCTGTACATCTAACTGTGGACAACTAGTTGTAGGTTACTAACGAGGACAGCCGACTTAATAAACTTAAAACATCAAAATATATTAAAAGTGTTGTAAATATATTTTGAACATACTTTGATATATATGTATATATTGTTATAGGTTCGTGAATCAACCAGTGGCCAAGTCTTACTTCCCGACGAAGTAAAAATCTGTGAAAGTGAGTTATAGTCCCACTTTTAAAATCTAATATTTTTGGGATGAGAATACATGCAGGTTTTATAAATGATTTACAAAATAGACACAAGTACGTGAAACTACATTCTATGGTTGAATTATCGAAATCGAATATGCCCCTTTTTTATTAAGTCTGGTAATCTAAGAATTAGGGAACAGACACCCTAATTGACGCGAATCCTAAAGATAGATCTATTGGGCTTAACAAACCCCATCCAAAGTACCGGATGCTTTAGTACTTCGAAATTTATATCATATCCGAAGGGTGTCCCGGAATGATGGGTATATTCTTATATATGCATCTTGTTAATGTCGGTTACCAGGTGTTCACCATATGAATGATTTTTATCTCTATGTATGGGGTGTGTATTGAAATATGAAATCTTGTGGTCTATTATTATGATTTGATATATATAGGTTAAACCTATAACTCACCAACATTTTTGTTGACGTTTTAAGCATGTTTATTCTCAGGTGATTATTAAGAGCTTCCGCTGTCGCATACTTAAATAAGGACGAGATTTGGAGTCCATGCTTGTATGATATTGTATAAAAACTGCATTCAAGAAACTTATTTTGTTGTAACATATTTGTATTGTAAACCATTATGTAATGGTCGTGTGTAAACAGGATATTTTAGATTATCATTATTTGATAATCTACGTAAAGCTTTTTAAACCTTTATTGATGAAATAAAGGTTATGGTTTGTTTTAAAATGAATGCAGTCTTTGAAAAACGTCTCATATAGAGGTCAAAACCTTGCAACGAAATCAATTAATATGGAACGTTTTTAATCAATAAGAACGGGACATTTCAAGGAACAACAACAACAGCCTGATCAGCACGTACCTTATTATGATCCGGTACAGTTTGTTGATGAATTCATAGTATTTCCAATGAGGCCGCCAGTAGAATTCCTAACGATTCCTGAGCACACTCTGCATCCTAATCTGAGATTTGATAGGAGATGGAGAGATTACGAGACATATCAAAGGAACAAATTCAAATTGGTAACAAAAAATGTAGAGGTGCCAAGGGTAATCGATTGAGCCCCTTTGGAAACGGTCCATCTAGCTGACCGTGTTAGACAGCTTTTAGTTCAAAGGTATGGCAGTTCTTCTTTTACAGATTGGGAACGTCTTTTCACCATTCGTAGACCTGTATATAAGGAATGGTGTGTTGAGTTGATGAGTACTGTATCACTTGATACAAATATAGTTAGAATAGATGATAGAAGATTTCTTAGGTTTATCCTTGGCGGTAGGATGTACAGAATGTGCATGCTGGACATGGCCAGGGCCTTATAGATATATATTCCTGGTGAGTTGCTATTACCCGATTGTACAAATTTGATTCATTATGGTGAAAGGGTAGATAGTAACTTTGACGCTGACGCCATTTGGAGGCGTATGTCACATTTTGATGTTTTTACACGAGCAGGAGGACACTCCTATACACATATTGACAGGGCCGAGCTTCGTATTATTCATAGATTTTTAGCTAACTCGATTACACAGAGAGGTCACAATAAAGAAAAAATTACCTTACATGATTTATTCTACCTAAAGTGTATTCGGGATCCTAGAAGCTTTGTCAATATCCCTTACTGTGTTGCTTTTTATTTATCTAGAATGGTAGAGAGAATGCAGGACGGGAGTATAATAGGAGGAGGTATTTTTGTTACTCTCATTGGAGAGTATTTAGGTGTTGATAGGAACCAAGGGGGTCCATTACAGTTTTGTAGAGAACAGGTTGAGCCCTTAGGATTGAAAGTTTATGTGGGTGCTAAGGTATTGAAAAGTAGACGTAACCAGGCAGTACCCTATGAGGGATCTCATCCTCAGGTAGAGAGAGGCTCAGACGAGGAAATGGAGGAGGCGGAAGACATTAGGGATGTATTTCGAGATGCTATTCTTGACGTCCACGTTCGTATAGATGAGGAAGCAATGACGAACGCGGCCAGACATAGTATGTATGAGGAATGGAACTTCGAGCGAGTATACGAGGATTATAGGCGACGCCAACACGATAGCTGGGTAGTTCATCAGCACCAAATCATGAGCCAGCTATCATATCAGGTACCAAATAACTATGTACCTACTCGACCTGCTCATTTTCCGCCACACAGTCCCGATATTCGACCACCCTTTAACCGGCATGACTATAACCAAGCCTATCAGAACACCTATAACCAACAATGGAACCCACCTGATGAGATGAACTGGAACCCCTATCCAGACTGATTTGGTTCCATTTGATTATTTATATGATTTTTATCTTTTTACTTATTCATGTTTAAACTTATGTTATTGAATATACTTATGTAATTTTTATAATTTTTATTATTATTGTGTACTAATATTTCACATTTAGGATTTGAAAGTGGGATATTAAGTCCCATTTCAAATTGCCATGCATGTTTATATTTGTATGTATGTATATTGTAAATTGTACAAAGCATGGTAAAACAGCGCATTTTCAAAGACTGGCATTAAGTTCAGCAAAAGCTACTAATTTTGACGACAAGATGACAAATAAATGTGATGTAACAACAGACGAAATGAACAAATGATATGCACCATTTATCATTCAGCAACCAAACGCCAATATGTTTGGAAACTTTGGTAAAATTTAATCATTTTTACGCGAATCACCCTTAATAATTTAAATTGTTACTGATTTCTTGCAAATGAGGGCATTGCAAGATCTTAAGTGTGGGAAGGGGTTAAATTCTTTCGGATTTTAAAATTTTTACTTTATACACTTGGTTACCATTAGAAATACTAGTAAAGTAGTAGTTGTATTAGAATCTAGTGCTCTCTGATAAAGAACAGCCCTAGTCTTATATACTGACTACCCAATTCTAGTAAAATTTTTCAAAATTTTCAATTAAATGAACTCAAAATCATGTTTATTCATATTTATGAACGATAAAACTAGGTGTTAACACCGAAATTATTGTTACCTCAGAAAGGACATAAATTGAGAAACAAACCAAAATGTTAAAATTCATTTAAAATGGAATAGAGGACAATAAAAAGAAAAATAAAAGCCAAGTGTGGGAAAAATTACCAAGTTATCTTAAACATATATCACATATTTCTGTAACAAATAATTGAAGATACTTTTGCTTTGGACTAAACTAAACAGTTGTAACAACCCAAACCAACCCGCGAACAAACCACATGAAAATACAAAATAAAAAAAAATTTGCTGCACAGTGAACTGGCGCGGCGCGCCATTCGGGTCTGTCCGGAAAGTCTCAAAATGCAAAAAAGATTGACTAGTTCCCGACACTTTTAGACGAAACGCTTTTTACCATACATCCAAATATGTAAAACTAACTTGTTTCAAATATAAAATCAATGTTTTACAGGCGGGGCCCACATCAGCCGTTTTACGAGTTTAATACAATTTACGAGTTTCGACCACCAAAAAGTTTAAGTTCCAAACTACACAATGAGCATGGCGTTTGGGATTAAACTACCCAAATATCGGTCAAACTCCAAGAGCTACTAAAGCCAAAAGCGTCCCCTAGCATCAAGCGGGATCTCTAGTCCAAAACGATGCCCTTACCCTTGTCCAAAACCGAACCTATAAAATGGTAAACAACGAGAGGGTAAGCAAAGCTTAGTGAATGCAATAATTATACATGCATATATATAACCCATCTATTTGCAATCACAATTACCGAATACCTTGTACGAACTTGAAACTCAAATTAGCATAACATCATACCCGAAATACTTAACAAGTCGCACATTATCACAAAACCGCATTAGCATATACTCAACACAATATATTTAAACAATATGCCAAACAATCAACAATCTCAATATGGTTAACCATAACGCTATGGTGCTACCGGCTCGTGGTTCACACCATACGCAATTGAGTCATACTCTTTTATAGTGCTACCGGCTCGTGGTTCACACTCGATGCTACCGACTCGTGGTTCACATCTTAGTTTATAGTGCTACCGGCTCGTGGTTCACACTCGATGCTACTGGCTCGTGGTTCACATCTTAGTTTATAGTGCTACCGGCTCGTGGTTCACACTCGATCACACACATGTTATGGCACTACCGGCTCGATGGTTCATACTATAACACCCACAAATAAATATGTCATATACACATACGTATAATTACTCCACTCACCTTAGAGTCTTCGTGAAAAGATACCCGAGCTTACGAAACCTCAAAGTAACGTACCTATCACATTATACATATTATCAAACGCAAACTCAAGTCGGTCAACCAATTCTTTCACCATTCCTAAGTCATTTTGACCCAAAGTGCAATCCCGACCCATTTTGCACCATTAACCCTAATAATGGGTCAACTTCACCAAAAACCCTAACTCTAGTCAAATATGGTCTTATTACATTTTTAAATCACCAATTTAACTCATTTTCACACATGCAAGACCACTTAGGTCATTAAAGACCCATTTGACCCATTTCAAGGTCAACACACCCATTTGGGTCATCCATGCCCAATTAACACCCATTTACATATCATTGAAGTGTTCTAGTACTTTAACTAACTAATTAGGTTCATAAACATAAATTAACACTTTGAAAACCCTAATTAGTTACCTTTGAGTCTAGATGACCCAAAATCACCCAAAACCACCAAATTACTAGCAAGTGGGTTTTGTGTGCATCACTAACCCAAACCCTAACCCTTAATGCAATTAAAGTAAGAATCTAGGTTTTAGAACTTACCAACACAATCACTACGTAGCTAGCGACTAGATGAACGACTTTAGAACTCGCACTAAGACCCGATTCAACCTCCTTTACCCTTTAATGAAGCTTTCTCACTCAAGAAATGCACTCTCTCACTAGAATTGAATTAGAGAGGATAAGGTGGTTGTGAATGGAGTTAATGAGCTCCCAAAACTGATCTAAGGCATTAAATTCGGAACCCAAGGTGATTTTACCAAAATGCCCTCAAAATATCTAATTAAAAAGAAAAGGGGAATCTGTCGCAGACAGATGGCGCGGCGCACCACATAGCCGCGCGGCGCGCGACCTCCCAGTTCAGCATCTTTTGTCCTTTTTAATTATGTGCAATAAAAACCCCAAACTTGAGTAACTCATATACACATATGTACACTACGAATATTCGGGTCTTACAACTCTCCCTCACTTATTCGGATTGCGTCCTCGCAATCCAAGCCGCATGACACGAGGGAAGATAAACCAACACGAACTCTTCGGGTTCCCAAGTGAACTCAGAACCTTTACTTCGTCGCCATTGAACCTTGAAAGTTCTCACCTCTTTATTTCTCAACATTTTCACCTTCTCGTCAAGGATAGCAATCGGTTCCTCAACATATTCTAACTTGTTGTTTAGCTCGATCTCGTCTAAAGGAATCCAGGAGGAATCATCCGCAAGACACTTACGGAGGTGGGAAACATGAAATGTATTATGGATCCCCGCAAGCTCTTCGGGTAATTCCAATCGATATGCAACTTCACCAACACGAGCTAAAACCTTGAATGGCCCAATAAACCGAGGAGCTAACTTTCCCCGTTTTCGAAATCAGATAATACCCTTCCATGGCGAAACCTTAAGCATCACCATATCGCCTTCTTGGAACTCAATCAATCGCCTACGTCTATCGGCATACGACTTTTGCCTATCTTGAGCCTTCTTCAAATGTTCCCTAATCAAATCGATCTTGCTATTGGTCTCTATAACAACCCTCACTTTTCGACTTCCGATTTTACTAAAATACCAAGAGTTGTTATATACGAATAAATTTAACGTTGACCGAATAAACGTACGCTTAAAATAAATAATATAATTATAAATATTATAAATAAGATTATGATATATAATATAACATAATTACATCAATGAATATATATATAATATTTATATTACTTTTATTATTTAGTTAATAGTTTATATAATTAACTAATAATAAATAATATTATAACATTTATAAAACTAATAAAAACTATAAATTAATAATCATAAATTATAATTTTTATAAAAACTAAATATAATAATAATTTTTATATAAAATTCGTATTTAATAATTAAACAAATATAGAAATAAAATGTTAAATGTTCTTAGAAATAAATTAAACAAATTTTTTTTTAGAATTTTATACAAAAAAAAATCAAAACTATATCTACTTTTAATAAATAAATACAAAAATACAAACTACTTTTTCTTTTAAGATTTACTTTTAATAAAAATACAAACTACTTTTATTTTAAGATTTACTTTTAATAAAAATACAAACTACTTTTTCTTATTTTAACTTTTAAGATTTACTTTTAATAAATATACAAACTACTTTTTCTTATTTTAACTTTTAAGATTTACTTTTAATAAAAATACAAACTACTTTTTCTTATTTTAACTTTTAAGATTTACTTTTAATAAAAATACAAAATAATTTTTCTTATTTTAACTTTTAAGATTTTACTTTTAATAAAAATACAAACTACTTTTTCTTATTTTAACTTTTAAGATTATTTTTAATAAAAATACAAAATACTTTTTCTTATTTTAACTTTTAAGATTTTACTTTTAATAAAAATACAAACTACTTTTTCTTATTTTAACTTTTAAGATTTTACTTTTAATAAAAATACAAACTATTTTTTCTTAGTTTAACTTTTAAGATTTACTTTTAATAAAAATACAAAATACTTTTTCTTATTTTAACTTTTAAGATTTACTTATTTTATTTTAATTTTTTTTTACCTAACATTTTCAACTATAAATACCACATACATTTCTCATTTCAAACTTACACCTTAATCTCTCATTTCTCTCTTAAAGAACTACTTCTAGTTGATATCTCGGTCACTTACTTGCTTTACTTTCCTTTCTTGCGTGGAATACTTCAACTGCTATTTAAGGTGAGTTTCATTTGCTCCCTTTTTAATTGCTTTGCAATTTACATTTTTGGGCTGAGAATACATGCGCTGTTTTATAAATGTTTTATGAAATGAATACAAACACTAAAACTGATTTTGCATGAGTTTCATTTGCTCCCCTTTTACTCTTTACATTTTTGGGGCTGAGAATACATGCAAATGTTTTATTAACTGTTTTACAATAATTATATGCGTGAGTTTCATTACTCCCTTTTTATATATATTTTTGGGCTGAGAATACATGCGATGTTTTATAAATGTTTTACGAAATAGGCACAAGTACTAAAACTAATTCTACGTGGGTTAGAATCAAAAATCCCCTAGCTTGGTAACTTTAACTATTGGTTTATGAACTGGTAGGCGCGAATCCTAGAGATAGATCTATCGGGTCTTACACCCCCACCCAGATGTTGTTCTAGTCACTACTAAACTAGAAGAACGGGTGTTTAGTACTTCGAGGTTAACGTAACGCACTTGATTCGGTGCAAATATTATTATAACTCAGGGGTACACACTCTTGTTAAGGCTAGTTACCGGGTGCCCACAAATTATAGAATGCTTTTATACACTTGCTAGTGTACGGATATTTATGAAACTGAAATCTTGTGGCCTATTATTATAACGGAAATGATTGATTTTGATAAACTAATGAACTCACCAACCTTTTTGGTTGACACTTTAAGCATGTTTTGTCTAAGGTGACGAATAAGATGATTGCCATGATTGCTACCTGATGAATTGAATGCTGCTACATGGAGTCTTCATTTCATTACATTTACTTTGCATTAAGACTATTATTATTATTTCAGTTTAAATTTGATGTAAAACTTTTAATGCTTCCGCTGTTTTATTAATAAATGTTTTATTCAAAACGTCTCATATAGAGTTGTTCTCGTTTATACAACTGTGATTTGATATAATTAGTCACAAATACCCTAGGCCCTATTTTGGGGGTGTGACAGATTGGTATCAGAGCAGGTTGTTGTAGAGAACCAGGATTGCATTTTATGTGTGCCTTATACAATTAGGTACCTTAGCAATGTAGGACTACAACTTTCCTTGACCATAGTGCCTTTAATTGTTGCATTTAATTGATAAATGCTACACTATACCTTAGAAACTATACTTAAATCTTAAGATTATAACATACACGATAATGTGAAATTACTCGAACGTCAACGCTACTTAAGGCCTAGGGTGATCCTTGGTACCACTATGGGATGCTTGTGGATTTCGAATGCCAAACTTAGATTTTGGTCGAGAATTCCTGGGCCAACCGGTAATAATTGATCATTCAAGTGACTCGGCGGTGGCATAGATGTTTGGGTATGGTGCACAATATCAAACCTGATCATACAACACTTAGTCACTTACGCACTTAATAAGTGGTGAACTTATTAAGAACAACTCACTTAGTCATCTATCCTGGTTTTGTATATTACATATGTATTACATGAAATATTATCCAAGATTTTTGAAACTCCTATAATTCATACTCAAACGTATATAACTCCCTGTTATATCACGTACCTATATGCCTTATGCCTTTATGCATCGGTTTGCGAACCGGGAAATGTCATTGGGTTATCACAGTATATGAATTGAAAGTCTTTAATCGAAAGATTATTAGATTACATACTTATCATTTTATAATCTCGACACGTCATACTGCCATTATTGGAGTATAGACAAATCATATCTTAGCATATCTATTCCCAATAGACCTTGTCTAACACTTTTTCTAAATTTCCTCCGTAAATTACGAAAATCTTTCTGCTATATATACGTATTCAAGGAGACGAATATATCATTCAATATTCAACACCCATTTCATATCAAACCCTATTCCAAACACATAATATGGATTTCTCACCTGATTCCTCAAGTTCTTCTAGCTCCAAAGATAGCGTGACAGGAGCACACCCACCGATCAATTACTGTCATTTCTTTAGAAAATGGGGATGGGTTCGCGAAATACTCACCCTATGGAGAAATGAAGAAGGTACTCCTTATCATGAGCCAAACTTACCACCAAACGTCGGAGTACTCGATCCGCTTACTGGCGAACCTGTTCGCAATACCAGTTTCACTCTTTTCGCAAGGATTTTCCGCCTCGAAGGTCGACTCGATGTAACCAACGACAATATTCGTCCTCTACTCCCGAATTCTAACCAGAAAGGGTTATTAGAAGAAGTTAGAAGACTTCGAATTAAATATCAAGAATTGACAAACCTTACAGAGGAATGGGTAGAACAAATCCACAGACTCGAGCGTAAAGTAGAAACCCTGGAGGAAATAGTGCGCGATTTGGTAGCTAGGCTCACACTTACTAACCAAGTACCACAAGCAGCACCAACAGTAGCAGCAGCAGCACCAGCACCACCAGTACTATCAACATCACCACCAACAGCATCAGCTTCACCAACAACAACATCAGCATCCCACGTCTCAACATCATAATCGGTACCTCAAACATCGACATCATACACCCATAGATACTAAGGAATATTAGTAATAATGAGTTAAGATGTATTGACTCATTCTTCCTGAAGAATTATATATGTATACTTTATATATATATGGTTTGGAACAATAATAAATCTTTTCGTACTAAACTATTACGTGTGAATCTTAACTAGTATGTACTACTTGGTTAATTCATATCACTAATACGCTATGATGTACATCCTTCGTTAATGACTTAACAATCATTAATCACTGCTTCAGTACAATAAACTCCATTTCATAATAAACTAAGTGTATTATTCAAATGCATGTGTGATTTTACACTCCTATTTTCGATATACTCGAAAATTTCTCGAAAACATCATTTGTGCCTTATGAATTTCACAAGAAATCCACGAGCATCAACATCATATACTGAGGTATATTAATAACAATGAACGATGAAGTATTGATTCATAACTTCATTAAAGAAATATTCCGCGACGATTATATAATCTCTAAAGTTTTGGAGATTATTTATTCTCGTTTCAACCATAAATCAAATGAGTTTAATATTATATTAACTTATTAAATCCATAATTACATCTGAAGAAAATATATTTGTATGTATATTTTCATAAAGATTGTATTTAAAAATTCTTTTGTACAAACTGTTGATTGTGAAAATATTTTAACGGGTAGGTAATACCCAAGAAATATCTAACATTCACATTAATATATTACATTGTACATTCTTCAAAATCCTTGAAACCATATCGGATTGATAATCAATGATTCAGATCAGTTAACCTTGAGAATGCTGATGAAGCAGCAAAAGCTGTAGATGGCCTTAATGACCAGAAGCTTGATAATAAAGAATTGTGTGTTGGAAAAGCTCAAAAGAAAATCTGGTATTGAAAGAGGGATTGAGCAAAACATGAAGGAGACCAAGGACAAATCCCAAGGACTAAACCTATAACCAAAGAATCTAGATGATTCGATTTCTGAAGGAAATCACAGAAGATCTTTTTACGCATTCTAAATCCTTACAGAAGAATTTCTTCATTATCCATCGATTTTAGAAATTCTAAAATATCATCGTATCTTTCGTTATAAATATCCTCGATATTTCTAAAGATATCTTCATAACGATTCTTGTCCGCAATTAATTATCTCTTTGCAATATCTTTATTACATCATAAAGGAAAAATGTTTAAGTTTCTATATTTCGTAAAATTTAAATTCAAATTTTGAATGATTTGAAGTAGTGTTGAGAATTAAAGCATGAGTTAGTATAATATAATGACGTCAGGCCAACGTGATTATATTACAGTAAGTCATGCTAAATGGAAGATGATGATTCATAGACTTTATAATCATCATTTGCCATGTTACACGACTCTTACATTCTACTTAATCTCTGAACATATCAAGAAAATATATTCTTGATAGTTCTATCCTCAGTAATTCTGGTAATTTACCAAATCAAATCGTGATATTACGCTTAGAACAGTAGGTCCATTCGAAACTTCATACCTACAAATTCTGGACCATTACTCGCTTTACTTAGAGTCGAGAGGAGAATAAAAAGGCAAAGAGCTCCGACATATAAGGGAAAATATGTAGCCCGATAACGATACCGAAATTACAAACCGTGTATATCAATACGTATTGCAACGTAAAGACATGGGAGAATTAAAAACACTATAATCCCAAGGTAATAGTAAAAGAAAACAAATTCCTCTGGTGGTAAATGAAAAAGAAGAATGACTGAAATGATAGTCAGAAAAATATCCAGGATAAGAACTGGATGGAGCATTCTCACAATCTTTGGAAGTATGAATTGAGGAAGAAAGTATAGAAGTGGTGAAGATAATGAAACGGAAGAAGCTAATTTATAGCAAAATTCCAAACACAGCAATTGAAGCAATTCACCTCATTTAATCAAAAAAAATTTCAAATTCCTTAATTACCGGAGAATCAAATCTTATGGATTACGAAGATTTCCTTTAATCCCTTGAATTCCGGAAATCAATCGTGACTACGTCAAAAGTTAAGGCGAACATTTAATTTCTCATTCACTCTTTTACAATAGCTTCATTTATACGCTTCCTATAATCAAATCGTTTTATCCATATTATTCAGTAGTGATAAAACTTTATTTTTTCAACTTATATTCATCATTACAATATTCTTGTTGTAAACAATGATGATCTCTATCAAACTTCATGACTATAATTTTCATGAACTACTCTCTGTTTTGTCTACTCTAATATTGCGACATAAACACTCAAAGTTTTAAATAAGCTCAATACTATTCATAACACATTTCATGTGTTCAGTTTACTAAAATGCTCGTATAACACCATCATCCCTTTTGAGGATAACCTAGTCAAATGACACTCTTATTAATCCTTTAGATAACCTCCGCATTAATGATAAAATGCACTTTATAGAAGAACCTGTAAGAAATTAGGGTTCGTATTATTTAAATGCATGAAACAGAACAATATTCTATCCGTTGGAATTCACGAAAGGCCCCGAACCTACCTGGGAACGTGAAGAGCAGATAAAACGTAAATATCCTCGTCTAGGTACGAACAATGCCGATTAATGGCAAAAAATAAATTTCGGGACGAAATTTATTTTAACGGGTAGGTACTATAACAACCCTCACTTTTCGACTTCCGATTTTACTAAAATACCAAGAGTTGTTATATACGAATAAATTTAACGTTGACCGAATAAACGTACGCTTAAAATAAATAATATAATTATAAATATTATAAATAAGATTATGATATATAATATAACATAATTACATCAATGAATATATATATATATATATATATATATATATATATATATATATATATATATATATATATATATATATATATAATATTTATATTACTTTTGTTATTTAGTTAATAGTTTATATAATTAACTAATAATAAATAATATTATAACATTTATAAAACTAATAAAAACTATAAATTAATAATCATAAATTATAATTTTTATAAAAACTAAATATAATAATAATTTTTATATAAAATTCGTATTTAATAATTAAACAAATATAGAAATAAAATGTTAAATGTTCTTAGAAATATATTAAACAAAATTTTTTTTAGAATTTTATACAAAAAAAAAAAAATCAAAACTATATCTACTTTTAATAAATAAATACAAAAATACAAACTACTTTTTCTTTTAAGATTTACTTTTAATAAAAATACAAACTACTTTTATTTTAAGATTTACTTTTAATAAAAATACAAACTACTTTTTCTTATTTTAACTTTTAAGATTTACTTTTAATAAAAATACAAACTACTTTTTCTTATTTTAACTTTTAAGATTTACTTTTAATAAAAATACAAACTACTTTTTCTTATTTTAACTTTTAAGATTTACTTTTAATAAAAATACAAACTACTTTTTCTTATTTTAACTTTTAAGATTTACTTTTAATAAAAATACAAAATAATTTTTCTTATTTTAACTTTTAAGATTTTACTTTTAATAAAAATACAAACTACTTTTTCTTATTTTAACTTTTAAGATTATTTTTAATAAAAATACAAAATACTTTTTCTTATTTTAACTTTTAAGATTTTACTTTTAATAAAAATACAAACTACTTTTTCTTATTTTAACTTTTAAGATTTTACTTTTAATAAAAATACAAACTATTTTTTCTTAGTTTAACTTTTAAGATTTACTTTTAATAAAAATACAAAATACTTTTTCTTATTTTAACTTTTAAGATTTACTTATTTTATTTTAATTTTTTTTTACCTAACATTTTCAACTATAAATACCACATACATTTCTCATTTCAAACTTACACCTTAATCTCTCATTTCTCTCTTAAAGAACTACTTCTAGTTGATATCTCGGTCACTTACTTGCTTTACTTTCCTTTCTTGCGTGGAATACTTCAACTGCTATTTAAGGTGAGTTTCATTTGCTCCCTTTTTAATTGCTTTGCAATTTACATTTTTGGGTTGAGAATACATGCGCTGTTTTATAAATGTTTTATGAAATGAATACAAACACTAAAACTGATTTTGCATGAGTTTCATTTGCTCCCCTTTTACTCTTTACATTTTTGGGGCTGAGAATACATGCAAATGTTTTATTAACTGTTTTACAATAATTATATGCGTGAGTTTCATTACTCCCTTTTTATATATATTTTTGGGCTGAGAATACATGCGATGTTTTATAAATGTTTTACGAAATAGGCACAAGTACTAAAACTAATTCTACGTGGGTTAGAATCAAAAATCCCCTAGCTTGGTAACTTTAACTATTGGTTTATGAACTGGTAGGCTCGAATCCTTGAGATAGATCTATCGGGTCTTACACCCCCACCCAGATGTTGTTCTAGTCACTACTAAACTAGAAGAACGGGTGTTTAGTACTTCGAGGTTAACGTAACGCACTTGATTCGGTGCAAATATTATTATAACTCAGGGGTACACACTCTTGTTAAGGATAGTTACCGGGTGCCCACAACTTATAGAATGCTTTTATACACTTGCTAGTGTACGGATATTTATGAAACTGAAATCTTGTGGCCTATTATTATAACGGAAATGATTGATTTTGATAAACTAATGAACTCACCAACCTTTTTGGTTGACACTTTAAGCATGTTTTGTCTCAGGTGACGAATAAGATGATTGCCATGATTGCTACCTGATGAATTGAATGCTGCTACATGGAGTCTTCATTTCATTACATTTACTTTGCATTAAGACTATTATTATTATTTCAGTTTAAATTTGATGTAAAACTTTTAATGCTTCCGCTGTTTTATTAATAAATGTTTTATTCAAAACGTCTCATATAGAGTCGTTCTCGTTTATACAACTGTGATTTGATATAATTAGTCACAAATACCCTAGGCCCTATTTTGGGGGTGTGACAGTCTCTAAAACCAAATTGGTACTCCCGATCTCTCTTTGACCCACTTCTCCCCAACAAACGGGAGTTCGACACCTACGCCCATAAAGCATTTCGTAAGGTGGCATCCCGATACTAGTATGATAACTATTATTGTACGAGAATTCCACCAAAGGCAAATGCTCATCCCAACTACCACCGAAGTCAATGATGCACGCTCGTAGCATATCTTCCAAAGTTTGATTCGTACGTTCGGTTTGACCGTCCGTTTGAGGATGATACGCCGTGCTCAACTTCAATTGCGTACCCATATCTTCATGAAACTTTTCCCAAAACCGAGATGTAAATCGGGTATCTCGATCCGAAATAATAGATATAGGAACCCCATGTCGCGAGACCACTTCCTTGATAAACAACTTAGCCAAGGCCTCCGACGATATTGCTTCTTTAATGGGAAGAAACAAAGCGCTTTTTGTCAATCGGTCAACTATAACCCAAATCGAATCGAATTGGGTTCTCGCCGTTTTAGGTAACTTTGTAATGAAATCCATGGTAACGTGCTCCCATTTCCATTTCGGGATTTCTAACGGTTGCAACTTACCATACGGCTTTTGGTGTTCGGGTTTTACTTGTAAACACGTGACACATTGCTCAACATACTTCACAACATCACGTTTCATGCCCGGCCACCAATAATCTTTCTTCAAGTCAAGATACATTTTCGTCGCGCCCGGATGAATGGAATATTTTGACTTATGTGCTTCATCAAGTAGCACTCGTCGGTAATCACCCATCTTAGGCACCCACACCCTTCCTTGAAAAGACAACAAACCACGCGGACCCATAGTAATAAACTCCGATTGGCCCACGATTCGCTCCGTATGCTTGTTGTGAACATAAGCCTCTATTTGAATCTCACCAAGCTTTTCAAGAAAATCGTTGGTAATAATCAAACGTAACGACCCCACTTTTATCGCCGGATGTTGACTCTTTTGACTCAACGCATACGCGACCACATTCGCCTTACCCGGATGATAAAGTATTTCACAATCGTAGTCTTTCACCACATCCATCCACCTACGTTGGCGATAATTCAAATCTCGTTGATTAAAGAGATGTTTCAAACTCTTATGATCCGAATAAATCGTACACTTGACACCATACAAGTAATGGCGCCAAATTTTCAACGCATGCACTACCGCCGCCAACTCAAGATCATGAGTCGGATATCTCGTTTCATGTTCCTTTAATTGTCGAGAGGCATAAGCGATGACTTTACCTCTTTGCATTAGAACACACCCGAGACCATTTAAGGAAGCATCACAATAAACCACCATGTCTTCAACACCTTCCGGTAACACTAACACCGGAGCTTGACACAACTTCTCTTTTAACAATTGAAAAGCAATTTCTTGCTCGTTCTCCCAACCAAACCTCGCATTCTTCCTTGTCAATTTCGTCAACGAAGAAGCGATCTTAGAAAAATCTTGGATAAACCGACGATAATAACCGGCCAATCCGAGAAAACTTCGGATTTTCGTAGGCGTAGTCGGTCTTCCCCAACTCTTCACCGTTTCGATCTTCCTCGGATCTACTTGAATACCGTTTTCGTTCACAATATGACCAAGGAATTGAACTTCCCTTAGCCAAAATTCACATTTGGAGAACTTTGCATACAACTTCTCCTTTTGTAGCGTCTTCAATACTTCACACAAATGATGTTCATGTTCGTTCATACTTTTCGAGTAGACTAGTATGTCGTCAATGAACACTATTACCGACTTGTCCAACATAGGTTGGCACACTCGGTTCATAAGATCCATGAATGCCGCCGGTGCATTCGTAAGACCAAAGGGCATAACTACAAACTCATAATGCCCGTAACGCGTTCGAAAAGCCGTTTTCTCTATGTCTTCCTCACGGACCCGCATTTGGTGATAGCCGGACCGTAGGTCGATCTTAGAGAAATACGTTGCACCTTGAAGTTGATCAAATAAATCGTCAATCCTAGGTAATGGATAACGATTCTTGATTGTCACTTTATTCAACTCACGGTAATCAATGCACATACGCATACTACCATATTTCTTCTTCACAAATAACACCGGAGCGCCCCATGGCGAAGACTCGGTCGAATAAAACCCTTCTCGAGCAACTCTTGGGTTTGATTTAACAACTCTTGCATTTCCGTTGGTGCTAAACGATAAGGAGTTTTAGCAATGGGAGTAGCTCCCGGAACCAACTCAATACGAAACTCAACTTGTCTTTCCGTCGGAACACCCGGTAATTCGTCCGGAAAAACGTCTTCGAATTCACTAACAACCGGAATTTCACGAATAGGTGGTGGCTCATTGCGAGTATCAACAACATGAGCAAGGAAAGCCATGCCACCGGTAACAACAAAACGACGTGCCCGTGCAAAAGTGCATATCGGCACCGGTCTCCTTCGCTTATCACCATGAATAATTAACTCTCCCCCACTTAGGGTCTTCACACGAATAAACTTATCATGGCATGCAATATCGGCTCTATAACGATCGAGCCAATCCATACCAACGACAATATCAAAGTCGTCCAAGGTCATTGGAATAAGATCAATTTTAAAGGTTTCGGCACCAAAAACAACATCACAATTTTCACACACATCAACCACTAGCACCGTCTTGCCGTCCGCTATTTCGACTTCTACCGGACGACTTAACTTAGCTAACGGTCTATCAAGTTTAGGCACAAATTTAGGAGACACAAACGACAAATTTGCACCGCTATTGAAAAGAATCCTTGCCGGATTAGAATTAACCATGTAAGTACCTGAGACAACTTCGTGCGATTGTTTGGCTTCATCATTGGTCATCAAATAGTTGCGACCCCTAGCCGTACCCGCCGCCTTCTCTAACCGCTTCACATTATCATTTCGCAAATCGGGACACTCCGGCTTCTTATGCCCCTCTTTACCACAATTAAAGCAAGTGATTTTGGTCGACGCCTTGGTGCAATCACGGGCCATGTGTCCTCTTTGATTACAATTATAACACGTGGGCCCGAAACCCCCGGAAGCACCCTTCTTCACACTATTAAAGCTTTCGGAGCCTTTCTTGGACTTCTTATTTGAGAAGTTCGAATGACTTGAACTCTCAAACTTCCTCTTTGAAAAAGTAAAATCGCTCTTTCTTGGCACCTCCGGCTCAAAACCCCGAGCAAATTCAAATAATTCGTCAAAAGACTTAGCCATACCCCGACTAATCTTACCCTTGTACTCATCATTTAAATTGCGGTAGAAATCCTTCATTAGCTTGTGATCATCACCAACATACTCCGGGAAAAAACGAGTCTTTGCCAAGAAGGTAGACTTAAGAGTAACTAAGTCCATTGAACCTTGTTGCAAATGGTGCAACTCGTCCCGGATTCTATCGAGATCGGAAGAAGTTCGGTATTCCTTGAAAAACTCCTTCTTAAATTCTTCCCACGTCAAGCCCATACATTGTTCCTCACCATACAAGTTGATTTTATCATCCCACCATAACTTAGCCTCTTCTCGTAGCATGCTAGAGCCATACCTCGCCTTCTTCTCGGGAGGACATTCCGAGGTACGGAAAGCTCCCTCAATATCGGAGATCCAACATGTACTTTTCAAGGGATCTCGCACCCCATTAAACATCGGGGGTTGAGCATCCTTGAAGTTCTTGTAGTGGAAGTCCCGCCTTCCTTCGCCTCCTTCACAGCGAGGATAGATATTCCTAGCGTCAAGGGCCTCTTCGATAGTGGCCTTCATTCGTTCATTTATCAAATCGGTCACCTGCCCATCGACCGAATCTTGAAAGACCTTTTGGACGTCCGTAAGAAAATCCGCTTTTAGCTTTTTAAAGACGGCCTCAACCTTGGCCGAAAACTCGGCGTCCTCACTTGTACTTCCGTTATCATGATCGGGTCCGTTTCTCGTCTTCATTCTATAAAACGAAGTAGGTTAAGCGGCAAAACAAAAGACATAACTCGTATGTATATACATATACACCACACTACCCCATCTTGCTCAACAATCGTCGTACATTGCTTGTTCGACACGATTTGCGCCCGTAACAATGGTAGCTAATCATTGTTACGCGAGCACGTCGCATTAACTTGCTAGTACAACGTCCATCTCGCTCGATGCTCGCTAAACATACATAACAAATAGCGCATGATTAGTTTACATAAACCTATGCACAAACCAATCCCGATCCGACCCAAAGTCCTACAAGTCCCACATAAACGCGCATACAAGAAGTCTAAGTCTAGGCGCCTATATCAAGTCACCTAAATCCCTTAGACCATGCTCTGATACCACTTGTAACAACCCAAACCAACCCGCGAACAAACCACGTGAAAATACAAAATAAAAAAAAAATTGCTGCACAGTGAACTGGCGCGGCGCGCCATTCGGGTCTGTCCGGAAAGTCTCAAAATGCGAAAAAGATTAACTAGTTCCCGACACTTTTAGACGAAACGCTTTTTACCATACATCCAAATATGTAAAACTAACTTGTTTCAAATATAAAATCAATGTTTTACAGGCGGGGCCCACATCAGCCGTTTTACGAGTTTAATACAATTTACGAGTTTCGACCACCAAAAAGTTTAAGTTCCAAACTACACAATGAGCATAGCGTTTGGGATTAAACTACCCAACTATCGGTCAAACTCCAAGAGCTACTAAAGCCAAAAGCGTCCCCTAGCATCAAGTGGGATCTCTAGTCCAAAACGATGCCCTTACCCTTGTCCAAAACCGAACCTATAAAATGGTAAACAACGAGAGGGTAAGCAAAGCTTAGTGAATGCAATAATTATACATGCATATATATAACCCATCTATTTGCAATCACAATTACCGAATACCTTGTACGAACTTGAAACTCAAATTAGCATAACATCATACCCGAAATACTTAACAAGTCGCACATTATCACAAAACCGCATTAGCATATACTCAACACAATATATTTAAACAATATGCCAAACAATCAACAATCTCAATATGGTTAACCATAACGCTATGGTGCTACCGGCTCGTGGTTCACACCATACGCAATTGAGTCATACTCTTTTATAGTGCTACCGGCTCGTGGTTCACACTCGATGCTACCGGCTCGTGGTTCACATCTTAGTTTATAGTGCTACCGGCTCGTGGTTCACACTCGATGCTACCGGCTCGTGGTTCACACTCGATGCTACCGGCTCGTGGTTCACATCTTAGTTTATAGTGCTACCGGCTCGTGGTTCACACTCGATCACACACATGTTATGGCACTACCGGCTCGATGGTTCATACCATAACACCCACAAATAAATACGTCATATACACATACGTATAATTACTCCACTCACCTTAGAGTCTTCGTGAAAAGATACCCAAGCTTGCGAAACCTCAAAGTAACGTACCTATCACATTATACATATTATCAAACGCAAACTCAAGTCGGTCAACCAATTCTTTCACCATTCCTAAGTCATTTTGACCCAAAGTGCAATCCCGACCCATTTTGCACCATTAACCCTAATAATGGGTCAACTTCACCAAAAACCCTAACTCTAGTCAAATATGGTCTTATTACATTTTTAAATCACCAATTTAACTCATTTTCACACATGCAAGACCACTTAGGTCATTAAAGACCCATTTGACCCATTTCAAGGTCAACACACCCATTTGGGTCATCCATGCCCAATTAACACCCATTTACATATCATTGAAGTGTTCTAGTACTTTAACTAACTAATTAGGTTCATAAACATAAATTAACACTTTGAAAACCCTAATTAGTTACCTTTGAGTCTACATGACCCAAAATCACCCAAAACCCCCAAATTACTAGCAAGTGGGTTTTGTGTGCATCACTAACCCAAACCCTAACCCTTAATGCAATTAAAGTAAGAATCTAGGTTTTATAACTTACCAACACAATTACTACGTAGCTAGCGACTAGATGAACGACTTTAGAACTCGCACTAAGACCCGATTCAACCTCCTTTACCCTTTAATGAAGCTTTCTCACTCAAGAAATGCACTCTCTCACTAGAATTGAATTGGAGAGGATAAGGTGGTTGTGAATGGAGTTAATGAGCTCCCAAAACTGATCTAAGGCATTAAATTCGGACCCCAAGGTGATTTTACCAAAATGCCCTCAAAATATCTAATTAAAAAGAAAAGGGGAATCTGTCGCAGACAGATGGCGCGACGCACCACATAGTTGCGCGGCGCGCGACCTCCCAGTTCAGCATCTTTTGTCCTTTTTAATTATGTGCAACAAAAACCCCAAACTTGAGTAACTCATATACACATATGTACACTACGAATATTCGGGTCTTACAACAGTTTTACTCGATTTACTGTAATATATTTGAAAGAAAGATGGATCTACACGATGAATCAATTCCATCATTTAAAGGAAGTAAAGTCTTTCGAAAAAGAAACGCACTTCTTGATTTAGGTCATGAAGTTGTCGTCCAGACCAGCTGTAGGTTGATGAAAAATCTAGAAAAGTCATCTCTAAAATCAGCAGAAAATCCACGAACCTCAGCATAAAACAGGGTCGCCAAGTGGTCAGATTTATCCTAACCATGAGAAGGATTTATCTCGTACAATGGGGGGGCACCGTGCAAATTAGCTTGATAAGACTAATGAATCAGATCCCCAGAAAGGATAATCTCCTTAAAGATTAAAAATTAGCTTTTAAGACTGATATTACTCAATCCTTGAGATTGACCTTAAAGATTGAGAATTCAAACTCATGAAATTCAATGATATCTAAACTCGAGCTTGAACGAGAAAATATTTTGATCAAAATTACAAACCGATTTGTTTTCTGAAAACCCATTTTTAATGCGTTCATTACCACTGAACGTAAAATCCTGAGAATTCATTGGAATTCATTAGGTCACCTGAACCAAATCGGGTGTCAACCGTAAGAACGGTGGTTGCATAGCATGGTCGAAGACAGGACCTTGTGCCAGACCGAAAAATTATAAGGGTGAGCTTTACTATTGCTCCTACCAAGGATAGTAATTGCGTCCGACACGTTATAGACCATAATTAAAAGCATGTCAGGGGACATTGCCTTAACAGTTGCTTGTTCAAACGCTTTCCTTTACAACTGGACGGTAGTTTACCGAAAGGTAATATACGGAGCAAGTATACTGGACGTGTTGCTTTCCCAATACAAGGTTAGCAAGTGGGTGACACAAAACCACAAGTTTTGAGCTAAAATTTTCAAATCTGAAACCCACCAAACCCACAAAAATATTTTGCAAACACCGGTGAAGGGTTATTCCGGAAAACTTATCTAGGGTAAAAGCTAGATTGAATTTTCAAAAAGATCAAATGTTTTCATAAAGATTCAGTTTCTTAAAGGATCTAAATTTTTATAGTCATGTGGGACTGTAAACCACAACGTTACTACCATTGTTTATACCGCCGTAAAGAAATCACTGATGTACAAAGTGTGAAGAATAAAGAAGTGATTCTTGTATTTCAAGACTATATTGCTTGAGGACAAGCAACGCTCAAGTGTGGGAATATTTGATAATGCTAAAAACGAACATATATTTCATAGCATTATTCCTCAAGAAAGACAAGCTTTTAGTTGCAATTGTCCTATTTACAAGTGATATTCGTTTAAATAATAAAAGGTGAAGACAAAAGGCAGATTCGACGAATTGAAGACGCAAATGACCAAAAAGCTCAAAAGTACAAAAGACAATCAAAGAGGTTCCAATTATTGATAAGAAACGTCTCAAAATTACAAGAGTACAAGATTCAAAACGTAAAGTACAAGATATTAAATTATTCGCAAGGACGTTCGAAAATCCGGAACCGGGACCAGAGTCAACTCTCAACGCTTGACGCAACGGACTAAAAATTACAAGTCAACTATACACATAAATATAATATAATATTTAAATAATTCTTATAATTATTTATATATTATATATTATATTATTAAAAACCATCGGCAGAAAAAACAAAGGCATGTGAGCCTCTCCAGCTGGCCATGCGATCGCATGGCCTTGAAGGGTAAAGCTCATGCGATCGTATGAGCCACTTTTCCAGCCCACATGCCTATAAAATTCGCAGTTTGGTGTAACACAAAGCACATCTTTTTCTTCTCCTCATTCATACGTAGTATATATTTATATTTATATTTTAATTTTAATTTTAATTCTAATAATAAGGGTATGTTAGCGAATGTTGTAAGGGTGTAAGTCGAAATTCTGTCCGTGTAACGCTACGCTATTTTTAATCATTGTAAGTTATGTTCAACCTTTTTACATTAATGTCTCGTAGCTAAGTTATTATTATGCTTATTTAAAATGAAGTAATCATGATGTTGGGCTAATTACTAAAATTGGGTAATTGGGCTTTGTACCATAATTGGGGTTTGGACAAAAGAACGACACTTGTGGAAATTAGAATATGGGCTATTAATGGGCTTTATATTTTTTTAATTAAATGATAGTTTGTTAATTTTAATATAAAGGTTTACAATTGGACGTCCCTATGCATAACCATTTACACTCAATCGGATACGATGGGCTGGGTATTTATATGTACGAATAATCGTTCATTTAACCGGACACGGGAATGGATTAATAGTCTATGGAATTATTAAAACAGGGGTGAAATTATGTACAAGGACACTTGGCGTAATTGTTAACAAAGTATTAAAACCTTGGGTTACACGCAGTTGATATCCTGGTGTAATTAATAAACAAAGTAATAAAACCTTATTACAGTTTAAGTCCCCAATTAGTTGGAATATTTAACTTCGGGTATAAGGATAATTTGACGAGGATACTCGCACTTTATATTTATGACTGATGGACTGTTATGGACAAAAACCAGATGGACATATTAAATAATCCAGGACAAAGGACAATTAACCCATGGGCATAAAACTAAAATCAACACGTCAAACATCATGATTACGGAAGTTTAAATAAGCATAATTCTTTTATTTCATATTTAATTTCCTTTATTTTATATTTAATTGCACTTCTAATTATCGCACTTTTATTTATTGTTATTATATTTAATTGCACTTTTAATTATCGTATTTTTAATTATCGCAAGTTTATTTTATCGCACTTTTATTTATCGCAATTTCATTATTGTTATTTACTTTACGCTTTAAATTAAGTCTTTTATTTATTTAATATTTTACATTTGGTTTTAACTGCGACTAAAGTTTTAAAATCGACAAACCGGTCATTAAACGGTAAAAACCCCCTTTATAATAATAATATTACTTATATATATATATATTTGTATTTTTATAAAATAAAACTAATATAGCGTTAAGCTTTGTTTAAAGATTTTCCCTGTGGAACGAACCTGACTTACTAAAAACTACACTACCGTACGATTAGGTACACTGCCTATAAGTGTTGTAGCAATGTTTAAGTATATCCATTCAATAAATAAATAAATCTCTTGAGTAAAATTGTATCGTATTTAATAGTATTTCCTTGTAAAATATAAGATATTTTATATACACCTCGCAGAACATCAGTATTTTTACTACAAAATACAGTATGGTGAGTTTCATTTGCTCCCTTTTTAATTGCTTTTGCAATATATATTTTTTGGGCTGAGAATACATGCGCTGCTTTTATGAATGCTTTACGAAATAGACACGAGTACTTAAAAATACATTCTACGTTGAGTTGTACCACTGGCATACTTCCCTGTAGCTTGGTAACTACTATTTACATGTGGTATTGTAAACGCGAATCCTATTGATAGATCTATCGGGCCTGACAACCCCAACCGGGCTGGACGACCAGTATTCAACGGTTGCACAGTACTTCGTTTCGGTGACTACACTTGGTACGGTGTAGTGAGATTTCATAATAAAGGAAATATGCGACGTTGATTAAATGTTAAGTATGGTTACCAAGTGCTCAACCACTTAGAATATTTTTATTAAAACGTTTATGAATATGAAATCTCATGGTCTATTAATATATTGAAATGATTGTTATGATAAACCTATGAACTCACCAACCTTTTGGTTGACACTTTTAAGCATGTTTATTCTCAAGTACGAATTAAGTCTTCTGCTGTGCATTTGCTCATTTTAAAGATATTACTTGGAGTCATTCATGGCATATTTACAACATGCTGCCTAGCCAATGGTCATAACGGTTATTTTCCACAAGACCAAGGATGGGAAGTCGTCTTAGTAAAATCAGAATGCATGACTTGTTTCTCGACTTATGAATTATGTGTCCTTATTTCCTTTGCTGAACAACTTGCGTATTAACTAGATTTATCTTCAAACTGTCCTGTATCATAGTGTACTATATTTCATGTTATATGTAATATAGCAAAGTTGTAAGTTTGAAGAATATTTGTATGTGATATATTATTATAATCAGTTTTTCATATGGAATTGTAGTAGTTGAATTGTATATTAGCTACTAAGTATGAACTTAACGGGTAGGTAGTACCCGAATTTAAACTTATAAAAACGCTAATATGAAGAAAAAACTTTTATAAATGAGTTCTTATTATGCTACGAGATACTATTGACTACTCTTAAAATTCTGTATGATTAACTTGTTTCATTTGACTATTTTGAAGGAAATGGCACCGACTACTCGACACACCTTGAATATGAGCGAAGAGGAATTTCGTGCCTTTCTTGCTTCAAATATAGCCGCAGTACAGGCCGCGCTACATACCAACAATAACTCTGAATCTAGCAATACAGCTAACGACGTAAGAAATCGTGTAGGATGCTCCTACAAGGAATTCACTGCCTGCAAACCTTCAGAATTTGATGGGACCGAAGGAGCAATTGGATTGAAACGGTGGACCGAGAAAGTTGAATCGGTGTTTTCCATAAGTAAGTGTGCTGAAGGAGACAAAGTGAAGTACTGTAACATCCCGCGTTTTTCCGTTAAAAATTATTTTAACACTGTCTTTTTTTTAATAATATCTTTCGTTATTTAATCTCGTAGTTTCCGTTGACTAACGTTCATAATATTCCCGTTATTTAATTATAACATCACTCGTTTACAAGAGCGTTTTTAAAATATTCGTTTGGTTAATTCTCCTACCCGCTTTGAAACTTGAGGGACCGAAGTGGCCAAGTGGGTAAACTAGTTGCCTAGGTCAACTAATCAACCCACCTCATCCACCCATTCATTTCCACCCACCTCCTCATCTCTTTCTCTCTTTCTCTCTTCTTACTTCCATTTTGGAACTTAAACACCCAACTCACAAAATCATCATCTAAATCCAGATCAAGAGGCAAACATCAAAACAAATTACATTTTTGTGATCCTCTCTTCACCGTCTACATTTTGGTACCAATTTCTTCACATTTGGGTAACATTTCTAAAACTCTAGATTTTCTTTAAATTCATGTTTTTGACTTGAAATGGTGTTAGTTAGTGTCTATGGCTCGTGTATAACATGAATATATGATTTGTTTGCTCGATTTGTTGTTTTGAGTCACTAGTTTGAACATTTGAAAATGGGTTTGCTTAATCTTTGATTTGGATGAGTTAATGTGGTTAAATTGTTAAAGTTCATGTTTTAATTGTGTTACTAGTATCACTAGCTTCGTTTTGATGCGTGGGTTGATTAAGAAAACTTCAAAAACATGAATATTAATTTTTGTGGATTTTGGTTAGGGTTTGATAGACTTAAAACGAGCTTTTGATGTTTCGAATACCATGAAATGTTATTAGTAAGTGTTTAGTTGTAATGTATGTTTCATTACCTTCAAAACGTCATATCATATGTGTGAAATGGATTCCCGAAACTTAAAATGCATTTGATGAACTTGAAACTTTGAAAATAAACCTTTTGTGATCACTTGACGAGATTTCGGTTATTATAATTGATGTTTTTGCTTGATGAAAAGTAGTTAGTTGTGTTCTTTGTCAAATTACCTTTCTAGCGATATAAGATACGAGTTCTAAGTGTTTACGGTTTGTGTTTTGTGTTTGTTTGAATTTTGGATTTGGGACTTAGACAATTGAGACTGACCAGGTACCAGCACCCGTTATTCGCCGCGGCGTGGCCAGCCTTTGTCGCGGCAGGACAATAGGCATGGTTTGATTCTATCTTGCTTGTCCAAAATACGAAAAATGTGTGGCATGCTATGGACCTCCGATTCACATGAAACTTGTTCTAACATGCTTATATATGAATAATTAGCACAGAAAAATAGTTCGGGATCCGACCCGAACATGTTGACTTTTTCGTTGACTTTGACCAAGTTTAACTTTTAGTCAAACTTAAACAAACGTTTATGCAATCGTTCTAATCTTCGTTTATACTTGGTTCTTGCATGAAACTTGACAACGTGATTCAAATGCTATACTATTCGAGTCGTAACGAGCCATAGGACTAATCGAACACATTTCGCCCGACCCGTAACCAGTTAATTGATACAACTTACTTGTTTAGGTCAAGTCTAAGCAACTTTCATGCACACGTTTACTTTATGAAGTACATTTATACTCGTGCACTCGAGGTGAGATCATAGTCCCATCTTTCAACAACTTTTATACTTTTAAATCATGGGATGAGAAACATATACGGTTTTATACTACATACTTTTACACTTTGAACACAAGTACGGAAACGAACATTCCACGTACGGGTTTGAACAAAAAGCCTCAATTCAATTATCATTAGTTACACTTGCAGGGTGTAAACGTGAACTTATATTATGTGATCACATGGGCTTGACGAGCCTCATTCGGACGGTTCGCTACCGTTAGCGGATGAAATATATTTTCGGGTCTAGTGTATGTTCTAACACTACGCAAAGGGTGCAAAACAGTTAAGTTTGATAATTGGGTGCCCGCGATACAAATAACAACTTTGGAATGCAAATGATTTTGTACGACGACCCGAAAATTTCCGACCAAATTTAAACTTAACGTTTATATGTTTCCAACACGATAAGCAGAATTTGTAATGTTGAATCTCAAAAAGTTTGGAACTACATTCATGTAATCAATTACCCTTTGACCGTGTTCGACGATTTACGAACAATTATGAGTATATAGATATGTATATATAATATATAATATTAACTGAAAACATTAACAAAGTATTAGATACATGATACTTTACATGAACGTATTTGTTTCGATATATTTATCGACAGAATTAAGAGATAATATCAAATGATTGAATTATCAGATACATTATGATATGATTACGGGCCTATGTTATGAGGTCCATTGTGATTTAAGAAATCTATTCTTTTTGACAACATTCGGAAAATGGTAAAGTGATTTATAAGTAAGAACAAATGTGTCAATTAACGGGAACTAGACAAGGGTTAGTGAAAATTCCTGTTTAATTTCCAAGGCATGTTTTATAATATTTTTCCTCGTGACCTTGATTTGATAACTATGTTAACTTTCATTTTATTTAATATAAAAATAAGAACGTGGAGTGTAAATAACTTAGATGTTGGATATCGACAAGTTAAGTAACTCGACATTTTTCATTAAGATGATTTCATACGTTTATTCAACCTTTGGACTTTATTTCATGCTTCACCAATAGACTGTAATTTAAAAACTTGAAACCTATTATGAATATATATAATTCTACTTTTCTAAAATGTTTTATGATATAACGATTTCCATTATTTTAACCTTTTAACAAAATGATTCTTAAATATATTTAGTTTTGGAAAACAAAATTATCATATTTATTTGATTTAGTTTCAAAAGTACAAAAAACGTTTCCAGTTTAAAAAGAACTTTATTATTAAAATGTATATATCTTTTATAAATATCTAGAACAACTTTTGACAACTCATTACTTAACTAGTATGGTAAAGATAACGATATTTATATTTTATTTTATTAAATATATATAACGATTTAAATTAATATTATATATATTTATACGCATATTATACGTATATAGTTTTATACTTTTACTATACTTTAACTTTATATTTACTTTATTTTTACTTTACTTTAACTTTAATAATTCATACTTTAATAATTCACTTTAATAATTCATACTTTAATAATTCACTTTAATAATTCATACTTTAATAATTCACTTTAATAATTTACTTTAATAATTCATACTTTAATAATTCACTTTAATAATTCATACTTTAATAATTCACTTTAATAATTCATACTTTAATAATTCACTTTAATAATTCAAAAATCTATTATAAATAGAATTCAATAGGTTTCATTATTTCATAGAAACTTGAAAATATATTTCTCTAAACTCTCTCAATCGAATTACATATATATATTTTCTTTGTATTATTTCAAGATATTATTAGTATACATATAATACTACGACGGAGTTATATTCAGACGATTTCAAAATAAGTTTTCAAACGGGATAGAGCTAAGGAAATTATGGGTTATAGCTATGGAGGTTATGGTTATTGATCGAGGGTATTGCTCGTGAGGTCAACCTAACATTTATCATTTTCGTTGCGTCTACGTACTTTCCTGCAATATTGAATCACAATATTGATATGTTCGTGAATCCGAGACAAACCCTGCACTTGTTCAGTGCCGTCATATACATAATTGCTACGAAATACAGTATTGTGAGTTTCATTACTCCCTTTTAATATATATTTTTGGGCTGAGAATACATGCGCTGTTTTATAAATGTTTTACGAAATAGGCACAAGTACTAAAACTAATTCTATGTGGGTTTAAACTAGAAATATACCCTTAGCTTGGTAACATTAAACTACTTGTCTATGTACGGTAGGCGCGAATCCTAAAGATAGATCTATTGGGCCTGACAAATCCCATCCTGACTATGGGATGCTTTAGTACTTCGAGGTTATTTTAAACACACCTGATCTGGTGTACTTCAGAGGGTAAAACATGAACGTTAAGGCTTGTTACCGGGTGCCTACAACTTATAGAATACTTTTATACACTTGCGAGTGTACATATATTTATAAACGGAAATCTTGTGGTCTATTAATATATTGAAATGATTGATATGATAAACCTATGGACTCACCAACCTTTTGGTTGACACTTTTAAGCATGTTTATTCTCAGGTATTAAAGAAATCTTCCGATGTGCATTAGCTCATTTTAAGGATATTACCTGGAGTCATTCATGACATACTTTGAAAGACGTTGCATTCGAGTCGTTGAGTTCATCAAGATTAATATTAAGTCAATTATAGTTGTATGTAATATGAAATGGTATGCATGCCGTCAATTTTTGATGTAAAGAAAGTTTGTCTTTTAAAAACGAATGCAATGTTTGTAAAACGTATCATATAGAGGTCAAATACCTCGCGATGTAATCAACTATTGTGAATCGTTTATAATGTATATGTACGGGTCCTTTCATTTTGATAATCATCTTATATTAAATCTTGTTGTTCAAATACAACGTTTACTAAAACACCTATGATTTCACCAACGTTTTTCGTTGACAGTTTTCTATATGTTTCTCAGGTTCATACTTGGCTATTTGATACATGCTTCCGCACACTTTGATTTACTTGCTTGGAGTCAAGCATACATGCATACGCTAGTGATAGCACCTTTGGATTCAAACTTAAAGCATATACTTATGCTATTTATAGCAACCGTGATTTTAAACTAATTATCGCAAGTTATTTCATTTATACTTTACAACTTTTGTAAACTTAAACTTGTTGTTGAATTGTTTTGTAAACTAAACTTTGTAAGTCTTGTACGTTTCAAATTAATGCGACATAATTTTGGTCAAACGAGTCTCATATAGGGACTATGACCACGCAACGGGACCTAAGTAGTCGGCGCCGTCAATGACGATTTGGTCGAGAACTCTGTCTCCCACGTTATTATTTTCGCCTACCGTCTCAACTTACTATCGGTGTCACACTGGTGTTTCTTACCATCTACCACTTCTTCTTATTACCATCACTACTCTAGGTGAGTATTGTCATCAACACTTATCACTACGGTTGTGTACTATTCGTTATCATGATTCGTTACTCTTTTAGTGCCTAAAGGCATTATCGTTTGACTTGAACCGCATTGACGTGAACGATCATTTATACACTTCCCTCGGGGAACGCTTCTTTAGAGTCGCACTAATTCTTTCGATTCAATACAAGTCACGTTTGAGACGTCGTTACACTTTGTTCATTTTAGATCTTTATGATTACACGAACTTGAATCTATGGAGTGATGTAGGAATGGAGGTATGAGTTAGCGTAATATAACGACACTCGATCAACATGGTTATATTATGGTAAGTCATACCAAAGTTCTAATGACACGTGATGGTGGTTGGACTCGATCAACCTAATCACCACCATGTACCATGTACATGACTTCATCTTTCTTGTTAGGTATCCGAAAACTCCGAGAATATTGATAACAACCATACCAAGGACACACCTTCGATTATTGTCGAACCATATTTATGCTTCTGAATGAATGACAAATTCTTCCGACTTCAAACATATGTTATACGCGTATACTATCTTGTTTTCTTACAGTTTTATCGACGAACTACAATATGCTTGATATTCTCACATCGAGGCGGAAACTTCTCTCACATCACACTCGTACTTTCGTACGAGGAAATCTTTATTCTAAATTCTCAATGGAGAGAGAGACTCTTCACGTTATACTAGTATTCACCACGAGGGTGAATAGTCCTAACGAACGTTTTTAGAAACTGATAAATCTTTCGCGGCGCGAAATTCTTGAGAAACAAAAACTTGTTCAAAATATATCTTGAGGAGATATACTTCGTTTCGGATCGAGATCCTCGTTTCACTTCCAGATTTCTGAGTGCCTTACAAAAAGCCTCGGGACCATGCTTTAGACATTAGTACAACACATCAACCACAACCCGAAGGACCAAACAAACATACGATTCAAACCTCGGAAACCATAATACGAATTTGCGTTATCAACTTCAAAATTACTTGAGAAAAGTCTTTGTCTTTAACCGAATTCTCTTACAACGTTAGTTACCACACAAATATTAACGCCACACCTTTAGAAAACTTATATAGCCGCAATTGTTGTTTTCTTAATTGTTGGACCGAAGTAGGTGCAAGCAAACCACCGAACCCGAACTCATTCATGAAACAACCGAGAAATTGTTCAAATCCAAAAAGACTCAAAACGACCGTAGTCGTCAAAGGAGCTATGCCGATGCTAGACGTAAACCTCTCGAATTCTAAGTGGGTAACCGCGTAACATTAAAAGTCACGCCTTGAAAAGGTGTAATCTGTTTCGGGAAACGTAGAAAGCTAAATCTGCGATATTTTAGTCCTTTTGAAATCTTGGGGCATTTTGTACCCGTTGCTTACCGTTTCAATCTTCCGACTCGATCGAGTCCCGTTCATCCTACATTCCAAGTATCAAACTTACATAAGTGTCTTGCAAAACAAGAAATTGTTATCCTTTTCGATGAGCTTACTATCGATGACAAACTTCACTTCCTAGGAGGACCGGTTGAAACTATAAATCGTGAAGCCAAACTTTAAACCAACGTAAAATCCCGACTGTCAAAGTTCGTTGAAATGCCCAAGGAAGTATCTTCACATATCCGTAGAATTTGCAACGCAAGGTTTCGAAGAAGAAACAACAACTACTACTTCCAACTAAATTTCGGGACAAAATTTCTTTTAAGGTGTAGGTAATGTAACATCCCGCGTTTTTCCGTTAAAATTTATTTTAACACTGTCTTTTTTTTAATAATATCTTTCGTTATTTAAATTCGTAGTTTTCGTTGACTAACGTTTATAATATTCCCGTTATTTAATTATAACATCACTCGTTTACTCGAGCATTTTTAAAATATTCGTTTGGTTAATTCCCGCACCCGCTTAGAAACTTGAGGGACCGAAGTTGCCAAGTGGGCAAACTAGTTGACCAGGTCAACTAGTCAACCCACCTCATCCACCCATTCATTTACACTCACCTCCTCATCTCTTTCTCTCTTTCTCTCTTCTTACTTCCATTTTGGAACTTAAACACACAACTCACAAAATCATCATCTAAATCCGGATCAAGAGGCAAACATCAAAACAAATTACATTTTCGTGATCCTCTCTTCACCCTCTACATTTTGGTTCCAATTTCTTCACATTTGGGTAACATTTTTAAAACTCTAGATTTTCTTTAAATTCGTGTTTTTGACTTGAAATGGTGTTAGTTAGTGTCTATGGCTCGTGTATAACATGAATATATGATTTATTTGCTCGATTTGTTGTTTTGAGTCACTAGTTTGAACATTTGAAAATGGGTTTGCTTAATCTTTGATTTTGGATGAGTTAATGTGGTTAAATTGTTAAAGTTCATGTTTTAATTATGTTACTAGTATCACTAGCTTCGTTTTGATGCATAGGTTGATTAAGAAAACTTCAAAAACATGAATATTGATTTTTGTGGATTTTGGTTAGGGTTTGATAGACTTAAAAAGAGCTTTTGATGTTTCGAATGCCATGAAATGTTATTAGTAAGTGTTTAGTTGTAATGTATGTTTCATTACCTTCAAAACGTCATATCATATGTGTGAAATGGATTCTCGAAACTTAAAATGCATTTGATGAACTTGAAACTTTGAAAATAAACCTTTTGTGATCACTTGACGAGATTTTGGTTATTGTAATTGATGTTTTTGCTTGATAAAAAGTAGTTAGTTGTGTTCTTTCTCAAATTACCTTTCTAGCGATATAAGATACGAGTTCTAAGTGTTTACGGTTTATGTTTTGTGTTTGTTTGAATTTTGGGTTTGGGACTTAGACAATTGAGACTGACCAGGTACCAGCACCCGTTATTCGCCGCGGCGCGGCCAGCCTTTGTCGCGGCGCGACAATAGGCATGGTTTAATTCTATCTTGCTTGTCCAATATACAAAAAATGTGTGGCATGCTATTGAAATGTCCCGTTCTTATTGATTAAAAACGTTCCATATTAATTGATTTCGTTGCGAGGTTTTGACCTCTATATGAGACGTTTTTCAAAGACTGCATTCATTTTTAAAACAAACCATAACCTTTATTTCATAAATAAAGGTTTAAAAAGCTTTACGTAGATTATCAAATAATGATAATCTAAAATATCCTGTTTACACACGACCATTACATAATGGTTTACAATACAAATATGTTACATCGAAATCAGTTTCTTGAATGTAGTTTTTACACAATATCATATAAACATGGACTCCAAATCTTGTCCTTATTTTAGTATGCAACAGCGGAAGCTCTTAATATTCACCTGAGAATAAACATGCTTTAAACGTCAACAAAAATGTTGGTGAGTTATAGGTTTAACCTATATATATCAAATCGTAACAATAGACCACAAGATTTCATATTTCAATACACATCCCATACATAGAGATAAAAATCATTCATATGGTGAACACCTGGTAACCGACAATAACAAGATGCATATATAAGAATATCCCCATCATTCCGGGACACCCTTCGGATATGATATAAATTTCGAAGTACTAAAGCATCCGGTACTTTGGATGGGATTTGTTAGGCCCAATAGATCTATCTTTAGGATTCGCGTCAATTAGGGTGTCTGTTCCCTAATTCTTAGATTACCAGACTTAATAAAAAGGGGCATATTCGATTTCGATAATTCAACCATAGAATGTAGTTTCACGTACTTGTGTCTATTTTGTAAATCATTTATAAAACCTGCATGTATTCTCATCCCAAAAATATTAGATTTTAAAAGTGGGACTATAACTCACATTCACAGATTTTTACTTCGTCGGGAAGTAAGACTTGGCCACTGGTTGATTCACGAACCTATAACAATATATACATATATATCAAAGTATGTTCAAAATATATTTACAACACTTTTAATATATTTTGATGTTTTAAGTTTATTAAGTCAGCTGTCCTCGTTAGTAACCTACAACTAGTTGTCCACAGTTAGATGTACAGAAATAAATCGATAAATATTATCTTGAATCAATCCACGACCCAGTGTATACGTATCTCAGTATTGATCACAACTCAAACTATATATATTTTGGAATCAACCTCAACCCTGTATAGCTAACTCCAACATTCACATATAGAGTGTCTATGGTTGTTCCGAAATATATATAGATGTGTCGACATGATAGGTCGAAACATTGTATACGTGTCTATGGTATCTCAAGATTACATAATATACAATACAAGTTGATTAAGTTATGGTTGGAATAGATTTGTTACCAATTTTCACGTAGCTAAAATGAGAAAAATTATCCAATCTTGTTTTACCCATAACTTCTTCATTTTAAATCCGTTTTGAGTGAATCAAATTGATATGGTTTCATATTGAACTCTATTTTATGAATCTAAACAGAAAAAGTATAGGTTTATAGTCGTAAAAATAAGTTACAAGTCGTTTTTGTAAAGGTAGTCATTTCAGTCGAAAGAACGACTTCTAGATGACCATTTTAGAAAACATACTTCCACTTTGAGTTTAACCATAATTTTTGGATATAGTTTCATGTTCATAATAAAAATCATTTTCTCAGAATAACAACTTTTAAATCAAAGTTTATCATAGTTTTTAATTAACTAACCCAAAACAGCCCGCGGTGTTACTACGACGGCGTAAATCTGGTTTTACGGTGTTTTTCGTGTTTCCAGGTTTTAAATCATTAAGTTAGCATATCATATAGATATAGAACATGTGTTTAGTTGATTTTAAAATTCAAGTTAGAAGGATTAACTTTTATTTGCGAACAAGTTTAGAATTAACTAAACTATGTTCTAGTGATTACAAGTTTAAACCTTCGAATAAGATAGCTTTATATGTATGAATCGAATGATGTTATGAACATCATTACTACCTTAAGTTCCTTGGATAAACCTACTGGAAAAGAGAAAAATGGATCTAGCTTCAACGGATCCTTGGATGGCTCGAAGTTCTTGAAGCAGAATCATGACACGAAAACAAGTTCAAGTAAGATCATCACTTGAAATAAGATTGTTATAGTTATAGAAATTGAACCAAAGTTTGAATATGATTATTACCTTGTATTAGAATGATAACCTACTGTAAGAAACAAAGATTTCTTGAGGTTGGATGATCACCTTACAAGATTGGAAGTGAGCTAGCAAACTTGAAAGTATTCTTGATTTTATGAAACTAGAACTTTTAGAATTTATGAAGAACACTTAGAACTTGAAGATAGAACTTGAGAGAGATCAATTAGATGAATAAAATTGAAGAATGAAAGTATTTGTAGGTGTTTTTGGTCGTTGGTGTATGGATTAGATATAAAGGAATGTAATTTTGTTTTCATGTAAATAAGTCATGAATGATTACTCATATTTTTGTAATTTTATGAGATATTTCATGCTAGTTGCCAAATGATGGTTCCCACATGTGTTAGGTGACTCACATGGGCTGCTAAGAGCTGATCATTGGAGTGTATATACCAATAGTACATACATCTAAAAGCTGTGTATTGTACGAGTACGAATACGGGTGCATACGAGTAGAATTGTTGATGAAACTAAACGAGGATGTAATTGTAAGCATTTTTGTTAAGTAGAAGTATTTTGATAAGTGTATTGAAGTCTTTCAAAAGTGTATAAATACATATTAAAACACTACATGTATATACATTTTAACTGAGTCGTTAAGTCATCGTTAGTCGTTATATGTAAGTGTTGTTTTGAAACCTTTAGGTTAACGATCTTGTTAAATGTTGTTAACCCAATGTTTATAATATCAAATGAGATTTTAAATTATTATATTATCATGATATTATCATGTATGAATATCTCTTAATATGATATATATACATTAAATGTCTTTACAACGATAATCGTTACATATATGTCTCGTTTAAAAATCATTAAGTTAGTAGTCTTGTTTTTACATATGTAGTTCATTGTAAATATACTTAATGATATGTTTACTTATCATAGTATCATGTTAACTATATATATATCCATATATATGTCATCATATAGTTTTTACAAGTTTTAACGTTCGTGAATCACCGGTCAACTTGGGTGGTCAATTGTCTATATGAAACATATTTCAATTAATCAAGTCTTAACAAGTTTGATTGCTTAACATGTTGGAAACATTTAATCATGTAAATATCAATCTCAATTAATATATATAAACATGGAAAAGTTCGGGTCACTACAGTACCTACCCGTTAAATAAATTTCGTCCCGAAATTTTAAGCTGTTGAAGGTGTTGACGAATCTTCTGGAAATAGATGCGGGTATTTCTTCTGCATCTGATCTTCACGCTCCCAGGTGAACTCGGGTCCTCTACGAGCATTCCATCGAACCTTAACAATTGGTATCTTGTTTTGCTTAAGTCTTTTAACCTCACGATCCATTATTTCGACGGGTTCTTCGATGAATTGAAGTTTTTCGTTGATTTGGATTTCTCTTAACGGAATAGTGAGATCTTCTTTAGCAAAACATTTCTTCAAATTCGAGACGTGGAAAGTGTTATGTACAGCCGCGAGTTGTTGAGGTAACTCAAGTCGGTAAGCTACTGGTCCGACACGATCAATAATCATGAATGGTCCAATATACCTTGGATTTAATTTCCCTCGTTTACCAAATCGAACAACGCCTTTCCAAGGTGCAACTTTAAGCAGGACCATCTCTCCAATTTCAAATTCTATATCTTTTCTTTTAATGTCAGCATAGCTCTTTTGTCGACTTTGGGCAGTTTTCAACCGTTGTTGAATTTGGATGATCTTCTCGGTAGTTTCTTGTATAATCTCCGGACCCGTAATCTGTCTATCCCCCACTTCACTCCAACAAATCGGAGACCTGCACTTTCTACCATAAAGTGCTTCAAACGGAGCCATCTCAATGCTTGAATGGTAGCTGTTGTTGTAGGAAAATTCTGCTAACGGTAGATGTCGATCCCAACTGTTTCCGAAATCAATAACACATGCTCGTAGCATGTCTTCAAGCGTTTGTATCGTCCTTTCACTCTGCCCATCAGTTTGTGGATGATAGGCAGTACTCATGTCTAGACGAGTTCCTAATGCTTGCTGTAATGTCTGCCAGAATCTTGAAATAAATCTGCCATCCCTATCAGAGATAATAGAGATTGGTATTCCATGTCTGGAGATGACTTCCTTCAAATACAGTCGTGCTAACTTCTCCATCTTGTCATCTTCTCTTATTGGCAGGAAGTGTACTGATTTGGTGAGACGATCAACTATTACCCAAATAGTATCAAAACCACTTGCAGTCCTTGGCAATTTAGTGATGAAATCCATGGTAATGTTTTCCCATTTCCATTCCGGGATTTTGGGTTGTTGAAGTAGACCTGATGGTTTCTGATGCTCAGCTTTGACCTTAGAACACGTCAAACATTCTCCTACGTATTTAGCAACATCGGCTTTCATACCCGGCCACCAAAAATATTTCTTGAGATCCTTGTACATCTTCCCCGTTCCAGGATGTATTGAGTATCTGGTTTTATGAGCTTCTCTAAGTACCATTTCTCTCATATCTCCAAATTTTGGTACCCAAATCCTTTCAGCCCTATACCGGGTTCCGTCTTCTCGAATATTAAGATGCTTCTCCGATCCTTTGGGTATTTCATCCTTTAAATTTCCCTCTTTTAAAACTCCTTGTTGCGCCTCCTTTATTTGAGTATTAAGGTTATTATGAATCATTATATTCATAGATTTTACTCGAATGGGTTCTCTGTCCTTCCTGCTCAAGGCATCGGCTACCACATTTGCCTTCCCCGGGTGGTAACGAATCTCAAAGTCGTAATCATTCAACAATTCAATCCACCTACGCTGCCTCATATTCAGTTGTTTCTGATTAAATATGTGTTGAAGACTTTTGTGGTCGGTATATATAATACTTTTGACCCCATATAAGTAGTGCCTCCAAGTCTTCAATGCAAAAACAACCGCGCCTAATTCCAAATCATGCGTCGTATAATTTTGTTCGTGAATCTTCAATTGTCTAGACGCATAAGCAATCACCTTCGTTCGTTGCATTAATACACAACCGAGACCTTGCTTTGATGCGTCACAATAAATCACAAAATCATCATTCCCTTCAGGCAAAGACAATATAGGTGCCGTAGTTAGCTTTTTCTTCAATAACTGAAACGCTTTCTCTTGTTCATCATTCCATTCAAATTTCTTCCCTTTATGCGTTAATGCAGTCAAGGGTTTTGGTATTCTGGAAAAGTCTTGGATGAACCTTCTGTAGTAACCAGCTAGTCCTAAAAACTGGCGTATGTGTTTCGGAGTTTTCAGGGTTTCCCACTTTTCAACAGTTTCTATCTTTGCCGGATCCACCTTAATACCTTCTTTGTTCACTATGTGACCGAGGAATTGAACTTCTTCCAACCAAAATGCACACTTTGAAAACTTAGCATACAATTCTTCCTTCCTCAATACTTCTAACACCTTTCTCAAATGTTCACCGTGTTCTTGGTCATTCTTTGAGTAAATAAGTATGTCATCAATGAAAACAATGACAAACTTGTCAAGGTATGGTCCACACACTCGGTTCATAAGGTCCATGAACACAGCTGGTGCATTAGTTAAACCAAATGGCATGACCATAAACTCGTAATGACCGTAACGTGTTCTGAAAGCAGTCTTTGGAATATCATCTTCTTTCACCCGCATTTGATGATACCCGGAACGTAAGTCAATCTTTGAATAAACAGACGAGCCTTGTAGTTGATCAAATAAGTCGTAGATTCTCGGTAGTGGGTAGCGGTTCTTGATGGTAAGTTTGTTCAACTCTCGGTAGTCGATACACAACCTGAATGTACCATCTTTCTTCTTGACAAACAAAACAGGAGCTCCCCACGGTGATGTGCTTGGTCGAATGAAACCACGCTCTAAAAGTTCTTGTAATTGGCTTTGCAGTTCTTTCATCTCGCTGGGTGCGAGTCTGTAAGGAGCACGAGCTATTGGTGCAGCTCCTGGTACAAGATCTATTTGAAATTCAACGGATCGATGTGGGGGTAATCCCGGTAATTCTTTCGGAAATACATCGGGAAATTCTTTTGCAATGGGAACATCATTGATGCTCTTTTCTTCAGTTTGTACTTTCTCGACGTGTGCTAGAACAGCATAGCAACCTTTTCTTATTAGTTTTTGTGCCTTCAAATTACTAATAAGATGTAGCTTCGTGTTGCCCTTTTCTCCGTACACCATTAAGGGTTTTCCTTTTTCTCGTATAATGCGAATTGCATTTTTGTAACAAACGATCTCCGCTTTCACTTCTTTCAACCAGTCCATACCGATTATCACATCAAAACTCCCTAACTCTACTGGTATCAAATCAATCTTAAATGTTTCGCTAACCAGTTTAATTTCTCGATTCCGACATATATTATCTGCTGAAATTAATTTACCATTTGCTAATTCGAGTAAAAATTTACTATCCAAAGGCGTCAATGGACAACTTAATTTAGCACAAAAATCTCTACTCATATAGCTTCTATCCGCACCCGAATCAAATAAAACGTAAGCAGATTTATTATCAATAAGAAACGTACCCGTAACAAGCTCCGGGTCTTCCTGTGCCTCTACCGCATTAATATTGAAAACTCTTCCACGGCCTTGTCCATTCGTGTTCTCCTGGTTCGGGCAATTTCTAATAATGTGGCCTGGTTTTCCACATTTATAACAAACTACATTGGCATAACTTGCTCCGACACTACTTGCTCCGCCATTACTCGTTCCGACACTATTTGTTCCTTTCGTTCTATTAACCCCTGGTCCGTAGACCTCACACTTCGCCGCGCTATGACCATTTCTTTTACACTTGTTGCAAAATTTGGTGCAGAACCCCGAGTGATTCTTTTCACACCTTTGGCATAGCTGCTTCTGATTGTTGTTGTTGTTGCGGTTATTATTGTTGTTGGGATGATTGTTGTAGTTGTTGTTGTTGTTGTTGTTGTTGTTGTTGTTGTTGGGCCGTTTGTTGTAGTTGCGATTGATGTTGCGATTGTTGGGATAATTGTTGCGATTATTGTTGTAATTGCTGTTGTTGTTGTATTGGTGATTCTTATCACCGTTTTCCTCCCACTTTCTTTTGACTTGCTTCACATTGGCCTCTTCAGCAGTCTGCTCTTTAATTCTTTCTTCAATCTGGTTCACTAGTTTGTGAGCCATTCTACATGCCTGTTGTATGGAGGCGGGCTCGTGTGAACTTATATCTTCTTGGATTCTTTCCGGTAATCCTTTCACAAACGCGTCGATCTTCTCTTCCTCATCTTCGAATGCTCCCGGACACAATAGGCACAATTCTGTGAATCGTCTTTCGTATGTGGTAATATCAAATCCTTGGGTTTGTAACCCTCTAAGTTCTGTCTTGAGCTTATTGACCTCGGTTCTGGGACGGTACTTCTCGTTCATCAAGTGCTTGAATGCTGACCACGGTAGTGCGTACGCATCATCTTGTCCCACTTGCTCTAGATAGGTATTCCACCATGTTAACGCAGAACCTGTGAAGGTATGCGTAGCGTACTTCACTTTGTCCTCTTCAGTACACTTACTTATGGCAAACACCGATTCAACCTTCTCGGTCCACCGTTTCAATCCGATCGGTCCTTCGGTTCCATCAAATTCCAAAGGTTTGCAGGCAGTGAATTCTTTGTAGGTGCATCCTACACGATTTCCTGTACTGCTAGATCCAAGGTTATTGTTGGTATGTAGCGCAGCCTGTACTGCGGCTATGTTTGAAGCTAGAAAAGTACGGAATTCCTCTTCATTCATATTCACGGTGTGTCGAGTAGTCGGTGCCATTTCCTTCAAAATAGTTAAATGGAACAAGTTAATCATACAGAATATTAAGAGTAGTTAATAGTATTTCGTAGCATAATATGAACTCATTTATAAAAGCTTTTTCTTCATATTAGCATTTTATAAGTTTAAATTCGGGTAGTACCTACCCGTTAAGTTCATACTTAGTAGCTAATATACAATTCAACTACTACAATTCTATATGAAAAACTGATTGTAATAATATTTCGCGTTCAAACTTTTATACAATATTTTACAAACTTACAATACCGCTTATTTTACATAAAGCATGAAATATAGCACACAATAACTTTGATACAAGATAGTTGTGAAGACAATTCTAGCTAGTACACAAGTCGTTCGGCAAAGGCAATAAAGACACTTAATTCATACGTCCAGAAACAAGTCATGCATTCTGGTTTTACTAGGACTACTTCCCATCCTTGGTCTTGTGCAACATAACCGTTATGGCCGTTGATAAGACAGCGTGTTGTAACGTCATCAAAGGGACGAGGGTTACGTAATGTCCAACAGTCCCGTAATAATCTAAAAACCTCATTTCTTACCCCAATTACCGACTCCGTCACTTGTGGAAACGTTTTGTTTAATAGTTGTAGCCCGATGTTCTTGTTCTCACTTTGGTGAGAAGCGAACATTACTAATCCGTAAGCATAACATGCTTCTTTATGTTGCATGTTAGCCGCTTTTTCTAAATCACGAAGTCCAATATTCGGATATATTGAGTCAAAATAATTTCTTAACCCGTTGCGTAAAATAGCATTTGGGTTCCCCGCAATATATGCGTCAAAGTAAACACATCGTAACTTATGGGTTTCCCAATGTGATATTCCCCATCTTTCAAACGAAAGTCTCTTATAAACCAAGACATTCTTGGAACGTTCTTCGAATGTCTTACAAACTGATCTCGCCTTAAATAGTTGTGCCGAAGAATTCTGGCCGACTCTAGACAAGATTTCATCAATCATGTCTCCGGGTAGGTCTCTTAAAATATTGGGTTGTCTATCCATTTTGTGTTTTTAAACTGTAAAATAGACAAGAGTTAGTTTCATAAAAAAATACTTATTAATACAAGCAATTTTTACATATATCATAAAGCATAAGAACACAATATTACATATATTACACCACACGAATACAACTATCTTATTCCGACTCGCTCGTTTCTTCTTCTTCAGTTTTGGTTCGTTTTGCCAAGTTTCTAGGGATATATGATGTTCCCCTAATACGAGCCGTCGTTGTCCACATTGGTTTAGAAAAACCTGGTGGTTTAGAGGTTCCCGGGTCATTGTTACAACTTAAGGACTTCGGGGGTTGACGATACATATAAAGTTCATCGGGGTTGGAATTAGATTTCTCTATTTTTATGCCCTTTCCCTTATTATTTTCTTTTGCCTTTTTAAATTCAGTTGGGGTAATTTCTATAACATCATCGGAATTCTCGTCGGAATCCGATTCATCGGAGAATTGGTAATCCTCCCAATATTTTGCTTCCTTGGCGGAAACACCATTGACCATAATTAACTTTGGTCGGTTGGTTGAGGATTTTCTTTTACTTAACCGTTTTATTATTTCCCCCACCGGTTCTATTTCTTCATCCGGTTCCGATTCTTCTTCCGGTTCCGATTCTTCTTCCGGTTCCGACTCTTCTTCCGGTTCCTCTTCGGGAACTTGTGAATCAGTCCACAAATCATTCCAATTTATATTTGACTCTTCATTATTATTAGGTGAGTCAATGGGACTTGTTCTAGAGGCAGACATCTATCACATAATATCAAACACGTTAAGAGATTAATATATCACATAATATTCATATGTTAAAAATATATAGTTTCCAACAAAAATGTTAAGCAATCATTTTTAAAGAAAACACGGTCGAAGTCCAGACTCACTAATGCATCCTAACAAACTCGATAAGACACACTAATGCAAATTTTCTGGTTCTCTAAGACCAACGCTCGGATACCAACTGAAATGTCCCGTTCTTATTGATTAAAAACGTTCCATATTAATTGATTTCGTTGCGAGGTTTTGACCTCTATATGAGACGTTTTTCAAAGACTGCATTCATTTTTAAAACAAACCATAACCTTTATTTCATAAATAAAGGTTTAAAAAGCTTTACGTAGATTATCAAATAATGATAATCTAAAATATCCTGTTTACACACGACCATTACATAATGGTTTACAATACAAATATGTTACATCGAAATCAGTTTCTTGAATGCAGTTTTTACACAATATCATATAAACATGGACTCCAAATCTTGTCCTTATTTTAGTATGCAACAGCGGAAGCTCTTAATATTCACCTGAGAATAAACATGCTTTAAACGTCAACAAAAATGTTGGTGAGTTATAGGTTTAACCTATATATATCAAATCGTAACAATAGACCACAAGATTTCATATTTCAATACACATCCCATACATAGAGATAAAAATCATTCATATGGTGAACACCTGGTAACCGACAATAACAAGATGCATATATAAGAATATCCCCATTATTCCGGGACACCCTTCGGATATGATATAAATTTCGAAGTACTAAAGCATCCGGTACTTTGGATGGGGTTTGTTAGGCCCAATAGATCTATCTTTAGGATTCGCGTCAATTAGGGTGTCTATTCCCTAATTCTTAGATTACCAGACTTAATAAAAAGGGGCATATTCGATTTCGATAATTCAACCATAGAATGTAGTTTCACGTACTTGTGTCTATTTTGTAAATCATTTATAAAACCTGCATGTATTCTCATCCCAAAAATATTAGATTTTAAAAGTGGGACTATAACTCACATTCACAGATTTTTACTTCGTCGGGAAGTAAGACTTGGCCACTGGTTGATTCACGAACCTATAACAATATATACATATATATCAAAGTATGTTCAAAATATATTTACAACACTTTTAATATATTTTGATGTTTTAAGTTTATTAAGTCAGCTGTCCTCGTTAGTAACCTACAACTAGTTGTCCACAGTTAGATGTACAGAAATAAATCGATAAATATTATCTTGAATCAATCCACGACCCAGTGTATACGTATCTCAGTATTGATCACAACTCAAACTATATATATTTTGGAATCAACCTCAACCCTGTATAGCTAACTCCAACATTCACATATAGAGTGTCTATGGTTGTTCTGAAATATATATAGATGTGTCGACATGATAGGTCGAAACATTGTATACGTGTCTATGGTATCTCAAGATTACATAATATACAATACAAGTTGATTAAGTTATGGTTGGAATAGATTTGTTACCAATTTTCACGTAGCTAAAATGAGAAAAATTATCCAATCTTGTTTTACCCATAACTTCTTCATTTTAAATCCGTTTTGAGTGAATCAAATTGCTATGGTTTCATATTGAACTCTATTTTATGAATCTAAACAGAAAAAGTATAGGTTTATAGTCGGAAAAATAAGTTACAAGTCGTTTTTGTAAAGGTAGTCATTTCAGTCGAAAGAACGACTTCTAGATGACCATTTTAGAAAACATACTTCCACTTTGAGTTTAACCATAATTTTTGGATATAGTTTCATGTTCATAATAAAAATCATTTTCTCAGAATAACAACTTTTAAATCAAAGTTTATCATAGTTTTTAATTAACTAACCCAAAACAGCCCGCGGTGTTACTACGACGGCGTAAATCTGGTTTTACGGTGTTTTTCGTGTTTCCAGGTTTTAAATCATTAAGTTAGCATATCATATAGATATAGAACATGTGTTTAGTTGATTTTAAAATTCAAGTTAGAAGGATTAACTTTTATTTGCGAACAAGTTTAGAATTAACTAAACTATGTTCTAGTGATTACAAGTTTAAACCTTCGAATAAGATAGCTTTATATGTATGAATCGAATGATGTTATGAACATCATTACTACCTTAAGTTCCTTGGATAAACCTACTGGAAAAGAGAAAAATGGATCTAGCTTCAACGGATCCTTGGATGGCTCGAAGTTCTTGAAGCAGAATCATGACACGAAAACAAGTTCAAGTAAGATCATCACTTGAAATAAGATTGTTATAGTTATAGAAATTGAACCAAAGTTTGAATATGATTATTACCTTGTATTAGAATGATAACCTACTGTAAGAAACAAAGATTTCTTGAGGTTGGATGATCACCTTACAAGATTGGAAGTGAGCTAGCAAACTTGAAAGTATTCTTGATTTTATGAAACTAGAACTTTTAGAATTTATGAAGAACACTTAGAACTTGAAGATAGAACTTGAGAGAGATCAATTAGATGAATAAAATTGAAGAATGAAAGTGTTTGTAGGTGTTTTTGGTCGTTGGTGTATGGATTAGATATAAAGGATATGTAATTTTGTTTTCATGTAAATAAGTCATGAATGATTACTCATATTTTTGTAATTTTATGAGATATTTCATGCTAGTTGCCAAATGATGGTTCCCACATGTGTTAGGTGACTCACATGGGCTGCTAAGAGCTGATCATTGGAGTGTATATACCAATAGTACATACATCTAAAAGCTGTGTATTGTACGAGTACGAATACGGGTGCATACGAGTAGAATTGTTGATGAAACTGAACGAGGATGTAATTGTAAGCATTTTTGTTAAGTAGAAGTATTTTGATAAGTGTATTGAAGTCTTTCAAAAGTGTATAAATACATATTAAAACACTACATGTATATACATTTTAACTGAGTCGTTAAGTCATCGTTAGTCGTTATATGTAAGTGTTGTTTTGAAACCTTTAGGTTAACGATCTTGTTAAATGTTGTTAACCCAATGTTTATAATATCAAATGAGATTTTAAATTATTATATTATCATGATATTATCATGTATGAATATCTCTTAATATGATATATATACATTAAATGTCTTTACAACGATAATCGTTACATATATGTCTCGTTTAAAAATCATTAAGTTAGTAGTCTTGTTTTTACATATGTAGTTCATTGTAAATATACTTAATGATATGTTTACTTATCATAGTATCATGTTAACTATATATATATCCATATATATGTCATCATATAGTTTTTACAAGTTTTAACGTTCGTGAATCACCGGTCAACTTGGGTGGTCAATTGTCTATATGAAACATATTTCAATTAATCAAGTCTTAACAAGTTTGATTGCTTAACATGTTGGAAACATTTAATCATGTAAATATCAATCTCAATTAATATATATAAACATGGAAAAGTTCGGGTCACTACAGCTATGGACCTTCGATTCACATGAAACTTGTTCTAACATACTTATATATGAATAATTAGCACAGAAAAATAGTTCGGGACCCGACCCGAACATGTTGAGTTTTTCGTTGACTTTGACCAAGTTTGACTTTTAGTCAAACTTAAACAAACGTTTATGCAATCGTTCTAATCTTCATTTATACTTGGTTCTTGCATGAAACTTGACAACGTGATTCACATGCTATACTTTTTGAGTCGTAACGAGCCATAGGACTAATCGAACACATTTTGCGCGACCTTGTGTCGTAACCAGTTAATTGATACAACTTACTTGTTTAGGTCAAGGCTAAGTAACTTTCATGCACAAGTTTACTTTGTGAAGTACATTTATACTCGTGCACTCGAGGTGAGATCATAGTCCCATCTTTCAACAACTTTTATACTTTTAAATCATGGGATGAGTAACATATACGGTTTTATACTACATACTTTTACACTTTGAACACAAGTACGGAAACGAACATTCCACGTACGGGTTTGAACAAAAAGCCTCAATTCAATTATCATTAGTTACACTTATAGGGTGTAAACGTGAACTTATATTATGTGATCACATGGGCTTGATGAGCCTCATTCGGACGGTTCGCTACCGTTATCGGATGAAATATATTTTCGGGTCTACTGTATGTTCTAACACTACGCAAAGGGTGCAAAATAGTTAAGTTTGATAATTGGGTGCCCGCGATACAAATAACAACTTTGGAATGCAAATGATTTTGATAATCATCTTATATTAAATCTTGTGGTTCAAATACAACGTTTACTAAAACACCTATGATTTCACCAACGTTTTTCGTTGACAGTTTTTTATATGTTTCTCAGGTTCATACTTGGCTATTTGATACATGCTTCCGCACACTTTGATTTACTTGCTTGGAGTCAAGCATACATGCATACGCTAGTGATAGCACCTTTGGATTCAAACTTAAAGCATATACTTACGCTATTTATAGCAACCGTGATTTTAAACTAATTATGTCGCAAGTTATTTCATTTATACTTTACAACTTTTGTAAACTTAAACTTGTTGTTGAATTATTTTGTAAACTAAACTTTGTAAGTCTTGTACGTTTCAAATGAATGCGACATAATTTTGGTCAAACGAGTCTCATATAGGGACTATGACCACGTAACGGGACCTAAGTAGTCGGCGCCGTCAATGACGATTTGGTCGGGTCGTTACAAGTACGCTACACATACCTTCACAGGTATTGCGTTAACATGGTGGAATACCTATCTAGAGCAAGTGGGACAAGATGCTGCTTACGCGCTACCGTGGTCAACATTCAAGCACTTGATGAACGAGAAGTACCGTCCCAGAACCGAGGTCAATAAGCTTAAGTCAGAACTTAGAGGGTTACGAACACAGGGATTCGATATTACTTCGTACGAAAGACGATTCACAGAATTGTGCCTATTGTGTCCGGGAGCATTCGAAGATGAGGAAGAGAAGATCGACGCATTTGTGATAGGGTTACCGGAGAGAATCCAAGAAGATATAAGTTCACACGAGCCTGCCTCCATACAAAAGGCATGTAGAATGGCTCACAAACTAGTGAACCAGATTGAGGGAAGAATTAAAGAACAGGTGGCCGAAGAGGCCAACTGAAGCTAGTCAAAAGAAAGTGGGAGGAAAACGGTGATAAGAGTCACCAAAACAACAACTACTATCCCAACAATCGCAACATCAATCGCAACTACAACAAACGGCACAACAACAATAACAACAACTACAACAATCATCCCAATAACAATAACAACCGCAACAACAACAACAATCAGAAGCAGCTATGCCAAAGGTGTGAAAAGTATCACTCGGGGTTCTGCATCAAATTTTGCAACAAGTGTAAAAGAAATGGTCATAGCGCGGCAAAGTGTGAGGTCTACGGACCAGGGGTTAACAGAACGAAAGGAACAAATGATGTCGGAACGAGTAATGGCGGAGCAAGTAGTGTCGGAGCAAGTTATGCCAATGTAGTTTGTTATAAATGTGGAAAACCGGGCCACATTATTAGAAATTGCCCGAACCAAGAGAACACGAATGGACAAGGCCGCAGAAGAGTTTTCAATATTAATGCGGCAGAGGCACAGGAAGACCCGGAGCTTGTTACGGGTACATTTCTTATTGACAATAAATCTGCTTACGTTTTATTTGATTCGGGTGCGGATAGAAGCTATATGAGTAGAGATTTTTGTGCTAAACTAAGTTGTCCATTGATGCCGTTGGATAGTAAATTTTTACTCGAATTAGCAAACGGTAAATTAATTTCAGCAGATTATATATGTCGAAATTGAGAAATTAAACTGGGTAGCGAAATATTTAAGATTGATTTGATACCAGTAGAGTTAGGGAGTTTTGATGTAATAGTTGGCATGGACTGGCTGAAGGAGATGAAAGCAGAGATCGTATGTTACAAAAATGCAATTCGCATTGTACGAGAAGAAGGAGAACCCTTAATGGTGTATAGAGAAAAGGACAACACAAAGCTACCTCTTATTAGTAATTTGAAGGCACAAAAACTAATAAGAAAAGGTTGCTATGCTGTTCTAGCACACGTCGAGAAAGTACAAACTGAAGAAAAGAGCATCAATGATGTTCTCGTAGCAAAAGAATTTCCCGATGTATTTCCGAAAGAATTACCGGGACTACCTCCACATCGATCTGTTGAATTTCAAATAGATCTTGTACCAGGAGCTGCACCAATAGCTCGTGCTCCTTACAGACTCGCACCCAGCGAGATGAAAGAACTGCAAAGCCAACTGCAAGAACTATTAGAATGTGGGTTCATTCGACCAAGCACATCACCATGGGGAGCTCCTGTTTTGTTTGTCAAGAAGAAGGATGGTACATTTAGGTTGTGTATTGACTACAGAGAGTTGAATAAACTTACCATCAAAAACCGTTATCCACTACCGAGAATTGATGACTTATTTGATCAACTACAAGGCTCGTTGGTTTATTCGAAAATCAATTTACGTTCTGGATATCATCAAATGCGAGTAAAGGAGGATGATATTCCAAAAACTGCTTTTAGGACGTGTTATGGTCATTACGAGTTTATGGTTATGCCATTTGGATTGACTAACGCACCAGCTGTGTTCATGGACCTTATGAACCGAGTGTGTGGGCCATATCTTGACAAGTTTGTCATTGTTTTCATCGATTACATACTTATTTACTCAAAGAATGATCAAGAGCACGAAGAACATTTGAGAAAAATGCTAGAAGTATTGAGGAAAGAAAAAATGTACGCTAAGTTTTCAAAGTGTGCATTTTGGTTGGAAGAAGTTCAATTCCTCGGTCACATAGTGAATAAAGAAGGTATCCAGGTGGACCCGGTAATGATCGAAACCGTTGAAAAGTGGGAAACCCCAAAAACTCCGAAGGATATACGTTAATTTTTAGGATTGGCTGGTTACTACAGAAGATTCATCCAAGATTTCTCCAAAATAGCAAAACCCTTGACTGCATTAACGCATAAAGGGAAGAAATTTGAATGGAAGGATGAACAAGAGAAGGCGTTTCAGTTATTGAAGAAAAAGCTAACTACGGCACCTATATTATCATTGCCTAAAGGGAATGATGATTTTGTGATTTATTGTGACGCATCAAAGCAAGGTCTCGGTTGTGTATTAATGCAACGAACGAAGGTGATTGCTTATGCGTCTAGACAATTGAAGATTCACGAGCAAAATTATACGACTCACGATTTGGAATTTGGTGCTGTTGTTTTTGCATTAAAGACTTGGAGGCATTATTTATATGGGGTCAAAAGTATTATATATACCGATCACAAAAGTCTCCAACATATATTTAATCAGAAGCAACTGAATATGAGACAACACAGGTGGATTGAACTGTTGAATGATTATGATTTTGAGATTCGATACCACCCGGGGAAGGCGAATGTGGTAGCTGAGTAGAAAGGACAGAGAACCTATATGGGTAAAAGCTATGAATATAATTATTCGTACTAACCTTACTACTCAAATAAAGGAGGCACAACAGGGGGTTGTAAAAGAAGGAAAGTTGAAGAATGAGATACCCAAAGGATCAGAGAAACATCTTAATATTCGAGAAGACGGAACCCGATATAGGGCTGATAGAATTTGGGTACCAAGGTTTGGAGATGTGAGAGAAATGGTACTTAAGGAAGCACATAAAACCAGATATTCAATACATCCCGGAGCGAGGAAGATGTATAAAGATCTCAAGAAACACTTTTGGTGGCCGGTATGAAAGTCGATATTGCTAAATATGTAGGAGAATGTTTGACGTGTTCTAAGGTCAAAGCTGAACATCAGAAACCATCAGGTCTACTACAACAACCTAAAATCCCGGAATGGAAATGGGAAAACATTACCATGGATTTCATTACTAAATTGCCAAGGACTGCAAGCGGTTATGATACTATTTGGGTAATAGTTGATCGTCTCACCAAGTCAGCACACTTCCTGCCAATGATAGAAGATGACAAAATGGAGAAGTTGGCGCGATTGTATTTGAAGGAGGTTGTCTCCAGACATGGAATACCCGTCACTATTATCTCTGATAGGGATGGTAGATTTGTTTCAAGGTTCTGGCAGACGTTGCAACAAGCATTGGGGACTCGTCTAGACATGAGTACTGCCTATCATCCACAAACTGATGGGCAGAGCGAAAGGACAATACAAACGCTTGAAGACATGCTACGAGCATGTGTTATTGATTTCGGAAACAGTTGGGATCGACACCTACCGTTAGCAGAATTTTCCTTCAACAACAGTTATCATTCTAGTATTGAGATGGCGCCGTTTGATGCACTTTATGGTAGAAAGTGCAGGTCTCCGATTTGTTGGAATGAAGTGGGGGATAGACAGATTACGGGTCCGGAGATAATACAAGAAACTACCGAGAAAATCATCCAAATTCAACAACGATTGAAAACCACCCAGAGTCGACAAAAGAGCTATGCGGACAGTAAAAGAAAAGATATAGAGTTTGAAATTGGAGAAATGGTCATGCTTAAGGTTTCACCTCGAAAGGCGTTGTTCGATTTGGTAAACGGGGGAAACTATATCCAAGGTACATTGGACCATTCAAGATTATATATCGTGTCGGACTAGTAGCTTACCAACTAGAGCTACCTCAACAACTCGCGACTGTACATAACACTTTCCACTTCTTGAATTTGAAGAAATGTTTTAGTAAAGAAGATCTCACTATTCCGTTGGATGAAATCCAAATCAATGAAAAACTTCAATTCATTGAAGAACCCGTCGAAATAATGGATCGTGAGGTTAAGAGACTTAAGCAAAACAAGATACCGATTGTTAAGATTCGATGGAATGCTCGTAGAGGACCTGAGTTCACCTGGGAGCATGAAGATCAGATGAAGAAAAAATACCCGTATCTATTTCCAGAAGATTCGTCAACACCTTCAACAACTTAAAATTTCGGGACGAAATTTATTTAACGGGTAGGTACTGTAGTGACCCGAACTTTTCCATGTTTATATATATTAATTGAGATTGATATTTACATGACTAAATGTTTCCAATGTGTTAAGCAATCAAACTTGTTAAGACTTGATTAAATGAAATAAGTTTCATATAGACAATTGATCACCCATGTTGACCGGCGACTCACGAACGTTACAAAATTGTAAAAACTACATGTTGTGGTATATATAGACATATATATATGGTTGACATAAGATTATGATGAGTAAGTATCGCACTAAGTATATTAACAATGTGTGATATACATAAGAAATGAGATTACTAAGTTAAGAAACTCGAAATGATATATATAACGTTTATCGTTATGATAACGTCTACTAAATACATATGTATCATATTAAGATATTGATACACTATATTTAACATGATAAAATGATATTTAAATATATCATTAAGTGTGTTAACAATGAACTACATATGTAAAAACAAGACTACTAACCCAAGAATTACGAAACGAGACTTATGTGTAACGATTATCGTTGTAATAATATTTTAATGTATATATCATATTAAGAGATATTCACACATCATAATATCATGATAATATAATAATTTAACATCTCATTTTATATAATAAACATTGGGTTAACAACATTAATTGAGACCGTTAACTTAAAGGTTTCAAAACAACACTTACATGTAACGACTAACGAAGACTTAACGACTCCATTAGAATGTATATACATGTTGTGCTTTGATATGTATTCTTACACTTTTTAAACACTTAAAGACACATATCAAAGTACTTCTACTTAACAAAAATGCTTACAATTACATCCTCGTTCAGTTTCATCAACAATTCTACTCGTATGCACCTGTATTCGTACTCGTACAATACACAGCTTTTAGATGTATGTACTATTGGTATATATACTCCAATGATCAGCTCTTAGCAGTCCATGTGAGTCACCTGACACATGTGGGAACCATCATTTGGCAACTAGCATGAAATATCTCATAAAATTACAAAAACATTAGTAATCATTCATGACTTATTTACATGAAAACAAAATTACATATCCTTTATATCTAATCCATATACCAACGACCAAAAACACCTACAAACACTTTCATTCTTTAATTTTCTTCATCTAATTGATCTCTCTCAAGTTCTATCTTCAAGTTCTAAGTGTTCTTCAAAAATTCCATAAGTATAGTTTCATAAAAATCAAGAATACTTCCAAGTTTGCAAGTCTACTTCCAAGCTTTCTAATCCATTCCAAGTAATCATCTAAGATCAAAGAACCCTTGTTATTTATAGTAGGTTACATGTCTAATTCAAGGTAATATTCATATTCAAACTTTGATTCAATTTCTACAACTATAACAATCTTATTTCGAGTGAAAATCTTACTTGAACTGTTTTCGTGTCATGATTCTGCTTCAAGAACTTTCAAGCCATCCAAGGATCTTTTGAAGCTAGATCCATTTTTCTCATTTCCAGTAGTTTTATCCAGAAAACTTGAGGTAGTAATGATGTTCATAACATCATTCGATTCATACATATAAAGCTATCTTATTCGAAGGTTTAAACTTGTAATCACTAGAACATAGTTTAGTTAATTCTAAACTTGTTCGCAAACAAAAGTTAATCCTTCTAACTTGACTTTTAAAATAAACTAAACACATGTTCTATATCTATATTATATGCTAACTTAATAATTTAAAACCTGGAAACACGATGAACACCATAAAATCGGATATACGCCGTCGTAGTGAAATCGGGGGCTGTTTTGGTTTGGATAATTAAAAACTAAGATAAACTTTGATTTAAAAGTTGTTCTTCTGGGAAAATGATTTTTCATATGAACATGAAACTATATCCAAAAATCTTGGTTAAACTCAAAGTGAAAGTATGTTTTTCAAAATGGTCATCAAGATGTCGTTCTTTCGACGGAAATGACTACCTCTTTAGTAATTGACATGTAACTTAAATTTTCGACTATAAACCTATACTTTTTATGTTTGTATTCTTAAATTAGAGTTCAATATGAAACCATAGCAATTTGATTCACTCAAAACGGATTTAAAATGAAGAAGTTATGGGTAAAACAAGATTGGATATTTTTGATCTTTTTAGCTACGGGAAATGTTTAACAAATCTATACAAATCATATCCTAGCTAACTTATATTGTATTATACATATATTCTAATATATTATGTAATCTTGGGATACCATAGACACGTATGCAAATGTTTTGACATATCATATCGACCCATGTATATATATTATTTGGAACAACCATAGACACTCTATATGCAGTAATGTTGGAGTTAGCTATACAGGGTTGAGGTTGATTCCAAAAATATATATACTTTGAGTTGTGATCTAGCCTAAGACATGTATACACTGGGTCGTGGATTGATTCAAGATAATATATATCGATTTATTTCTGTACATCTAACTGTGGACAACTAGTTGTAGATTACTAACGAGGACAGCTGACTTAATACACTCAAATCTTTAAAACATAATAAAAATGGTTGTAATTATATTTTGATCATACTTTGATATATATGTACATATTTGTATAGATTCGTGAATCAATCCGTGGCCAAGTCTTATTTTCGAGGAAGGAAATATCTGTGAAAGTGAGTTATAGTCCCACTTTTAAAATCTAATATTTTTGGGATGAGAATACATGCAGGTTTTATAAATGATTTACAAAATAGACACAAGTACGTGAAACTACATTCTATGGTTGAATTATCAAAATCGAATATGCCCCTTTTTATTAAGTCTGGTAATCTAAGAATTAGGGAACAGACACCCTAATTGACGCGAATCCTAAAGATAGATCTATTGGGCCTAACAAACCCCATCCAAAGTACCGGATGCTTTAGTACTTCGAAATTTATATCATATCCGAAGGGTGTCCCGGAATGATGGGGATATTCTTATATATGCATCTTGTTAATGTCGGTTACCAGGTGTTCAGCATATGAATGATTTTTATCTCTATGTATGGGATGTGTATTGAAATATGAAATCTTGTGGTCTATTGTTACGATTTGATATATATAGGTTAAACCTATAACTCACCAACATTTTTGTTGACGTTTAATGCATGTTTATTCTCAGGTGAATACTAAGAGCTTCCGCTGTTGCATACTAAAATAAGGACAAGATTTGGAGTCCATGTTTGTATGATATTGTGTAAAGAAACTGCATTCAAGAAACATATGTCGATGTAATATATTTCTATTGTAAACCATTATGTAATGGTCATGTGTAAATAGTATATTTTCGATTATCATTATTTGATAATCTACGTAATACTTTTAAAACCTTTATTGATAAAATAAAGGTTATGGTTGTTTTAAAAATGAATGCAGTCTTTGAAAAACGTCTCATATAGAGGTCAAAACCTCGCAACGAAATCAATTAATATGGAACGTTTATAATCAATATGAACGGCACATTTCAAATATCGATAGCAAGGTTCGAGAATTAAAACAAAAACATAATATAGTAGCAGTAAACAGCAACAATTCGATTCAAGCATAGTAGCAGACTTTACAGACTGTTTGTGTTCGTAGGAAAACAGGAGAGAAACTGGATTTGTGGTGGTGTTTAAGTGGTGTTAGGTTGTGATAATGATTCGGAAAGAAAAATAAATAAATACACAATGGGTTAATTACAAGGTGACGGTTTGTGGTGTTTGATGATAGTTGAAGGTGGGTTGATCGAATATGAAGCCATAGTAGTAGTAGTGATTTGGGTTTCGATCAAAATAGCAATCGGTGCAGAAGCTGGTGTTCAAATGATAAGTTGAATGTAAAACATAAAAACATTGAATTATAAGGTGGTTTGATGGTCTGTGGTATGAGCTGCAAACAGAAAGAAAGAGGAGAAAAATATAGTTATTCTTGCAAGAATAGGAGATAGAGAGTGAGAGGTTGAAAGGGTGGTTAGTGGTGATTTTCGATGATGGTTTGAAACAAAAAAAAAATGTCACGATGGTTGGTGAAAGGTGGTTGGCTTGTTGTGGTTTCTCACGATAGAAACATAAGAAGAAAGACAGCATAGTTATGGTAGTTTGGTTTGTGAATGAGGTGTTAAGTGAGTTTCGATATTGGGTTCTCGGATGTGCACAAATCACTAGTGGGTTTAAGTGTTTGAGGTAATGATTGGTGGCGTGGTGGTTCTAAACAAGAAACAAACACAGTAGTACAAGATATTAAAGTGGTGGTTTGTGATGGTAAAAGGTGGTGGTCATATGGGTGGTTTCAAAGTGGTCGTTGGTGTGGGTTTGGATGGTGGCCATCGATTTTAAAGTGGTGATGTTAAAACCAGACATGTGAGGGTTTACGGTGATGATGTTTTAAGGTGGTGGTTCAAATAAGTATGACTGCAGTAACCATAACAATCAATCGAAACTCGATGGGTTTCATGTGGAATGGGTTTTATGAACCGAAGGTGGTAGTGATTCATGGTGTTTCGTGGATGAAGGTAACTGGGTTCACGAAGAGAACAAAAATAGTAGAAGTAAGAGTGATTTTTTTCTGTTTACACATAAACAAAGAAAAATGCAAGTAACAAAGGTGTTCGGTATGGGTTTGTTCGAACCAGAAGCTTAATTCAAAGATGGTTCGGTGTTGGTTCTAATGGTGGGTTAGTGTTTAACAGTTTAGGGTGGCGGCCTTCAAAGTGGTCTCGGTTGTGGTGTTGGAGAAGGTGGTTGTGATAAAACAAGAAAGAGATGACAACATTCTCCCTTATCTATCTGTATCTGCATGTATGTATATATATATAAAATATGAATCAAGTGTCAGTGGAATGGATTGAAAAGGCAACAGTGAGTATCAATTAAGTTCCAATTAGGCACAGTAGGTGTCTTCCTTTAGTTAACGGATATGTGATAGGCAAAATTTAGAATAGAATATATATAATATAATAATACTATTATTAATATAATAATAATTATAATATAATTTAAAATATAAACGTGTGATTAAGTTAGCCGTCGTCTACTATTTCATTCACGGACTGAAATTCGTGCTCCGTTGATAAATCAGTGGCGGACTAAAAGTGCGGGGATGATAGTGCTCCAAATGAACATATATTTAGTCGCAATATCATCCAAATATGTAAAGTTTTTAGTTGCAATTGTTCTAATTCTAAGTAATATTCGTTTAAATAAATAAGTGTAAAGAATGAAGACGCAAATGAAGATGCAAATGACCAAAAAGCTCAAATGTACAAGATACAATCCAAGTGGTTCAATTTATTGATGAGAAACGTCTAAATATTACAAGAGTACAAGTCGCGAAACGCAAAGTACAAGATATCTAAGCACACAAAAAGACGTTCGAAAATCCGGAACCAAGACATAAACCGGGCGTAAACGAGCGAGACATCGGAGCTAAAATTACAAGTCAACTATGCACAAGAATATAATATAATATATATATAATTATATATAATTATATATATTATATTATATATTAATTTAATCTAGCAGCCCACGTTTTGCAAAAGAAAATATCCTGATCCAGCTGGCCATTCGATCGCATGGCCTGGAAGAGCAAATCCCATGCGATCGCATGACACCCAGATAATGGCCAACTCTATAAATTGCAACGAATTTCGACGAGTTTACACACACTCTTTCATACTTCTTTCTCTATATGTAATATATATATATATTAATAATTTTAATTTTAATTTAAGTTTAATAATAATTTGGTTATTGTAAGAAATGTTTTACGGGTTTTAAAGTCGGAGTTCTGTCCGTGTAACGCTACGCGATAAATAATCATTGTAAGCTATGTTCTTCCTTTTTAAATTAATGTATCATAACTAAGTTATTATTATGCTTATTTGAGCCGAAGTAATCGTGATGTTAGACTAAATATTAAGATGGGGTTATTGGATTTTGTACCATAATTAAGGTTTGGATAAAAGACCGACACTTGTGGACATTGGACTATGAACTATTAATAGATAGGGGTATTGTCTAATCGAATGACAACTCATTAGAATCTGTCGAACCTATCTTCAAATTAGTTAATCTAATAATTATTAAAATGATTATGTAAGTCCTATTTAGTGACGTTTATACAACATCTTTTACGATCATTTAATTAATTATTCGGGTTGGGTAATTTGTGACGACCCGGAAATTTTTGACCAAATTTAAACTTAATCTTTATATAGTTTCGACACGATAAACAAATTCTATTAAACCGAGTCTCAAAAATTTTGAACTGTTTCATATATTCAATTGACCTTCGACCAATTTCGACGATTCATGAACAGATAATTGTAAATAGATTTGTGTGTATTTAAATATATATGTATATATAAATATAATAATTTGGAAATTAACTTTAAATATTATATGTTGTTGTATTAAAATTAATTATGTAAAATAAAATAAAAATATGATATTATGATAATTATTATTTACCACATATCTATATATATAAATAAAGTATGAGAATATATATTTTGTGATTTCGATTCTATTTAGTAAACGATAGTAACACTCAATCGACATTCGATGGGTATTACACAAGTTAAATTCAAACTTATATTATTTTAAAATAAACGGTGATTCGAGAATAAGTTATATAAATTATAGGTTTATTTAAAATATATTTAGAAACTATCTGTTAAATTTCAAAACTTTTTATATTTTACTTAGGGTTGGGAGTGAATAATTAATGTAATTTTTATTTAATAGTTAGTGACTGAATTTTATACCATAATGATCAAAATAAATAAATATATTTAATTTAAAATTATGGGATTTTTCTGTGTACTTTTATCCGCCACTGATTTCAAATAATGCACGATACACAGTCCGTGAAAAACTGTCGTTAGAAGATTACAAATTGAAAGGCTGCTGATTCATTTAATCACGTTCGTAATTTCAAATAAATATTAAATATTATTATTATAATATTATTATGACTTTACTTAATATTATAGATTTACATACATATCGTATGATTCCACCATCTCAACACCCACTAACTTCATGATTATGTATTTCTTGTCAATTATCACACTTTCAATCACCACTTTATAACTAATATACAAAACATACATTCACGGATAGAATTTGAGATTTTTTTTTTTTTTTTGTAATTTATTCCCACTTGTTATCTTCTCCAAATATATTATTCCCATGTTGTTAGACAAGACCCATGCAACTCCTAGATAAATACTACCTCTACTTTCTGTTCTAGTTGGACGAATTAAAACCCATCTTCTATTACTTGTTATGACCACTCACATTCCTCATCATCATCTTATCCTCATCATCACCAAAAACCGAACACACTTTACTATATTTTTCTTCTTCTTCGTTTATCCTTTCCATGTATATATTCGAGTAATCTATAAGCTAATACAATTTCCTCTGCTATGTTGGTTATTTCTGTGTTCAATATAAACTATCAAGGAACCACAAACATATAACAACCGCTAACATCTCATCATCACACATCTATATTCTGTTTTCAGTTTTGATCGAAGACTTCACAACCATCCACCATGTAAATTGCTACTTGACTGCTGCTATTCTGATACGTTTTGCAACCCATCTTTGTGCTACAACCTTCACTATTCCTTCGATCAACCATCACCTTCTTTACATATATACATATACTTACAACATGACTAATAACCATAATCCATTTACATTTTTCTGTTTCTATTTCCAATTCCTGGGTTGAACATTTCATAACCCCGCTACCCTCCTGTCCTTGTTTCATAGTTCAAATACCATTCAAGAACCCTCACCATGCTGCAGTCGAAACCAACCAAAAATCATTTATCTTCTCCGAACCACAACTACTTTATGCTCGTTTAAGTCGCTAAGTCGGATGTAACCCAAATAACCATCCTCTTTACCTCTTTTCTTCGTGAACCCATGATCACCATCACTAAATCATCACCACTCATTTGCTACTACTCGATGAGAAACACCAAACCTGAACACCCAAACCACAATACAATGCCACCACTCACCTCTGTTACTACCCTTAGGTCTTCTGCTCATCACACTACCGAACCACCACCACCACCACCTGCAACTTGTACTATGGTTTTCGATTCAAACCATAACATCATCAAACATTTATCTACTGCTGCAATTATCCAGTTTCTACTTCTGTTATCTTCCTGGTTACTACTAAATTCGAAACCCACATATCCTCATGCAAGCTGTTAATTTATTTCTGATACTGCTATGATGTATTACTATTTTTATACTTCTATTACCAAGCCAAAATCACCACTATCTATTCGACCAGCTCATGAGAACACCACAATTAAACCTACTGTAAGTTTCTGCTACTACTCCCTGTTTAACATTCGAACCAAACCACAAAACCAAACTAATCCATAAAATAAAATTCAATTTTTATAATTCAACAAAAACAAACAAGAATTGTAACTATGAACATAAGATTTAGAGTAAACAAATTAATCAGACTAATAAGACCCCTATTATACAAATTAATTATAAGAGAATCGAAGTACCTACATATATCCTTGATTGTATATATCAATTTAAACCTGCTAAAATCGAACTGATGATAAAAAAAAAGATGTTGACCGATGATGATGATGGTGAATCAAATGACCTAATTTACACCGATGATTATTGCTTGTTGATTGAATCGGTTGATGAATCGAAGAACCCTAACCCACGATTTTTGTTCTGCATCTTGCTCCTGTGAACCCCGATCTGATTTGGAGCAGATAAACAAAACGCGAATAATCTTTATTGGATATAATTATAAAAATAAACATTATTATTAGTTATATATATATAATTCTTTTTACTCGTATATTTTTAAAACCAAAAGGGGAAACGGGTTTAGCTTGTTATGATTTTTGGGCTGCCCTCATCAAGAATTGGACCACAATTAAGCCCAACATGTTAATGTTAAATGATAGAATTAATTTAGCTAAAATTATTACAAATTACTAATATTAATGTTATTGTTAAGTATTATTATTATTATTATTATTATTATTATTATTATTATTATTATTATTATTATTATTATTATTCTTGTTGTTGTTGTTGTTGTTGTTATTATTAATATTATTATTAGTATAAAGTATTAGAATGATTATTATTATTATTATTAAAATTATCATTTATTATTAAAGATAGTATGTTATTAAAATTTTCATTATTATTAAAATTATCATTTTTATTTAAAACTATCATTTTATTTATCATTAGTAGTATTATTATTATTTTTATCATTAATATGATTTGTATTTATTATTAACATTATTATTATTATTATTATTATTATAGATACAAATATTATTATAGAAACGATTGAGTTATAAATTAAATAAAATTATTAACGTCATTATTACTATCATTACTATATTATTATAATACCAAAAAAAAATTATTTTCTTATATAAATAACAACATTTAATACATGTAACATAACTACATTAATTTTTTTTTACTAATTATTTATCTAAAGTATATAAAATAGACATATTTAATTAGATTATTAATGGAACCTATAAATTATTAAATATAACAATTACATCACTAATAATAATAATATCTAAAGTTGTTTGATTTCAATTATATGTGTTAATATATATATAATTGATTTAGGTTCGTGAATCCGAGGCCAACCCTGCATTGTTCAGTTGTTTAATGTCGTCATATGTATTTTTACTAGAAAATACAGTATGGTGAGTTCATTTGATTCCCTTTTACTCTTTACATTTTTGGGACTGAGAATACATGCGCTACATTTACAACTGCTTTATTAAATGCTTTTGAAATACATTTTGAACTGCGAATACATGAAATGCTTTTATAAATGTTTGACGAGATAGACACAAGCAAAACATTCCTCGAATGAATTATGTGGACGTGATAATTGCCACCATTGAATTATGTAGACGTGATAATTGCCACAATTGATATGAATATGTTTCCCCTGATTATTATTGCTTGGTAACCTAAGAATTAGGGAACATCACTAATTTTGAGAATTAGTGCACGCCTAATTGACGCGAATCCTAAAGGTAGTTATCGGGTTTAACACCCCCACCCAGAATGTTCACTAGACGGAAGGGCTAGTGGGCGTGGTGTTTAGTACTTCGAAGTTTATATGATTATTATACAGACGAGATGTTCTGTTTTGGGGATATTATTATGCGCATTATATGTTAAGGTTGGTTACCAAGCCAAGCTATATAGAAATGAAAAGTGAATGTTATGTATCGAGAGAATGATTTTATACACAGGTTATGTGTATGTTATTTTTGTGCACGAGATATGTGTACGGTTACTAAGATTTATGAAAGATGATTTCGTACACGAGAAAGGTGTATTGTATTTAAAAGATATAGCATGTACATAACAGGTGGGTATAGGATTCGGGCCCATTTGTACCATGCGGGATTTAAATCTTGTGGTCTATCAAAATGATGAATTTTATTGTTTTATGATAAACCTATGAACTCACCAACCTTTTGGTTGACACTTGAAAGCATGTTTATTCTCAGGTATGAAACAAATCATCCGCTGTGCATTTGCTCATTTTAAAAGACATCATTTGGAGTCGATCATCGCAATGGGACCAGATGTTGGTGACTTCGTCCAGATGGATTAGGACGGGGTATGACATAATTGATTATTCAAACTGATTAAGTGAGTAAATTAATGTTCATATCTTATTAAAACAGGGGTGGATTACATACAAGGGTAATTGGTGTAATTGTTAACAAAGTATTAAAACATTGGATTATACGCAGTCGATAACCTGGTGTTATCATTAAACAAAGTATAAAAACCTTGTTACAGTTCGAATCCCTAATTAGTTGGAATATTTGACTTCAGGAATAAGGTTAATTTGACGAGCATTTTATAATTATGACCGATGGACTATTATGGACAAAAACCAGATAGGTATCAAATAAATCCAGGACAAAGGACAATTAACCCAGATAAATAAATTAAAATCAAAACATCAAACATCATGATTACGGAAGTTTAAATAAGCATAATACTTTTATTTCATATTTCATCGTACCTTTATTTACTGTCATTTTAATTACTGCAATTTACTTTCTCGCAATTTAAATTCTATCATTTATATTATCGTCATTTATCTTTACGCTTTATTTAAAATCGACAAACCGGTAAATAAATGATAAATGGCAAAACCCCCCTTTTATAATAATAATACCACTTATATATATATATATATATATATATATATATATATATATATACAAATATAGTTGTGAAAAATATAGCGTTAAACTTAGTCAGCTCCCTGTGGAACGAACCGGACTTACTAAAAACTACACTACTCTACGATTAGGTACACTGCCTATAGTGTTGTAGCAAGGTTTAGGTATATCCCATTCTATATAAATAAATAAAACTTGTGTAAATCGTATAATATTTCGTCGTATTTCGTAGTAAAATAATATCTATTTCGTACCCCTCCGCTGCACACATCAAGTTTTTGGCGCCGCTGCCGGGGACTCGGTGAAAAACACTATATTTTTGTAAAAATATATTATTTCTTATTTTGTAAAAATATTTTGTATTTTGTATTTATAATAAGTGTTAAAAAATTAAAAAATTAAAAAAATGTATACATATTTTTAAGATTTTGTATTTAAAAAGTATTTTTATTTTTAGTTCTTAAAATTTAAGTTTATTTTATTATTTATAAATTTTACTTATTTTTTAAAAATCAAATAATAAATAAAATAGACACTGGGCCGAGCCGAAATTAAAGCCCAAAACTGATCTGGACTTCCTTCCCATGCGATCGCATGATCCAGAAGCCTAAATCTCATGCGACCGCATGACTGAATGTGACAGGGCCAGAACCTTAAATCATTTATTACGCGTAGGGTTTTAATTATATTATTATTATTATATAATCATTTAGGGTTTAATTATAATATTAATTAGTTTAAGTTTAGTTTTTAGTTTTAATTTGTAATTTAAGTTTTATTAGTTTTATTAATTATATAAATTTAATCCTTTTATATATATAATATCAAAATAATATTTTTATTGTATTTTTATAACTTTAGTTTCTTTTTATATTTTGTTGCTTTTTATTCGTAATTCGTAATTTGTATATTTATCGTTCGTTATATAGTTTTAAGTTTAGTATTTTGCCGTAGTTATTTTTATATTTCTAGTTTCTAGGTTTTACCGTAAAATTCCTTAAGTGATTTTTCTTTAGAATTAAGATATAGGCGCTTTAGAATTTTGCGACACCGTTATAGATTTTAGTGCCTTTTAAGTAATTGCCGTTTTTCTTTAGAATTCCTTTTAAGCTTTAATACCTTTAGGCGCAACTTTTTAGATTTAGCTTTTAGACTTTTAAGTTTCGATGTTTTTCTTTCTTATTTTTATTTTTTGACGTTTTTCGACGCGTTTCTTTTTCTTTTTCATTTCTACGCTCTAGTTTTTAGGACATAGATTTTTATTTCAAAATTCCGACGAAAAATTATTTTAAGTGATTAAATTGATAGACATCCAAAATTTTCTGGTTCGTAGTAATAGTTAGATTTTTAATGGCGAGTTGTGGGCTTACAATTTAAAGGGTCTTGGCTACCTGCTACATCTATTGGCTATTCGAAACGTGGGCAAAATCAGAAAAGTCTATTAATTTGATAACTTATATAATTTTTATTTTTATAACTAATAGGATATTCAGTGAATGTACCGAGCAAAACGTTCACCACCTTTCATACGTTCACCACCTGTAACTCGATCAAGACATCTAGCCAATATTGTCGCCGTTGATTTTCTTTAGAATCATCATCTAGTCGAACGAGTACTCCAATTTAAAGTTTCGATAATCCATTTTTTGAACCCGTCTTCACAATTGAGAACCCAGAGGATATTCAAGGACAATTCCAAGATCCTGAACCACTAATCATTCCTCCTAAACCACAAACCATTAAATCAGAATCCTCTAGTGATTCGTATTCAACAAATTCAATTATGGAAGTAACTGAACCTCAAAGTATGGAAGACCAAATGAGAGCCACACGCACGGGCTAAGGTCACGGCATTATTAAGCCAGATGTTAATGCGCCAGATTATGAAATCAAAGGACAAATCCTACACATGGTAACTAATCAATGCCAATATAGTGGTACGCCAAAAGAAGATCCAAAAGAACATCTTCGAACCTTTAATAGGATCTGTACTCTATTCAAAATCAGAGAAGTTGAGGATGAATAGATCTATCTCATGTTGTTTCCCTGGACTTTAAAGGGAGAAGCCAAAGATTGGTTAGAATCGTTACTTGAAGGAGCGATTGACACATGGGATGTTTTAGTTGAGAAATTTCTTAAAAGATTCTTTCCGGCATCTAAAGCCGTAAGACTTCATGGAGAAATTGTTAATTTCGCGCAAAAGCCAAATGAAACATTATATGAGGCGTGGACAAGATTCGGAAAGTTGTTGAGAGGATGTCCTCAGCACGGTTTAAACACTTATCAAATAGTACAAATATTCTACCAAGGTTTCGACGTTGCTACACGAAAAGACATCGACACAGCAGCTGGTGGTTCCATTATGAAGAAAACCGCTACCGAAGCTCACAAAATTATTGATAACACCGCCTCCCACTCGCATGAGTGGCATCAGGAAAAAGATATTTTTCGTTCATCTAAAGCGGCTAGAGCCGATTCTAGCCATGACTTTGATTCCGTTTCAGCAAAAATAGATGCTTTCGAGAGACGAATGGAAAAGATGACTAAAGATATTCACGCAATAAGAATCAGTTGTGAGCAATGCGGTGGACCACACTTAACGAAAGATTGCCACATCGAGCAAACCATGGAACAATGAGAGAATGTTTCCTACATAAACCAAAGGCCGAGAAATAATTATCAAAATAATTATCAACCGCCAAGGCCAAATTTTAATCGAAATCAAAACATTCTTTACAATCCAAATGGACCCAACAATAACTCGCATAACCAACAAGGTTCGAATAACCAACCAACTCAAAACAACACTTTTAATCAACAAAAACCTAGCTTGTATAAACTACCACAACAAACTGAAGAGAAAAAGCCAAATCTGGAAGAAATGATGGCAAAACTAATGGAATCTCAAACACAATTTATTACATCTCAAACCCAAACGAATGAGAGGTTTGATCAGTCATTAAGAACTCAACAAGCATCTATTTTGAATCTAGAAAAACACGTAGGTACTCTTGCTAGCATGATGAGTGAGAGGGAACAAGGAAAGCTATCGAGTAAAACTGAAGTAAATCCTCGGAGAATGTTAATATGGTTTCAATGAATTCTGAAAAACCAGCATCAGAAGATGGGAAGGTTTTAGATGTGAGTAACAATGAAGAAGTTACACCACCACCACCACCACCACCCAAGTATGTAAAGCCAGTGGTGGCACCATACAGACCACCCATCCCGTTTCCAAGAAAAGGAGTTGAGTATGAGCAAGTAATAGGTAATAAAGTTTGTGATACATCTAAAAAGAAGAAGAAGAATAAGAAAGTGCAAGAAACAAAAACCGTAGAAGTAAACCCGGTGAAGACAGTTTCACCAAAACTTCCACCAAGGTTAGGTGATCCGGGTAAATTTATTGTTCCTTGTCTACTTAGTGATTGTGTCATGTATGATGCACTAGCAGATTTAGGTGCGAGTGTAAGTGTTATGCCCCTTTCATTATATAAGAGATTAGGAGTAGGTGAGTTAAGTCCAACAAAAATTAGTGTTCGACTCCTTGATAAAACCATTAGGCACCCAGTTGGAATTGCTGACAACCTACCCGTTCAAGTAGGTAATTTTACCTTTCTAGTCAAATTTATTGTCATTGACATAGAAGAGGACTCAAACATTCCTCTAATTTTAGGTCGACCATTCTTAGCGTCCACCGGGGCGTTATTTGATGTAAGAGAAGGTAGAATGACACTTAGTAATGATGAAAAATCGATCACCTTTGTGAGTCGAAAGTCTAAATCTCCACCAACCAAAACCGTTGAACCAACAAAAATAATTGGTAAGAACCATATTATTTTACCAACTTCAACAGTAGTGCTTAAAAATAATAAAACGCCTAAGTGTGGGGAAGATGAAGTAAAACCTAATGATGACCTGATAACAAAGAACCCCGTTGTTGATACGAAATTAAATGACCCCATTATTATCAGTTCAATGAAGAAACTTATTAAATGGATTCGCGATGCTAGAACCAAGGGGAACTTTAAGTTATGTAACCGGTTAGTATCCAATCTTTCGCCTAAAGAAAAGGCGAAACTAGTTGAATTTGTGGATATTACACAGGAATCCGACCAATGGCTTAAAGCAAAAGTCACAGATATGAAAGTTGATTATGGTCCAAGAGAAATTGACAACGAAGTTAACCACAATTTCGACACCACAGCTACCTAAGTGTGGGGAGATTCAAATGTTCTAAAAAGAAAATGCTGTCTAGAGTTAGTTGTTCTGTTCTCGTGTAGTTTCGAGAATGGAATCCGATTGGTCTTTTCCACTAGCAGACACTAAAGAACTAGTTTTCTCCCTCCATTCTGAATTTTTGTTTTGTAGGTTTTGTATGAAATTAATACACTTTTTAAATTTAAGTTTTGTGTGAATTTAAAAACAAAATTTACTTTATTTCATTAAGTTAAAAAAAATGATACCTAAAATTTATCGTGAGTTAAAGACTAGATCATAGAATCGAAATTGCTTTACCCAAAGATGGGGTGAAAAATTTTGTTATCATTATTTTTAATATTATTGATTTAAAGTATGCCAAAAATTTTTTTAAAAAAACCCGAAAATCTTTGTTTTTAAAACAATCGTTTTAAAAAGATAATTTTTAATTATTTATTTAAATTGTTTTAATAAATAAAGGTTTTATAAAAAAATATATATATGTAAAAGTATGTATATATGTTTGTAGTTTATTTCATGTACAAAACAGGGTAAAATAGCGCACTTTCAAAGACTGACATTAAGTTCAGAAAAAGCTACTAATTTTAATGACAAGACGTAAAATATCAAATGTGATATAAAATAATATGTTTGCAAACTCGGTATTTTTAATCATTTTTCTACACTAATAACCCTCATAAATTTTTAATGATTTCTTGCAAATGAGGGCATTGCAAGATCTCAAGTGTGGGGAAGGGTTATAAATTCTCTGGGGTTTACACTTAGTTTAATTGCCAAATTTTGTGAAAATTTGAAAAATTTTCAACTAAATGAACTCAAAATCATGTTTATACATATTTATGAACGATAAAACTAGGTGTTAATGCCGAAATTATTGTTACCTCGGAGAGAACATAAATGGAGAAACAACCCAAAACACTTGAATTCATTTAAAATGGAATAAAGAAGAATAAAAAGGCAAAGAAAAATAAAAGCTAAAGTGTGGGAAGAATTTACCAAGTTCTTCAAAACATATATCACGTATTTGTACAAGATTATTGCAAGTGCTTTTTTTGTGGATAAAGTTAACAGTTTTACCCGATTTATTGTAATATATTCGAAAGAAAGATGGATCTACACGATGAATCAATTCCATCATAAAAAGGAAGTAAAATCTTCTGAAAAAGACACGCGCTTCTTGATTTAAGTCAGGAAGTTGTCGTCTAGACCAGCTGTAGGTTGACTAAAAATCTAGAAAAGTTATCTCTAAAATCAGCAGGAAATCCACGGACCTCAGCATTAAACAGGGTTGCCAAGTGGTCAGACTTATCCTAACCATGAGACGATCTGTCTCGTAAAATAGGGAGGGCACCGTGCAAATTAGCTTGATAAGACTAATGAATCAGACCCCCAGAAAGGATAATCTCCATAAAAGATTAAAAATTAGCATTTAAGCCTGATATTACTCAATCCTTGAGATTGACCTTAAAGATTGAGAATTACAAACTCATGGAATTCGATGATATCTAAACTCAAGCTTGAACGAGAAAATATTTTGATCAAAATTACAAACCGATTTGTTTTCTGAATACCTATTTTCAATGCGTTCATTACCATTGAACGTAAAATCCTAGGAATTCACCTGGAATTCATTAGGTCACCTGAACCAAATCGGGTGTCAACCGTAAGAACGGTGGTTGCATAGCATGGTCGAAGACAGGACCTTGTGCCAGACCGAAAAATTATAGGGTGATCTTTACTATTTCTCCTACAAAGGATAGTAATTGCATCCGACACGTTTTTGACCATAATTATCTGCATGTCACGGGACATTGCCTTAACAGTTGCTTGTTCAACGCTTTCCTTTACAACCGGACGGTAGTTTACCGAAAGGTAATATACGGGGCAAGTATACTGGACGTGTTGCTTTCCTGATACAAGGTTAGCAAGTGGGTGACACAAAACCGCAAGTTTTGAGCTAAAATTTTAAAATATGAAACCCACAAAACCCACAAAAATATTTTGCAAACACCGGTGAAGGGTTATTCTGAAAAACTTGTCTAGGGTAAAATCTAGCTTAAATTTTCAAAAGATCAAAAGTTTTCATAAAGATCCAATTTCCTTAAGGATCTAAATTTTCATAGTCACGTGGGACTTTAAACTGCCTTTCAAATGTGTACTTTGCTTTGGAAACTGAAAGTAAATCGGCTATATAATTGCAAGTGTCGTTGACCTAAACCCAAGACAACTGTGGATGGCACACCTACCTTTAACCATGGTTCTATTGTTACTATCATTGTTTATACCGCCGTATCAAAATCACTGATGTATAAAGTGTGAGAATAAAAAAAAGTGATTCGAGTGAAGTGTGATTTTATTTCAAGTTCTGTATTGCTTGAGGACAAGCAACGTTCAAGTGTGGGGATATTTGATAGTGCTCCAAATGAACATATATTTAGTCGCAATATCATCCCAATATGTAAAGTTTTTAGTTGCAATTGTTCTAATTCCAAGTAATATTCGTTTAAATAAATAAGTGCGAAGACTGAAGACGCAAATGAAGATTTGAAGATGCAAATGACCAAAAAGCTCAAATGTACAAGATACAATCCATGTGGTTCAATTTATTGATGAGAAACGTCCAAAAATTACAAGAGTACAAGTCGCGGAACGCAAAGTACAAGATATCTAAGAACACAAAAAGACGTTCAAAAATCCGGAACCAAGACATAAACCGGGCGTAAATGAGCGAGATATCGGAGCTAAAATTACAAGTCAACTATGCACAAGAATATAATATAATATATATATAATTATATATAATTATATATATTATATTATATATTAATTTAATCGAGCAGCCCACGTTTTGCAAAAGAAAATATCCTGATCCAGCTGGCCATGCGATCGCATGGCCTGGAAGAGCAAATCCCATGCGATCGCATGGCACCCAGATGCTGGCCAACTCTATAAATTGCAACGAATTTCGACGAGTTTACACAAACTCTTTCATACTTCTTTCTCTATATGTAATATATATATATATATATATATATATATATATATATATATATATATATATATATATATATATATTATAATTTTAATTTTAATTTAATTTTAATAATAATTTGGTTATTGTAAGAAATGTTTTACGGGTTTTAAAGTCGGAGTTCTGTCCGTGTATCGCTACGCGATAAATAATCACTGTAAGCTATGTTCTTCCTTTTTAAATTAATGTATCGTAACTAAGTTATTATTACGCTTATTTGAGCCGAAGTAATCGTGATGTTAATAAGATGGGGTTATTGGATTTTGTACCATAATTAAGTATTGGACAAAAGACCGACACTTGTGGATATTGGACTATGAACTATTAATAGATGGGGGGTATTGTCTAATCGAATGACAACTCATTAGAATCTGTCGAACCTATCTTCAAATTAGTTAATCTAATAATTATTAAAATGATTATGTATGTCCTATTTAGTGACATTTATACGACATCTTTTACGATCATTTAATTAATTATTCGGGTTGGGTAATTGATTATTCAAACTGATCAAGTGAGTAAATTAATGTTCATATCTTATTAAAATAGGGGTGGATTACATACAAGGGTAATTGGTGTAATTGTTAATAAAGTATTAAAACCTTGGATTATACGCAGTCGATAACCTAGTGTAATCATTAAACAAAGTATTAAATCCTCATTACAGTTCGAATCCCTAATTAGTTGGAATATTTAACTTCGGGAATAAGGTTAATTTGACGAGCATTTTATAATTATGACCGATGGACTATTATGGACAAAAACTAGATAGGTATCAAATAAATCCAGGACAAAGGACAATTAACCCAGATAAATAAATTAAAATTAAAATGTCAAACATCATGATTACGGAAGTTTAAATAAGCATAATACTTTTATTTCATATTTCATCGTACCTTTATTTACTGTCATTTTAATTACTACAATTTACTTTCTCGCAATTTAAATTCTGTCATTTATATTATCGTCATTTATCTTTACGCTTTATTTAAAATCGACAAACCAGTCATTAAACGGTAAAACCCCCTTTTTATAATAGTAATAATACTACTTATATATATATATATATATATATATATATATATATATATATATATATATATATATATATATATATTATACAAATATAGTTGTGAAAAATATAGCGTTAAACTTAGCCAGCTCCCTGTGGAACGTACCGGACTTACTAAAAACTACACTACTCTACGATTAGGTACACTGCCTATAGTGTTGTAGCAAGGTTTAGGTATATCCCATTCTATATAAATAAATAAAACTTGTGTAAATCGTATAATATTTAGTCGTATTTCGTAGTAAAATAATAACTATTTCGTACCCCTCCGCTGCATACATCAGCGGAAAAATCCCAAATTTTTACAATAATTATATTTATTTATTTTAGTCATTAGGGTATGAAATTCGGTTATTAACTATTAAATAAAAATTACATCACTATCCTTGCTAGATTCTAGGTAAAATATGAAAAGTGTTAAAATTTAACAATTAGCTCCTAAATACATTTTTAATAAACCTAAAAATTATATAACGCATTTTTGAATCACCGTTTATTTTAAAATAATATAAGTTTGAATTTTAACTTGCTTAATATCAATCGAAACATCAAACGAGTATTACAATTATTTAATATTTATTTTTAATATAGTTTTATTTATATATATGTACGTTTTTAAATAATAATTATTATAATATCATATTTCATAACAACAACATTTAATATTTCAAATTATACTTCCAATTATTATTTATATATACACACATATCCATTTACAAATAGTTGTTCGTGAATCATCGGGAATCGTCGAAGGGTAATTGAAAATAGTTCAAAAATTTTGAGACTTAACCTAACAGACTTTTCCTATCGTGTCAGAATTATGGAATCGTATCGAGAGTTTGGTTTAAAATTAGTCGAAATTTACCGGGTCGTCACAGCCGAGGGTGGCAGGATTGCCATCGGCGCCCTCGGAGGGAGGAATTGAAGGCGGGGTGGAGGGCGTGGTGTTGGGAATGGTCTTAGGAAAACTCTCTAAAATCCATCCTTTCTAAATGAATCTTCTTTCAAAATCAATCCCTATAATCAGTATCTAACAGGGTTAGCTGGTAGATTTCGTTGCTTAATCGTTCCTGCATCATCACCGTTACTACTCTCAGAATCGAAGGTTAGTTTTTCTATTAATTTTCTTATGATTTTGGCGTTTTAGGAACCTATTGATCATCTATGCATGTGTATAGAGGCCTCCCCGACATATCTTGCAACGTCTTCAATAGCATGCTCTTACTTCATCTTTCCCTATAACAAACAGTAATTTAGGTTTCTTTGTTCTATTAATCATCGATTAAATCATCAAATCTTTAGTAACTTAAATTGTATAAGCTCTTGATCTATTTTCATCAAATTCAGCACATATATTTATGCATACGATATTAATTTATGATTATTTGCTTCTGTTGTCTCAAATGAATTACGATGTTTGAATTAATGTTATCTTTGAATTCTAGGAAAACTTACAACCAACTACGAATCAAATCAAAGAGCTAAATCCATCCATCGTTGTAGATTATGGTTTTCAATAGAACCCTAATATCTATGAAATCTGGTAATCAATTCATATCTCTGATGTTAGTTATGTATATTATTAGTTTACATTCGATTCCTATAATGAAATATGCAAGTCAGGTTACTGGAATAAATTTGTTAAAAAGTTGTAATCAATTCATGATCGCATCTTATTCTTAACTGGTAATATCTTTTTGGCTTGATAATATCATTTGGTAGTACTTAACGTGGCAGTATGGATTTCTTCCACTTTGTTACGATGATTGTTTTGAAATGAAGTTTGCTAGAACAGATCAGATTGGTAAAAAATGTATGTTTCTATTCTAAAATCTCATTTTTAATCTGTAGTTAATATATACAAATGCTCATATGATTGGTTTTTTTTTTCATAATACTACTGAAACATTTATACATTAATGATTGTTAAATAAAGTAATGAATCTTCAAGAACTCTTATATCATTAACAACAGTTGACAAAAGAAGTAAATCTAATACATGAGAACTCTGAGGTTAGATTTCCTCAAATATCTGAATTTTTTATATTTTCTTTAAATTTATAAATTTTTTGATCTAATGTGAATGATTTTATTTTCACATCAGAAAGAAATTTTTGAAACTAAGAATGATGTCTTCAACTTAAAAGATAAAGTGAAAATTTCTAAGGAGTCTACAAAAGAGAAGGATTATCTTATACTCAATCTTATTGGATCTGGTATGTCACAAAAGAGGTGGCGTTTTTTTACCCATGATAGCATGAATGGTTCAAATTGGGTTATTTATAAACGCAAATGGGTTATATGGAACAAACGGGTCCAACAAGCTTGAAAGCTTTCTGAAGTGTATTTTAATACGTTCTACCTCTTATTTTTTATATTGTAAAATATGGATTACTATTGCTATGTAAAATACTTATGTAACCTTGTTTAATGCATTTGTAATATAAAATTTCAAAAAGTGGGCATAATGACCCGTCCTAATTCATCTGGACGAATACATTACATTTGGTTACATCGCGAGGTACTTGACCTCTATATGGTACATTTTACAAACATTGCATTCATTTTTAAAAGACAAACTTTCATTTCATCGAAAGTTGATGGCATGCATACCATTTCATAATATATCCAACTATAATTGACTAAATAATAATCTTGATGAACTCAACGACTCGAATGCAACGTCTTTTGAAATATGTCATGAATAACTCCAAGTAATATCTCTAAAATGAGCAAATGCACAGCGAAAGATTTCTTTCATACCTGAGAATAAACATGCTTTAAAGTGTCAACCAAAAGGTTGGTGAGTTCATTAGTTTATCATAATCAATCATTTCCATTACTTTAATAGACCACAAGATTTTCATTTCATTTCTCATAAACATCATCTCATATCAGGCATTTCGCAAGCTGCATAGAGATAAAAATCATTCATATGGTGAACGCTTGATAACCAAACTAACAGGATGCATATAGAATATCCCCATCATTCTGGGACTCTCATCAGACATGATAATCGAATTACTAAAGCATTCGTAACCCGAATGGGACATGTCAAGGTCCATAGATCTATCTTTAGGATTCTCGTCAATTAGGGCCATTTCCCTAATTCTTAGGCTACCAAGCTAAAAAGGGGCATATTCGATTTCGATAATCCAACCATAGAATGTAATTTTTGAATACTTGTGTCTATTTCATCAAACATTTATAAAAGCAGTGCATGTATTCTCAGTCCCAAAAATATATATTGCAAAAGCATTTAAAAAGGGAGCAAATGAAACTCACCTAATATATTTTGTAGTAAAAATATTCATACGACGATACTGAACAATGCAAGGTTGGCCTCGGATTCACGAACCTATATCAGGTATATATATTAATACATATAATTGTAATCAAACAATTTATATATATTATTATTATTAATGATTCAACTATTATTTTAATGTTTTATGAGTTCCATTAGTAACTTAAATATATTTATTTTATATATCTTGAATAATTAAATAATAATAAAGTTAGGTTATATGTATTAGATATGGTTTTATATAACTAATTTTTATTGTAATAATAGTAGTAATTTTAATAGTAGTATTGATAATAATAATATAGTTAAGTTATGTGTATTTTTTATATAAATTACCTTTACTTGATATATTACTAATACTGATCACAATAATAATAATAATAATAACAATAATAATGATGATAAAATATTACTAATTTTGATAAATTCATGATAATTCTTAATAATGATAGTAACAATGATTTCAATAGTAAATTGATAATTTTTATAAAAATGTTAATTTTAATGATAATTATAATTTCAACAAAAATTGTAACTTTAAAAATAATGATACAAATAATAATAATAATAATAATAATAATAATAATAATAATAATAATAATAATAATAATAATAATAATAATACTTTTAATAATAATAATAATACTTTTAATAATGGTAATAATACTAGTGATAAAAGTAGTGCTAATAATAATAATACTTACTAATTATAAATGATACTCATAGTAATTTCAATGATAATAATAATAGAAATAAGATGTATACCCCTTTAGAAGCTTTCTCTAAAAAAATTACCCAGAACAGGGCTCGAACCCGTGACCTCCCGCTTATATGCCAACACCCTTAACCATGTATCTGTTTCGATTTTTCCTGAATAATACTCGATCTATTTATTCTTATACCATTATATTTCTGTTTCTTATTTGCACCTCCTTCTTTTTCTAAATAAAAAAGTGTCACAGCCCGGGATCGAACCCGCGACCTCTTGTACGTTTACATGCACCCAAACCATCACTCTGTCCATTTCATTTTTGTAATAACTCTCCCATTAAATCTTTTTAACCCTTAGTATTCTACTTACATCTACCAAATCATCACTCATAACAGAATCAATATTCTGTATGCTTATTACCCTCATCATTTTATACTCATCATCATCAATATCATTATCGACTTTTTTTAATATCATCTAATCTAACATCATTATAATCGTTATCATCATCACAATTTTCTTAATCATCATCATGCGTTAACATCATCATCAATATACACAATTTCGCTTCACAAATAGCATGAATTGGTTTTCAAACAATTAACAAAACCAACTGCATAGCAGCAGCCCAAGTGACAGCCCAAAAAGCAAGGGAACATGGCCCGACCATCCGGAGCCCAGCAAGATTAAATGGGTGGTTTTTGGGTTCGGTAAAAAAAAAGATGCAAGTTGTAGCATACGTGTGATTATTCTTACCATCTCCTTTTCGACATGTAAATAAAAAAATGATTTAAACCCACTTGGTCGGCCACCATCATCATCACTTTGTTATCACTGTTACCCATCATGTTACCATTTACAGCGAATTCATCATATTCGTTTTATTGTAACAGAAAGTAATAGTGAGCAGCACTTATGTCGAATGAACAGAAATATAGAAACGGTAGTAGCAGTCGTGTGTGGTGGTGATAGAATAACGGAATTGGAAAAAAAATATAACCGTAGCCAGTGATGGGGGTTGTTGTGGTACTGCGTAGTTGATGAAGGGTGATTGTGGGTGTTGATTTGGGTTGGGTTAGATCAAGCAAGAAACAAGAATAACGATTTATGTTGTGAGTTTATTGATATAGAAACAGAAAAATATGAGTTCAATAGTTTGTAACTTACAATGAAATATGTATAGAAGGGTGGTGGTGATAGTTGTGGTTTGCTACGGTGATCAGCAAGAACAGGAGTAACCGTTAATGGTTGATGGTGGTGGATAAATGATGGCTGCTCAGGTTGATCGAATTGAGGTGGTGACGGTTCACATGTGGTATTGTGGTTGAAGAGGGTGGTGAGGGTTGGATGGTGGCCGTGAGATGGCTCAATGGGTCTTGAAATCGAATACGAAAGTTGAAGGTGATATGGTTCTTGATCGTTGATAGCAAAAACAATTGTGATCGAGCAAGGAGAAACAAATAGGTTTCGTTGAGTGGCTATCGAATAATGGTGGGTTTCATCATAACCCGAATAGTATCAACCATAATGAAGATAGAAGGGTGGTGTTAAAATGGAGATGATACTACAATAGAAGATAGGTATAATATGCATGAATATGTGTAACTTAGAAAACAAATTAGTAGGTGATGCTTGTAATAATTTTTGGTGAGGATTGAAACAAGTGGTAGGAAAAAAGAACACAATTATATGGGTTTTACTTGGGTTGGTTCACGACAATAAAAGGATCAACATGAGGTCTCATGTAGCAGGTAGAAAGCAAAAATAATTTGTGGTTGTTTGCATAAGTCAAAAGCAAATATAAAAGATGGTATATGCATGCATATGGTTTGTTATAACTAATCAATATTGATATATATATATATATATATATATATATATATATATATATATATATATATATATATATATATATATATATATATATATATATACCACCTAAAAGAAAGAAAATATCGATGTTTTATCCCCACTTGTTCACGCGAAGCCAAAGAAACAACCAATGATTTCTCTTACGTAGTTAACAACCAAAAATAATTAAATGATTGAACCCATTATATTTGATCCACTGTATAATATTTGGATTCATATGAAATGGGAGCCGAACCTCAACACCAGAAACATAGAACTCAATCTATCACTATCAAATATAATCAAATATAAGATGTGCATGATTTCTATCATACCACCCTTAAATATATTTATTTAAGAGCATCGTATTTAAATTGAGTTACTTTTAAAAGTTTTTAAGGTATATATATATATATATATATATATATATATATATATATATATATATATATATATATATATATATATATATATATATATATATATATATATATATATATATACATATTTGTTTACAAATAGTTGTTCGTGAATCGTCGGAAGGGTCAAAGGTCAAATGAATGTACGAAAATAGTTCAAAAATTTCGAGACTCAATATTACAGACTTTGCTTATCATGTCGAATTTATATAAAGATTAAGTTTAAATTTGGTCGAAAATTCCCGGGTCGTCACAGTACCTACCCGTTAAAGAAATTTCGTCTCGAAATTTGAGTGAGGTGGTCATGGCTAACAATTAAAATGTTTTCATGACGAATATGAGTAGACAAATAGAGTTTTATCATTATTGAGTAATACATATAAAACAATTCGATTATTCAAAGCGTACGAGTGAAGCTATCACAAAAGAGTGAAATAAGAGAAATAAAGTTTCGTCCTATCTTTTGACGCAGCTAGGGTTGATTTCTGGAGTTTAAGGGATTTAGAGGAAATCTTCGAAATCTAAAAGATTTGATTCTTCAGCGAATAAGAAAATTAAGATCTCTATAATTAAATATGGTGATCGACCTCAATTACTCTGTCTGATATTTCCATTATAAATTAAACTCTTTTCGTTCCATATCTTTTACCTCTCCTATACTCAATTCTCAAATTCAAAAGGCTGTGAAAATGCTTAATCCAGTTCTGATCCTTGTCCTTGTAGTGACCCGAACTTTTCCATATTTTTATATATTAAATGAAATTGTTATTTATATGATTAAGTGTTTCCAACATGTTAAGAAATCAAACTTGTTAAGACTTGATTAATTGAAATAGATTTTATATAGACAATTGACCACCCAAATTGACCGGTGATTCACGAATGTTAAAACTTGTAAAAACTATATGATGACATATATATGGATATATATATAGTTAACATGATTTTATGATAAGTATCTCATTAGGTATTTTAACAATGAGTTATATACATAAAAATGAGACTATTGAATTATGAAACTCGAAAACGATATATATAACGATTATCGTTATATCAACGTCTTACTAAATACATATGGATCACTTTAAGATATTGTTACATTATATAATCATGATAAATGATAAGAAAACATATCATTAAGTATATTAACAATGAACTACATATGTAAAAACAAGACTACTAACTTAAGAATTTCGAAACGAGGCATATATGTAACGATTATCGTTGTAACGACATTTAATTGTATATATATATATATATATATATATATATATATATATATATATATATATATATATATCATATTAAGATATATTAATACATCATAATATCATGATAATGTAATAATTTAATATCTCATTTGATATAATAAACAATGGGTTAACAACACTTAACAGGATCGTTAACCTAAAGGCTTCAAAACAACACTTACATGTAATGACTAACGATGACTTAACGACTCAGTTAAAATGTATATACATGTAGTGTTTTAATATTTATTCATACACTTTTGAAAGACTTTAAGACACTTATCAAAATACTTATACTTAACAAAAATTCTTACAATTACATCCTCGTTCAGTTTCATCAACAATTCTACTCGTATACACCCGTATTCGTACTCGTACAATACACAGCTTTTAGATGTATGTACTATTGGTATATACACTCCAATGATTAGCTCTTAGCAGCCCAAGTGAGTCACCTAACACATGTAGAAAGCATCATTTGGCAACTAGCATGAAATATCTCATAAAATTACAAAAATATTAGTAATTATTCATTACTTATTTACATGTAAACAAAATTACACATCCTTTATATCTAATCCATATAGCAACGACCAAAAAAACCTACAAACACTTTCATTCTTCAATTTTCTTCATCTAATTGATCTCTCTCAAGTTCTATCTTCAAGTTCTAAGTGTTCTTCATAAATTCTATAAGTTCTAGTTTCATAAAATCAAGAATACTTCCAAGTTTGCTAGCTTACTTCCAATCTTGTAAAGTGATCATCCAACCTCAAGAAATCTTTCTTATTTACAGTAAGATATCTTTATAATATAAGGTAATACTCATATTAAAACTTTGATTCAATTTCTATAACTATAACAATCTTATTTCGAGTGGAAATCTTACTTGAACTTGTTTTCGTGTCATGATTTTGCTTCAAGAACTTTCAAGCCATCCAAGGATCCTTTGAAGCTAGATCTATTTTTCTCATTTCCAGTAGGTTTATCCACAAAATTTGAGGTAGTAATGATGTTCATAACATCATTCGATTCATATATATAAAGCTACCTTATTCGAAGGTTTAAACTTGTAATCACTAGAACATAGTTTAGTTAATTCTAAACTTGTTCGCAACAAAAGTTAATCCTTCTAACTTGACTTTTAAAATCAACTAAACACATGTTCTATATCTGTATGATATGCTAACTTGATGATTTAAAACCTGGAAACACGAAAAACACCGTAAAACCGGATTTACGCCGTCGTAGTAACACCGCGGGCTGTTTTGGGTTAGTTAATTAAAAACTATGAGAAACTTTGATTTAAAAGTTGTTCTTCTGGGAAAATGATTTTTCTTATGAACATGAAACTATATCCAAAAATCATGGTTAAACTCAAAGTGGAAGTATGTTTTCCAAAATGATCATCCAGACATCGTTCTTTCGACTGAAATGACTACCTTTACAAAAACGACTTGTAACTTATATTTCTGACTATAAACCTATACTTTTTATGTTTATATTCATAAAATATAGTTCAATATGAGACCATAGCAATTTTATTCACTCAAAACGGATTTAAAACGAAGAAGTTATGGGTAAAACAAGATTGGATATTTTTTGATTGTTGTAGCTACGGGAAATATTGTAACAATTCTATACAAATCATATCCTAGCTAACTTATATTGTATTATACATGTATTCTAATATATTATGTAATCTTGGGATACCATAGACACGTATGCGAATGTTTTGACATATCGTATCGATCCATGCATATATATTATTTGGAACAACCATAGACACTCTATATGCAGTAATGTTGGAGTTAGCTATACAGAGTTGGGGTTGATTCCAAAAATATATATACTTTGAGTTGTAATCTAGCCTGAGACGTGTATACACTGGGTCGTGGATTGATTCAAGATAATATATATCAATTTATTTCTGTACATCTAACTTTGGACAACTAGTTGTAGGTTACTAACGAGGACAGCTGACTTAATAAACTTAAAACATCAAAAATTTATTAAAAGTGTTATAAATATATTTTGAACATACTTTGATATATATGTACATATTTGTTATAGGTTCGTGAATCGACCAGTAGCCAAGTCTTACTTCCCGACGAAGTAAAAATGTAACGACCCAGATTTTTCCGATCATTTTATACCTATGAGATTAATATTTACATAAATTAAACCTTACCAACATGATAAGTAATCTAAATTGTTGAGATTTATGTTTTTAAAAAAAGTTTTACACAACGTTTGACCGTCCAATTTGACCGATGATATCACGAACTATATAACAAATGATAATTATACGTTTGTGTATATATATGTATTTATATATATTTAACATGATCTAAGAATAGTTTAACATCTTATTGTGTACTAATAACAATAAGTTATAAGTATACTTTGAGACTACTAACTTAAGTTTTCAAAATGATAACTATACGTAACGTTATTTGACATATATACCTTTAACCTATAATACTTATACAAGTATCGTATAAATATGCATTTAATCACTTTTAAAGGGCTTATATACATAAAACAATATAAGTATATTTACAAAAGATAGCTATATTTGAATTCTCGTTCCGTTTCCTCAAAATTTCTACATGTATACCTGGAGTATATGTACTCGTATCATACCCAGCTCCTATACGTATTTACTATTAGTATATACACATCACAATCACTTTATTAGCAGCCATGAGTCAGTCAATTTTGGATCTTAGCATGCATGATTAATCAATTTGGCATATTACAAGACTTTTGCACAATATTACAAATTTATACATCTTTTCACCACCATTTATACTCCATTCCAATTTCATTTTTACTACACATTTTCTCTAACCAAAAACACACTCTTAGGAACCTTAAGTGTTCTTCACAATCTCAGCAAATAACCATGAAGATCTAGCTTCAAAAACAAGCCTTAATCATCATAATAAATTCCTTACAAGAAAACTTCAATAATCCTTCCAAAAATACAAGTTTACTTCCAACCTTTTGATCCAACTCCACCACTCTTTTGGTTCTAAGATTTTTCTCATATTTTACAGTAAATTTGTCCAAGTAACTTGAGGTAGTAACCTTATTCATAATCTTATTCAATTCATATTCATATAGCTATCTTATTTTGTGGTATAAAATTTTAACAACAAGAACATAGTTTGAATGATTTCAAACTTGTTCGCAAACTAAATAGATCCTTCTAACTTGACTTTTAAAACACTTCAAGACCTGTAATATATCATAATGATATGCTAACTTACCAAGATATAACTTGGTTTTACAAAGAACACCTTAAAAACTGAATCTACGTCGTCGGAGTGCAACCGGGGGCTGTTTTGGGTTGGATAATTAAAAACTATCTTAAGCTTTGAATTGGAAATTCATATTCTGGAAAAATGATATTTCTTATGAATATGTTAACACATAAAAATTTCATGGTTTAACTCAAAGTGTAAGTATTTTTAGAAAAATGATCATTAAATGTTGTTTTTATGATGGAAAATGACCACTTTCATTAGTTTCACCAAAGTTTGACCTATAACCTGTGATTTTGAATACAACCTAAGGTATTTTCAGTTCATATTCTTAAAATTTGACTCGATCCAAGGAAGTGGCAAGTTGAACCAACAAAAACGGAGTTGTAATGAAGAAACTACGACTAAAACAAGATCGGGTATCCGAAGCTAGTTTAGCTACGAAAATATTTGGAGAAAAATTAAATTAATCATATATTTTCTAATTAATATGATATTTCATATATATTTACTTATGATTTGATTTTATATATTTCAGGACCACCCGTAAACAACACGAGAAGATTAATCATAAGACCTCATGATTGTACGCAACACGTCATTTGACAACACGATACTTTATGTACGCAACACGTCATTTGACAACATGGTACCATGGGTCAAGATTAATTCTGATCAATACGAATACGATGGGGTCTCTATTTATTTTATTGAGAAACTAATTGTGGACCACTAACATCGGACTGCTAACTACGGACTAAGAAAATATTAAAAGTATATATATATATATATATATATATATATATATATATATATATATATATATATATATATATATATATATATATGTAACGATTACTTAAACAGAAAATATGTTGATATATTATATATATGGTTAGGTTCGTGATATCTATCGGAGACCAAGTCGTGATAAATACCTTCAAGGCAAAAGTGAGTATATAGTTTCCACTTTTAAACTCTAAATATTTCAGGATGAGAATACATGCATTTTATGATTTACGTTATGGACACAAGTGATTAAAAATATATATTCTACGTTGAGTTGTACCACTGGCATACTTCCCTGTAACTTGGTAACTATTATTTACATGAGGTATTGTAAACACGAATCCTGTTAATAGATCTATCGGGCCTGACAACCCCAACCGGACTGGACGACCAGTATTCAACGGTTGCACAGTACTTCATTTCGGTAACTACACTTGGTACGGTTTAGTAAGATTTCATAATAAAGGGAATATGCGACGTTGATTAAATGTTAAGTATGGTTATCAAGTGCTCAACAACTTAGAATATTTTTATTAAAACGTTTATATATGAAATCTTGTGGTCTATATTTATAACGCTGCCGGCATTAAACCTATATCTCACCAACTTTATGTTGACGTTTTAAGCATGTTTATTCTCAGGTGATAACTAAAAGCTTCCGCTGCAACATTTTGAATTTAAGCAAGATCTTGAGTATGCATATTTGTGTCAAAAATAAAACTGCATATCGGAGGATTTGTAATGTAAAATATGTTGGAAGTCGTATTGTTATTATCACATGTAAAGTTTGTAAGTCTAAGATTATCGCTAAACGATAATCATTATTAAGTTGTTTAAACCTTGTATTTGTAATAAAAGCTATGGTTTGTATTGTAAAAACGAATGCAGTTTTTGAAAAATGTCGCATATAGAGGTCAATACCTCGCGATGAAATCATATGTTATTGTAATCATCCTTATGGTTAAGGTCGGGTTATGACATGTGGTATTAGAGCGTTGGTCTTAGAGAACCAGAAAATTTGCATTAGTGTATCTTATCGAGTTTGTTATGATGCATTAGTGAGTCTGGACTTTGACCGTGTTTGATTTAGAAAACTATTGCTTATCCCTGTTGGTTAAAAAAATTAATATGTAAATATTATGTGATACTAACATGCTAGTTGTTATGTGATAGATGTCTACTTTAGAACTTGTTATCACATTCAGCGACTCCGAACCAGAATCTTCAGATGGTGTTCCAGTCATTAACCTATCCGATGATGAAAACAACACCTTTGGGAAGACTCACAAGTTCCGGATGAATCAATTGAAGAGGAACCAGAAAGTGATCCTGAGGAGGAAGAAATACAGGAAATTACGAAAGACAAGTTCGAACGACGAAAGAAACGAAAGGCTACTGAAATGGAAAATCTAAATCCCGAGTCTAGAGAGGATGTTGTGGCACCAACTCCACCAGATACTTCCACACCTATTCCCGCTATTCCTATTAGTTCTATCCCGACATCCAGTTCTTCGGTTCCTCAGCCAAAACGCAGGGAGACAACCAGGATAACCTTTAAGCAATTTCTTTGAACACAAACGCTTTGGGTTAAATGATGCGCTGTTGTTTTAAACCATGGGATCATATAATGTTTTGTATAATATTACTAGTGTGGTTTGCTTAATGTTTAATGTAAGATAAGCATATGTAAAATAGTGAAGTGTGAAATGCAATAATTTTCCGTGGTTGAGTATTATTTGGGTGATAGTAATTGATTTTCGTACTAAGCTATTAAGTATGAACTTTAACGGGTAGGTACTACCCTAGGTATAATTATAAAATGCTAATAAGAAGAAAAGGCTTTTATAATAATAACTGATTCATATTATTAATAAGCTATGATGTACTGTAAATACATACTACATCTATAATATTTCATGTGAATAATTATTATTATTTTTTCCCCATTTTTATTGAAGATTATGGCGCGATTAAACCAAATGACGGAACAAGAAATCCAGGAACTCTTCAATCAGCGAGTGAATGACAGAATGTTATAGGTCGAGGCTGCAAGAGGTTCTGCAGTTAACCCAAATCCTCGTGTGGGATGCACTTACAAAACTTTTCAAGGTTGCAAGCCCTCATCATTCAGTGGAACAGAAGGACCAATCGGTTTAACCCGGTGGGTCAAAAAGATTGAGTCTGTGTTTAAAATCAGTGGTTGTATTGAGAAGGAAATGACCAAGTATGCATCGTGCACCTTACAAGATAGTGCACTCACGTGGTGGAAAAACTATGTGAAGGCCGTAGGAGGAGATGTAGCTTATGATACTCCCTGGGAAGAATTCAAAACAATGCTAATCAATGAGTATTGTTCAAGGAACGAGGTTAGGAAGTTGGAAGCTGAATTACGAAGCCTGAAAGTTGTTGGTACTGAACTCACCAACTACAATCAGCGATTCATGGAATTAGCTTTGCTATGTCCCGAATTGGTACCAACCGAAGAACAGAAGATTGAACTGTACAAAGATGGTTTGCCTAAAAAGGTCAAGGCAAATGTTACATCATCCAAACCCAAGACTATTCATGAAGCTATCACCATGGTGAATGAGTTGATGGACCAGCTTATTCTGGATAAGAACACCGATGTCAAGACATCGGGAAACAAAAGAAAGTGGGAAGGTAATCATCAACAATCCAATAAGAAACAAGAAACCACGCAAGGTGCGGGTAGTGGTTCGAACTCAGGTTACAAGGGACGAAATCCTTTATGTAACAGATGCCACAAACATCACTCTGGTTATTGTAATGTGGTGTGCGAAAATTGTAATCGAAGGGGTCATCTTGCTGAAGATTGTCGGATTCCTGTTACAAATACAAATGGCACCAAGACTCCTGCCACTAATGCAAATAGAACTGCCTTGGCCACTGTTACCTATTATGGGTGTGGGAAACAGGGTCATTATAAGAGCCAGTGTCCGAATCCAGAGAAGAATAATGGATCTGCACGTGGAAGAGCATTTGTTATTAATGCTAGAGAGGCGTGTGAAGACCCGGAGCTTATTACGGGTACGTTTACCATTAATAACTTATCTGCATCTATTATATTTGATACTGGTGCCGATAGAAGTTACGTGAGTAGAGACTTTTACGCTAAATTGAATTGTTCATCATTACATCTAGATGCTAAGTACATGATTGAGTTAGCTAATGGTAAACTAATTAAAGCCGATAAAATTTGCCGTGATTGTAAAATAAATTTAGCCGGAGAAATATTTAAGATTGATTTGATACCCGTAGAATTAGGAAGTTTTGATGTAATAGTCAGCATGGACTGGATGTCCAAAATAGGAGCTGAAGTTGTGTGTGCCAAGAAGGCAATTCGCATTCCTCGTAAGGATAAAACGCCAGTAATGATTTATGGAGAGAAGGGTAACTCAAAGCTAAAACTCATTAGTTGTTTGAAAGCTCAAAAGTGCTTGAAGAAAGGGTGTTATGCTATCTTAGCATATGTTAATAAAGTCGAAACTAAGGAAAAAGTGAAGAGCATCAACGATGTGCCTGTGGCAAGAGATTTTCCTGAAGTATTTCCGGAAGAGTTACCAGGATTACCTCCATTTAGATCTGTAGAATTTCAAATAGATCTAGTACCGGGAGCTGCACCAGTGGCTCGTGCTCCATATAGACTTGCACCATCTGAGATGAAAGAGTTACAAAGCCAGTTACAAGAATTACTAGACCGTGGTTTCATTCGACCGAGCACTTCACCGTGGGGAGCTCCGATTTTATTCGTCAAGAAGAAAGACGGATCTTTCCGAATATGTATAGATTATCGTGAATTAAATAAGTTAACTATCAAGAATCGGTATCCACTACCGAGAATTGATGACTTATTTGATCAATTGCAAGGATCATGTGTTTACTCGAAAATCGACCTAAGGTCGGGCTATCATCAACTACGCGTCAAAGAAGAAGATATTCCGAAAACTGCTTTTCGGACACGCTACGGTCATTATGTATTTTTGGTCATGCCGTTTGGATTAACGAATGCGCCAGCTGTATTCATTGACCTCATGAATCGAGTTTGTAGTCCGTATTTAGATAAGTTTGTTATCGTTTTCATTGACGATATTCTTATTTATTCCAAGAGTGAACAAGAGCATGAACAACATTTAAGATTGGTATTAGAATTTTTAAGAAAAGAACAATTATACGCCAAATTTTCTAAGTGTGCGTTTTGGTTGAAAGAAGTGCAATTTCTTGGCCATGTTTTTAGTAGCAAAGGAATTCAGGTTGACCCAGCTAAAATTGAGGCCATTGAAAAATGGGAGACTCCTAAGACACCAACGCAGATACGCCAATTTTTGGGTTTAGCTGGTTATTATAGAAGGTTTATTCAAGATTTTTCCCGAATAGCTAAACCATTAACAGCGTTAACACAAAAAGGGAAGAAGTACGAATGGACTTCTGAGCAGGAGAGTGCATTTCAATTACTGAAGAAGAAGTTGACTACAGCACCTATTTTATCGTTACCTGAAGGGAACGATGATTTTGAGATATATTGTGACGCTTCGCGACAAGGTTTTGGTTGCGTCCTTATGCAACGGAAGAAAGTTATAGCATACGCATCCCGACAATTGAAGATTCATGAGCAGAATTATACGACGCATGATTTAGAATCGAGAGCAGTAGTGTTTGCATTGAAGATATGGAGACACTACTTATATGGGGTTAAATGCACTGTATTTACCGATCATAAAAGCCTTCAACATATCTTCGATCAGAAACAGCTGAACATGAGGCAACGTAGGTGGGTCGAGCTGATAAACGACTATGATTGTGAGATTCGCTATCATCCCGGGAAAGCGAATGTAGTGGCCGACGCTCTAAGCAGAAAGGAACAGGAACTAATTCGAGTACAAGCAATGAACATAAAAATTCGCATGAATCTCAACTCACAAATCAAAGACGCTCAACGAGAAGCTCTTACTAAAGAAAACATAGGAAATGAAATAATGAAGAAGTATGAGAAGCAACTCGTTATGCGGAAAGACGAAATTCGATATTTTGCAAATCGTATTTGGGTACCGAAGTTGGGTGGATTAAGGAATTTGATATTGAATGAGGCACATAAGACAAGATACTCGATACATCCTGGAGTTGGAAAGATGTATCAAGATATTAAGACGCATTATTGGTGGCCTAATTTGAAGACAGACGTTGCAACATATGTTGGGGAATGTTTAACTTGTTCCAAAGTCAAAGCAGAACACCAGAAGCCATCAGGGTTACTTCAACAACCAGAAATCCCAGAATGGAAATGGGACGGTATTACCATGGATTTCATCACAAAGTTACCTAAGACTGCCTGGGGTTATGACACCATTTGGGTAATAGTTGATCGTCTCACCAAATCTGCATATTTCTTGCCTATAAAGGAAACGGATAGAATGGAGAAACTATTACGATTATACATAAAGGAAATTGTTTCAAGGCATGGAATACCTATTTCCATTATATCCGATCGTGATAGTAGATTTACATCAATGTTTTGGCAATCACTACAGGAGGCCCTGGGAACTCGTTTGGATATGAGCACCACATATCATCCACAAACTGACGGGCAGAGTGAAAGAACAATTCAGACTCTTGAAGACTTGCTCAGGGCATGTGTGATCAATTTTGGAAACGGATGGGATAAATATCTACCATTAGCAGAATTCTCATATAATAATAGTTATCATGCGAGCATTAAAGCTGCACCATTCGAAGCACTGTATGGAAGGAAGTGTAGATCCCCTATCTGTTGGAATGAAGTAGGAGATCGACAATTAACTGGTCCCGAGATCATACACGAAATGACTGAGAAGATAGTATAAATCAAGGAGAGATTGAAAACAGCCCGTAGTCGCCAAAAGAGCTACGCCGATGTCCGAAGGAAACCATTAGAGTTTCAGATAGGTGACATAGTTATGTTAAAGGTGTCACCTTGGAAAGGTGTAATACGTTTCAGTAAAAGGGGTAAACTGAACCCAAGGTATGTAGGCCCGTTCAAGATCATCGAACGTATTGGACCGGTAGCTTATCGACTCGAGTTACCGTAACAACTCGCCGGAGTACATAATACATTTCACGTATCAAACCTTAAGAAATGTCTTGCAAAGGAAGATCTCACCATTCCTCTTGAAGAAATCCAAGTCGACGAGAAACTACAATTCATAGAAGAACCAGTCGAAATCATGGACCGTGAAGTTAAACAACTCAAGCAGAGCAACATACTGATCGTTAAGGTTCGTTGGAATGCTCGAAGGGGTCCCGAGTTTACTTGGGAACGAGAGGATCAGATGAAACGAAAGTACCCACATTTGTTTCCCGAGAACGCAAAATAGGTACATTTTTAAAATTTCGGGACGAAATTTATTTCACGGGTAGGTACTATAACGACCCGGATTTTTTTGATCATTTTATACCTATGAGATTAATATTTACATAAATTAAACATTACCAACATGATAAGTAATCTAAATTGTTGAGATTTATGTTTTTAAAAAAAGTTTTACACAACGTTTGACCGTCCAATTTGACCGATGATATCACGAACTATATAACAAACGATAATTATACGTTTGTGTATATATATGTATTTATATATATTTAACACGATCTAAGAATGGTTTAACATCTTATTGTGTACTAATAACAATAAGTTATAAGTATACTTTGAGACTACTAACTTAAGTTTTCAAAATGATAACTATACGTAACGTTATTTGACATATATACCTTTAACCTATAATACTTATACAAGTATCGTATAAATATGTATTTAATCACTTTTAAAGGGCTTATATACATAAAACAATATAAGTATATTTACAAAAGATAGCTATATTTGAATTCTGGTTCCGTTTCCTCAAAATTTCTACATGTATACCTAGAGTATATGTACTCGTATCATACCCAGCTCCTATACGTATTTACTATTAGTATATACACATCACAATCACTTTATTAGTAGCCATGAGTCAGCCAATTTTGGATCTTAGCATGCATGATTAATCAATTTGGCATATTACAAGACTTTTGCACAATATTACAAATTTATACATCTTTTCACCACCATTTATACTCCATTCCAATTTCATTTTTACTACACATTTTCTCTAACCAAAAATACACTCTTAGGTACCTTAAGTGTTCTTCACAATCTCAGCAAATAACCATGAAGATCTAGCTTCAAAAACAAGCCTTAATCATCATAATAAATTCCTTACAAGAAAACTTCAATAATCCTTCTAAAAATACAAGTTTACTTCCAACCTTTTGATCCAACTCCACCACTCTTTTGGTTCTAAGATTTTTCTCATCTTTTACAGTAATTTTGTCCAAGTAACTTGAGGTAGTAACCTTATTCATAATCTTATTCAATTCATATTCATATAGCTATCTTATTCTGTGGTATAAAATTTTAACAACAAGAACATAGTTTGAATGATTTCAAACTTGTTCGCAAACTAAATAGATCCTTCTAACTTGACTTTTAAAACACTTCAAGACCTGTAATATATCATAATGATATGCTAACTTACCAAGATATAACTTGGTTTTACAAAGAACACCTTAAAAACTGAATCTACGTCGTCGGAGTGCAACCGGGGGCTGTTTTGGGTTGGATAATTAAAAACCATCTTAAGCTTTGAATTGGAAGTTCATATTCTGGAAAAATGATATTTCTTATGAATATGTTAACACATAAAAATTTCATGGTTTAACTCAAAGTGTAAGTATTTTTAGAAAAATGATCATTAAATGTTGTTTTTATGATGGAAAATGATCACTTTCATAAGTTTCACCAAAGTTTGACCTATAACCTGTGATTTAGAATAAAACCTAAGGTATTTTTAGTTCATATTCTTAAAATTTGACTCGATCCAAGGAAGTGGCAAGTTGAACCAACAAAAACGGAGTTGTAATGAAAAAACTACGACTAAAACAAGATCGGGTATCCGAAGCTAGTTTAGCTACGAAAATATTTGGAGAAAAATTAAATTAATCATATATTTTCTAATTAATATGATATATCATATATATTTACTTATGATTTGATTTTATATATTTCAGGACCACCCGTAAACAACACGAGAAGATTAATCATAAGACCTCATGATTGTACGCAACACGTCATTTGACAACACGGTACTTTATGTACGCAACACGTCATTTGATAAGATGGTACCATGGGTCAAGATTAATTCTGATCAATACGAATACGATGGGGTCTCTATTTATTTTATTGAGCAACTAATTGTGGACCACTAACATCGGACTAAGAAAATATTAAAAGTATTAAAAGTATATATATATATATATATATATATATATATATATATATATATATATATATATATATATATATATATATATATATATATATATAACGATTACTTAAAAAGAAAATATGTTGATATATTATATATATGGTTAGGTTCGTGATATCTATCGGAGACCAAGTCGTGATAAATACCTTCAAGGCAAAAGTGAGTATATAGTCCCACTTTTAAACTCTAAATATTTCGGGATGAGAATACATGCATTTTATGATTTACTTTATGGACACAAGTGATTAAAAATATATATTCTACGTTAAGTTGTACCACTGGCATACTTCCCTGTAACTTGGTAACTATTATTTACATGAGGTATTGTAAACGCGAATCCTGTTGATAGATCTATCGGGCCTGACAACCCCAACCGGACTGGTCAACCAGTATTCAACGGTTGCACAGTACTTCATTTCGGTAACTACACTTGGTACGGTGTAGTAAGATTTCATAATAAAGGGAATATGTGACGTTGATTAAATGTTAAGTATGGTTATCAAGTGCTCAACAACTTAGAATATTTTTATTAAAACGTTTATATATGAAATCTTGTGGTCTATATTTATAACGCTACCGGCATTAAACCTATATCTCACCAACTTTATGTTGACGTTTTAAGCATGTTTATTCTCAGGTGATAACTAAAAGCTTCCGCTGCAACATGTTGAATTTAAGCAAGATCTTGAGTATGCATATTTGTGTCAAAAATAAAACTGCATATCGGAGGATTTGTAATGTAAAATATGTTGGAAGTCGTATTGTTATTATCACATGTAAAGTTTGTAAGTCTAAGATTATCGCTAAACGATAATCATTATTAAGTTGTTTAAACTTTGTATTTGTAATAAAACCTATGGTTTGTATTGTAAAAACGAATGCAGTTTTTGAAAAATGTCGCATATAGAGGTCAATACCTCGCGATGAAATCATATGTTATTGTAATCGTCCTTATGGTTAAGGTCGGGTTATGACAAAAAATCTATGAAAGTGAGTTATAGTCCCACTTTTAAAATCTAATATTTTTGGGATGAGAATACATGCAGCTTTATAAATGTTTTGCAAAATAGACACAAGTACATGAAGCTACTTTCTATGGTTGAATGATCGAAGTCGAATATGCCCCTTTTTGCTTGGTAGCCTAAGAATTAGGGAACATCACTAATTTTGAGAATTAGTGCACGCCTAATTGACGTGAATCCTAAAGATAGATCTATTGGGCCTAACAAACCCCATCTAAAGTACCGGATGCTTTAGTACTTCGAGTTTTATATCATCTCCGATGGATGTCCCGGAATGATGGGGATATTCTTATATGCATCTTGTTAATTTTGGTTACCAGGTGTTCACCATATGAATGATTTTTTTATCTCTATGTATGGGATGTGTATTGAAATATGAAATCTTATGGTCTATTATTACGATTTGTTAAATATATAGGTTAAACCTATAACTCACCAACATTTTTGTTGACGTTTAAAGCATGTTTATTCTCAGGTGATTATTAAGAGCTTCCGCTGTTGAATACTAAAATAAGGACAAGATTTGGAGTCCATGCTTGTATGATATTGTGTAAAAACTGCATTCAAGAAACTTATTTTTGATGTAATATATTCTTATTGTAAACCATTATGTAATAGTCGTGTGTAATCGGTATATTTTAGATTATCATTATTTGATAATGTACGTAATGCTTTTTAAACCTTTATCGATAAAATAAAGGTTATGGTTGTTTTAAAAATGAATGCAGTCTTTGAAAAACGTCTCATATAGAGGTCAAAATCTCGCGACGAAATCAATTAATATGGAACGTTTATAATCAATATGAACGGGACATTTCAGTTGGTATCCGAGCGTTGGTCTTAAAGAACTAGAAATTTGCATTAGTGTGTCTTATCGAGTTTGTTAGGATACATTAGTGAGTCTGGACTTTGACGTGTTTTCTTTAAAAACGATTGCTTAACACTTTTGTTGGAAACTATATATTATTAACATGTAAATATTATGTGATATATTAACCTCTTAATGTGTTTGATATTGAGTGATAGATGTCTACCGCTAGTACAAATCCCATCGACTCACCTAATAATAATGAAGAGTCGAATATACTTTGGGAAGATTCACAAATTCCTGAAGAGGAACCGGAAGAGGAGGAACCGGAAGAGGAGGAACCGAAAGAAGAAGAGGTTTTGGAGGAAGAAATATTGATACCTACTGTAAATCGATTAAATAATAGAAAATCCTCAACCAACGGAACAAAGTCAATAATGGTCAATGGTGTTTCCGCCGAGGAAGCAAAATATTAGGAAGATTACCAATTTTCTGATGAATCGGATCCCGATGAGGATTCCGATGATGTTATAGAAATTACCTCGACCCAATTTAATAAAGCAAAAGAAAATAATAAGGAAAAATGTATAAAAATAGAGAAACCTGATTCCAACCCCGATGAACTTTATATGTATCGGCAACGTCCGTATTTCCTAAATTGTAACAATAACCCGGGAACCTCTAAACCACCAGGTTTTTCTAAACCATTGTGGAAAACGACGGTTCGTATCAGAGGAACATCATATATCCCTAGAAAATTAGGAAAACGAACCAAGTCCGAAGAAGAAGAAACCAGTGATTCAGATTATAGGGTTGTAATCTAATGTGAACCATCATCACATTTCATTAGAAACTCAGCATGACTTACTGTAATATAATCATGTTGGCCGGGCGTCATTATATTATACTAACCCATGCTTCAATTCCCAACACTTCTCCACAATTCATTCATAATTATACTTAGATTTTTAGAGAAATTTCCAATATAATGGAATACAGAAAACAAAAAGAGGTAGATAATTTCGGACAAGAATATTTATGAAAATATCCTCAGAAATATCGAAGATATTTATGATGATATTTTAGAATTTCTAAGTTTGAAGGTTGATGAAAAAAAAAGTTTCGCAAGATTTTAACATGACTTCGGAATAAGATATTCTCTAAAGATTTCGGCGGATCCAGAATTACCTGGATTCCTTGAATATAGGGTTTGGTCCTTGTATTTGTCCTTGGTCTCCTTCGTGGTCAGCTCAATCCATTTTTCACTACCAAATTTTTAATCGAGCGTTCCCAACACTCCATTCTTTATCATCAACCTCTTGGCCATTTAGGCCATCTACAATTATATTGTTTCCTCTGCATTTAAAGCAGCCATATCAGAATCATCGGTTATCAATCCGAGGTGTTTTCAGGAGAATTGTGTTTTTAGATGATTAAACGCTGATGGTAGTATGGTGGAATATAAAAGGTTCCCCGGTAACAATAAAAGAGCACACTTATATATCAAGGTTATAATAAGGTTGTTTCGAACGAAAAGTCGAAGTTGACTTGCTGGAGCTGTGACAAAATTGGCTACTTTGAAAGGAATTACCAAGTTATTTTGGGTAATAATAACACTAAAGGAATTTGCACAGATACGTGTTAAACGTTTACTCGAGTTCTGAGTGTTTTCAGGTGCATAACTATATGCATCAATCTTTTCTTCCGTAGATGAAATGCGGTTGGTTCATCCTCTCGATTGAGATGTTTTCAAGAATCATGAAAGGTTTGAACGCAGATTGTAATCGTTAAGATACAAATGAGGTTTAATATGAAATCAAGTGGCAAACTTGAAGAATTGTTTAGTTTTATATGTTATAATCAATATTTTAGTTCATTTTAATTGTCCAATGTTGACAGTCCACAGTTAGCAATCCACAATTTGTAGCTCAACAATTCATATATAGTTCAATATATAATATTCGAATTAATTAATACGTATCGTGACCCGTTATATACATGTCTCAGACTCGATCACAACTCAAAGTATATATATTATTTTGGAATCAACCTCAACCCCGTATAGCTAACTCGATCATTACTGCATATAGAGTGTCTATGGTTATTCCAAATAATATATATAGATGCGTCGATATGATATGTCAAAACCTTGTATACGTGTCCCGATATTTAAAGTGCGTAAAATAAATAACAGAAATTAAATGACGATAAATAAAATTGCGAGAATTAAAATTGCGATAAATAAGATGTAACCAGTTAGCTAGGAACAGTTAGCTAGGAACAGTTAGCGAGGATTCTTAACAAAATTCTTCTCATAGTTAATTTGTTTGTTTCTAACAAATTTTATTTTGTCCAATGTTTTCTTCATTATTCCACTTGTTGGATTCTGATAGGTCAAAAATCCAAATATGAATTTGAAATATAAAAAAATGGTTATTTGTGGTGAACGGATACGTATATCGGTGAATGTAAGTAGGATAGTAAATGACTGTTGAATCAGATTTGAAGAATGTACAGTGTAACTCATTAATGTGAGATCTAAATATTCTTCGGGTATTACCTACCCGTTAAAATATTTTCACCATTAACAGTTTGTACAAAAGAATTTTTTTTAATTACAACCTTTATGAAAACATATATACATATATATTTTCTTCAGATGTAATCATGAATTTAATGAGTCAATATGATATTAGACTCATTTGATTTAAGGTTGAAACTAGAATGAATAATCTCTAAAACTTTAGAGATTACATGATCGCCATGAAGAACGAAGGTAATTGATATAAAATGATTCGTAGATCGATGATTATGCTCGCGGTACAAAATGAGATGTTGAGGCGTGTGGTGTTGAAACTTGGGTTGTTGGTGGTACTGGTGTTGCCGGTGCTGTTGCTGGAACTGGTAGGTATTGCACCATGTTTTCCAAATTGATTACTCGAGTCGGAAACTCGTTGACTTCTTCCATTACTCCAGGATGATTGTCGGTCGGAACGAGCGGATGAATAAGGTTTAGAATTGTGGATAGAATATAATCGTGTCGAGCTACTCTGGAAATGAGGCTGAAAATGGTGTTTCGGATAGGTTTACCGGTAAGTGCTTCAGGTTCTTCGCCAAGAGGGCAATTTGGTTGGTGGAAAGGATTGCCTTCTTCTCGTCTCCATCGGTTAAGTCGACTACAAACCCATTCCCAATTCATCCAAAATTGAAGATGAGTAGTTGGTTGATCCATTTCATTTACACCGCTTTCGGAGCTTAGGTGAATATCTATGTCGGATTAGGTGTCAGAATAACTATCGGATTAGCTATCGGAATCTGAGGGACTCGAACTGGTTGAGGGATTCATCTCGTACGATCAGATGAAGGATTTTTCTATATGAAATGATTTTCGAATATTGGATGATATTCTAACTACATAGAATATCTATATATATAGTACTAAAGATTTCGTAGACTACGGAGGAATTTACGGCATATGTCAGGCAAGTCTACAGTAACAGATGCGCTAAGATATAAATTTTCAGATACGCTAAGATATGAATTTTGTCTATACACTATTCATGCAGTCAATGCAGTAAAACGTGTCTAGACTAAGAATGATAAGCAGGTAATTTCCTAAGGATGATAAGCAGGTAATTTTCGACACGAAATGATAAGCAAAACTTTTGACATGCAGACACGGTCGAAGTCCAGACCCACTAATGCATCTAAACTACTATCAGTTAGACACACTAATGCAAGACCTGGTTCGCTAAGACCACCGCTCTGATACCAACTTTAATGACCCGTTCTAATCCATCTGGACGAATACATTACATTTGGTTACATCGCGAGGTATTCGACCTCTATATGGTACATTTTACAAACATTGCATTCGTTTTTAAAAGACAAACGTTCATTTCATCGAAAGTTGACGGCATGCATACCATTTCATAATATATCCAACAATAATTAACTAAATAATAATCTTGATTAACTCAACGACTCGAATGCAACGTCTTTTGAAATATGTCATGAATGACTCCAAGTAATATCTCTAAAATGAGCAAATGCATAGCGAAAGATTTCTTTCATACCTGAGAATAAACATGCTTTAAAGTGTCAACCAAAAGGTTGGTGAGTTCATTAGTTTATCATAATCAATCATTTCCATTACTTTAATAGACCACAAGATTTTCATTTTATTTCTCATAAACATCATCTCATATTAGGCATTTCGCAAGCTGCATAGAGATAAAAATCATTCATATGGTGAACGCTTGATAACCGAACTAACAGGATGCATATAGAATATCCCCATCATTCTGGGACTCTCATCGGACATGATAATCGAAGTACTAAAGCATTCGTAACCCGAATGGGACATGTCAAGGTCCATAGATCTATCTTTAGGATTCACGTCAATTAGGGGCCATTTCCCTAATTCTTAGGCTACCAAGCTAAAAAGGGGCATATTCGATTTCGATAATCCAACCATAGAATGTAATTTTTGAATACTTGTGTCTATTTCATCAAACTTTTATAAAAGCAGCGCATGTATTCTCAGTCCCAAAAATATATATTGCAAAAGCATTTAAAAAGGGAGCAAATGAAACTCACCTAATGTATTTTGTAGTAAAAATATTCAAACGACGATACTGAACAATGCAAGGTTGGCCTCGGATTCACGAACCTATATCAGGTATATATATTAATACATATAATTGTAATCGAACAATTTATATATATTATTATTAATGATTCAACTGTTATTTTAATGTGTTATGAGTTCCTTAGTAACTTAAATATATTTATTTTATATATCTTGAATAATTAAATAATAATAAAGTTAGGTTATATGTATTAGATATGGTTTTATACAACTAATTTTTATTGTAATAATAGTAGTAATTTTAATAGTAGTATTGATAATAATAATATAGTTAAGTTATGTGTATATTTTATATAAATTACCTTTACTTGATATATTACTAATACTGATCACAATATTAATAATAATAACAATAATAATGATGATAAAATATTACTAATTTTGATAAACTCATGATAATTCTTAATAATGATAGTAACAATAATTTCAATAGTAAATTGATAATTTTTATAAAAATGTTAATTTTAATGTTAATTCTAATTTCAACAAAAATTGTAACTTTAAATATAATGATACATTTGGTAATAATAATAATAATAATAATAATAATAATAATAATAATAATAATAATAATAATAATAATAATAATAATAATAATAATAATAATAATAATAATAATAATATCTATAATAATAATAATAATAATAATAATAATATCTATAATACTAATACTTTTAATAATGGTAATAATACTAGTGATAAAAGTAGTGCTAATAATAATAATACTTACTAATTATAAATGATACTCATAGTAATTTCAATGATAATAATAATAGAAATAAGATGTATACCCCTTTAGAAGCTTTCTCTAAAAAAAATTACCCTGAATAGGGCTCGAACCCGTGACCTCCCGCTTATATGCCAACACCCTTAACCATGTATCTGTTTCGATTTTTCCTGAATAATACTCGATCTATTTATTCTTATACCATTATATTTTTGTTTCTTATTTGTACCTCATTCTTTTTCTAAATAAAAAAGTGTCACAGCCTGGGATCGAACCCGCGACCTCTCGTACGTTTACATGCACCCAAACCATCACTCTGTCCATTTCATTTTTGTAATAACTCTCCCATTAAATCTTTTTAACCCTTAGTATTCTACTTACATCTACCAAATCATCACTCAGAACAGAATCAATATTCTGTATGCTTATTACCCTCATCATTTTATCTCATCATCATCAATATCATTATCAACTTTTTTGAATATCATCTAATCTAACATCATTAAAATCGTTATCATCATCACAATTTTCTTAATCATCATCATGCGTTAACATCATCATCAATATACACAATTTCATTTCACAAATAGCATGAATTGGTTTTCGAACAATTAACAAAACCAGCTGCATAGCAACAGCCCAAGTCTAATGACCCGTCCTAATCTATCTGGACGAAGTCCATACCAATTATAAACGATTCACAACAGTTGATTACATCGCGAGGTATTTGACCTCTATATGATACATTTTACAAACATTGCATTCGTTTTTAAAAGACAAACTTCCTTTACATTGAAAGTTGACAGGCATGCATGCTATCTCATAATATATCCAAACTATAAATGACTTAATAATATTCTTGATGAACTCAATGACTCGAATGCAAAGTCTTTTAAAATATGTCATGAATGACTCCAAGTAATATCTCTAAAATGAGCAAATGCACAGCGGAAGATTTCTTTAATACCTGAGAATAAACATGCTTTAAAGTGTCAACCAAAAGGTTGGTGAGTTCATTAGTTTAACATAAATAATCATTTCCATCATTTTAATAGACCACAAGATTTTCATTTTCAGTTCTCATAAATATACGTCCCATGCATAGAGACGAAAATATCATTCATATGGATTAAACACCTGGTAACCGACATTAACAAGATGCATATAAGAATATCCCCTATAATTTCGGGAAATCCTTCGGACATGATAAAAACAACATCGAAGTACTAAAGCATCCGGTACTTTGAATGGGGTTCGTTAGGCCCAATAGATCTATCTTTAGGATTCGCGTCAATTAGTAGATCGGTTTACTAATTCTTAGGCTACCAAGCAAAAGGGGGCATATTCGGCTTCGATCATTCAACCATATAATGTAGTTTCGATTACTTGTGTCTATTTCGTAAAACATTTATAAAAATTGCGCATGTACTCTCAGCCCAAAAATATAAAGGGTAAAAAGGCAAATGAAACTCACCTAATGTATTTTGTAGTAAAAATACATATGACAATATTGAACAATGCAGGTTTGGCCTCGGATTCACGAACCTATATCATTTGTATATTCATTAATACATATAATGTTAATCGAATAAATATTTTTATTATATTTTAATTTATATATTATGTATAGTTGATTTGTGTATATATTCAAATTGATTTATTATTTGTATAGTTATATTAATATGTCCATATTTATATACGTAATTATTTAGTGTTACATTTAAAATCGATAGTTTGCCATTTGTAAGTATTTATATAAATAATCTTAATGAATTTGAAATATATAGTTATATGAAGTTTTATTATAATTTATAATTATAGTATATGTAAAGAGTATATTTATGTATAAAATATTTATCTACTTGAAAAGATAGTTTTTAATAAACATAATGATGTACTAATAATAATAATAAATTTATTAATAATAATGATAATAACTGTAGTTTTTAAATGAAATGAAAAGTTTGATAATAATAGTAACGAAAATAATACTTTTGATAAAAAAAAATACATAATACTTAATGTTAATAATAATAACAACAAAAATCTTTTTATTATTAATGTTAGTATTTATAATGATACTACATAATGATATTACTAGTAAGGATAATAATGTTAGTAGTAACAATATTAAATAATAAAAATTCTAATTGTAATTGTAACTATAATACTTATATTAATAATTACAATAATAATAACTCTTAATGTACTTAATAATAATAATAATAATAATAATACTTCTAACTTTTTAGGAGTAACAACAATTATCATAATAATAATAACAATAACTAATAATAATAATAATAATAATAATAATAATAATAATAATAATAATAATAATAATAATAATAATAATAATAATAATAATAATAATAATAATAATAATAATAATAATAATAATAATAATAATAATAATAAAAGTAAAGCTACCTTCCAAGAAATTCACCCTTAAAAAAAAAATATTGCCGTTCCAAGGATTTGAACCCCTTACCTCTCGCATACCCGAATCACCCCATAACCACTACTCCACTCCTGTTTTTCTATTCTTATCTCTAAGCTATATCTATATAACCTGTACGTAATCTGTCTCCTTTTCTTCACCAAAAATCAAAAACGATTCAACTAAAAATCGATTAACAACGAATTACAATTTAGTTTTAGGCTTTAATATTCAACATAGAAACTTATATATGTGATAAATTGGTTTGAAAAAAAAAATAAAAAAAGCTTCTATCGTGACCATTTAAAAACAAATTTTTGATTTCCAATTTTAAGAACGTTTTAGCTTTTGATCTCTACATGAAAAAGGTTCTAAATCATACCTATAAACTTTATCAAACATCTATTTAACTGGAGATATCAAAACGGATTTGAATTTTGCCAAGAACGATTCGGTTGACTTTTTGAAACGAAACTTTGACTCAAAAATTGAGATTCGATATTAGAAATTAGGATTTGAAACTTTTCAGATAGTTTGAGTATGAAATTCCTAACATAATTGCATTATTACATTTTGCAAATTTGTTCGATATCGAAAAATGATTGAAAAGGTGAAGAACAGAGGCTTAATGGGAAGTTTAATATTTCTCTTTTGATTTCTTATTAGTGAGGATTTATAGCACTTATACAAATGAAACTCATGAATTATTGAAGCTGTGTATGTGATTGTTGTTTAGTGAAAGTGGTCGACCAAGGAAATCCCCTCAATCAGACAAATAATAATTTACAGAGATTAAGAAGATTTGATAAGGATGGATAACATAATGTGTCTGATTGGATTCAATTATACAAGATTAGAGATATAGAGACAGAATCAGTTACAGTAGAGTTGGTATGTGAATCTGATTTCGTGCTAGGTTCCTAGCTTTATAAATTTATAAAATATATTAATACTAATAATTAATAAATGTATTATTAATACTAACAATTATATTAATAATAATAACAAAAATACTAATAATCCTAAAACTTATAATAATTATATTATTATTGATGGTAATATATTATATTAATTTCTATTGATAAATACTATAATAGTAATGATATTAATATTAATAATCTTGGTAAAGATAATGATAATAATAATACATAATAATTCATAGTAACTAAAGTTGTAATCTTATTACTAATATGAATAATGATAACTACAATACTAATAATACTAATAATAAAAGTAGTTATATAACAAATTAATTATATCAAATTTCATACTTATGTATTATACAAAATAATAATAGCACTGTTGTTAATATTAGATATATATTCTAATGATAGTAGTGAAAGTAATCATAATAGTAGTAAAGGTAGCAAATGCATTAAATTTCATATCTATATATTATCTATAATAGTATAACTAATACTGATATTAATTATTAATATTAACCTTAGTATTAATAATAATAATGAGAGTAATAAAAATCTTATTGTAACAACTATATTTTAATTTGTAATGATCACATAATATATTATAATATATCTTTTATTGATTCTTTATTATTTAATTTTATATATATTATATATAATGGTTATACATAGATCTCATATGTCTTTATATATATATAGATTCATTTTAAATTGTACTTAATTATTTTGTATCTTATTTTACATATCTAATTCTAATGTTTGGATTTTATAATTTCAAATCACTACATATATATATATATATATATATATATATATATATATATATATATATATATATATATATATATATATATATATATATATGTACATATCTATTTACACACAATGTTCGTGAATCATCGAGTACAGTCAAAGGTCAAATGAATATATTAAACCCAGTTTAAAGTTAACGAGACTTCAACATTACAAACTTTGCTTATCATGTCAGAAGCCTATAAAGATTAAGTTTAAATTTGGTCGGAAATTCCCGGGTCGTCACAGTACCTACCCGTTAAAGAAATTTCGTCCCGAAATTTAAAGGTGGTCGTCATGGTTAACAATAGAAATGTTTTCATGACGAATATGAGTTGATAAATAGAATTTTATCATTATTGAGTAATACAGATAAAATAATTCGATTATTCGAAGAGTACGAGTGAAGCTATCACAAAAGAGTGAAACAGGCAAATAAAGATTCATATTAACTATTGACGTAGTCACTGTTGAATTCCGGAATTTAAGGGATTTAAAGAAAATCTTCAAAATCTAAAAGATTTGATTATTCGATAATTCAGGAAATTAGGATCTCTCTAATTAAATGCGTAGATCTGCCTTGATTTTTCTATCAGATATTTCACTATAAATGAACTTCTTCCTTTCCGTTACTTTTACCATTCCTATACCCAATTACCAAATTCAAAAGATTGTGAAAAATGTTTAATCCAGTTCTGATTCTTGTCCTTATCCTTACTATCGTAACCACCATTCTCCTTTTCCAACTTCCACCAGAAGAATATGCTTACTTCTATTTTGCTCTTGGGGCTATAGTGCTTTTAATTCTCTCGTGTCTTTATGTTGCGATAAACATTGATATACACGGTTTGTAAGTTATGTGTTGTTATCAGGATTTATATCTTCCCTTATATTTTAATGTCCCTATTTCTGTTTCCTATAATCATTGTCATCCACAGTTAATACTCCCTCCTATTTGCTGCGATCTATACTCTAATTTCTATTTCAGGGCTTTGTCCTTCCGTTTCTTCTTCTTGCGATTGGACATCTCTTGTAATGGTCCAGAATTTGCAGATATAAGTTTCAGAATGAACATTGTTAATGTTTTAAGAAGGGAATGGTAATGGCACGATCTTGATTTGTTAAATTACCAGAATAACCTGGAAAAGACCGAATCATCAAGAAATATTTTCTTGATATTTTAGAGGTTTAAATAGAATACAAGAGTCGTGTAACATGGCACATGATGACGTTAGAGTCTGTGAATCATCACGTTTCATTATAAACTCAGCATGACTTACAGTAATATAATCATGTTGATCAAGTGTCATTATATTATACTAACTCATGCATCAGTTCCCAACACTACTTCAAAAACATTCATATTTTAGATTCGAAGGTTCGCAAAATATAGAACTAAAATAGTTTCCTTTTATTATATAATACGGATAGTGCGGAGAGATAGTTAATATCAGACGAGAATATTTATGAAGATATCTTCAGAAATATTGAGGATATTAATAATGAAAGATACGATAACATCTTAGAATTTCTTGTATCGGTGGATGATTATGAAGATTTGTCCGTAAAGGTTTAGAGTCAGGAGCAAGGTATTCGTTAATGACTTCAGCAGATACTGAATCATTTAGATTCTTTGAAGGCAGGTTTATTCTTTGTAATTTGTCCACGGCTTCCTTCATAGTTTCGCATAATCCGCTTTTCGATACTAACTTTTCTATTGAGTGTTTCCAACACTCCATTCTTTATCATCAGACTTTCGACTGTTATGGCCATTTACAGTTTTTGTTGCTTCATCAACAATTTTCAAAGTTTTGGGGTATTGATTCGTAGCCTGGGTGCTTTTCAGAATTCCAGAATGAAAGATCATAATTCTTAAGAGATAAATGTTATATGTATTCCTATACCTGTTAATGCAGAAACGTTGTGAGATTCAAAATACTGATTGCTGAATCCTGGTAATTAGTAAGACAATTCTTGTAACAAGATGCGGATGAGTATATGATAGGGTTCCGATAACTATAATGATTTTTCAGAAATTCAAAGATCAATGAAGTTGCTGGTAAGTTTACTGCTAATGTAATGGAATATAAACGGTTCCCCGGAAACGATGACGAAAGGCAATTTATATATCAAAGTTATAATAGAGTTTATTCGAATGAAAAGTAGATATTGATTTGCTGGAGCTGTGACAAAATTGGCTAATTTGGAGAGGGATTGCATAGTTATTTTCGGTAATAACAACACCAAAGGAGCTAGTACAGATACGTGTTAAATGTTTACTCAGGTTTCGAGTGTTTTCAGGTGCATAACTATATGCATCAATCTTTTCTTTCGTAGATGAAGTGTGGTTGGTTCATCCTCTCGATTTGAGGTGTTTTCAAGAATCATGAAAAGTTTGAACGTAGATTGTAAACGTCAAGATACAAATGATGTTTAAAATGAAATCAAGTGGCAAACTTGAAGAAATGTTTAGTTTCATATGTTATAATCAATATTTTAATTCATTTTAATTGTCCAACGTCATTAGTCCATAGTTAGGAGTCCACAATTTTTACTTCAACAATTCATATATAGTTTAATTTAATATATAATATTCGAATTGATACGTGTCGTGACCCGTGTACATATCTCAGACTCGATCACAACTCAAAGTATATATATTATTGTAGAATCAACCTCAACCCTGTATAGCGAACTCATGCATTACAGCATATAGAGTGTCTATGGTTATTCCAAATAATATATATACATGCGTCGATATGATATGTCAAAACTTTGTATACGTGTCCCGATATTTAAGGTGCGTAAAATAAATAACAGAAATTAAATGACGATAATTAAAATTGCGAGAATGTAAATTGCGAGAATGTAAATTGCGATAAATAAAATGTAACCAGTTAGCTAGGAACAGTTAGCTAGGAACAGTTAGCGTGAATTCTTAACAAAATTCTTCTCATAATTAAATTGTTTGTTTCTAACAAATTTTATTTGTCCAATGTTTTCTTCATTATGCCACTTGTTGGATTCTGATAAGTCAAAATCCAATTATGAAGTTGAATGAAAATGGTTATTTTGTGGTGAACAGATTAGTATATTGGTGAATATAAATAGGATAGTAAATGTCTGTTGAACCAGATTCACAGAATGTACCGTGTAACTGATTAATGTGCAATCTAAATATTCCTCGGGTATTACCTACCCGTTAAAATATTTTTACCATTAACAGTTTGTACAAAAGAATTTTTAATTACAATCTTTATGAAAACATATATACATATATATTTTCTTCAGATGTAATCATAGATTTAATGAGTTAATATGATATTAAACTCATATGATTTTTGGTTTGAGCTGGAATAAGTAATCTCTAAGACTATTAGGAATTACATATTCTTCGCAGAATATTAATGAAGTTATGGGTCAATACTTCATCGTTAGCTATTAGGAATCACATATTCTTCACAGAATATTAATGAAGTTATGGATCAATACTTCATCGGTTATTATTGTTGGTACTCCTTGGTATCTATAGTGCGTATGATGTTGATGTTCGTGGGACAGATTGTGAAATTTAGGTTTGCGGTGCGGATGTGGTTGTTGTGGATGGTGGTACCGGTTATGCTGCTGGTGTTGCTGCCGGTGTTTATAACCTTTGCACCATATTCTCCAAGGCCACTACCAGAGCGTGAAGCTCGTTAACTTCTTCTATTACACCGGGGTGATTGTCGATTCGGACGATCGGATAAATAAGATCTAGAATTTGGTATAGTATATGATCGTGATGATATATTCTCGAAATGAGGGAGAAAATGGTGTTTCGGACAGGTTCGCCGGTAAGTGCTTCAGGTTCTTCACCCAGAGGTGAATTCGGTTAGTGGAAGGGATCACCCTCTTCTTGCCTCCAATGACTAAGTAGGCTACGAACCCATCCCCAATTCATCCAGAACTAGTGATGACTGATTGGTTGATCCATTTCGGTCACACTGCTTTCGGAGCTTGAGTCGAAATCCATATCAGAATAGTTGTCGGAATCTAAGAAATTTGAACTAGTTGCGAGTTCCGTCTTGTACAGTTAGATAAAGGATTTTTGATATGAAATGATTTTTGAATATCGCATGATATTCTAATTGCATAGAATACCTAAATATAGTACTAATAGTGCTCCAAATGAATATCTAATTAGGCACAATATCCTTCCAATATGTAAAGCTTTTAGTTGTAATTGTTCTATTTTTACGTAATATTCGTTTAAATAAATAAGTGCAAAGACAAAAGAAGAAAACGACGATTTGAAGACGCAAATGACCAAAAAAGCTAAAAAATACAAAGTACAATCCAAGAGGTTCGAAATATTGATGAGAAACGTCTCAAAATTACAAAAGTACAAGTCGCAAAACGAAAAGTACAAGATATTAAATAGTACGAAAGGACGTTCGAAAATCCGGAACCGAGACATAAACCGGGCGTAAATGTACGAGACAATGGAGTGAAAATTACAAGTCAACTATGCACAAGAATATAATATAATATATATAATTAATATAAATTATATATATATTATATATTTTTAATAATATGTCGACAAGCAAGAAAACAAAAAATATGTGAGCTAGATCTGACGGCCATGCGATCGCATAGGAATTAGGCATAAACCCCATGCGAGTGCATGAGCCCATGCGAGTGCATGGGAAATACACTGAAAACTCATGCACTCGCATGAGTTACTGTAGCAGGCCAAGTATTATAAAAAGGCAGTTTGCTCGACGTTTTAATTACACAAAAATATCAATCTCTCTTCTCTATATGTAATATATTTATATTATAATTATAATTTTAATTTTAATTTAAGATTAATAATAAATTATGGTTTAGTTGGGCTATTGTAAAAAATGTTTTACGGGTTTTAAAGTCGGAACTCTGTCTGGGTAACACTACGCGATAAATAATCACCGTAAGCTTTGTTCTTCCTTTTTAAATTAATGTCTTGTAACTAAGTTATTATTATGCTTATTTAAGCCGAAGTAATCGTGATGTTGGACTAAAAATTAAGATTGGGTTATTGAATTTTGTACCATAATTAAGGTTTGGACAAAAGACCGACACTTGTGGACATTGGACTATTGACTATTAATATATAGGGGGTATTGTCTAATCGAATGACAACTCATTAGAATCTGTCGAACCTATCTTCAAATTAGTTAATCTAATAATTATTAAAATGATTATGTATGTTCTATTTAGTGACGTTTATACGACATCTTTTACGATCATTTAATTAATTATTCGGGTTGGGTAATTGATTATTCATTCTGATCAAGTGGGTAAATTAATATTCATATCCCATTAAAACAGGGGTGGAATACATACAAGGATAATTGGTGTAATTTTTAACAAAGTATTAAAACCTTTGATTGCACGCAGTCGATAACCTGGTGTAATTATTAACAAAGTATTAAAACCATGTTACAGTTCGAATCCCTAATTAGTTAGAATATTTGACTTCGAGAATAAGGTTAATTTGATGAGCATTTTATAATTATGACCGATGGACTGTTATGGACAAAAACCAAATAGGTATCAAATAAACCAGGACAAAGGAAAATTAACCCGGGTAACAATTAATTAAAATCAAAACGTCAAACATCATGATTACGGAAGTTTAAATAAGCATAATACTTTTATTTCATATTTCATTGTACCTTTATTTACTGTCATTTTAATTGCTGCAATTTACTTTATCGCAATTTAAATTCTATCATTTATATTATCGTCATTTATCTTTACGCTTAAAATATAAAATCGAAAAACCGGTCATTAAACGGTAAAAACCTCCTTTTATAATAATATTACTATATATAATTATATATATTTTATATAAATATAGTTGTTAAAAATATAGCGTTAAACTCAGCTAGCTCCCTGTGGAACGAACCGGTATTACTAAAAACAACACTGCTCTACGATTAGGAACACTGCCTATAAGTGTTGTAGCAAGGTTTAAGTATATCCCATCTATATAAATAAATAAAACTTGTGTAAATTGTATCGTATTTCGTAATAAAAATAATAGTATTTCGTATACACCTCGCATAACATCAAGTTTTTGGCGCCGCTGCCAGGGAACTCAACAATGCCGAAGCGAAACGCTATTTTTCTATATATATATATATATATATATATATATATATATATATATATATATATATATATATATATATATATATATATATATATATATTTATTTATTTATTTATTTTTAATCTATTTTTGTAAAAATATAGTAAGTTTTAAATATAAAAACATAAAAAAAGAAAAGAAAAATATATATATATATATATATATATATATATATATATATATATATATATATATATATATATATATATATATATTACTATATTACTATATTTTTACGTTTTAAAATTAAAAATTTTGTATTTTTTTAGTTACAAAAACTAATAGGTAATTTTTAAAATATAAGTTTTTATTTATATAAATATTTTATATAAAGATAAAACAGAAAAAAAAATCGGGCCGAAGCTTGTCGAAGCCTAAACAATCTGGTCTGGTTTCTGGATCCATGCGATCGCATGGCCAGACAACTAATACCTCAAGCGGTCACATGAGGTGACTTGACAGGGCCTGATCATCAGACTTACGAATTAGGGTTTGATTTTATTAATTATTATTATTAATTAATTTAGATTAGGGTTTTGTTTTAATATTAATTAGTTTTGTTTTTATTACTTTTAGGTTTTAATTAGTTTTATTAATTCATAAACTAATATTTTAAAAAAAAAAAAATATTTTTATAAAAATAAGTAATTTTATCATTTTTTGTTTATTTTTATTTTTATTAGTTTAATTCATAATTTGTATATTTTTATCGTTCGTAATTAGTTTTAAGATTAGTTTTTGCCGTAGTATTTTATATTTCTAGATTTTTGGTCTTTGTCGTAAAATCCCTTAAGTGCTTTTTCTTTAGACTAAGATTTAGGTGCTTTAGAATTTTGCGACGTCGTTTTAAGATTTTAGTGCCTTTTTAAGTTATTACCGTTTTGGATATAGAATTTCTTTAAGCTTTAATACCTTTAGACGCAACTTTTAATATTTAGTTTTTAGACTTTTAAGTTTCGACGCTTTACTTTCTTTTTATTATTTTTTTGACCTTTTATTTTTCGACGTTTTTCGACGCACTCTTTTTCTTTCTTATTTCTCGACGCTCTAGTTTTTAGGACATAGAATTTTCTTTATCTTCTTTAAATTTCAAAACGAAAAATTAGTTTAAGCGGTTAAATTGATAGACATCCAAAATTTTCTGGTTCGTAGTAATAGTTGGATTTGTTAGTGGCGAGTTGTGGGCTTTCGATTTAAAGGGTCCTGGCTACCTGCTGCATCTATTGGCTATTCGAAACGTGTGCAAAATCAGAAAAGTCTATTAATTTGATAACTTATATATTTTTTTTATTTTTTTATTTTTATAACTAATAGGATATTCAGTGAATGCACCGAGCAAAACGTTCACCACCTTTCATACGTTCACCACCTGTAACTCGATCAAGACATCTAGCCAATATTGTCGCCGTTGATTTTTCTTTAGAATCGTCATCAAGTCGACCAAGTACTCCAATTCAAATTTTCGATAATCCATTTTTGGAACCCGACCTCACAATTGAGAATCCGGAGGATATTCAAGGACAATTTAGAGATCCTGAACCACTAATCATTCCTCCGGAACCACAAATTACTCATCCATAGATTGTTGAGGAAGAAACCATTAAATCAGAATCCTCGAGTGATTCAGATTCAACAAATTCAATTATGGAAGTAACAGAACCTCTAAGTATAGAAGACCAAATGAGAGCCACACGCACTGGCCAAGGTCACGCTATTATTAAGCCAGACATTAATGCGTCAGATTATGAAATCAAAGGACAAATCCTACACATGGTAACTAATCAATGCCAATATAGTGGTACGCCAAAAGAAGATCCAAACGAACATCTTCGAACCTTTAATACGATCTGTACTCTATTCAAAATCAGAGAAGTTGAGGATGAACAGATCTATCTCATGTTGTTTCCCTGGACTTTAAAGGGAGAAGCCAAAGATTGGTTAGAATCGTTACCTGAAGGGGCGATTGATACATGGGATGTTTTATTTGAAAATTTTCTTAAACAATTCTTTCCGGCATCTAAAGTTGTGAGACTTCAAGGAGAAATTGTTACATTCACGTAGAAGCCAAATGAAACTCTATATGAGGCGTGGACAAGATTTGGAAAGTTGTTGAGAGGATGTCCTCAGCACGGTTTAGATACTTATCAAATAGTACAAATAATCTACCAAGGTGTCGATATTACTACACGAAAAGACATCGACATAGCAGCTGGTGGTTCCATTATGAAGAAAACTGCAACTAAAGCTCACAAGATAATTGATAATACAGCCTCCCACTCTCATGAGTGGCACCAAGAAAAAGATATCTTTCGTTCATCTAAAGCGGCTAGAGCCGATTCTAGCCATGACTTCGATTCCGTTTCCGCAAAAATAGATGCTTTCGAGAGACGAATGGAAAAGATGAATAAAGATATTCACGCAATACGAATCAGTTGTGAGCAATGAGGTAGACCACACTTAATGAAAGATTGTCACATCGAGCAAACGATGGAACAACGTGAGAATGTTTCCTACATGAACCAAAGGCCGGGAAATAATTATCAAAATAATTATCAACCGCCAAGGCCAAACTTCAATCGAAATCAAAACATTCTTTACAATCCAAATGGACCCAACAATAACTCGTATAACCAACAAGGTCTAAATAACGAACCAACTCAAAACAACACTTTCAATCAACAAAGACCTGGCTTATATAAACCACCACAACAAACCGAAGAGAAAAAGCCAAATCTGGAAGAAATGATGGCAAAGCTAATGGAATCTCAAACACAATTTATTACATCTCAAACCCAAACAAATGAGAGGTTTGATCAGTCATTAAGAACTCAACAAGCTTCCATTTTGAATCTAGAAAAACACGTAGGTACTCTTGCTAACATGATGAGTGAGAGGGAACAAGGAAAGCTACCAAGTAATACTGAAGTAAATCCTCGAAATGAGAATGTTAATATGGTGTCAACAAATTCTGAAAAACCAGCTCCAGAAGATGGGAAGGTTTTAGATGTGAGTATCACTGAAGAAGTTACACCACCACCACCACCCGAGTATGTAAAACCAGTAGTGGCACCATACAGACCACCCATCCCGTTTCCAAGAAAAGGAGTTGAGTATGAGCAAGTAATAGGTAATAATGTTTGTGATACCTCTGGAAAGAAGAAGAAGAATAAGAAAGTACAAGAAACAAAAACCGTAAAAATAAATTCGTTGAAGACAGTTCCACCAAAAGTTCCACCCAGGATGGGTGATCCGGGTGAATTTATTGTTCCTTGTCTACTTAGTGATTGTGTCATGTATGATGCATTAGCAGATTTAGGTGCGAGTGTGAGTGTTATGCCTCTTTCATTATATAAGAGATTAGGAGTAGGTGAGTTAAGTCCAACAGAGATGAGTGTTCGACTCTTTGATCAAACCATTAGGCACCCAGTTAGAATTACTGACAACCTACCCGTTCAAGTGGGTAATTTAACCTTTCTAGTCGAATTCATTGTCATTGACATAGAAGAGGACCCAAACATTCCTCTAATTTTAGGTCGACCATTCTTAGCGTCCACTGGGGCGTTATTTGATGTAAGAGAGGGTAGAATGACACTTAGTGATGATGAAAAATCGATCACCTTTGTGAGTCGAAAGTCTAAATCTCCACCAACCATAACCGTTGAACCAACAAAAACGATTGGTAAGAACCATGTTATTTTACCAACTCTAGTGCTTAACAATAATAAAACGCCTAAGTGTGGGGAAGATGAAGTAACACCTAATGATGGCTTGATAACAAAGAACCCCGTTGTTGATACGAAATTAAATGACTCCATTATTAATAGTTCAATGAAGAAACTTATTAAACGGATTCGCGATGCTAGAACCAAGGGGAACTTTAAGTTATGTAACCGGTTAATATCCAATCTATCGCCTAAAGAAAAGGCGAAACTAGATAAATTTGTGGATGTTACACAGGAATCAGACCAATGGCTTAAAGCAAAAGTCACAGATATGCAAGTTGATTATGGTCCAAAAGAAATTGACAATGAAGTTAATCACAATTTCGACACCACAGCTACCTAAGTGTGGGGAGATTCAATTGTTCTAAAAAGAAATTACTGTCTAGAGTTAGTTGTTCTGTTGTCGTGTAGTTTCGAGAATGGAATCCGATTGGTCTTTTCCGCTAGCAGACACTAAAGAACTAGTTTTCTCCCCCCATTCTGAATTTTTGTTTTGTAGGTTTTGTATGAAATTAATTTGTATTTTTAAATTTAATTTTTGTGTGAATTTAAAAATAAAAAATTACTTTATTTCATTAAGTTTAAAAAATGATTTCTAAAATTCATCGTAAGTTGAAGACTAGGTCATGGAACCGAAATTGCTTTACCCAAGGACAGGGCGAAAAATTTTGTTATCATTATTTTTAATATTATTGATCTAAAGTATAGCAAAAAAATTAAAAAACCCAAAAACCTTTGCTTTTAAAACAATCTCTTTAAAAACGATAAATTTTAAATTTTGTCGAGGAACGGACTAGGTAAACATACCGAAACTACCTAAAGTATAAGGAAATAAAATTTTAAAAAAAATTATTCATTTAAATTTTTTTAATAAATAAAGGTTTTATAAAAAAAAATATTTTTATATATATTATATATATGTTTGTAGTTTATCTTATATACAAAACAGGGTAAAACAGCGCACTTTCAAAGACTGACATTAAGTTCAGCAAAAGCTACTAATTTTGACGACAAGACGCAAAATATCAAATGTGATATAAAATAATATGTTGCAAACTCGGTATTTTTAATCACTTTTCTACACTAATCACCCTCACGAATTTATAATTATAGTCTGATTTCATGCAAATGAGGGCATTGCATGATTTCAAGTGTGGGGAAGGGTTATAAATTCTCTCGGGTTTACACTTAGTTAAATTGCTAAATTTTGTGAAAATTTGAAAAATTTTCAACTAAATGAATTCAAAATCATGTTTATACATATTTATGAACGATAAAACTAGATGTTAATGCCGAAATTATTGTTACCTCGGAGAGAACATAAATGGAGAAATAACCCAAAATGTTAGAATTCATTTAAAATGGAATAGAGGAGAATAAAAAGGCAAAGAAAAGAATAAATAAAAGCTAAGTGTGGGAAGAATTTACCAAGTTCTTCAAAACATATATCACATATTTGTACAAGATTATTGCAGGTACTTTTGCTTTGGACGATACTAATCAGTTTTACCCGAATTACTGTAATATATTTGAAAGAAAGATGGATCTACACGATGAATCAATTCCATCATTAAAAGGAAGTAAAGTCTTCTGAAAAAGACACGCGCTTCTTGATTTAGGTCAAGAAGTTGTCGTCCAGACCAGCTGTAGGTTGACGAAAAATCTAAAAAAGTCATCTCTAAAATCAGCAGGAAATCCACGGAACTCAGCATCAAACAGGGTCGCCAAGTGGTCAGATTTATCCTAACCATGAAAAGGATTTATCTCGTAAAATTGAGAGGGCGCCGTGCAAATTAGCTTGATAAGACTAATGAATCAGACCCCCAGAAAGGATAATCTCCTTAAAGATTAAAAATCAGCTTTTAAGCCTGATATTACTCAATCCTTGAGATTGACCTTAAAGATTGAGAATTACAAACTCATGGAATTCAATGATATCTAAACTCGAGCTTGAACGAGAAAATATTTTGATCAAAATTAAAACCGATTTGTTTTCTGAAAACCCTATTTTTAATCCGTTCATTACCATTGAACGTAAAATAATAAGAATTCACCGAAATTCATTAGGTCACCTGAACCAAATCGGGTGTCAACCGTAAGAACGGTGGTTACATAGCATGGTCGAAGACAGGACCTTGTGCCAGACCGAAAAACTATAGGGTGATCTTTATTATTGCTCCTACAAAGGATAGTAATTGCATCCGACACGTTATGGACCATGAACATCTGCATGTCATCAGACATTGCCTTAACAGTTGCTTGTTCAACGCTTTCCTTTACAACCGGACGGTAGTTTATCAAAAGGTAATATACGGAGCAAGTATACTGGACGTGTTGCTTTCCCAATACAAGGTTAGCAAGTGGGTGACACAAAACCATAAGTTTTGAGCTAAAATTTTCAAATCTGAAACCCACCAAACCCACAAAAACAATTTGTTAACACCGGTGAAAGGTTATTCCGGAAAACTTATCTAGGGTAAAAGCTATAATGAATTTTCAAAAGATCAAATGTTTTCGTGAAGATCCAATTTTCTTAAAGGATCTAAATTTTCATAGTCATGTGGGACTGTAAACCACATCGTTACTATCATTATTTATACCGCCGTATTAAAATCACTGATGTATAAAGTGTGAGAATAAAAAAGTGATTCAAGTGAAGTGTGATTTTATTTTAAGTTATGTATTGCTTGAGGACAAGCAACGCTCAAGTGTGGGGATATTTGATAGTGCTCTAAATGAACATATAATTAGGCACAATATCCTTCCAATATGTAAAGCTTTTAGTTGTAATTGTTCTATTTTTATGTAATATTCGTTTAAATAAATAAGTGCGAAGACAAAAGAAGAAAACGACGATTTGAAGACGCAAATGACCAAAAAAGCTAAAAAGTACAAAGTACAATCCAAGTGGTTCAAAATATTGATGAGAAATGTCTCAAAATTATAAAAGTACAAGTCGCAAAACGCAAAGTACAAGATATTAAATAGTACGCAAGGATGTTCAAAAATCCGGAACCGAGACATAAATCGGGCGTAAATGTACGAGAAAACGGAGCGAAAATTACAAGTCAACTATGCACAAGAATATAATATAATATATATATAATTAATATAAATTATATATATATTATATATTTAAAATAATATGTCAACAAGCAAGAAAACAAAAAATATGTGAGCTGGATCTGACGGCCATGCGATCGCATGGGAAATAGGCATAAAACTCATGCGAGTGCATGAGCCCATGCGAGTGCATGGGAAATACACTGAAAACTCATGCACTCGCATGAGTTACTGTAGCAGGCCAAGTATTATAAAAAGGCAGTTTGCTCGACGTTTTAATTACACAAAAATATCAATCTCTCTTCTCTATATGTAATATATTTATATTATAATTATAATTATAATTTAAGATTAATAATAAATTATGGTTTAGTGTGGTTATTGTAAGAAATGTTTTACGGGTTTTAAAGTCGGAACTCTGTCCGGGTAACACTACGCGATAAATAATCATTATAAGCTATGTTCTTCCTTTTTAAATTAATGTCTTGTAACTAAGTTATTATTATGCTTATTTAAGCCGAAGTAAGCGTGATGTTTGACTAAAAATTAAGATTGGGTTATTGAATTTTGTACCATAATTAAGGTTTGGACAAAAGACCGACACTTGTGGACATTGGGCTATTGACTATTAATAGATATGGGGTATTGTCTAATCGAATGACAACTCATTAGAATCTGTCGAACCTATCTTCAAATTAGTTAATCTAATAATTATTAAAATGATTATGTATGTTGTATTTAGTGACGTTTATACGACATCTTTTACGATCATTTAATTAATTATTCGGGTTGGGTAATTGATTATTTATTCTGATCAAGTGGGTAAATTAATATTCATATCTCATTAAAACAGGGGTGGAATACATACAAGGATAATTGGTGTAATTGTTAACAAAGTATTAAAACCTTGGATTGCACGCAGTCGATAACCTGGTGTAATTATTAACAAAGTATTAAAACCTTGTTACAGTTCGAATCCCTAATTAGTTGGAATATTTGACTTCGGGAATAAGGTTAATTTGACGAGCATTTTATAATTATGACCGATGGACTATTATGGACAAAAACCAGATAGGTATCAAATAAACCAGGACAAAGGACAATTAACCTGGGTAACAATTAATTAATCAAAACGTCAAACATCATGATTACGGAAGTTTAAATAAGCATAATACTTTTCTTTCATATTTCATTGTACCTTTATTTACTGTCATTTTAATTACTGCAATTTACTTTATCGCAATTTAAATTCTGTCATTTATATTATCGTCATTTATCTTTACGCTTAAAATATAAAATCGACAAACCGGTCATTAAACGGTAAAACCCCCTTTTATAATAATATTACTATATATAATTATATATATTTTATATAAATATAGTTGTTAAAAATATAGCGTTAAACTCAGCTAGCTCCCTTTGGAACGAACCGGACTTACTAAAAACTACACTACTCTACGATTAGGTACACTGCCTATAAGTATTGTAGCAAGGTTTAAGTATATCCCATCTATATAAATAAATAAAACTTGTGTAAATTATATCGTATTTCGTAATAAAAATAATAGTATTTCGTATACACCTCGCATAACACCAAGTACAGAAGATCCTGTAGATTACGGAGGGAATTAAGGAAATGTGTCAGATAAAGTCTAAAATAACAGATACGCTAAGATATGAATTTTTGTCTATACACTATTCATGCAATCAATGCAGTAAGATGTGTCTAGACTAGGAATGATAAGCAGGTAATTTCCTAAGGATAATAAGTAGATGATTTTTGACACGAATGATAAGCAAAACTTTTGACATGTAGACACGGTCGAAGTCCAACCTCACTAATGCATCTAAGCAACTATCAGTTAGACACACTAATACAAGACCTGGTTCGCTAAGACCACCGCTCTGATACCAACTCTAATGACCCGTCCTAATCCATCTGTACGAAGTCCATACCGATTATAAACAATTCACAACAGTTGATTACATCGCGAGGTATTTGACCTCTATATGATACATTTTACAAACATTGCATTCGTTTTTAAAAGACAAACTTCCTTTACATTGAAAGTTGACAGGCATGCATGCTATCTCATAATATATCCAAACTATAAACGACTTAATAATATTCTTGATGAACTCAACGACTCGAATTCAACGTCTTTTGAAATATGTCATGAATGACTCCAAGTAATATCTCTAAAATGAGAAAATGCACAGCGGAAGATTTCTTTAATACCTGAGAATAAACATTCTTTAAAGTGTCAACCAAAAGGTTGGTGAGTTCATTAGTTTAACATAAATAATCATTTCCATCATTTTAATAGACCACAAGATTTTCATTTTCAGTTCTCATAAATATACGTCCCATGCATAGAGACGAAAATATCATTCATATGGATTGAACACCTGGTAACCGACATTAACAAGATGCATATAAGAATATCCCCTATCATTCTAGGAAATCTTTCGGACATGATAAAAACAACATCGAAGTACTAAAGCATCCGGTACTTCGGATGGGGTTCGTTAGGTCCAATAGATCTATCTTTAGGATTCGCGTCAATTAGTAGATCGGTTTATTAATTCTTAGGCTACCAAGCAAAAAGGGGCATATTCGGCTTCGATCATTCAACCATATAATGTAGTTTCGATTACTTGTGTCTATTTCGTAAAACATTTATAAAAATTGCGCATGTACTCTCAGCCCAAAAATATAAAGGGTAAAAAGGCAAATGAAACTCACCTAATGTATTTTGTAGTAAAAATACATATGACTATATTGAACAATGCAGGGTTGGCCTCAGATTCACGAACCTATATCATTTGTATATTCATTAATACATATAATGTTAATCGAATAAATATTTTTATTATATTTTAATTTATATATTATGTATAGTTGATTTGTGTATATATTCAAATTGATTTATTGTTTGTATAGTTATATAAATATGTCCATATTTATATACGTAATTATTCGGTGTTACATTTAAAATCGATAGTTTGCCATTTGTAAGTATTTATATAAATAATCTTAATAAATTTGATATATATAGTTATATGAAGTTTTATTATAATTATAGTATATGTAAAGAGTATATTTATGTATAAAATATTTATCTATTTGAAAAGATAGTTTTTAATAAACATAATGATGTACTAATAATAATAATAAATTTATTAATAATAATGATAATAACTGTAGTTTTTAAATGAAATGAAAAGTTTGATAATAATAGTAACGAAAATAATACTTTTGATAAAAAAAATACATAATACTTAATGTTAATAATAATAACAACAAAAATCTTTTTATTATTAATGTTAGTATTTATAATGATACTACATAATGATATTACTAGTAAGGATAATAATGTTAGTAGTAACAATATTAAATAATAAAAATTCTAATTGTAATTTTAACTATAATACTTATATTAATAATTACAATAATAATAACTCTTAATGTACTTAATAATATTAATAATACTTCTAACTTTTTAGGAGTAACAACAATTATCATAATAATAACAACAACTAATAATAATAATAATAATAATAATAATAATAATAATAATAATAATAATAATAATAATAATAATAATAATAATAATAATAATAATAATAATAATAATGAAAATGAAAATGATAATAATAATAATAATAATAATTTTAATTAAAGTAAAGCTACCTTCCAAGAAATTCGCCCTTAAAAAAAAAATTACTGCCGTTCCAAGGATTTGAACCCCCGACCTCTCGCATACCCGAATCACCCCATAACCACTACTCCACTCCTATTTTTCTATTCTTATCTCTAACCTATATCTATATAACCTGTACGTAATCTGTCTCATTTTCTTCACCAAAAATAAAAAACGATTCAACTAAAAATCGATTAACAACGAATTACAATTTAGTTTTAGGCTTTAATATTCAACATAGAAACTTATATATGTGATAAATTGGTTTAAAAAAAAAATAAAAAAAGCTGCTGTCGTGACCATTTAAAAACAAATTTTTGATTTCCAATTTTAAGAACGTTTTAGCTTTTGATCTCTATATGAAAAAGGTTCTAAATCATACCTATAAACTTTATCAAACATCTATTTAACTGGAGATATCAAAACGGATTCAAATTTTGCCAAGAACGATTCGGTTGACTTTTTGAAACGAAACTTTGACTCAAAAATTGAGATTCGATATTAGAAATTGGGATTTGAAACTTTCCAGATAGTTTGAGTATGAAATTCCTAACATAATTGCATTATTACATTTTGAAAATTCGTTTGAAATCGAAAAATGATTGAAAAGGTGAAGAACAGAGGCTTAATGGGAAGTTTAATATTTCTCTTTTGATTTCTTATTAGTCAGGATTTATAGCAGTTATACAAATGAAACTCATGAATTATTGAAGCTGTATATGTGATTGTTGTTTAGTGAAAGTGGTCGACCAAGGAAATCCCCTCAATCAGAAAAATAATAATTTACAGAGATTAAGAAGATTTGATAAGGATGGATAACAGAATGTGTCTGATTGGATTCAATTATACAAGATTAGAGATATAGAGACAGAATCAGTTACAGTAGAGTTGGTATGTGAATCTGATTTGGTGCTAGGTTCCTAGCTTTATAAATTTATAAAATATATTAATACTAATAATTAATAAATGTATTATTAATACTAACAATTATATTAATAATAATAATAAAAATACTAATAATCCTAAAACTTATAATAATTATACTATTATTGATGGTAATAGATTATATTAATTTCTATTGATAAATACTATAATAGTAATGATATTAATATTAATAATCTTGGTAAAGATAATGATAATAATAATACATAATAATTTATAGTAACTAAAGTTGTAATCTTATTACTAATATGAATAATGATAACTACAATACTAATAATACTAATAATAATAGTAGTTATACAACAAATTAATTATATCAAATTTCATACTTATGTATTATACAAAATAATAATAAGACTGTTGTTAATATTAGATATATATTCTAATGATAGTAGTGAAAGTAATCATAATAGTAGTAAAGGTAGCAAATGCATTAAATTTCATATCTATATATTATCTATAATAGTATAACTAATACTGATATTTGAAAGGACCCATCCTAATCCATCTGAACGAAGTCCATATCGATTATAAACGAATCACAACAGTGGATTACATGGCGAGGTACTTGACCTCTATATGATACATTTTACAAACATTGCATTCGTTTTTGAAAAGACAATCTTTCATTACATCAAAAGTTGACAACATGCATACCATTTCGTAATATATCTTACTATAATTGACTTAATAATAATCTTGATGAACTCAACGACTCGAATGCAACGTATTTTGAAATATGTCATGAATGACTCCAAATAATATCTTTAAGATAAGCAAATGCACAGCGGAAGATTTCTTTCGTACCTGAGAATGAACATGCTTTAAAGTGTCAACCAAAAGGTTGGTGAGTTCATTAGTTTAACATAAATAATCATTTCCATCATTTTAATAGACCACAAGATTTTCATTTTCCATTTCTTATAAATATACGTCCCATGCATAGAGACAAAAATATCATTCATATGGATTGAACACCTGGTAACCGATATTCACATATGCATATAAGAATATCCCCGTCATTCCGGGATCCTCCTTCGGACATGATATAAATTTCGAAGTACTAAAGCATCCGGTACTTTGGATGGGGCTTGTTGGGCCCGATAGATCTATCTTTAGAGTTCGTGTCAATTAGGGTGTATGTTCCCTAATTCTTAGATTACCAGACTTAATAAAAAGGGGCATATTCGATTTCGATCATTCAACCATATAATGTAGTTTCGATTACTTGTGTTTATTCCATAAAACATTATAAAAGCGTATGCATTCTCAGTCCCAAAAATATATATTGCAAAAGCATTTAAAAGGGGAGTAATGAAACTCACCGTACTGTATTTTGTAGTAAAAATACATATGACGATATTTAACAACTGAACAATGCAGGGTTGGCCTCGGATTCACGAACCTATATCATATATATATATATATATATATATATATATATATATATATATATATATATATATATATATATATATATATATATATATATATATATATATATATATATATATATATATATATATTAATTTCTATACTTGTAATTGAACAAAGATATATTTTATTATTAGTGATATAATTCTTATTTTAATAATTTATATTCATTTTATATATAAAAATATTAAGTTTCATTAGGTTATATGTAATAAATATATTTATATATTTATATATATTATTTATTAGTTAAAACAGTACTTTAGTAATACTAAGGTAATATTTTAAATGATAATAGTGTTAATACTAATATTAATAAAAATCATAATATTATTTATAATTCTATTAATAAATATATTAATGATAGTTTTCACTAATCAATCTCATAATATTGATAATATCAGTAGTTTTTAATAACATGATTAATTTAATAGTAATGGTCATGAAATTATTAATTTTTGATAATAATACCTAATCCTTAATAATTATAAAAATATCTATTTGTTAGTTATGATGATAAGTTTGATTATAATCCTACTATAATCATATTAATAGTAATAATGATATTGTCACTAATACTTTTGTGAATAATAACAATAATAATACTAACAATTTATAAAATGATACTAATAATAATATTTATAATAATAATTTTGTATTATGTTCATTAATAATGTGAATAATAATAATAATAATGATCATAATTATAATAATAATACATATATTAATATTAGTAATAATAATAACAATGATAACACTTAATAACATTAATACTTATAATCATAATAATCATAACATTAAATAATAATAATGATCAAAATAATTACTAGTAATAGTAATAATAATAGAAATAATGTTAAGAGTGTATACCCTTGAAACTTTGAGTAAAAAGAAAAGTTCCCAACGAGACTCGAACCCTTGACCTCCCGCTCATATACAAACACCTCAAACCATTCCTCCAAGTCTATTTTTCTGAAATTATACGCCATCTACTTGTATTTAATCCCTCTTATTTCTGTTTCTACTTCCTCTTCTACACCATTAGTCAAAATCAAACCACACCTTAACCGTGAACTAACAAACGACTTTGGACTGTAAAATGGATTTATAAATAACTTAATTTGGTGATTTAGTTAGATTAAACAACAACAAAAAAAAATAAAAAAAAAGAAGACAGCAAGCTGCTGTCGCAGCTTTTGTAAAAAAAAAAATTGTGTTTCGATTTCTAGAGTGTATTAGCCAAAGGTCATAACACGAAACACGTTACAAATTAGTATTAGAAACTATTGGAAACATCAATTTAACTCAAATCGAAACAGGAAAATCGAATTTGGCTCAAGAACAAAAGATGACTTTTATTTCAAAAACCTTTGACTTCAAAATTAGGAATCAATAGGAAGAATTTGACATTGAGCTTTTGCGGATATATTGAGTGAAAGATTTCAAACAATTCTGCGTTATTACATTTTTAAAAATGTTTCGAATTCAAGTTTTCACCAAAAAGTTATATATACAGTCTATCGAGCCTTTTAATAAAAAAAATCTGTTTAACTTAAAAAAAAAAGAAACGAAGAAGAAGCAGTGTATGTTTGATAAATTGTACGGCTAATGTTTCCATATATTTGATGTTATTAATTGATATAAAAGGGATGTGACTCGACATCAGGTCACGAGAGTAACAAAAGGAAAGAAAAAGATAAAGAACATAATCTCTTATTATTACGTATATATAACTGTATTATATATCCTTGAACTGAATTTTAATATATATATATATATATATATATATATATATATATATATATATATATATATATATATATATATATATGTATATATATATATATATAACTGGGTTTTTATATTTGTATATATATATATCTATCCATTTAGTTGTATGTATATGATTGTATTCATATATATATATTTGTTATTATTATTTATAATAAATATAAACTTATTAATAATAATATTGATAAGATAATAATAAATAATCATTAATAATAGTTACAATTGTAATCTTACTACTAATTATAACATGGATAATAATATTATTCATAATAATTTAACAAATCAGTTGTATCAAATTTCATATTTAAATATTTTACATAATAATAATAATAATCACACTGATATTTATATTATATATTTATTCTAATAATATTATGAGATTAATAATAATATTAGTAAATATAACAAATTAAATGCATTAAATTTCATATCCACATATTATTTATAATAATATAACTAATATTGATAATAATGAAAGTAATAATAATATTACTATAATAACTATATTTTAACTTGTAGTATTTAATAATCATATAATATTATATCATATCTTTTATTGATTAATTATTATCTATAAATTATAATATACATGTAATGATTATGAAATCATATATATTTATATATAGATTCACTTTAAACTACGCTTAATTATTTTATTTCTTTAAATTATTATATATACATTTACATTTACTTTCATATATAAAAATATTTTTATTTACAAACAATGGTTCGTGAATCGTCTAGAATAGTCAAAGGTCGAATGTACACATGAATACAGTTCAAAGTTTTTTGAAACTTCATCATTACAGATTTTGCTTATTGTGTCGAAATAAAATGAACATTAAGTTTAAATTTGGTCGAAAATTCCCGGGTCGTCACAGTACCTACCCGTTAAAGAAATTTTGTCCCGAAATTTGAGTGGGGTAGTCATGGCTAACAATAAAAATGTTTTCATGACGAATATGAGTTGATAAATAGAATTTTATCATCATTGAGTAATATGGATATAACAAGTTGATTTTGTGAAGAGTACGAGTGATCACCAAAGGGTGAAATGAGTAGGTATAGATTCGTCATATCTTTTGACATAGATAGGATTGATTTCCAAGTTCAAGAGATTTGGAGAAAATCTTCGTAATAAGATTTGATTCTTCGGTAATCATGGGAATTAGGATCCGCTTTAAATGCGATCATCTGTTTTGATTGCTCTGTCGAATATTTTATTATAAATCCACCCCCCTTCATTTCCTTATACTTCACACCTTCTATTCTTTCTTCTTTAATTCGTACTTTGAATCATTTGTCAATATGCTCCATCCAGTTCTGGTTCTCGATATACTCCTAACCTTTATATCTGTCATTCTTCTTTTCCACCTTCCACCAGAAGAATCTATTTACTTCTACTATACCCTTGGGTTTATAGTGTTTTTTAATTCTCCCGTGTCTTTACGTTGTGATACGTATTGATATACACGGTTTGTAACTTATGTGTTGTTATAGGGCTTTATATTTTCCTTTAAATTTCAAAGTCCCTGCTTCTGTCTTTAATAATCATTGTCATTCACAGTTAATGCTCTCTCCTGTTTGCTGTGGTTTATACCCCCCATTTCTATTTCGGAGATTCATTCTTTTGTTTTCTCTTCCCGACTTTAAATCATGCGAATAATGGTCCAGAATTCGTAGATATAGAGTTTTGAATGATTATAATGTTCTAAGTAGGAAAGAACGTGATAGTACAATTTGATTTTCAAATTTATCAACATCACGGAAGATAGATCCATCAAGAATACATTTTCTTGATATGTTCAGAAGTTAAGTAGAATGAAAGAGTTATGTAACATGACACATGATGACGGTATGATCTACTGTGAACCATCATCATGTTTCATTAGAAACTCAGCATGACTTACTGTAATATAATCACGTTGATCAAGTGTCATTATATTATACTAACTCGTGCACCAGTTCCCAACACTACTTCAAAAACATTCATATTTTAGACTCGAAAGTTTACATAATATAGGAACTAACAGTTTATATATGATGTAACACTGATAGCACGAAGAGATTAATGATTTCAGATAAGAATAGTTATGAAAATATCTTCAGAAATATGAAAGATATTTATAATGAAAGATACGATGATATCTTGGAATTTCTAATATCGATGGATGATGAAGAAGATTTATCCGTAAAGGTTTAGATTCGGAAGCAAGGTATTCGCTAAAGATTTCATCAGAAACAGAATCATTTAGATTCTTTGAAGTCAAACTTATTCTTTGCGATTTGTTCACGACGTTCTTCATAGTTTCGCATAATCTGCTTTTCGGTACAAAATTTTCTATTGAATGTTTTCAATATAATGATACATAGGAAGCACGAAGAGGTATATAATTTCGGACGAGAATATTTATGAAAATATCCTCAGAAATATCGAAGATATTGATGATGATATGTTGGAATTTCTAAGTTCGATGGTTGATGGAGAAAGATTTTCCGCAAGATTTTAACATGACTTCGGAGCAAGATATTCTCTAAAGATTTCAACGGATCTAGATTTATCTGGGTTCTATGAATTTAGGGTATGTTACTTGTATTTCTCCTTGGTTTCCTTTATGGTTAGCTCAATCCGCTTTCCAGTTCCAACTTTTCTGAGCTTTTCCAACATACTAATCTTTATCATCAAACTTTCGATGATTATGGTCGTTTACGGTTATCTACAGTTTATGCTGCTTCATTCAGCTTTTTCAACATTAAGAGTATTGATTTGTGACTGAGTGCTTTTCAGAATTTCAGAATGAGAGATCATAATTCCAAGAGATAAATGTCATATATATAACTGTTGATGTAGATATACTGTGAGTTTTCAAAGTACTGATTGCTGATTCTCGGTAATTGTTATGGTAGTTCTCGTTATAAGATGCGGATGAGTATATGATAGGGTTTCAATGAATAAATATAATGATTTATCAGAGAGATTTAAGCCAAAAAGCAACGAGGTTGCTGGTACGTCTGCTGGTAATATGGTGGAATATAAAAGAATTCTCTGGTATCAAAAGGGTAATTGTATATATCAGGATTATAGTAAGGCTACTTCGAATGAAAAGTCGAAGTTGACTTGCTGGAGCTGTGACAAAATTGGCTACTTTAAAAAGGGATCGCAAAGTTATTTTTGCTAATAAATGTCAAAGGATCTGACGCGGCTACGTGTTAAACTTTTACTCAGTTGCCGAGAGTTTCGCAGGTGCATAACTATATGCATAAATCTTTCCTTCCGTTAATGAAGTATGGTTGATTCATCCTAACGATTGAGGTGTTTTCAAGAATCATGAAAGGTTTGAACGCAGATTGTAATCGTCAAGATACAAATGAGGTTTAGGATGAAATCAAGTGGCAAACTTGAAGAATTGTTTAGTTTCATATATTATAAACAATATTTTAATCCATTTTAATTGTCCAATGTTATTAGTCCACAGTCGATAGTCCACAGTTGACAATCCAATAATTCATATATATATAATATTTGAATTAATTAATACGTGTCGTGACCCGTATACGTCTCAGACTCGATCACAACTCAAACTATATATATTATTGTAGAATCAACCTCAACCCTGTATAGAGAACTCGATCATTACTGCATATAGAGTGTCTATGGTGATTCCAAATAATATATATAGATGCGTCGATATGATATGTCAAAACCTTGTATACGTGTCCCGATATTTAAAGTGCGTAAAATAAATAACAGAAAATAAATGACAATAAATAAAGTGCGTAAAGTAAATAACAGAAATTAAATGACGATAAATAAAATTGCGAGAATTTAAATTGCGATAAATAAATTGCAATAAATAAAATGTATTACGGAATTAATTAGTTAGCTAGGAACAATTAGCTAGGAACAGTTAGCGTGGATTCTTAACAAAATTTCTCATAGTTAATTTGTTTGTTTCTAACAAATTTTATTTTGTCAAATGTTTTCTTCATTATGCCACTTGTTGGATTCTGATAGGTCAAAATCCAAATATGAAATTGAATGAAAATGGTTATTCTGTAGTGAACGGATTCGTATATCGGTAGATGTAAGTAGGATAGTAAATGACTGTTGAATCAGATTTGAAGAATGTACAGTGTAACTTATTAATGCGAAATCTAAATATTCTCCGGGTATTACCTACCCGTTAAAATATTTTCACCATTAACAGTTTGTACAATAAAAATTTTAATTACAATCCCTATGAAAACATATATACATATATATTTTCTTCAGATATAATCATGGATTTAATGAGTCAATATGATATTAAACTCATTTGATTTACCGTTAGAATAAGAATATATAATCTCTAAAACATTAGAGATTACATAATTGCCATGTCGATCGAAGATAACTGATGTAGAACATCATGTAGAACTATGATTATACTCGAGGTATCGATTGAGATGTTGAGGCATGTGATATTGAAACTGGGTTGTTAGTGATACTGTTGGTGCCGGTGATTTGGATGAAGCTGGTACGTTTTGCACCATATTTTCCAAGACTACAACTCGTGCGCGAAGTTCGTTAACTTCTTCTATTACACCGGGATGATTGTCGGTTCGGACGAGCGGATGAATGAGGTTTAGAATCTGAGATAGTATATGATTGTGATGAGATACTTTGGAAATGAGAGAGAAAATGGTGTTTCGAACAGGTTCGCCAGTAAACGTTTCAGGTTCATTGTCAAGAGGTGAATTCGATTGGTGGAAGAGATCACCTTCTTCGCGTCTCCATTGATTAAGTCGACTACGAACCTATCAGATGAATTGGGGATGGCTGATTGGTTTATTCATTCTAGTTATACTGCTTTCGGAGTTCGAGTGGAAATCCATATCAGAATAGCTGTCGGAATAACTATCAGAATAGCTATCGGAATCTGAGGCACTCGAACTGGTTGAGGGATTCATCTCGTACGATCAGCTAAAGGATTTCGATAAGAAATAGATTATAAGATGTAGGTTAGTACCCTGCAATACATAAGTTACGTATGCATATATAATACTAAAATCCCATAAGTTACGGAGGAATATACGGAGTATGTTAGGCAGAGTTTACAGTAATAGATATGCTAAGATATGAATTAGTGGATACGCTAAGATATGAGTTTTGTCTATACACTATTTATGCAATCAATGCAGTAAGATGTGTCTAGACTAAGAATGATAAGTAGGTAATTTCCTAAGGAGGATAAGCAGATGATTTTAGACTAGAAATGATAAGCAAAACTTTTGACATGCAGACACGGTCGAAGTCCAGACTCACTAATGCATCCTAACATCTATCAGTTAGACTCACTAATGCAAGACCTGGTTCGCTAAGACCTCCGCTCTGATACCAACTGAAACACAGTTGGGGACAACCACCATCCCACTCAGTGCCTTCCCAGCTAACCGCCTGGTGACCATTGAGTGTACCTCAGATACTGATTTTAGGGCCTGCCTCTAGGTTACTGCCAACCCTCGTAAGGGATCGCAAGGAGTAAGAGCCAATGCTTCGTCATAGGTAACTGTAGTGACCCGAACTTTTCCATGTTTATATATATTAATTGAGATTGATATTTACATGATTAAATGTTTCCAACATGTTGAGCAATCAAACTTGTTAAGACTTGATTAATTGAAATATGTTTCATATAGACAATTGACCACCCAAGTTGACTGGTGATTCACGAACGTTAAAACTTGTAAAAACTATATGATGACATATATATATATATATATATATATATATATATATATATATATATATATATATATATATATATATATATATATATATATATATATATATATATATATATATAGTTAACATGATACTATGATAAGTAAACATATCATTAAGTATATTAACAATGAACTACATATGTAAAAACAAGACTACTAACTTATTGATTTTTAAACGAGACATATATGTAACGATTATCGTTGTAAAGACATTTAATGTATATATATATCATATTAAGAGATATTCATACATGATAATATCATGATAATATAATAATTTAAAATCTCATTTGATATTATAAACATTGGGTTAAAAACATTTAACAAGATCGTTAACCTAAAGGTTTCAAAACAACACTTACATGTAACGACTAACGATGACATAACGACTCAGTTAAAATGTATATACATGTAGTGTTTTAATATGTATTTATACACTTTTTAAAGACTTCAATACACTTATCAAAATACTTCTACTTAACAAAAATGCTTACAATTACATCCCTGTTCAGTTTCATCAACAATTCTACTCGTATGCACCCGTATTCGTACTCGTACAATACACAGCTTTTAGATGTATGTAATATTGGTATATACACTCCAATGATCAGCTCTTAGCAGCCCATGTGAGTCACCTAACACATGTGGGAACCATCATTTGGCAACTAGCATGAAATATCTCATAAAATTACAAAAATATGAGTAATCATTCATGACTTATTTACATGAAAACAAAATTACATATCCTTTATATCTAATCCATACACCAACGACCAAAAAGACCTATAAACACTTTCATACTTCAATTTTCTTCATCTAATTGATCTCTCTCAAGTTCTATCTTCAAGTTCTAAGTGTTCTTCATAAATTCTACAAGTTCTAGTTACATAAAATCAAGAATACTTTCAAGTTTGCTAGCTCACTTCCAATCTTGTAAGGTGATCATCCAACCTCAAGAAATCTTTGTTTCTCACAGTAGGTTATCATACTAATACAAGGTAATAATCATATTCAAACTTTGGTTCAATTTCTATAACTATAACAATCTTATTTCAAGTGATGATCTTACTTGAACTTGTTTTCGTGTCATGATTCTGCTTCAAGAACTTCGAGCCATCCAAGGATCCGTTGAAGCTAGATCCATTTTTCTATTTTCCAGTAGGTTTATCCAAGGAACTTAAGGTAGTAATGATATTCATAACATCATTCGATTCATACATATAAAGCTATCTTATTCGAAGGTTTAAACTTGTAATCACTAGAACATAGTTTAGTTAATTCTAAACTTGTTCGAAAACAAAAGTTAATCCTTCTAACTTGACTTTTAAAATCAACTAAACACATGTTCTATATCTATATGATATGCTAACTTAATGATTTAAAACCTGGAAACACGAAAAACACCGTAAAACCGGATTTACGCCGTCGTAGTAACACCGCGGGCTGTTTTGGGTTAGTTAATTAAAAACTATGATAAACTTTGATTTAAAAGTTGTTATTCTGAGAAAATGATTTTTATTATGAACATGAAACTATATCCAAAAATTAAGGTTAAACTCAAAGTGGAAGTATGTTTTCTAAAATGGTCATCTAGACGTCGTTCTTTCGACTGAAATGACTACCTTTACAAAAACGACTTGTAACTTATTTTTCCGACTATAAACCTATACTTTTTCTGTTTAGATTCATAAAATAGTGTTCAATATGAAACCATAGCAATTTGATTCACTCAAAACGGATTTAAAATGAAGAAGTTATGGGTAAAACAAGATTGGATAATTTTTCTCATTTTAGCTACGTGAAAATTGGTAACAAATCTATTCCAACCATAACTTAATCAACTTGTATTGTATATTATGTAATCTTGAGATACCATAGAAACGTATACAATGTTTCGACCTATCATGTCGACACATCTATATATATTTCGGAACAACCATAGACACTCTATATGTGAATGTTGGAGTTAGCTATACAGGGTTGAGGTTGATTCCAAAATATATATAGTTTGAGTTGTGATCAATACTGAGATACGTATACACTGGGTCGTGGATTGATTCAAGATAATATTTATCGATTTATTTCTGTACATCTAACCGTGGACAACTAGTTGTAGGTTACTAACGAGGACAGCTGACTTAATAAATTTAAAACATCAAAATATATTAAAAGTGTTGTAAGTATATTTTGAACATACTTTGATATATATGTATATATTGTTATAGGTTCGTGAATCAACAAGTGGCCAAGTCTCACTTCCCGACGAAGTAAAAATCTGTGAAAGTGAGTTATTGTCCCACTTTTAAAATCTAATATTTTTGGGATGAGAATACATGCAGGTTTTATAAATGATTCACAAAATAGACACAAGTACGTGAAACTACATTCTATGGTTAAATTATCGAAATCGAATATGCCCCTTTTTATTAAGTCTGGTAATCTAAGAATTAGGGAACAGACACCCTAATTGACGCGAATCCTAAAGATAGATCTATTGGGCCTAACAAACCCCATCCAAAGTACCGGATGCTTTAGTACTTCGAAATTTATATCATATCCAAAGGGTGTCCCGGAATGATGGGGATATTCTTATATATGCATCTTGTTAATGTCGGTTACCAGGTGTTCACCATATGAATGATTTTTATCTCTATGTATGGGATGTGTATTGAAATATGAAATCTTGTGGTCTATTATTATGATTTGATATATATAGGTTAAACCTATAACTCACCAACATTTTTGTTGGCGTTTTAAGCATGTTTATTCTCAGGTGATTATTAAGAGCTTCCGCTGTTGCATACTTAAATAAGGACGAGATTTGGAGTCCATGCTTGTATGATATTGTGTAAAAACTGCATACAAGAAACTTATTTTGTTGTAACATATTTGTATTGTAAACCATTATGTAATGGTCGTGTGTAAACAGGATATTTTAGATTATCATTATTTGATAATCTACGTAAAGCTTTTTAAACCTTTATTGATGAAATAAAGGTTATGGTTTGTTTTAAAATGAATGCAGTCTTTGAAAAACGTCTCATATAGAGGTCAAAACCTCGCAACGAAATCAATTAATATGGAATGTTTTTAATCAATCAGAACGGGACATTTCAGTTGGTATCCGAGCGTTGGTCTTAGAGAACCAGAATTTTGCATTAGTGAGTCTTATCGAGTTTGTTAGGATGCATTAGTGAGTCTGGACTTCGACCGTGTTTACTTGAAAAATGATTGCTTAACAAATTTTGTTGAAAACTATATATTTTTAACATGTGAATATTATGTGATATATTAAACTCTTAACGCGTTTGATATTATGTGATAGATGTCTACCTCTAGAACAAGTCCCATTGACTCACCTAATAATAATGAAGAGTCAAATGTAAATTGGAATGATTCGTGGACTGATTCACAAGTTTTCGAAGAGGAACCGGAAGAAGAGTCGGAACCGGAAGAAGAATCGGAACCGGATGAAGAAATAGAACTGGTGGGGGAAATAATAAAACTGTTAAGTAAAAGAAAAACCTCAACCAACCGACCAAGGTTAATTATGGTCAATGGTGTTTCCGCCAAGGAAGCAAAATATTGGGAGGATTACCAATTCTCCGATGAATCGGATTCCGACGAGAATTCCGATGATGTTATAGAAATTACCCCAACTGAATTTCAAAAGGCAAAAGAAAATAATAAGGGAAAGGGCATAAAAATAGAGAAATGTAATTCCAACCCCGATGAACTTTATATGTATCGTCAACCCCCGAAGTCCTTAAGTTGTAACAATGACCCGGGAACCTCTAAACCACCAGGTTTTTCTAAACCAATGTGGAAAACGACGGCTCATATTAGGGGAACATCATATATCCCTATAAACTTGGCAAAATGAACCAAAACCGAAGAAGAAGAAACAAGCGAGTCGGAATAAGATAGTTGTATTCGTGTGGTGTAATATATGTAATATAGTGTGCTTATGCTTTATGATATATGTAAAAATTGCTTGTATTAATAAGTATTTTTTTTATGAATCTAACTCTTGTCTATTTTACAGTATAAAAACACAAAATGGATAGACAACCCAATATTTTAAGAGACCTACCCGGAGACATGATTGATGAAATCTTGTCTAGAGTCGGTCAGAATTCTTCGGCACAACTATTTAAGGTGAGATCAGTTTGTAAGACATTCGAAGAACGTTCCAAGAATGCCTTGGTTTATAAAAGGCTTTCGTTCGAAAGATGGGAGATATCACATTGGGAAATCCATAAGTTACGATGTGTTTACTTTGACGTATATATTGCGGGGAACCCAAATGCTATTTTACGCAATGGGTTAAGAAATTATTTTGACTCAATATATCTGAAAATTGGACTTCGTGATTTAGAAAAAGCGGCTAACATGCAACATAAAGAAGCATGTTATGCTTACGGATTAGTAATGTTCGCTTCTCACCAAAGTGAGAACAAGAACATCGGGCTACAACTATTAAACAAAACGTTCCCACAAGTGATGGAGTCGGTAATTGGTGTAAGAAATGAGGTTTTTAGATTGTTACGAGACTGTTGGAAATTACGTAACCCTCGTCCCTTTGAAGACGTTACAACACGCTGTCTTATCAACGGCCATAACGGTTATGTTCCACAAGACCAAGGATGGGAAGTAATCCTAGTAAAACCAGAATGCATGACTTGTTTCTGGACGTATGAATTACGTGTCTTTATTGCCTTTGCTGAACGACTTGTGTACTAGCTAGAATTATCTTCACAACCATCTTGTATCAAATTTATTGTGTGCTATATTTCATGCTATATGTAAAATAAGCGGTATTGTAAGTTTGTAAAATATTGTGTAAAAGTTTGAACGCGAAATATTATTATAATCATTTTTTCATATAGAATTGTAGTAGTTGAATTGTATATTAGCTACTAAGTATGAACTTAACTGTTAGGTACTACCCGAATTTAAACTTATAAAACGCTAATATGAAGAAAAAGCTTTTATAAATGAGTTCATATTATGCTACGGAATACTATTAACTACTCTTAATATTCTGTATGATTAACTTGTTCCATTTGACTATTTTGAAGGAAATGGCACCGACTACTCGACACACCGTGAATATGAATGAAGAGGAATTCCGTACTTTTCTAGCTTCAAACATAGCCGCAGTACAGGCTGCGCTACATACCAACAATAACCTTGGATCTAGCAGTACAGGAAATCGTGTAGGATGCACCTACAAAGAATTCACTGCCTGCAAACCTTTGGAATTTGATGGAACCGAAGGACCGATCGGATTGAAACGGTGGACCGAGAAGGTCGAATCGGTGTTTGCCATAAGTAAGTGTACTGAAGAGGACAAAGTGAAGTACGCTATGCATACCTTCACAGGTTCTGCGTTAACATGGTGGAATACCTATCTAGAGCAAGTGGGACAAGACGATGCGTACGCACTACCGTGGTCAGCATTCAAGCACTTGATGAACGAGAAGTACCGTCCCAGAACCAAGGTCAATAAGCTCAAGACAGAACTTAGAGGGTTACGAACCCAAGGATTTGATATTACCACGTACGAAAGACGATTCACAGAATTGTGCCTATTGTGTCCGGGAGCATTCGAAGATGAGGAAGAGAAGATCGACGCATTTGTGAAAGGATTACCGGAAAGAATCCAAGAAGATATAAGTTCACACGAGCCCGCCTCCATACAACAGACATGTAGAATGGCTCACAAACTAGTGAACCAGATTGAAGAAAGAATTAAAGAACAGACTACTGAAGAGGCCAATGTGAAGCAAGTCAAAAGAAAGTGGGAGGAAAACGGTGATAAGAATCACCAATACAACAACAACAGCAATTACAACAATAATCGCAACAATTATCCCAACAATCGCAACATCAATTGTAACTACAACAAACGGCCCAACAACAACAACAACAACAACAACAACAACAACAACAACAACAACAACAACAACAGTAACTACAACAATCATCCCAACAACAATAATAACCGCAACAACAACAACAATCAGAAGCAGCTATGCCAAAGGTATGAAAAGTATCACTCGGGGTTCTGCACCAAATTTTGAAACAAGTGTAAAAGAAATGGTCATAGCGCGGCGAAGTGTGAGGTCTACGGACCAGGGGTTAATAGAACGAAAGGAACAAATGGTGTCGGAACGAGTAATGGCGGAGCAAGTAGTGGCGGAGCAAGTTATGCCAATGTAATTTGTTATAAATGTGGAAAACCGGGCCACGTTATTAGAAATTGCCCGAACCAGGAGAACACGAATGGACAAGGCCACAAAAGAGTTTTCAATATTAATGCGGCAGAGGCACAGGAAGACCCGGAGCTTGTTACGGGTACGTTTCTTATTGACAATAAATCTGCTTACGTTTTATTTTGTTCGGGTGCGGATAGAAGCTATATGAGTAGAGATTTTTGTGCTAAATTAAGTTGTCCATTGACGCCTTTGGGTAGTAAATTTTTACTCGAATTAGCAAATGGTAAATTAATTTCAGCAGATAATATATGTCGGAATCGAGAAATTAAACTGGTTAGCGAAACATTTAAGATTGATTTGATACCAGTAGAGTTAGGGAGTTTTGATGTGATAATCGGTATGGACTGGTTGAAAGAAGTGAAAGCAGAGATCGTTTGTTACAAAAATGCAATTCGCATTATACGATAAAAAGGAAAACCCTTAATGGTATACGGAGAAAAGGGCAACACGAAGCTACATCTTATTAGTAATTTGAAGGCACAAAAACTAATAAGAAAAGGTTGCTATGCTGTTCTAGTACACGTCGAGAAAGTACAAACTGAAGAAAAGAGCATCAATGATGTTCCCATTGCAAAAGAATTTCCCGATGTATTTCCGAAAGAATTACCGGGATTACCCCCACATCGATCCGTTGAATTTCAAATAGATCTTGTACCAGGAGCTGCACCAATAGCTCGTACTCCTTACAGACTCGCACCCAGCGAGATGAAAGAACTGCAAAGCCAATTACAAGAACTTTTAGAGTGTGGTTTCATTCGACCAAGCACATCACCGTGGGGAGCTCCAGTTTTGTTTGTCAAGAAGAAAGATGGTACATTCAGGTTGTGTATCGACTACCGAGAGTTGAACAAACTTAACATCAAGAACCGTTACCCACTACCGAGAATCGACGACTTATTTGATCAACTACAAGGCTCGTCTGTTTATTCAAAGATTGACTTACGTTCTGGGTATCATCAAATGCGGGTGAAAGAAGATGATATTCCAAAGACTGCTTTCAGAACACGTTACGGTCATTACGAGTTTATGGTCATGCCGTTTGGTTTAACTAATGCACCAGCTGTGTTCATGGACCTTATGAACCGAGTGTGTGGACCATACCTTGACAAGTTTGTCATTGTTTTCATTGATGACATACTTATTTACTCAAAGAATGACCAAGAACACGGTGAACATTTGAGAAAGGTGTTAGAAGTATTGAGGAAGGAAGAATTGTACGCTAAGTTTTCAAAGTGTGCATTTTGGTTGGAAGAAGTTCAATTCCTCGGTCACATAGTGAACAAAGAAGGTATTAAGGTGGATCCGGCAAAGATAGAAACTGTTGAAAAGTGAGAAACCCCGAAAACTCCGAAACACATACGCCAGTTTTTAGGACTAGCTGGTTACTACAGAAGGTTCATCCAAGACTTTTCCAGAATAACAAAACCCTTGACTGCATTAACGCATAGAGGGAAGAAATTTGAATGGAATGATGAACAAGAGAAAGCGTTTCAGTTATTGAAGAAAAAGCTAACTACGACACCTATATTGTCATTGCCTGAAGGGAATGATGATTTTGTGATTTATTGTGACGCATCAAAGCAAGGTCTCGGTTGTGTATTAATGCAACGAACGAAGGTGATTGCTTATGCGTCTAGACAATTGAAGATTCACGAACAAAATTATACGACGCATGATTTGGAATTAGGCGCAGTTGTTTTTGCGTTAAAGACTTGGAGGCACTACTTATATGGGGTTAAAAGTATTATATATACCGACCACAAAAGTCTTCAACACATATTTAATCAGAAACAACTGAATATGAGGCAGCGTAGGTGGATTGAATTATTGAATGATTACGACTTTGAGATTCGTTACCACCCGGGGAAGGCAAATGTGGTAGCCGATGCCTTGAGCAGGAAGGACAGAGAACCCATTCGAGTAAAATCTATGAATATAATGATTCATAATAACCTTACTACTCAAATAAAGGAGGCGCAACAAGGAGTTTTAAAAGAGGGAAATTTAAAGGATGAAATACCCAAAGGATCGGGGAAGCATCTTAATATTCGGGAAGACGGAACCCGGTATAGGGCTGAAAGGATTTGGGTACCAAAATTTGGAGATATGAGAGAAATGGTACTTAGAGAAGCTCATAAAACCAGATACTCAATACATCCTGGAATGGGGAAGATGTACAAGGATCTCAAGAAACATTTTTGGTGGCCGGGTATGAAAGCCGATGTTGCTAAATACGTAGGAGAATGTTTGACGTGTTCTAAGGTCAAAGCTGAGCATCAGAAACCATCAGGTCTACTTCAACAACCCGAAATCCCGGAATGGAAATGGGAAAACATTACCATGGATTTCATCACTAAATTGCCAAGGACTGCAAGTAGTTTTGATACTATTTGGGTAATAGTTGATCGTCTCACCAAATCAGCACACTTCCTGCCAATAAGAGAAGATGACAAGATGGAGAAGTTAGCACGACTGTATTTGAAGGAAGTCGTCTCCAGACATGGAATACCAATCTCTATTATCTCTGATAGGGATGGCAGATTTATTTCAAGATTCTGGCAGACATTACAGCAAGCATTAGGAACTCGTCTAGACATGAGTACTGCCTATCATCCACAAACTGATGGGTAGAGCGAAAGGACGATACAAATGCTTGAAGACATGCTACGAACATGTGTTATTGATTTCGGAAACAGTTGGGATCGACATCTACCATTAGCAGAATTTTCCTACAACAACAGCTACCATTCAAGCATTGAGATGGCGCCGTTTGAAGCACTTTATGGTAGAAAGTGCAGGTCTTCGATTTTTTGGAGTGAAGTGGGGGATAGACAGATTACGGGTCCGGAGATTATACAAGAAACTACCGAGAAGATCATCCAAATTCAACAACGGTTGAAAACCGCCCAAAGTCGACAAAAGAGCTACGCTGACATTAAAAGAAAAGATATAGAATTTGAAATTGGAGAGATGGTCATGCTTAAAGTTGCACCTTGGAAAAGCGTTGTTCGATTTGGTAAACGAGGGAAATTAAATCCAAGGTATATTGGACCATTCAAGATTATTGATCATGTCGGACCAGTAGCTTACCGACTTGAGTTACCTCAACAACTCGCGGCTGTACATAACACTTTCCATGTCTCAAATTTGAAGAAATGTTTTGCTAAAGAAGATCTCACTATTTCGTTAGATGAAATCCAAATCAACGAAAAACTTCAATTCATCGAAGAACCCGTCGAAATAATGGATCGTGAGGTTAAAAGACTTAAGCAAAACAAGATACCAATTGTTAAGGTTCGATGGAATGCTCGTAGAGGACCCGAGTTCACCTAGGAGCATGAAGATCAGATGAAGAAGAAATACCCGCATCTATTTCCAGAAGATTCGTCAACACCTTCAACAGCTTAAAATTTCGGGACGAAATTTATTTAACGGGTAGGTACTGTAGTGACCCGAACTTTTCCATGTTTATAAATATTAATTGAGATTGATATTTACATGATTAAATGTTTCCAACATGTTAAGCAATCAAACTTGTTAAGACTTGATTAATTGAAATATGTTTCATATAGACAATTGACCACCCAAGTTGACCGGTGATTCACGAACGTTAAAACTTGTAAAAACTATATGATGACATATATATGGATATATATATAGTTAACATGATACTATGATATGTAAACATATCATTAAGTATATTAACAATGAACTACATATGTAAAAACAAGACTACTAACTTAATGATTTTTAAACGAGACATATATGTAACGATTATCGTTGTAAAGACATTTAATGTATATATATCATATTAAGAGATATTCATACATGATAATATCGTGATAATATAATAATTTAAAATCTCATTTGATATTATAAACATTGGGTTAACAACATTTAACAAGATCGTTAACCTAAAGGTTTCAAAACAACACTTACATGTAACGACTAACGATGACTTAACAACTCAGTTAAAATGTATATACATGTAGTGTTTTAATGTGTATTTATACACTTTTGAAAGACTTCAATACACTTATCAAAATACTTCTACTTAACAAAAATGCTTACAATTACATCCTCGTTCAGTTTCATCAACAATTCTACTCGTATGCACCCGTATTCGTACTCGTACAATACACAGCTTTTAGATGTATGTACTATTGGTATATACACTCGAATGATCAGCTCTTAGCAGCCCATGTGAGTCACCTAATACATGTGGGAACCATCATTTGGCAACTAGCATGAAATATCTCATAAAATTACAAAAATATGAGTAATCATTCATGACTTATTTACATGAAAACAAAATTACATATCCTTTATATCTAATCCATACACCAACGACCAAAAACACCTACAAATACTTTCATTCTTCAATTTTATTCATCTAATTGATCTCTCTCAAGTTCTATCTTCAAGTTCTAAGTGTTCTTCATAAATTCTACAAGTTCTAGTTACATAAAATCAAGAATACTTTCAAGTTTGCTAGCTCACTTCCAATCTTGTAAGGTGATCATCCAACCTCAAGAAATCTTTATTTCTTACAGTAGGTTATCATTCTAATACAAGGTAATAATCATATTCAAACTTTGGTTCAATTTCTATAACTATAACAATCTTATTTCAAGTGATGATCTTACTTGAACTTGTTTTCGTGTTATGATTCTGCTTCAAGAACTTCGAGCCATCCAAGGATCCGTTGAAGCTAGATCCATTTTTCTCTTTTCCAGTAGGTTTATCCAAGGAACTTAAGGTAGTAATGATGTTCATAACATCATTCGATTCATACATATAAAGCTATCTTATTCGAAGGTTTAAACTTGTAATCACTAGAACATAGTTTAGTTAATTCTAAACTTGTTCGCAAACAAAAGTTAATCCTTCTAACTTGACTTTTAAAATCAACTAAACACATGTTCTATATCTATATGATATGCTAACTTATTGATTTAAAACCTGGAAACACGAAAAACACCATAAAACCGGATTTACGCCGTCGTAGTAACACCGCGGGCTGTTTTGGGTTAGTTAATTAAAAACTATGATAAACTTTGATTTAAAAGTTGTTATTATGAGAAAATGATTTTTATTATGAACATGAAACTATATCCAAAAATTATGGTTAAACTCAAAGTGGAAGTATGTTTTCTAAAATAGTCATCTAGACGTCGTTCTTTAACTGAAATGACTACCTTTACAAAAACGACTTGTAACTTATTTTTCTGACTATAAACCTATACTTTTTCTGTTTAGATTCATAAAATAGAGTTTAATATGAAACCATAGCAATTTGATTCACTCAAAACGGATTTAAAATGAAGAAGTTATGGGTAAAACAAGATTGGATAATTTTTCTCATTTTAGCTTCGTGAAAATTGGTAACAAATCTATTCCAACCATAACTTAATCAACTTGTATTGTATATTATGTAATCTTGAGATACCATAGACACGTATACAATGTTTCGACCAATCATGTCGACACATCTATATATATTTCGGAACAACCATAGACACTCTATATGTGAATGCTGGAGTTAGCTATACAGGGTTGAGGTTGATTCCAAAATATATATAGTTTGAGTTGTGATCAATACTGAGATACGTATACACTGGGTCGTGGATTGATTCAAGATAATATTTATCGATTTATTTCTGTACATCTAACCGTGGACAACTAGTTGTAGGTTACTAACGAGGACAGTTGACTTAATAAACTTAAAACATCAAAATATATTAAAAGTGTTGTAAATATATTTTGAACATACTTTGATATATATGTATATATTGTTATAGGTTCGTGAATCAACCAGTGGTCAAGTCTTACTTCCCGACGAAGTAAAAATCTGTGAAAGTGAGTTATAGTCCCACTTTTAAAATCTAATATTTTTGGGATGAGAATACATGCAGGTTTTATAAATGATTTACAAAATAGACACAAGTACGTGAAACTACATTCTATGGTTGAATTATCGAAATCGAATATGCCTCTTTTTATTAAGTCTGGTAATCTAAGAATTAGGGAACAGACACCCTAATTGACGCGAATCCTAAAGATAGATCTATTGGGCCTAACAAACCCCATCCAAAGTACCGAATGCTTTAGTACTTCGAAATTTATATCATATCCGAAGGGTGTCCCGGAATGATGGGGATATTCTTATATATGCATCTTGTTAATGTCGGTTACCAGGTGTTTCACCATATGAATGATTTTTATCTCTATGTATGGGATGTGTATTGAAATATGAAATGTTGTGGTCTATTATTATAATTTGATATATATAGGTTAAACCTATAACTCACCAACATTTTTGTTGGCGTTTTAAGCATGTTTATTCTCAGGTGATTATTAAGAGCTTCCGCTGTCGCATACTTAAATAAGGACGAGATTTGGAGTCCATGCTTGTATGATATTGTGTAAAAACTGCATTCAAGAAACTTATTTTGTTGTAACATATTTGTATTGTAAACCATTATGTAATGGTCGTGTGTAAACAGGATATTTTAGATTATCATTATTTGATAATCTACGTAAAGTTTTTTAAACCTTTATTGATGAAATAAAGGTTATGGTTTGTTTTAAAATGAATGCAGTCTTTGAAAAACGTCTCATATAGAGGTCAAAACCTCGCAACGAAATCAATTAATATGGAACGTTTTTAATCAATAAGAACGGGACATTTCAGTAACACTGTGACAACCTCCTTTACTACTAACCCGCCACACATGGACGGCGTTATACCAGCTCTGATGCCAACTGAAAGGACCCATCCTAATCCATCCGGACGAAGTTTATATCGATTATAAACGAATCACAACAGTTGATTACATCGCGAGGTACTTGACCTCTATATGATACATTTTACAAACATTGCATTCGTTTTTGAAAAGACAATCTTTCATTACATCGAAAGTTGACAACATGCATACCATTTCATAATATATCTTACTATAATTGACTTAATAATAATCTTGATGAACTCAACGACTCGAATGCAACGTCTTTTAAAATATGTCATGAATGACTCCAAATAATATCTTTAAGATGAGCAAATGCACAGCGGAAGATTTCTTTCGTACCTGAGAATGAACATGCTTTAAAGTGTCAACCAAAAGGTTGGTGAGTTCATTAGTTTAACATAAATAATCATTTCCATCATTTTAATAGACCACAAGATTTTCATTTTCCATTTCTCATAAATATACGTCTCATGCATAGAGACAAAAATATCATTCATATGGATTGAACACCTGGTAACCAACATTCACATATGCATATAAGAATATCCCCATCATTTCGGGATCCTCCTTCAGACATGATATAAATTTTAAAGTACTAAAGCATTCGGTACTTTGGATGGGGCTTGTTGGCCCGATAGATCTATCTTTAGAGTTCACGTCAATTAGGGTGTCTGTTCCCTAATTCTTAGATTACCAGACTTAATAAAAAGGGGCGTATTCAATTTCGATCATTCAACCATATAATGTAGTTTAGATTACTTGTGTCTATTCCGTAAAACATTATAAAAGCGCATGCATTCTCAGTCCCAAAAATATATATTGCAAAAGCATTTAAAAGGGGAGTAATGAAACTCGCCGTACTGTATTTTGTAGTAAAAATACATATGATGATATTTAACAACTGAACAATGCAGGGTTGGCCTCGAATTCACGAACCTATATCATCCATATATATATATTAATTTCTATACTTGTAATTGAACAAAGATATATTTTATTATTAGTGATATAATTCTTATTTTAATAATTTATATTCATTTTATATATAAAAATATTAAGTTTCGTTAGGTTATATGTAATAGATATATTTATGTATTTATATATATTATTTATTAGTTAAAACAGTACTTTAGTAATACTAAGGTAATATTTTAAATGATAATAGTGTTAATACTAATATTAATAAAAATCATAATATTATTTATAATTCTATTAATAAATATATTAATGATAGTTTTCACTAATCAATCTCATAATATTGATAATATCAGTAGTTTTTAATAACATGATTAATTTAATAGTAATGGTCATGAAATTATTAATTTTTGATAATAATACCTAATCCTTAATAATTAGAAAAATATCTATTAGTTAGTTATGATGATAAGTTTGATTATAATCCTACTAATAATCATATTAATAATAATAATGATATTGTCACTAATACTTTTGTGAATAATAACAATAACAATACTAACAATTTATAAAATGATACTAATAATAATATTTATAATAATAATTTTGTATTATGTTCATTAATAATGTTAATAATAATAATAATAATGATCATAATTATAATAATAATACATATATTAATATTAGTAATAATAATAACAATGATAACACTTAATAACATTAATACTTATAATCATAATAATCATAACATTAAATAATAATAATGATCAAAATAATTACTAGTAATAGTAATAATAATAGAAATAATGTTAAGAGTGTATACCCTTGAAACTTTGAGTAAAAAGAAAAGTTCCCAACGAGACTCGAACCCTTGACCTCCCGCTCATATACAAACACCTCAAACCATTCCTCCAAGTCTCTTTTTCTGAAATTATACGCCATCTACTTGTATTTAATCCCTCTTATTTCTGTTTCTACTTCTTCTTCTACACCATTAGTCAAAATCAAACCACACCTTAACCGTGAACTAACAAACGACTTTGGACTGTAAAATGGATTTATAAATAACTTAAGTTGGGTGATTTAGTTAGATTAAACAACAACAACAAAAAAATAAAAAATAAAAAAGACAGCAAGCTGCTGTCGCAGCTTTTGTAAAAAAAAAATTGTGTTTCGATTTCTAGAGTGTATTAGCCAAAGGTCATAACACGAAACACGTTACAAATCAGTATTAGAAACTATTGGAAACATCAATTTAACTCAAATCAAAACAGGAAAATTGAATTTGGCTCAAGAACAAAAGTTGACTTTTATTTCAAAAACCTTTGACTTCAAAATTAGGAATCAATAGGAAGAATTTGACATTGAGCTTTTGCGGATATATTGAGTGAAAGATTTCAAACAAGTCTGCGTTATTACATTTTTAAAAATGTTTTGAATTCAAGTTTTCACCAAAAAGTTATATATACAGTCTATCGAGCCTTTTAATAAAAAAAATTCTGTTTAACTTAAAAAAAAGTAACGAAGAAGAAGCAGTGTATGTTTGATAAATTGTACGACTAATGTTTCCATAAATTTGATGTTATTAATTGATATAAAAGGGATGTGACTCGACAGCAGGTCACGAGAGTAACAGAAGGAAAGAAAAAGATAAAGAACATAATCTCTTATTATTACGTATATATAACTGTATTATATATCCTTGAACTGAATTTTAATATCTCTGTATATATATATATATATATATATATATATATATATATATATATATATATATATATATATATATATAACTGGGTTTTTATATTTGTATGTATATATCTATCCATTTAGTTGTATTTATATGATTGTATTCATATATATATTTGTTATTATTATTTATAATAAATATAAACTTATTAATAATAATATTGATAAGATAATAATAAATAATCATTAATAATAGTTACAATTGTAATCTTACTGCTAATTATAACATGGATAATAATATTATTCATAATAATTTAACAAATCAGTTGTATCAAATTTCATATTTAAATATTTTACATAATAATAATAATAATCACACTGATATTTATATTAAATATTTATTCTAATAATAGTAATGAGATTAATAATAATATTAGTAAAGATAACAAATTAAATGCATTAAATTTCATATCCACATATTATTTATAATAATATAACTAATATTGATAATAATGAAAGTAATAATAATATTACTATAATAACTATATTTTAACTTGTAGTATTTAATAATCATATAATATTATATCATATCTTTTATTGATTAATTATTAACTATAAATTAAAATATACATGTAATGATTATGAAATCATATATATTTATATATAGATTCACTTTAAACTACGCTTAATTATTTTATTTCTTTCAATTATTATATATACATTTACATTTACTTTCATATATAAAAATATTTTTATTTACAAATAATGGTTCGTGAATCGTCTAGAATAGTCAAAGGTCGAATGTACACATGAATACAGTTCAAAGTTTTTTGAGACTTCATCATTACAGATTTTGCTTATTGTGTCGAAATAAAATGAAGATTAAGTTTAAATTTGGTCAAAAATTCCCGGGTCGTCACAATATTAATTATTAATATTAACCTTAGTATTAATAATAATAATGAGAGTAATAAAAATCTTATTGTAACAACTATATTTTAATTTGTAATGATCGCATAATATATTATAATATAGCTTTTATTGATTCTTTATTATTTAATTATATATATATATATTATATATAATGGTTATACATAGATCTCATATGTCTTTATATATATATAGATTCATTTTAAATTGTACTTAATTATTTTGTATCTTATTTTACATATCTAATTCTAATGTTTGGATTTTATAATTTCAAATCACTACATATATATATATATACACGCGCACACACACACACACACACATATATATATATATATATATATATATACATATCTATATATATATATATATATATATATATATACATATCTATATACACACAATTATTCGTGAATCATCGAGAACAGTCAAAGGTCAAATGAATATATTAAACACAGTTCAAAGTTAATGAGACTTCAACATTACAAACTTTGCTTATCATGTCGGAAGCCTATAAAGATTAAGTTTAAATTTGGTCGGAAATTCTCGGGTCGTCACACCAAGTGACAGCCCAAAAAGCAAGGGAACATGGCCCGACCATCCCGATCCCAACAAGATTAAATGGGTGGTTTTTGGGTTTGGTAAAAAAAATAAGATGCAAGTTGTAGCATACGTGTGATTATTCTCACCATCTCCTTTTCGACATGTAAATAAAAAAATTGTGATTTAAACCCACTTGGTCGGCCACCATCATCATCACTTTGTTATCACAGTTACCCATCATGTTACCATTTACAGTGAATTCATCATATTCGTTTTATTGTAACAGAAAGTAATAGTGAGCAACACTTATGTCGAATGAACAGAAATATAGAAACGGTAGTAGCAGTCGTGTGTGGTAGTGATAGAATAACGGAATAGGAAAAAAAATATAACCGTAGCCAGTGATGGTGGTTGTTGTGGTACTGCGTAGTTGATGAAGGGTGATTGTGGGTGTTGATTTGGGTTGGGTTAGATCAAGCAAGAAACAAGAATAACGATTTTTGTTGTGAGTTTATTGATATAGAAACAGAAAAATATGAGTTCAATAGTTTGTAACTTACAATGAAATATGTATAGAAGGGTGGTGGTGATAATTGTGGTTTGCTACGGTGATCAGCAAGAACAGGAGTAACCGTTAATGGTTGATGGTGGTGGATAAATGATGGCTGCTCAGGTTGATCGAATTGAGGTGGTGACGGTTCACATGTGGTATTGTGGTTGAAGAGGGTGGTGAGGGTTGGATGGTGGCCGTGAGATGGCTCAATGGGTCTTGAAATCGAATAAGGAAGTTGAAGGTGATATGGTTCTTGATCGTTGATAGCAAAAACAATTGTGATCAAGCAAGGAGAAACAAATGGGTTTCATTGAGTGGCTATCGAATGATGGTGGGTTTCATCATAACCCGAATAGTATCAACAATAATGAAGATAGAATGGTGGTGTTCAAATGGAGATGATACTACAATAGAAGATAGGTATAATATGCATGAATATGTGTAAGTTAGAAAACAAATTAGCAGGTGATGCTTGTAATAATTTTTGGTGAGGATTGAAACAAGTGGTAGGGAAAAAGAACATTATTATATGGGTTTTACTTGGGTTGGTTCACGACAATAAAAGGATCAACATGGGGTCTCATGTAGCAGGTAGAAAGCAAAAATAATTTGTTGTTGTTTGCATAAGTCAAAAGCAAATATAAAAGATAGTATATGCATGCATATGGTTTGTGTTAACTAATCAATATTGATATATATATATATATATATATATATATATATATATATATATATATATATATATATATATATATATATATATATATATATATATATATATATATATATATACATATACCGCCTAAAAGAAAGAAAATATCGATGTTTTATCCCCACTTGTTCATGTGAAGCTAAAGAAACAACCAATGATTTCTTTCTTGCGTAGTTAACAACCAAAAATAATTAAATGATTGAACCCATGATATTTGATCCACTGTATAATATTTGGATTCATATGAAATGGGAGCCGAACCTCAACACCAGAAACATAGAACTCAATCTATCACTATCAAATATAAGATGTGCATGATTTCTATCATAGCACCCTTAAATATATTTATTTAAGAGCATCGTATTTAAATTGAGTTACATTTTAAAGTTTTTAAGGTATATATATATATATATATATATATATATATATATATATATATTTGTTTACAAACAGTTGTTCGTGAATCATCGGAAGGGTCAAAGGTCAAATGAATGTACGAAAATAGTTCAAAAATTTTGAGACTCAATATTACAGACTTTGCTTATCATGTCAAATTTATATATAGATTAAGTTTAAATTTAGTCAAAAATTCCCGGGTCATCACAGATAAGGGTTTACATGACCCTATTTGTTTTGTCCCAAACCAAAAATACCACCTTTATGAACAAGTAGCTTTTGTTTTGTTTTCTGACGACATTCATATATGTTAAGAAAAAATGCTCACTGATCAGTTATGCTTCATAGTGAACTTGAGCGTGTTTTGTATATGTTTTTTATTTTTTATATTTGATTGTTTCTTTAGTTGAAATAAGAACTTCAAAATCTATCTTATTTGTTTTAACATTTCATGTGATATAGATAAAATATGGAAATATAATGTTAATGGAAAATTTTCAGATGCTATTAGATCAACATCTTGAAGCTCTTCACAGAATTATTCTTTAATGCGTAACAGTTAAAATCGTTTGTTTCTTCTCTAAATTGAGACGGGTAAGGTTAGGTTGACCCTAATTTTTTTCTTCCTATATAAATGTCTTTATATGATTAAAACAATGTTTCCATGACCCATTTGACCTATCAGGGATGAACCCAAACCCAAATCACCTTATTCATTCGATTGTCTAAATTTAATCATATAATTCTACCAAGTAGTATTTTTATTTATCTTTTTAACCTTTCGACGGGTAGTTGTCACATGGTACCACAAAGACTACATGTTTGACGGGTAGCAAAAGTTTTGAATACTTATTAAGGGTTTTACCACCTTCTTTATTTACTATATTTGAGTCTTATATAATAATCATTTAGTTTCACATTCTCTGATTATTTTTTAAATAGGGTAAGTTTCATGTTAGTATATATTGATATGTAAAAAAGATCTATAATCAGTTAAGGAATGATAATTTATACCGTAGTCTGATTCTCTTTCGAGGTTTGGTTCGTCTTGTAGTACTGATAAGTCTTCGCTGAGGTCGAATATAATATTTGATTCGGTTGATGTTGTTGATTAAGATATGGCTGTGTTAGGTTCGTTGAGAGACAATGAAGTTTGTAAGTAACTAGAGGGGGTGTGTGAATAGTTACTTAATATGTTTTGAAAACTTTTTCGATGATTATCAAGATTTAATCAACCTTGATCAACTTAATCAACTCAAACTCAATGTGTGTAGTGTTTATGTTTAAAATAATGCGAAAAGTAAAGTAAAGAACATAAACACAAGGATTTATAGTGTTTAGGGTGGATGTTAACTAATCCACCGTAATCCACTCCCCGATTCACTAATCGGGAGTTTGCTTCACTAACCCTTTCTTCAAACCCGGTGGAGATCCGTTTTACAAATCTTGTACTCCTTATAGAAAACAAAATCTTGTTATCCCTTCGAAACATTACCTCTAGCTTAGATCAACTTGTCTTCACCCATGACAAATATTAATACCCAATGGAATTAATCAACTTTCTAGTTCCTTTTAAGGAAGATGTTAACTAAGCTAGCTTATGCTTCTAGTTATAAAGTACAAGACTCACCCTTTTAGTGATGAAAATCCTAAGACAATTCAAAGGATAATACAACACTAAGTAAACTCACAAAGATAGTAATTTGATATTAAGTTTACAACACTTCTACAATCTATGAGATCATAGAACTTCTATTGCTAATCACAAATATATAAGAATTAATATCTTGTGATTCTCTGATGAATTAGAGTTGAAGCATTGATATTGAACATTTTTCATATATTTATCATGGCAATATTCGTCATTATTAGTCCATTCGGATACGGTTTTGGTTATTATTCGCAATTATTTGTTAGATTTGGGTTTCGAGAGCCGAGAAGATCTTTTATACGCTTTTTAGATCATTTTGAGGTATGATTTATGTTATTGTATCATCGGTGCCTTAATTTGATGCAACTAGTTGGTTTTGGGCATTTATATGGTGAAAAATGAAGAAGAGTCTGTGGACATGTTAAGCCGCGGCGCGGCTAGAAGGCCCGCTGAAAGGACCCGTTCATATACATTATAAACGATTCACAATAGTTGATTACATTGCGAGGTATTTGACCTCTATATGATACATTTTACAAACATTGCATTCGTTTTTAAAAGACAATCTTTCTTTACATCAAAAATTGACAGGCATGCATACCATTTCATAATATCCACTATCCAACTATAAATTGATTTAATAATAATCTTTGATGAACTCAATGACTCGAATGCAACGCTCTTCAAAATATGCTATGAAAGACTCCAAGTAATATCTTAAAAATGAGCAAATGCACAGCGAAAGATTTTTTTAACACCTGAGAATAAACATGCTTTAAAGTGTCAACCAAAAGGTTGGTGAGTTCATTAGTTTATCATAATCATTTATTTCCATCATTTTAATAGACCACGAGAATTTCATTTCCAGTTCTCATAAATATACGTCCCATGCATAGAGACAAAAAATAATCATTCATATGGTGAACACCTGGTAACCGACATTAACTAGATACATATAAGAATATCCCCTATCATTCCGGGATCCTCCTTCAGACATGATATAAATTTCGAAGTACTAAAGCATCCGGTACTTTGGATGGGGTTTGTTAGGCCCAATAGATCTATCTTTAGGATTCGCGTCAATTAGGGTGTCTGTTCCCTAATTCTTAGATTACCAGACTTTAATAAAAAGGGGCATATTCGATTTCGATAATTCAACCATAGAATGTAGTTTCAATTACTTGTGTCTATTTCGTCAAACATTTATAAAAGTGCATGTATTCTCAGTCCCAAAAATATAAAGGGTAAAAAGGCAAATGAAACTCACCATACCGTATTTCGTAGTAAAAATACATATAACGTCATTGAACAAGTGCAAGGTTGGCCTCGGATTCAAAAACCTAAATTAATTATATATATTTATGTGTTGGTCAATATTTGTCTAACAAATTAGGTCAAGTCATAGTGTACCACAATCCTAATGCTCGAGACTAATATGCAAAAGTCAACAAAAGTAAATTTGACTCAAAATAATTTCTAAAAATCTATACCTGATTAATATATAGTTTAAATATCGTCATTTTATATTTTTAAATATTTTTTAAAGATTTATTAGAGTAAATAATATAATTTATTTATTAATAAATAAAATTTTATATTATATTTATATAATAAAATATACTTTTATATATATTAAGTAATAAAATTTATAGAGTTCATTTAATATTATAAAGATAATATGATAGGTATTATTAAAGTAAGTTATTACACGTAGTAAAATATGTTTGTATCAAATATTTATTTGATAAAATAATATCTATAATGATAGTAAGTAAAAGTTGTATTATTTTTTAATAATTATTATTATTATAAAAATATCAATATTTATAATTACTAAGATGACATTATGATAAAACGATAATTCTAATTATGATAACTTTAATATTTACGATAATTTTTAATATTATCTTTAAAATAATAATTCTATTTAAAATAATAATAATAATAATGATATTTTATAGTAACAATGACATTTCTATTAAAATGATAATTTTTATTAAAATGATAGTTTTAATACTAACGATAATTTTAATAATAATAGTAATGATAAAAATAATAAGAACGATAATTTTATCTAAATCAATATCTTATAATATTTTAATTTCATCATGATACTCTTACCCATTATTTCCTAATCGTTTCGTTTAATTGCTTTTAATCGTCTTTTATATCGTGTTCGTAATAATGATAATAATAGTAATCAAAATAATTAGGTGTTACAAATATTTGTTTTAATTACACTAATATTAATAATGATAGTTACTATAACATTATTAACGATAATACTAATAATTATCTTAATGATAATATAGTAATAATAATATTAACAATAACAATAACCATTTTTAAATAATGATATATATATTAATAATGATAATAATAATAATACCAATAATAAAAATAATAATAATTGGATAATAATAATAATACTAATTATAACTTTAACGATAATAACGATAGTAATAATAAAAAAAAATAACAATTTTTTTAATGATAAATCCTTTTATTGATAAAGATAATAATAATAATAATAATAATAAGATAAAACTAGAACGACGATAATAATAATCATTTTTAATAATAATACAAAAATTCGATGGACTATAACTTCAAATCCGTTCATCGAAATCATTCGATATCTAAATGAAACTTCTTAATTTTTCGCTAGCTTTCCAACGAAATGCATATCTTATACCTTATCTCAGTTGCATATATAACTAATTCAGGATTCAACATAACCTAACTAAAGGCAATATCAAAAGTACAAACATGCATAATCCTATATACTCGAGCACTAGTCAGGGATACACTATTAGTATGTAAAAGTTAAATTATGAGTACTCACGTATCAATATTGAGATTCAATATTGCAGGAAAGGTACGTAGACACAACGGAGCTGATAAACACTATATTGACCTCACGAGCATACCCATGAACCATACCCAATCACCTCCATAGCTATAACCCATAATTTTCTTAATCCAATCCCACTCGAAAAACAATTTCGAAATTACTCGGACAGCACTCTGACGTAATATTTTATGTATACTAATAATATCTTGAAATAATACGGAGTAAATATATATATGTAAATCGATTGAGAGAGTTTAGAGAAAAATATTTTCAAGTTTCTATGAAATAATGAAACCTATTGAATTCTATTTATAATAGATTTTTGAATTATTAAAGTGAATTATTAAAGTATGAATTATTAAAGTGAATTATTAAAGTATGAATTATTAAAGTATGAATTATTAAAGTGAATTATTAAAGTATGAATTATTAAAGTGAATTATTAAAGTTAAAGTAAAGTAAAAATAAAGTAAAGGTAAAGTTTAAGTATAGTAAAAGTATAAAACTATGTACGTATAATACGCGTATAAATATATATAATATTAATTTAAATCGTTATATATATTTAATAAAATAAAATATAAATATCGTTATCTTTATCATACTGGTTAAGTAATGAGTTGTCAAAAGTGGTTCTAGATATTTATAAAAGTTATATACGTTTTAATAATAAAGTTCTTTTTAAACTGAAAACGTTTTTGTACGTTTGAATAATTTTGTTTTCCAAAACAAAATATATTTTTAAGAATCATTTTGTTTAAAGGTTAAAATAATGAAAATCGTTATATCATAAAATGTTTTAGAAAAGTAGAATCATATATATTCATAATAGGTTTCAAGTTTTTAAATTACAGTTTGTTGGTAAAGCATGAGATAAAGTTCAAAGGTTAAATAAATGTATGAAATCATCTTAATGAAAAATGTCGAGTTACTTAACTTGTCGATATCCAACATCTAAGTTATTTACACTTCACGTTCTTACTTATAAATCACTTTACCATTTTCCGAATGTTGTCAAAAAGAATAGATTTCTTAAATCACAGTGGACCTCATAACATAGACCCGTAATCATATCATAATGTATCTGATAAATCAATCATTTGATATTATCTTCTAATTCCATCGATAAACATATTGAAACAAATACGTTCATGTAAAGTATTATATGTTTAATACTTTATTAATATTCTCAAGTTATAATATATATATACATATATATACATATTTATTTATATATAACGGTTCGTGAATCGTCGGAATTTGGTCGAGGTTATAATGAATGTATGAACACAATTTAAAATTCTTGAGATTTAACTTAACAAACTTTGCTTATCGTGTCGGAATAATATGAAGATAAAGTTTAAATTTGGTTGGAAATTTCCGGGTTGTCACACCCGCGGCGCGGGTTAAAACTGATTTTGAAGGTCGAGCTAATTGATAAAAGATGGAGTTTTGGCAAGAGTTATGCCGCGGCGCGGCTGGCCAGGCCGCTGCGCGGGTCGTTACTGGTCGGTTTTTGAGGCTATAAATAGGGGAATTAAACCCTAACTTTTGATCACTTTTATCCAGACAAATTTCAGCAGCTTTGGGGAACTTTTTGGTGACTTTTGGGGAATCCCAACATCATTTAATCAATTCAATCATTCCGGGAACGCGTTTCGATTCGTCAATTGTTCAAGATGACGATTTCAACTAGGTTTAATTCTTATCAAACATAATGGATTATCTTAATTGTTTATTTATGATTTTGCTTTCAGCTATGATTGTTGGCTAAGTTTTCAATGCTTGTCTAGATTAATAACCGAGGTTTTGGATATTATGATTTATGATTTATGAACTTATGCATGTTTATTTCAATTGTTTGAATAAAAGATCGATTCTTATTGATGTATACCTTTATGAACTTGATTGATTAGTGTATTTGTTTGATAAAGAGAACTCTTGTAGATTTAATACACTAATTTACAATTGATTTGTCTTAATTGATTGTTTGCTAAACCGGACCAAGGGGGTAAATTAAGTTTAAACGGTTAAACGATATAGGGGTGAATTGTGTAGAGCGAACGCAAAGGCAATTGTTATTCAAATCTTTGATCTAGTTAATTAATTAGTCACAAACGAAAAGGTCTTAGGTGCCAGGGAACCCTACATCTAGTAATTCTAGTTTGAGTACTTGCTAAAGAGAACTCTTGGCTGGTCGACTGAGTAATTTGCATGTATTAAGTCTTAAATCGGGCTAAAGTATAAAAACATCCAATTCCGAGGGTAAAAGGTCTAGACGAGCATCTTCATTCCATTTGATATCAAACTATCTTAATTGCTTTCTTGTTTTAAGTTTTATAAATCTAAATTTCAAAAATATTGTTTTTATTTTCAAATCAAATCTTGATTTGGCTAATCTTTAAATAGACACCAACAAAACTATTTCAAACTTTCCATTTTCTTAGATTAACTTAGTTTATTTTCATTAGTTACAATCTTAATTCACACGCGTAAACTGTCCTTGAAACGATCTTGGATTTGCCAACATCTTTACTACTGTACGATCGGGTACACTGCCCGTTAGTGTGTAAACTTTAATAACCGGTAATTCCTTTTATAAATAATAGACACAATTTTACACATCAAGCATGCAAGAGGGTCAAATCTTCAAAGCTCTCTAAGTCTTTCTATTTATAGAGAGAGACAAAAACTAGTCGCTAGTGCGGCACAGACCACGGTCGACCGCACATCATCATGTCTTTTTCACCTAGCCATTGTATGACCGTTGGAATCCATTCAAACCTGATTCTTTTGGACTCTTTACTTCTCTTTGGTTGTGTTCTTTTGATAGTGACTTGTCATGACCAAAGAGGGAAGTCTAGCATTCTTGGATATAAGTTTGGATAACCAATTGAAGTAATCTCAGATTTTTCATAATCTTTTATTTGTTTTTATCAAACTTGTTTAAGTTCTATTGGTTGGTCAACATGTCATTGATGACAATACCCCAATTAATCACTAAGCATGTTATTATTTGTCTTTAAGCTTACACATGGATTAATTAGATGTATTTATGATGTCTTACCTAATGAAATAAATAAGTTCAATTAAGCATGTTGTAAGACATTGTGTTAATCAAGATTGATCCTTTCTTAGACATGTTGCTAAATTTAAACATGCTCCTTTTGATATTTCAATATGTGTGTTAATAATTTTTTTAAGCGCTTAAGATCATTTGATTATGATACATCAATTGTTATCAACCAAGTTACACTTATTGCATTTGAATAGGCTAAGCATACATTTATAATTTCCTAACTTATAGCTTATAGCAAGACAAAGTTCATTCATACATATTAAATGAGTATAAGCAAGTTGGTAAATAGCACATAGTCAAGTAATACTCATGTAATAATAGCAAGTAGTCAAGTAATACATATGTAATGACTAGCAAGAGATCACTTAGTAATTTATCTAGGATTAAACACATAGTTATGACATAGCAATATACTAAGGCTCTGTAAGTTTACTTACAATGTGGCACTTTGCACGAATGTCCAACACGTGTACAAGGAATGAGCAACTCTTGGTTGGGACTTGATAATCATCCTAAGTATGTCAAGATACATTTTAGGAGCACAAGTTATTTTGTAACACTTATGTTACATCCTTAATCTAGGATAAAATGTCATTAAGGTGTCATTAGGTGTGATTAACCAATATTAGCGTTCTAGTGACCAAAACTATTTTGGATATTAAGAGGGTAACTATTCTAAGCATGTTGAAACAGGTTTCGTGAATTATAGATGCTCCGAAGTGGTTAAACTTTATTTGATTAAGAGATTTGGACAGAACAAACTGCGGTCGACCTACGGTCAGCCATGGAGTCGACCGTGTACCTGGTTTCTCATAAACTAAATTACATGACTTCCACGGTATAACCTGCAGTTGACCTTGGACTCAAGCCGCGTGACATCTGAGTTTTGTATTCTATTTGTTTTCCCTAATGTTTTCTCTCTAAGCTTCATTTGGTTTGGTTTTTTGCTAGAGTAAGTGTGGATTAGTGAACTTTTATATTTATGTCAAGATGTCTACCATCACTTTTGATTATGTGCATGTGTCATCATCAAAACACTTATTATTGTTGGTTAACATTAATATTATCATTAAGCATAGACCAACATTCTCTCTCAACATTGTTGGTGAACATTGATATTATCATTAAGCATAAACCAACATTCTCCCCCCTTTTTGATGATGACAAACACATAAGTGATGGTGGACATTTATCTGTAAATATGCACAAGTGTTAAAATCACATATACCCATAACTTTTCCCCCTTTTATCGAAGCAAAAAGGTTAGCTCCCCCTTGAACTAAATGCGCCCTAAGAATAATGCTCCCCCTTGAATCGTACATGGTGGAAATTAACAACCACAAAAGACAAAAGACCAAACACACAAATTTTATTCATTCCTAAAAGAGGTACAAGATAGGGTCATGCATAGTATCTCACTAGAGATCTGCATGAGTGTTACATGAAAAGCAAGATGATTACAAGGAATCATGATTATTTGAGCACACAATATGCTTCGTCTGCATGTTCCCAAGTTTCTAGAGATGTCTCCTTGTGTGGATCACTAGTAATGATAGTAGTAGAGATACACGGAGAGGAAGAATAGTTGGTCAACAGATTGAGATGTTTAAATATGCATGTTAGATAAGCACCATAGGGAAGTGGATGTGTAGGATCATGATTTAGATCATTCATTCTTGATGTCATTAAGAAGGCAATGTTGACTGGTATTGACTGGTTCAGGACCACATTAGTCCTAGTTCAGTCACAGACAATCGATCATCATCATCTTTCTGGACGAAGATATTACCGCGGATGATTGTCTTCCATGTCTCATGTTCAATCTAAACGTCACTATCAAGAAGGCCCTCTTGGAAAAGTGTATATAGTTTGAGATTTGGATTGAGAAAGAGAGAAGTACGAACCCTTTGTGGCATGATACGAGGTAGGAGTTCTATACGATTTTGAGTAGTATAGAACTCAGATCCTTTGCGAGATATTCTTGATTAGGAGTAGGAGTTCATGAGATATTCTTGATTAAATATTTTGAACTTCACTTTGTGATTGGAGGTGAATTCAAAGTTTGAGTAGAATTCTTTGACAATAAAAGATAAGACATGAGTTTCAAGCAAGAGAAATGACTCCCATCCTACTTTATCAAACTCTTCTTGAAGAGTAGGATAGTCATAGAAGAATACTTCACATTCTTCTTGTATGAGTATCGAGTCATTATGGGAGGTATTCTTCATGTCCTTTGTTGTTTTGTTGAGAACTCTTGACACTTTCAAGTTTGAGTGATGCTTAGAATTAGAGAATAGAAATGGTATAAAGGAACTCATTGCTTTGGGATGCAAGATGTTCCTTGATTACCATCCTTTAAAAAGAGTTTAGATGATAGAGATTTGAATGACTTTACATAATTTTTTAGTAATTGATGGATTCAATAATTTCCAAACATAGTTGATTATGATTGTATTTAGTCACTGGATGCAGAGAAATAAATTTAATTTGTAGTTGTTCCACATTTAATGAGAACAACACTTTTGTCAGACAGTCTACGGTTGACTCCACGACCGACCATGAGTCGACCGTGGTCGATCTATTGTCATAAGACGTTCCTGTTGATTTGTCAAGTACGTGTTATAACTTGTATACATGGAAACTTGTATTTTGATAAGGCAATATTCAATCCAAGTCAATAAAAATTACCAACAAATTAAAAGCATGTCTTAGACATAAACCAACCCTTATCATTAGTCACACTCCTCTCCTTCGTCAACATTTTCACTTGACCCACATGACAGTGATTCCAGCACTCCCTTCAACAACTTCTTCATTTTGGACTGAGTTTTCTTATTCTTGATCTCATTCTTGTAAATTTGACCAAGCTTTCCATTGATGTTCAAAGTATGAATGGAGTCTGTTTCTTCTTCCTCATCACTATCGAAGATTTCAATTGCCCTTTTACTTGATTCACTTGACCCTGTCTCTTCAGTTGTCCTCCTCCTTTTAGAAGATGTTGCTTTTGGAGTTCCTCTTGCTTACCCCTTAATAGCATCAAGAGTGGACTGATGAGAGTCGGGATGAGTAATTTCAAAATTCTCGAACAGTTTGTTAAGATGCATCCCGTATGGAAGTGCTCGAGTTGTTTCAGTAATGAGATTACTCATTCTCGAGGCCATGAGAAAGGCAATGTTGACGGGCTCCTTGTTTTCCAAACACCATATTAATGCAAGCTGAGTGGCATGGATGTTGGAGTGATTTCCAGCTTTACAATAGATGTTGAAACTGATTACTCAACTCCATAGATCGTACTTAGGAAGTAGATGCCTTTCTAGCACACTTTTTTCAAGGATTTCTTCACGAGAGGCTCCAAACTCACATAATGCGTCAATCACGACATTTACATCAGAGAGTAAGTTTGGAAAATTGATTATGTCATGATGTCTGCTGTAGAATTCATGACCTACGTAGGGAACTTCCATTCTTTCACCAAATTCCTTGAGGGAGACTTGCCCATTCTCGAAGGTGAAATTTGCATAGCATTCTTTTATATGAGAGTTGAATAAATTGGACCATCAATGGTGAGAAATGCCTCCCACTTGAGTGCGGTGAAGGTGTGATAACCCGGAAATTTCCAACCAAATTTAAACTTTATCTTTATATTATTCCGACACGATAAGCAAAGTTTGTTAAGTTAAATCTCAAGAATTTTAAATTGTGTTCATACATTCATTATAACCTCGACCAAATTCCGACGATTCACGAACCGTTATATATAAATAAATATGTATATATATGTATATGTATATATATATATATATATATATATATATTATAACTTGAGAATATTAATAAAGTATTAAACGTATAATACTTTACATGAACGTATTTGTTTCAATATGTTTATCGATGGAATTAGAAGATAATATCAAATGATTGATTTATCAGATACATTATGATATGATTACGGGTCTATGTTATGAGATTCACTGTGATTTAAGAAATCTATTCTTTTTGACAACATTCGGAAAATGGTAAAGTGATTTATAAGTAAGAACGTGAAGTGTAAATAACTTAGATGTTGGATATCGACAAGTTATGTAACTCGACATTTTTCATTAAGATGATTTCATACGTTTATTTAACCTTTGAACTTTATCCCATGCTTCACCAACAAACTGTAATTTAAAAACTTGAAACCTATTATGAATATATATGATTCTACTTTTCTAAAACATTTTATGATATAACGATTTCCATTATTTTAACCTTTAAACAAAATGATTCTTAAAAATATATTTGGTTTTGGAAAACAAAATTATTATATTTATTTGATTTAGTTTCAAACGTACAAAAATGTTTTCAGTTTAAAAAGAACTTTATTATTAAAACGTATATAACTTTTATAAATATCTAGAACCACTTTTGACAACTCATTACTTAACCAGTATGATAAAGATAACGATATTTATATTTTATTTTATTAAATATATATAACGATTTAAATTAATATTATATATATTTATACGCGTATTATGCGTACATAGTTTTATACTTTTACTATACTTAAACTTTACCTTTACTTTATTTTTACTTTACTTTAACTTTAATAATTCACTTTAATAATTCATACTTTAATAATTCACTTTAATAATTCATACTTTAATAATTCATTTTAATAATTCATACTTTAATAATTCACTTTAATAATTCATACTTTAATAATTCACTTTAATAATTCATACTTTAATAATTCACTTTACTAATTCAAAAATCTATTATAAATAGAATTCAATAGGTTTCATTATTTCATAAGAAACTTGAAAATATTTTTCTTTAAACTCTCTCAATCGATTTACATATATATATTTACTCCGTATTATTTCAAGATATTATTAGTATATATAAAATATTACGTCAGAGTGCTGTCCGAGTGATTTCGAAATTGTTTTTCGAGTGGGATTAGATTAAGGAAATTATGGGTTATAGCTATGGAGGTGATTGGGTATGGTTCATGGGTATGCTCGTGAGATCAATATAGTGTTCATCATCTCCGTTGCGTCTACGTACCTTTCCTGCAATATTGAATCTCAATATTGATATGTGAGTACTCATAATTTAACTTTTACATACTAATAGTGTATCCCTGACTAGTGCTCGAGTATATAGGATTATGCATGTTTGTACTTTTGATATTGCCTTTAGTTAGGTTATGTTGAATCCTGAATTAGTTATATATGCGACTGAGATAAGGTATAAGATATGCATGTCGTTGGAAAGCTAGCGAAAAATTAAGAACTTTTCATTTAGATATCGAATGATTTCGATGAACGGATTTGAAGTTATAGTCCATCGAATTTTTGTATTATTATTAAAAATGATCATTATTATCATCGTTATTATCATCGTTCTAGTTTTATCTTATTATTATTATTATTATTATCTTTATCAATAAAAGGATTTATCATTAAAAATTGTTATTTTTTATTATTATTACTATCGTTATTATCGTTAAAGTTATAATTAGTATTATTATTATTATCCAATTATTATTATTATTATTTTTATTATTATTATTATTATTATTATTATTATTATTATTGGTATTATTATTATTATTATCATTATTAATATATATATCATTATTTAAAAATGGTTATTGTTATTGTTATTATTATTATTACTATATTATCATTAAGATAATTATTAGTATTATCGTTAATAATGTTATAGTAACTATCATTATTAATATTAGTGTAATTAAAACAAATATTTGTAACACCTAACTATTTTGATTACTATTATTATCATTATTACGAACACGATATAAAAGACGATTAAAAGCTATTAAACGAAACGATTAGGAAATAATGGGTAAGAGTATCATGATGAAATTAAAATATTATAAGATATTGATTTAGATAAAATTATCGTTCTTATTATTTTTATCATTACTATTATTATTAAAATTATCGTTAGTATTAAAACTATCATTTTAATAAAAATTATCATTTTAATAGAAATGTCATTGTTACTATAAAATATCATTATTATTATTATTATTTTAAATAGAATTATTATTTTAAAGATAATATTAAAAATTATCGTAAATATTAAAGTTATCATAATTAGAATTATCGTTTTATCATAATGTCATCTTAGTAATTATAAATATTGATATTTTTATAATAATAATTATTATTACAAAATAATACAACTTTTACTTACTATCATTATAGATATTATTTTATCAAATAAATATTTGATACAAACATATTTTACTACGTGTAATAACTTACTTTAATAATACCTATCATATTATCTTTATAATATTAAATGAACCCTATAAATTTTATTACTTAATATATATAAAAGTATATTTTATTATATAAATATAATATAAAATTTTATTTATTAATAAATAAATTATATTATTTACTCTAATAAATCTTTTAAAAATATTTAAAAATATAAAACGACGATATTTAAACTATATATTAATCATGTATAGATTTTTGGAAATTATTTTGAGTCAAATTTACTTTTGTTGACTTTTGCATATTAGTCTCGAGCATTAGGATTGTGGTACACTATGACTTGACCTAATTTGTTAGACAAATATTGACCAACACATAAATATATATAATTAATTTAGGTTCGTGAATCCGAGGCCAACCTTGCACTTGTTCAATGACGTTATATGTATTTTTACTACGAAATACAGTATGGTGAGTTTCATTTACCTTTTTACCCTTTACATTTTTGGGACTGAGAATACATGCGCTTTTATAAATGTTTGACGAAATAGACACAAGTAATTGAAACTACATTCTATGGTTGAATTATCGAAATCGAATATGCCCCTTTTTATTAAAGTCTGGTAATCTAAGAATTAGGGAACAGACACCCTAATTGACGCGAATCCTAAAGATAGATCTATTGGGCCTAACAAACCCCATCCAAAGTACCGGATGCTTTAGTACTTCGAAATTATATCATGTCCGAAGGAGGATCCCAGAATGATAGGGGATATTCTTATATGTATCTAGTTAATGTCGGTTATCAGGTGTTCACCATATGAATGATTATTTTTTTTTTTGTCTCTATGCATGGGACGTATATTTATGAGAACTGGAAATGAAATTCTTGTGGTCTATTAAAATGATGGAAATAAATGATTATGGTAAACTAATGAACTCACCAACCTTTTGGTTGACACTTTAAAGCATGTTTATTCTCAGGTGTTAAAGAAATCTTCCGCTGTGCATTTGCTCATTTTAAACATATTACTTGGAGTCTTTCATAGCATATTTCGAAGAACGTTGCATTCGAGTCATTGAGTTCATCAAAGATTATTATTAAATCAATTTATAGTTGGATAGTGGATATTATGAAATGGTATGCATGCCTGTCAATTTTTGATGTAAAGAAAGATTGTCTTTTAAAAACGAATGCAATGTTTGTAAAATGTATCATATAGAGGTCAAATACCTCGCAATGTAATCAACTATTGTGAATCGTTTATAATGTATATGAACGGGTCCTTTCAGTTGGTATCAGAGCGGTGGTCTTAGCGAACCAGGTCTGCATTAGTGTGTCTAACTGATAAGTCGTTAGGATGCATTAGTGAGTCTGGACTTCGACCGTGTCTGCATGTCAAAAGTTTTGCTTATCATTTCTAGTCGGAAATCATCTGCTTATCATCCATAGGAAATTACCTTCTTATCATTATTAGTCTAGACACATCTTGCTATATTAATTGCATGAGTAGTGTATAGACAAAATTCATATCTTAGCGTATCTGCTAAATCATATCTTATCGTATCTGTTACTTTAAACTTTGCCTGACATATCCCGCAAATTCCTCCGTAATCTATGAAATCTTTTGATCTCTATATATAGATATCCTATGTAAATAGAATACCACCTGATAGCCGAAAAATCATTTTATATCGAAAATCCTTTATCCAATCGTACGAAATGGAATTTGTCATCAATTCAAGTCACTCGGATTCCGAAATGGAATCTCACTCAAGCTCCGAAAGCAGTGTGACCGGAATGGATCAACCAATCAGTCATCACCTATTCTGGATGAATTGGGGATGGATTCGTAGCCTCCTCAATCATTGGAAACAAGAAGAAGGCGATCCTTTCCATCTACCACATTGCCCTCTTGGCGAAGAACCTGAAGCACTTACCGGCGAACCTGTTAGAGACACCATTTTCTCTCTCATTTTCAGGGTATCTCATCACGATTATATACTACATCAAATTCTAGATTTTATTTATCCGCTCGTTCCGACCGACAGTCATCCTGGAATAATAGAAGAAGTCAACGAACTTCGCGCTCGGGTAGTGGCTTTGGAGAATATGGTGCAGTGATTACAAACACCAGCAGCAGCACCAGCAGCATAACCAGTACCACCATCATCAACGCCAACAGTACCATTACCACCTCCAACCACAACCGCGTTGTAAACCTCAACTTCACAATCTGTCCCACGAGCATCAACGTCATACGCACCATAGATACCAAGGAGTACCAACAACAATAACTGACGAAGTATTAATTCATAACTTCATTGGAGAAACATTCCGCGGCGATTATATAATCTCTAAAGTCTTAGAGATTATCTAATCTAACCCTAACCATAAATCAGTTAAGCGAACCAAAATGATAGAAGGAAAAGTAGAAACCCTGACAAAAATGGTGTGTGATTAACAAGTTAAACTTGTTTTACCAACAGTATCAACAGTACCGTCAACGTCACTAGCATCATCAGTACAGTCAACATCAGAATCAACAACACCTATAACATCACAAACTCCGTCAGTTCAAGAATCACTGTGGACATCATTACGAATCAATAACGTGTATATTGTATCAACAAGTTATGAAGAATTAACTCATTCCCTCTGAAGAAATTATATATATATATATATATATATATATATATATATATATATATATATATATATATATATATATATATATAAATATATATTTTGAAATAAAAAAATAAATCTTTCCGTGCTAAGCTATTGTGTGTGAATCTTAACTACTCGGTTAATTCATATTACAAATATGCAATAATGTATGTCCTTCGCCCGCAACTTAACCATCGTTAACTACAATCTCTGTCTCAATTCAACAAGTTCCAATTCCTAATAAATCAAGTATATATTTGATTTTACACTTCATCATTGATGTAACCGAAACTTTTCAGATAACATCATTCGTACTTTGCGAAGTTCACAAGAATTTAACGAAAACCAACATCACATCTCAACAAATAACGAAGTATTGATTCATAATTTCAATATTATTGAAGAAATACTTATGTAACCTCTAAAGCCTTCAAGGAATTATTCAATTCTAGTTCCAACCGTAAATTGAATGAGTTTAATTTTGTATTAACTCATTAAAATCTATGTTACATCTGAGGAGAATATATACATATATATTTTCATAAAGACTGTAATAAAATTCTTATGTACAAAATATTAATTGTGAAAATTTTTTAACGGGTAGGTAATACCCGAGAGATATATATAAATTCACAATTAATATGTTACATTCTTCGAATCAGATTAAGCAAATTATCAATTATACTTCCTACTTTCACAATAATATACATTCTTTCATAGAAATCAAAACAACCATACTCATTCAAACCCAATTACATATTCTGATTTTAAAATCTCAGAATTCAATTCGAGATATAACCGGTACCATCACTTTTAGATTCCTACATCTTTCAAAGCTATACTTTGACTTCAAAAGTGTGTTAGAACATCAAATGTATACAAACGATTACAATCTGTGTTTAAACCCTTCGAAAATCTCTGAAGACACTTCAAATAATAAGCAATCGAGATGATGATCCAACCACATATTACCCACAGTTATGTACTTAAAAAGCTCTCGAAACCAAAGTCATAATTCAACACATATATGTGTCAGATCTTTTGGCATTTATTAGCTAAAATAACCTTGCAATTCTTTTGCAAAGTAGCAAATTATATCACAGCTCCAACAAGACAACTTCAATTTTTTCATTCGGAGTAGCCTTATCATAATTTTGATATATGTGATTACCCTTTTGTTACCGGAGAACCTTTCATATTCCACCACATTAGCAATAAACTTACCAACAACTTCACTGATCTTGGGCATTCCGAAGAATCTTTATATTTATCGAAACCTCATCATTTACTCATCTGCCTCTTGTAAAGAGAATTGCCATACGAATCATTGGGAATTAGCAATCAGTATTGTGAAATCTCACAGCATGTTGACGCCAACAGTTATACATAACGTCTATTTCCAAGGCATACATACTTCGAATGTGAAGTTTCTGAAAAACACTCTGAACCGCGAACTAGTTCTCGAAATGCAGATGAAGCAACAAAAACTATAAACGACCTTAGCAGTAAAAATTTTGATGATAAAGATTAGTGTATTAACAAAGCTCAGAAATAGAGAAGTTTTGGAACTGGAAAACGGATTGAGCAAAGTATGAAGGAGGCTGTGGACAAATCACAAAGACTGAACCTGCCTTCAAAGAATCCAAATGATTCAGTGTCTGCTGAAGTAATTAACGAATACCTTACTCCTGACACTAAACCCTTACAGACAATATTCTTCATCATCCTCTGATATTAGAAATTCTAAGATATCATCGTATCTTTCATTATAAATATCCTCCATATTTCTGAAGATATTTCCATAACTATTCTTATCTGGAATCATTTATCTCTTTGCGCTATCTGTATTACATCAAAAAGGAAACTGTTTAGTTCCTATACTCTGTAAACCTTTGAGTTTAAAATATGAATGTTTTTGAAGTAGTATTGGAAACTGAAGCATGAGTTAGTATAATATAATGACACTTGATCAACGTGATTATATTACAGTAATTCATGCTGAGTTTTCTAAATGGAACGTGATGATTCACAGATCATAACATCATCATGTGCCATGTTATACGACTCTTGTATTCTATTTAACCTCTAAAATATCAAGAAAATATTTCTTGATGATTCGGCCTTTTCCAAGGTATTCTAGTAATTTGACAAGTCAAGATCATGCCATCACAATTTCCTTCCTAGAACATTAACAATGGTCATTCCGAAATTCATATCTGTGAATTCTAGACCATTACAAGCGGTGCTTAATCTCAAGAAGAAGAAACGAAAGGACAAAACTCCGAAATAGAAATTGGGGTATAAATTACAGCAAATAAAAGAGAGCATTAACTGTGGATGACAATGATTATAGAAGATAGAAACAGAGACTTTGAAATATAAGGGAAGATATAAAGCCCAACGACAAACCAAAAATTATAAACCATATATATCGATGCATATAGTAATATAAAGACACGGGAGAACTAGAAACACTATAAACCCAAGAGTATAATAGAAGTAAATAGATTCTTCCGGCGGTAGATGAAAAAGAAGAATGACCGATATGAAAGTTATAAGTATATCGAGAATCAGAACTGGATGGAGCATATTGATGAATACTTTAAAATATGAGTTGAGGGGGAAAGAATAGAAGGTGATGAAACATGACTAGGAACTTAGAAATCAACAGATTTAACTCACACAATGACGGAATAAGTGAATCAAACCCTCTAGTGAATAGGTTAAGCTTTTTGGGATTAATTTAGTCATACCACAACTAAATCAAGTGTGATTAGATCAACACCTAGAGCTATTATTCACCACCTAGGTGATTTGGGTTGAGAGAGAATCGGAGGAGCTCACCAGATCTGAGTATGTGTAACAAATGAGATTCTTAACCTAAAATGAAGAACATAAGACTTTATATACCCCTGCTATTGACTCACCCGTACGATTCATCCATCACACATACGAGTTGGCTTCATCAGCCGTACGGGTGATCACTCACTCGTGTCTTCTCATTTAGGTTGTAATTATGACTTTGCTCAGCATCAACCGTGCGTATGAGCCTGTCAGCCGTACGAGTGAGGCTTCACTCGGACGTCTGACTAAGTCTAACATAGTCAAACATTCAAATCTCGTTCCTGCAGTTGCTGTAACCACATACAAACACGGATAGGATAATAACGAACGATCATGGTGGCCTGTAAACTGTTGTACCTGCAATGGACGTGGGTAGATGTCTAGGGACTTGCATAAAATGCATCAACAGAAGGTGTGAGTTGTAAGAAAACGAAGGAGGTGAATTTATAAGAAAATCTTCGACAGAAGAATTAAAATGGACGATCGCATTTAAAGCAGATCCTAATTCCTTTTGTTACCAGAGAATCAAATCTTATTACAAAGATTTTCTTCAAATCCCTTGAAATCTGGAAATCAATCATATCTACGTCAAATGATAAGATGAATCTACACTTACTCATTTCACTCTTCTATGTTAGCTTCATTCGTACTCTTCATATAAATGGATTGTTTATCCAAATTATTCGCTGATGATAAAACTCTAATTTTCAGCCTGTATGCATCATGAAAACATACTTATTATCATTCACGACCTTTCCACTCAAATTTCGGAACGAAATTTCTTTAACGGGTAGGTACTGTGACAACCCGGAAATTTCCAACCAAATTTAAACTTTATCTTTATATTATTCCGACACGATAAGAAAAGTTTGTTAAGTTAAATCTCAAGAATTTTAAATTGTGTTCATACATTCATTATAACCTCGACCAAATTCCGACGATTCACGAACCGTTATATATAAATAAATATGTATATATATGTATATGTATATATATATATATATATATATATATTATAACTTGAGAATATTAATAAAGTATTAAACGTATAATACTTTACATGAACGTATTTGTTTCAATATGTTTATCGATGGAATTAGAAGATAATATCAAATGATTGATTTATCAGATACATTATGATATGATTACGGGTCTATGTTATGAGATTCACTGTGATTTAAGAAATCTATTCTTTTTGACAACATTCGGAAAATGGTAAAGTGATTTATAAGTAAGAACGTGAAGTGTAAATAACTTAGATGTTGGATATCGACAAGTTATGTAACTCGACATTTTTCATTAAGATGATTTCATACGTTTATTTAACCTTTGAACTTTATCCCATGCTTCACCAACAAACTGTAATTTAAAAACTTGAAACCTATTATGAATATATATGATTCTACTTTTCTAAAACATTTTATGATATAACGATTTCCATTATTTTAACCTTTAAACAAAATGATTCTTAAAAATATATTTGGTTTTGGAAAACAAAATTATTATATTTATTTTATTTAGTTTCAAACGTACAAAAACGTTTTCAGTTTAAAAAGAACTTTATTATTAAAACGTATATAACTTTTATAAATATCTAGAACCACTTTTGACAACTCATTACTTAACCAGTATGATAAAGATAACGATATTTATATTTTATTTTATTAAATATATATAACGATTTAAATTAATATTATATATATTTATACGCGTATTATGCGTACATAGTTTTATACTTTTACTATACTTAAACTTTACCTTTACTTTATTTTTACTTTACTTTAACTTTAATAATTCACTTTAATAATTCATACTTTAATAATTCACTTTAATAATTCATACTTTAATAATTCACTTTAATAATTCATACTTTAATAATTCACTTTAATAATTCATACTTTAATAATTCACTTTAATAATTCATACTTTAATAATTCACTTTAATAATTCAAAAATCTATTATAAATAGAATTCAATAGGTTTCATTATTTCATAAGAAACTTGAAAATATTTTTTTTTAAACTCTCTCAATCGATTTACATATATATATTTACTCCGTATTATTTCAAGATATTATTAGTATATATAAAATATTACGTCAGAGTGCTGTCCGAGTGATTTCGAAATTGTTTTTCGAGTGGGATTGGATTAAGGAAATTATGGGTTATAGCTATGGAGGTGATTGGGTATGGTTCATGGGTATGCTCGTGAGATCAATATAGTGTTCATCATCTCCGTTGCGTCTACGTGCCTTTCCTGCAATATTGAATCTCAATATTGATATGTGAGTACTCATAATTTAACTTTTACATACTAATAGTGTATCCCTGACTAGTGCTCGAGTATATAGGATTATGCATGTTTGTACTTTTGATATTGCCTTTAGTTAGGTTATGTTGAATCCTGAATTAGTTATATATGCGACTGAGATAAGGTATAAGATATGCATGTCGTTGGAAAGCTAGCGAAAAATTAAGAACTTTTCATTTAGATATCGAATGATTTCGATGAACGGATTTGAAGTTATAGTCCATCGAATTTTTGTATTATTATTAAAAATGATCATTATTATCATCGTTATTATCATCGTTCTAGTTTTATCTTATTATTATTATTATTATCTTTATCAATAAAAGGATTTATCATTAAAAATTGTTATTTTTTATTATTATTACTATCGTTATTATCGTTAAAGTTATAATTAGTATTATTATTATTATCCAATTATTATTATTATTATTTTTATTATTATTATTATTATTATTGGTATTATTATTATTATTATCATTATTAATATATATATCATTATTTAAAAATGGTTATTGTTATTGTTATTATTATTATTACTATATTATCATTAAGATAATTATTAGTATTATCGTTAATAATGTTATAGTAACTATCATTATTAATATTAGTGTAATTAAAACAAATATTTGTAACACCTAATTATTTTGATTACTATTATTATCATTATTACGAACACGATATAAAAGACGATTAAAAGCTATTAAACGAAACGATTAGGAAATAATGGGTAAGAGTATCATGATGAAATTAAAATATTATAAGATATTGATTTAGATAAAATTATCGTTCTTATTATTTTTATCATTACTATTATTATTAAAATTATCGTTAGTATTAAAACTATCATTTTAATAAAAATTATCATTTTAATAGAAATGTCATTGTTACTATAAAATATCATTATTATTATTATTATTATTTTAAATAGAATTATTATTTTAAAGATAATATTAAAAATTATCGTAAATATTAAAGTTATCATAATTAGAATTATCGTTTTATCATAATGTCATCTTAGTAATTATAAATATTGATATTTTTATAATAATTATTATTATTAAAAAATAATACAACTTTTACTTACTATCATTATAGATATTATTTTATCAAATAAATATTTGATACAAACATATTTTACTACGTGTAATAACTTACTTTAATAATACCTATCATATTATCTTTATAATATTAAATGAACCCTATAAATTTTATTACTTAATATATATAAAAGTATATTTTATTATATAAATATAATATAAAATTTTATTTATTAATAAATAAATTATATTATTTACTCTAATAAATCTTTTAAAAATATTTAAAAATATAAAACGACGATATTTAAACTATATATTAATCATGTATAGATTTTTGGAAATTATTTTGAGTCAAATTTACTTTTGTTGACTTTTGCATATTAGTCTCGAGCATTAGGATTGTGGTACACTATGACTTGACCTAATTTGTTAGACAAATATTGACCAACACATAAATATATATAATTAATTTAGGTTCGTGAATCCGAGGCCAACCTTGCACTTGTTCAATGACGTTATATGTATTTTTACTACGAAATACAGTATGGTGAGTTTCATTTACCTTTTTACCCTTTACATTTTTGGGACTGAGAATACATGCGCTTTTATAAATGTTTGACGAAATAGACACAAGTAATTGAAACTACATTCTATGGTTGAATTATCGAAATCGAATATGCCCCTTTTTATTAAAGTCTGGTAATCTAAGAATTAGGGAACAGACACCCTAATTGACGCGAATCCTAAAGATAGATCTATTGGGCCTAACAAACCCCATCCAAAGTACCGGATGCTTTAGTACTTCGAAATTATATCATGTCCGAAGGAGGATCCCGGAATGATAGGGGATATTCTTATATGTATCTAGTTAATGTCGGTTATCAGGTGTTCACCATATGAATGATTATTTTTTTTGTCTCTATGCATGGGACGTATATTTATGAGAACTGGAAATGAAATTCTTGTGGTCTATTAAAATGATGGAAATAAATGATTATGGTAAACTAATGAACTCACCAACCTTTTGGTTGACACTTTAAAGCATGTTTATTCTCAGGTGTTAAAGAAATCTTCCGCTGTGCATTTGCTCATTTTAAAGATATTACTTGGAGTCTTTCATAGCATATTTCGAAGAACGTTGCATTCGAGTCATTGAGTTCATCAAAGATTATTATTAAATCAATTTATAGTTGGATAGTGGATATTATGAAATGGTATGCATGCCTGTCAATTTTTGATGTAAAGAAAGATTGTCTTTTAAAAACGAATGCAATGTTTGTAAAATGTATCATATAGAGGTCAAATACCTCGCAATGTAATCAACTATTGTGAATCGTTTATAATGTATATGAACGGGTCCTTTCAGAAGGCACGCATAAGATCGGGCAATTAAGTATAAGCAAACCTTCTTCCTTTAGCTATCTTTCTGTCACTGAGGAATTGCTTGTTGTAGTTAACCCTAAGATTTTGAGTTTTCGGAGGATTGTAAGCTTTCCTTCCCCTTAATTCATCATCTTCGGTCTTTGCGATTTCCTATACAATAACACTTTATCTCAATTTAAAGTGTACGTATAAATGATTCAATTGTGTAATCAATGTTTGGAAAATTTAGTTAGCGTTGTTACATGAGAACGTTGACGTTAACTTTCTTCACATTCTTACCCTCTTTTAGTGGAAATATGTTTGCAATTGTATGAACTCTTATTCTCATGATGTTCATTTGTGTCAATGATTTACAAACTTGGTTATCACCAATACTAGTTGTGACGACCCAGAAATTTCCGACCAAATTTAAACTGAATCTTTAAATGATTTTGACATGATAAGCAAAGTCTGTAATGTTGAGTCTAAAAAGTTTTGGAACTATATTCATGTAATCAATTATTCTTTGATTGTGCTCGACGATTCACGAACAAATTATATGTAAATAGATATGTATATATATATTTTACAAAGTGATAAAATATAATATAAATTTATATTTAAAACGATTTGTTATAAAGACTTAATATATTATTAAATGTATTTTAATAAATAACGAGAAGGTAATTTAAAGAAGCAAATGACCAAAACACTCGAACGTACAAGATACATTTCGGGTAATATGGTTATTGGTAATGTAAGTCTATATTTTGACAAAGGTACGAGTCACGAAACGTAAAGTACAAGTTTTCTAAGCGTACGAAAGGACGTTCGAAAAACCGGAACCGTGATATAAACGGAGCATCAACGTACAAGATTACGGAGCTATTGTTACAAGTCAACTATGTAGGAGAATATAATATAATATATAATTAATTAAAATAAATTATATATATTATATATAAATATAAAATTATGTCGACAAGCTAGTGAACAAAAATGCGTGAGCTGGAAATGCGCACCTTCACGATCGCGGAGCTGTAAAAATCAGAAAAAGCCTATAAAAGGCACGAGCCTTATGCTCTTGATTCATTCTTCCTATCTATCCATTCTTACTTTGTATTATAATTATATTTATATTATTATTATTATTATTATTATTATTATTATTATTATTATTATTATTATTATTATTATTATTATTATTATTATTATTATTATTATTATTATTATTATTATAATTAAGATTAATATTATTATTAATCTTATAGTTAGGAGTATTATTATACATAAAATATTACGACGAGGTTATGCCCAAACGATTTCGAAACAAGCTTTTCAAGCGGGATAGAACTAAGGAAAATATGTGTTATAGCTATGGAGGTTATTGGTAATGTTCGCAAGTCAAACCTCGTGTTTATCATCTCCATTGTATCTACGTACTTTCCTGCAATATTGAATCACAATATTGATACGTGAGCATTCATATCTTATCTTTTATATATTAATAGTGTATCCATGTTTAGTGCTCGAGTATATATGTTTATGCATGCTTGTATGCTTTAATTTTATCGTTAGACAGTTTATGATGAATCACGAATTTGATACATATGCTACTGATATAAAGTATATGATATGCATGTTGATAGGTCAGATCATGTTGAGATTAGAAGAAAAGACAAGTTAGAATGAGATTCAGTAAGTGTAAAGGAGATTTGGTATGAGAGAGAATCAATAAGATTTACATTCCATAGCTTCTAGAACTCAGTTACAATGCAATGGCTATCTAATTAGGACTACTTAGGTTCCTTATATAGCCTTCTTCTAAGGAACCATCATTTAAGCTTATTTCACATTAACACTATACAACTTCGGGGTCCTAACAACCTCCCCTTTAGTGTTAAATGTGAATTTTACAATATAATCCTATTGAGTAATCTTGAGAGGTCTAAACGTTAGTTTCCATCGTGGGCCATCTGGTTTCGAAACTTCTACTTGATTTTCTGAAATCTGCTTAGAAGGTTTCCAGATGCCCCACGCTTTTCTTGGATCTCCCTCAAGTAATGGATATTCATCCATTTCTTTGAAATACCTTCTCTTTCTCTGGCCACGAAGAATCTCAAACTGTCTTGTACGGATCCGGAGCTTCAGACGATCTCTGATATGTTTTATAAACTCTCCAAGACCCATTTTCATGTCAATGTCATCAAACTTGCTTTGACGAATTTTAAGATACTTCAGTGTAGCTTTGATTGTACCATCTGAGTATTTGTTCAACTCATCAGTGCGGATGAACACTTTTCTTTCTGAGAATTCACAAATACAAACCCTTCGGGTTCGAATTGCATTTGAAACATTCTCATATCCTTTAGTCCCTCTGTGTATTGGTTCGGACAGGTTATTTGAATCTTTTTTCCTATTCACTTCGAGACCAATTTGAAAATCTTCACTTCTCATCAGTTCGATTGTCTCCATCATTTATCTTTTCACAGCTTCCAAAGCTTGAGCCTTAGCAAATGGTCGAATGGTGATGATACAGAGGTAGTTGTAGATGTGAATGATATCAAGCATATCTGGATTATGAAAATCTGCTTCTGTGAACTTGTATTCATTCTCATCTTATCTAATAACGTGGAACTGACTGATGACGTCTTTTTTCTCGCTTATCTCTACTCCGACTCTAGTAATATTCAACACTTCTGAAATACGATATTTTCTTTGAAGCCACAAATCATCTTCATCTTTTTGATGTGTTTCCTCCATATAAACTCATACCAGTTTCTTTCACTTGCTGGAAGCAATCATGAACCTATATAAGTAAATCCTTTACTCCTTGGTGTTTCGTTAATGCGGAAGATCTTGTAAGCATTCTCCTCGATGAATGTGTTTCGTAAAGTTATGAAATCATGTTCAACTCTCAATAACAATCTTTGTTCCCGATTCTTAAAGAATATACCATGGTTGTATTTGAATCTGGAATTCACTATTTCACTTGATGTAGATGTACCAGAAGTTAAGCTTTTATTATCATTTGTTGGATTTGAACTCGATGAAGGTGTAGAATTCGATGAATGATCAGTAGGATTTGTCGCATCATCAGTTGGAACATTATCATCTTCAATATGGTCAAAGATATCATCATCATCTGGATTAACATAAAGATTGTCTTCATCGTCATCAGAAGAATCCATTTCATCATCACTTTTAGTTACTGGATCAGGATTCCCTTCATCTACAATCTCTACATTTTCCAGGATTGAAGATACTGAAGATAATTTGTTTAGAATGACAAACCCATCATCATCTGTTTCCTCTAGATAAAAATCACTTAAGTTCAAATCCTCATCTACCGGTCCACCATCAGCCTCTGAATGTACAATTGGAATAATAACTTGCTCAGGCTCCTTATCAACAATTTCATCATGAGTAGAAATCATTTCTGATTCCATCTGAACCTGTTGAGCTTGAGAAGCTGATGAAGACCTCACACCACCACCCTTAGTTGAAATGTTCACTGTTAGATAATCTCCATCTACTCATATCTCCCCCTCATGACTATTTTGAGGATCAGAATCGTCATGCTCATTATCACAGTGAGAACTTATTGGAGAAGAGCAGGAAGTAAGTGGATCTCTTACTCGAGCGTGAAACAATGCTTGAAGTGAAGTGCGTCGAAGAACATCAAGATTAACTCGAGAAAACATACGACTGAAATATTCTTGCTCCAAAGCATCATAGAAATTTGGTGGACGTGAGGGTGATGGTGGTAAAGTGACAATAGGAACAGCAGCAGCAGCATCGGTTGGAGGCGATGTCGATGGAAGCGTTTGATTTGTCGTGAGGGCAGGTAAGGATATTTGTGCGGTGATATTCTTATATGTAGGGCTGTACATACTACTAGTCAGATTCGTGATATCCCCTTCTGATAGAGGTTGGGCAACAACCGGAGTTGTCACCGGCGAAGTTTCTTTCAAAGCATCTGCCTCCATGACTTTAGTCTCATGGGACTCTGACAAAGTAGTAGAACTACCCGTCAGTTTAAATCTCGCAGAGATATTGCTATCTCTGACTCCTGAAATCATTGATATACCATGAGGTGGTACATCTCTTTCAGTTAGCGACTCTTCCTCCAGATCCTGAGTTTCAGAATTTGAAAGAGAAGTGGTTTGAACCAATGCATCACTTTCATGAACCAAGGGATCAGTCTGCTGGAAGTCTGATAAATATCCCGAAGGATTGTCATGTTGACTCGTTTCCATGGGACGCGGCAGATCTCCCTCATCAAGATAAGCCGGACCTCGAGGCCCTGTACAGGAGGATTTCCAGACGATACGTAGGGTGCCTTTTAAAGACTTTTCGGCTCCCCTTCGGCCGTTCTGGACTTCAATGATTGAGTTTCCTTAATCGATTGAGTCAACGCAAACTTTACTGCAGAGGAAGACTTTACTTCCTTAGATGCCGAAGCATCTTGCTGTGTAGGATTTATTATTAAGTCCTGTTTAGATTGGACGGGCTTATTAGTCTTTTTACCATCCGTGCGTTTAGCTCTCTTGCCTACCGAAGCTTGCGTTTCATTTAGCGTAGGGCTTACTGTTATTATTGGATGCGATACGGAGATGGTTGAGGGTGACCTAATCAGCTCTAGGTCTTGGTCTGTATTACCAACGGTTGGAGTAACTTTTTGGCAGACTATGGGTGTCAAAGTCCTAGATCTAGTTACTCGTTGGGTTGGCAGAGTCTGAATCATATCGTCAGGCATAAATCGTGTTCTCTTAGGAGAATGTTCAGGAGATGATTCATTTGTTGAAGAATCAGTGTCACTGCTCACTTCGGGTGTTGTTGAAAGGGTTGGTTCAATCCTAGATGATTTAGGTTCCCTGATCCTCACGGGTTGAGCTTGGTGTGCTACCCTAGAACATTTGAGGTTCACCCTAAGTGGAGGATTAGCTGGCCCGGGTGGTTGTACTACAGGTTCCTCTACAACCTCTGGGGCTGGAACCGCGGCGGGTTCAACTTGTGCTTGTTGTACCGGGTTCGGAAGAGGTATTCCTACAGCCTCAAAATATGAACGCATTCGAGCGTCTTGGGGTGCAGCTAGCCTCACAAGCCAATTTGGAATGGGCGCAGTGAATTGATTATCAGATACCTTCAGGGTATTCATCTTCAGCTCCCCAAATCGTTTCATCTGTAATCTATGTGTACCTGGTACAAATATATTTACATTTCTGCAAGCATTGATAGCATCATGGATAAAGATAAAGAAAAACCTTTCACAAGGGATGTATGAACCCATTGGCTTATTAACTTGGGCTTGAACCAAATCAAATAGAAGTTCTACATAGTCAGGAGTCTCTACTCTTGTGAATGAGTAGAACAGCCTCAGCATTGGCACCGTCAAGTTGTCTGATCCACTCCTTGTCATCAACAAGCATCTGTTGATGATTGAGAAGATCACATACCACCTTGAGTGCAAGTATTTCTTCCGAAACTTAGCTGGTGGAACATTGGTAGCTCCAACATAACCAAGATCAAAGATTGATGACATCATATGCTGAGTAGCAGGGAAAGCAGGAGCATTCTGTACAAGAGGAAGCTGAAAGATCCTCCTGAAGTCAGCTTTTGTGATACTCCTCATCCCTTGTACTCCTCTTAGCTCAAACTCAAATCGAGCTTGTGTACCCTCTGGATTTGCAGCAGTAGGTTGTGTAGCTTCCACAAACCTAATAGTTCTGTTCAGTAGCTCCAGATCTATTACAGGCACACTGGCAGTTGAGCTTAGAGCAGGCCATAGTGTATGCCTCTCTAGTATTACAGTCTAGTAATTGCAAGGAATGTTGGTTTCAGAGTTGATGAAGTGATGGTTCGCCATTTAGTTGTATAAATAAGAAATAGAAGACCACAAGATATTTAACATAAAGTACATATCTCTATTCTTATTTGCCTTTGAAATCCTTTGTATTTTTCAAGTTTTATAATTTTTATGGTTTTTCTAAGTTATAAAAATCATTTATTCCAAATATGAACAAGTAATTGACAAACATGACATTCATATGATATTCATTACAGTACAAAATCATCATGCAAAGTCAAATATATAACACAAAGAATCAGAACAACACTTAGTCATATTTAAGCACAAATCAAGCAGATTCGGTAGTCATGAAAACTTGAGATTCTGTAACCAAATAAGCTTGAGTTTTCATACCAAAGACTTAAATAAAGCATGTAAGATTTATCAAGTTTAAAATCTCAAATTTTGAAAGTACCAAATTATAGACTCGGTAAAAATGCCAATAACAGATTCGGTATCTTCAAAAATCACACATAATCACCCAAACATGCATATTCAGTCTTATATCATGCAAACATATGATCATAATCAATTAACCACTCAATCAAAGCAGAAAAGCATGTTAATCATTTGAACAGACTCGGTACAGTAGCAAGAACACATTCGGTATGTACAGAATCCATCAAATATTCAGTTAAACATGTAATCAGACTCGGTCAATTGATAGATCAACTAATTTAACATAGATTTGACAAGAATTTATGTTAATTAACCAAATCAGACGAGTTTAATCTTAGAATTAAGAAACTCGACACAGATTCGGTATAATCAACACTTTTTCAAAATTAAGTGTCACAATCATGTTATTTGCATTATTTTCTGGTTTAAAAGTGTTCAATCATCTCAGATCTAAAACATATGATACTTAAATTTGATTAAAACAAGAATATACCAAAGATTTGAAGATACAGAGAGACGGATTCGGTAGATTAGGTAGACTCGGTAGATTAGTTCAGATTCGGTATGCAATTAGAGTAAAGTGAGAGAAAGTTTAACTTTGTCCCTGCTATTTATAGATACCGAATGTTTTAACGACATGGGCTTTACCGAATTGGCCTTAAATACCGAATGCTGTCCAATTTACAAATTCAAACAAATTCACTTCAAATTTTGACAAATCCTTATCAAAAATCATTCAAGACTATCACATTTGTTCTGAAGAACATTTCTGAGACAATTTTATGAAAATTTTGAACTTACCGAATCTGTGCAGTTGGTTGTCAGATTCGGTATAATGCTAAAATTAGCATTTATTCATTTAAAATTCACATCTTTTTGGATTTTATCTTTTCCAATTCTTATGAATATTATAAAACAAGATTTGCACTTAAAAAATTATGAATTATGTACAAAGTACAAATCTTCAGTGATACCAATTGTTAAAACGGGTTGCATACTGAGATGTATACAAGCCTTAGTAATTATTTTAAGATATAAACAAAGAATTTATCAAAATTTACTTTTGAAAAACAATTTTCTTTTCATTTTCTCCCATTTTCTCCCCCTCAAAATGTGATATACAAGAAAGTAAATCACCATTTTGATATTTTCCCGAGAAAATTAATTAACTCCCCCTTAAAATATGTTATCAATGAGTTACCTCCCCTTTTTTAACCATTGAAACTTAATCCCAGGAAGTTAACACAGATCTAAAAGACTCCCCTTTGAAAGATGTTAACAAAAGTATAAGAAAGCAGTTGCTCCCCCTAGAAAGTATCTACTCCCCCTAAACACAAGATCCCAAGTATAAGTCCCAGCAGATCTAAGGAATGTCAAGAACTATAATCTACCATGCCAATCTCTTTGATCAAAAACTTTAGCCTAAGTTCATTTAAAGGCTTAGTGAACATGTCAGCTAATTGCACTTTGGTAGGCACAAAGTATAACTCTACTTCTCATTTTTCTACATGGTCCTTAATGAAATGATAACGAATATCAATGTGTTTAGTCTTAGAATGTTGGACCGGGTTGCTTGTAATTGCTATAGCACTTTGTGAATCACAGTAAATTGGGGTTTTAGAAATTTGAAAGCCATAGTCCAAAAGTTGAGTTTGCATCCACAAAACTTGTGAACAACAGTGAGCTGCAGTAATGTAATCAGACTCAGCTGTTGATAAAGACACACAGTTCTACTTTTAGGATGACCAACCAAGTAGCCTATTCCCCAACATCTGAATGGATCCAGATGTGCTCTTTCTATCAACATGGCAACCGCCATGATCCGCATCAGTATAAGCAATGAGATTGAAATCGGATCCATGAGGATACCAGATCCCAAGGTTAGGTGTACCTTTAAGGTACTGAAAAATCCTAACAACCGCTTTGGAGTGGGATTTCTTAGGGTTTGACTGAAAGCGGGCACAGACAATTACAGCAAGTGTAATGTCAGACCTACTTGTAGTCAGATACATTAAAGAACCAACCATGCTTCGATAAAGCGTAATGTCAAAGGGTTTCCCATTAGCATCAGTATCCAGTAAAGTCCTCATTGGGGTTGTCATTGGTTTTAAAGCAGTCATTTTAAAACATTTTAGCATATCATTGCTATACATTGTTTGACTGATAAAAATCCCATTTGGTAATTGTTTTACTTGTAACCCCAAGAAGAAATTTAACTGGTCAAGCATGCTCATTTCGAATTTGTTGGCCATAAGGTCACCAAATTCTTTGCACAAGGCCGGGGACGTGGAACCAAAAATAATGTCATCAACGTAAATTTGAACCAAGAGAATGTGACCGTGGTTTTTACGGATGAATAGTGTTGTATCAATCATTCCACGAGAGAAGCCATTGTCCAGCAAATACTTTGTTAAGGTCTGGTACCATGCACGCGCTGCTTGCTTCAGACCATACAAAGCTTTCTCCAAGTAGTAGACGTGGTTTGGATGAATGGGATTGACAAAGCCTTCTGGTTGATCAACATAAACTTCCTCTTGAAGATGACCATTCAGAAAAGCAGTTTTGACATCCATTTGAAACACCGTGAACTTCATATGAGAAGCAAATGCAAGGAAAAGACGAATAGCCTCAATCCTAGCAACCGGAGCAAACGTTTCATCATAATCAATACCCTCTTGTTGTCGATATCCCTTGGCCACAAGACGTGCCTTATTTTGAACCACAATTCCATCAGAATCCCTCTTGTTCTTTAAAATCCACTTAACCCCTATTGGTCGTTGACCCGCTGGTCTTAGAACTAATCGCCATACTTTCAAACGATCAAATTGATTGATCTCTTCTTACATTGCTACCACCCAGTTCGGATCTAGCAAAGCTTGAGCAACTGTTGTTGGTTCAATCTTACTAAGAAAGGCATTGTATAGACACATATTTCGAGTTGCCCTTCGAGTTGAGACTGGAGCAGATGCATCACCAATGATAAGATCAATTGGATTACTTTTAGTCCATCAATTGTTATGTGAAAGAGGTTGTACATCAGTGGTATACATTGAACATCAACCGTTGTTGACGTTGAGCCTTGATCCACTTGATCTGATGTAACACTTTCCAATGGATTTAGTTGAGTATCTGTAGAAAAAACTTGAGTTGTATTAACAGATATATCTTGAATTGGTTCAAGATTAGCATCAGGAGGTGGGAGGGAGGATGAAGAAGCAACGGGTGAATCAGTTGGTGTTGCATCTTCATCGAAAAGACTTGGTTGAGTCTCCACAGTAGTTGAGTGTGATGGTGTAACTGATACGCTTGAACATTCGAATTCCGTTGAGGAGCATGAAGACTATCAAACAAGATATACAGTTCCTCTGTTGTTACCGTAGGAACACCTTTCTTCAAGAAAATTGAATTTTGCACGGAAAAAGAAGTAGTCAGGTTAGGATCAGGTTTTTAACTGAGTTATTCAAAAGCCATTCCCGATAACTCATCGAATCTTACATTAATGCTTTCCTTGATTGTCTTTGTTCGTTTGTGATAGACACGATAGGTAACTTTGTTTGAAGAATAACCGAGAAATATGGCCTGATCGCCATGAGGATCAAACTTTCCGAGGCTGTCAAAATCGTTAAGCACATAGCATATACAACCAAAGACACAGAAATATTTAATATTCGGGCGTCTGCCGTATAGTAACTCATAAGGAGTTTTATCAAAACGTTATTAATGATACACTGATTTTGGGTATAACATGCAGTGGAAATGGCCTCCCCCCACATTTTTGAAGGTAGTTTGGAGTAAGCAAGCATCGTTCGAGCTGCTTCGCATAACGTACAATTACGCCATTTGACTACTCCATTCTGTTGAGGGGTTCGTGCAGCAGAGAACTGATGTTCAACGCCTTGGTCTTTCAAATAACTATCAAGCAGGTCATTCTTAAATTCCGTCCCATTATCAGTTTGAATACTCTTAACATGTTTGTTAAAAGAGCGTTGAGTCTTTTTAATGAACTCAATGATAATGGCGGGGGTGTCTGACTTAGTCCTTAGAAGGAAAATCTACGTAAATCGGGTATAGTCATCTACAATGACAAGCACATGTTTCCAGCCACCAAGGCTAGAAATACGCATGGGTCCACATAAGTCCATATGTAATAATTGCAAGGACGATGAAGTACTGGGGTGTTGCTTAAGCGGATGATTAGTCCATTTCAGCTTACCCATCGCACATGATGGACACACATAATGCTTATCATATTGAAAGCATGGAATACCCTCAACTAGGTCTTTAGAGACCAATCGATTAATACCCTTGTAATTCAGGTGTGACATCCGGTGATGCCATAACCATGAATTTTCCTTTGTTGAACGAGTAACCAAACACATGGTTACATGTGAGGGTGCATCATTGAGGTCAATAGTATAAAGTGAAGCACAACGTTTACCAACAAGGAGATCGTTTCCATCGGTGGATTGCACCGAGCATTGATGACGTTCAAACAAAACCTTGAGATCTCCGTCACAAAATTGGCTGACACTAAATAAACTGCATCCTAAACCCTCAACATATGAGACCCGTTTGATCGTTATGCCATTTTTCATAAAATCTCCATAACCCGTTATTGCTGCAATCTCATCGTTTCTAAAAGTAACCGTTCATAGGAATTTGTTAACGAAATTGACAAGCAAGGATTTATCACCCGACATGTGTCGAGAGCAACCGGAATCTATATACCAAACACAGATGTCGAAACCCTGAAAACGTTAATTTCATAGAGTTTAGGTACCCAAAGTTTCTTGGGTCCTCTACGGTTAGTACCAACAATAAACTTTGGATCAATAATGAGATAATCACGTAAAGCATCATGGAATTTAGACAATAAAGCATCATTTAAAACCACATTACATGAAGTATCGTACGCAATATCAAGTTTTACATCATTATCAGAAGTCTTAACACACAAATTATTCCAAGCAGATGTTTTGTTCAAAGACGAAAATTGAAAGACATGAGATGATTTCCTAGGTCGACTAGCAGATTACTTTGGTTTGGTTACTACTTTCTTAGTCGTGGACTTAGGAACCCATACAGACTTGTAAGTCAAATTTGGATTATGACCTGTGACACGAAAAACACCTCTATTAGTTAGACGTCCAAACTTTTCAGTTGACACATGAGATGATTAATTTTGCAAAATTTCCAATTTAATTTTACGTTCCTTTTTATCATACTCACTCAAATTAGGTTTTGGACTCGTGTGTTGTGTTGACTTGACTGATTTCGTTAAAAGACTTTCCTTTGATTGATTTGACATTTGAATCATAGGAATCTTTTCAGTTAACACAGAACCATCTTGAAAATGAACTCTCTTGACAACAAATTGAGTTGAAGGTGCAACTTTTGAAACACGTTTACCAAATTGAGAACGTAGTAGGTTTTGAAGAATAGTAATGGGTTTTGCATCCGTAGATGTTGTTCCCTTCCCTTTCTTAGTAATCCCACCAACACATTCCTGCACATTGGTTTTAACAGTAGATGATTGCTTAAGTATGTTAGCCTGTTTCAGTTGAATTATTTTTTGTTTTAAGCTCTTAATCTCAAGACATAATTCCGCTGCAAAAACTAGCACTTCACCTTCCTTAAAATCATAAGTACATTCTTTCTTAGGAAGTGGAGGCAACTTATCACACAAAGCAAGAATTTGTTCTAATGATTGACACTTAAGTTGCAAATCAACATTTTCTTGTTCAACTATACCTAATATACGTTTCAAGTTTCGTACAACAGGTATGTTTGCGTAAAATTCATTCAAAGAATCAATTGTTGTGTCAAAATCTATCAATTTTTCAACAGTTGGTTCATCTCGAGGTTCTACCTTTACATCTAAATCAGTTTGACCTAGGGATTCTGTCTCAAAGAAGACAGTTAGTTCATGTGCTAGGTCTTCACAGAAACCATTATCAGAACACGCAGGTAAAGCCGGTAGAATTGGTTTCACATCAAAAGTTGATTCATCAAACACCTCATCTATGGCAGTAATGCTAGAACTAGGTTTGTTAAACACTTCATTCTCAAGCATTAAAATGTATTTCTCTAGCATGAGTGTAGGGATATAAACCAGTCTACGCTTAGGCACATAATTTTTATGTTGCATATTCTTTTCAGTTTCAACAAGTTTCTTCAAGAAATCAGGATTTGATTTACCCATTATAGCATTAATTTTCTCATACATTAAGCTAATTTGATGGTATTTCCTAGATTTGTGATTAATAATAATATCATCAAAATCAGCATCAGAAGCATGCACAAAATGAGATGGTAAACCAGCTTGAAAGTAATCAGAATGATATAATCCTGGAATCTTTTTGGAAGCATTATCTAAGATCTTAGGATCTTCATAACCCAACCCCCACTTGTCACCATGAATTATTTTTGGTCTATTCATGAAAATCGTTTGTTTTGAAAGTTACATATTTATGATAGCTTTGGATTGATCTGTTAAATAGAGTTTTTCCTCATATCAAGCAAGTTGTGCTTTCATTTGAAAAGACTCTTTTGACAATGAAGAGATTTCAGAGTTCTTTTCAATTATGGTGTTTTCCAATTGAATAATTTTCTTGTTTAGCTTTGAAAGTGTGAGTTCATGTTGAGTTTTCAAATCAGAAAGATCTTTTTCTAGAAATTGAACTTTTTCTGCAAGTCGCTCCGATTTTAGACGATAATCTGTCCTTTCGACCTTAATCGGATGAATTGATTTTTTAAGATCTTCCAACTCAGTTTCAGTGGAGCTGAGTTGGACAGTCAATCTTTACAATTCCGATTGTAATTTAGATGAAGATGGTTTGGTCTCAGAACATTTGATTTTATCTTTTAAAACCTTGTTTTCATATTTTAAACCTTTGACTTCTTTTGACATTGAGACCAAATTCTTCATCATGTCATTTTGCACTTTTATAAAATCGGGTGAAATTTCGGATGATTGTACCTCATCATCATCAAATGCTGAGTCAGAATTCTCCATTGCTTCCTTAGCTTTGATGAGCTTAGTCACCTTGCAAACATTTGCATGTTCCACCTCTGAATCTGAATCGTCAGTCCAGTTAAACCAAGTATCATCAACCGGTTTCAGCTCTCCTCCAGTTTCTACAATCTTAGCCATCAACATTTTCTTCTTGTAGTAAGCTGCATCCTTCTTCTTAGGCATATTGCACTCACGAGAGTAATGACCAGCTTTGCCACAATTGAAACAGATTGATTCATCCTTCTTGGAATCATCAGCACGTTGTTGTTGTTTTGAGTGATCAGCTTTCCTGTAGTATGAGGAAGACGATGAGTTCTTGCGTTGATTGCTTGATTTGCCTTTGAACATGTGTTTGTTCAAGGCTTTGTGAACATGACTGCCATTTTGACTAATTCAAGGTGAGAATCATCAACATCAGAAAGATTCAACTCTTCAGAATCAGTTGATTCTTCAACAAGCACTTTCTTGGACAAACTTTTGGACGTCGTAAATGATTTGCTCTTCTTTTTGGCAATGAGAGCAAGAGGATCACTTGGAGATGACTCTTTCCTTCCTTCTTGAAGTTTAGACACTTCAGGTTGGTAATGCATAAGAACTTCAACAAGCTCACGAATATTCAACTTGTGAATCTCTTTGGTAGATCGAACAATGGTTCCATAAGGAAGCCAATCAACATTGAGCTTTTTGAGAAATTTCATGTTGACTTCAGCATTTACTTTTATGATCTTGCACCTTTTCAACTCATTGAGAACACCATTGAAATGACGATAGGTATCCTTGAGTGGTTCATTAGGTTCCTGCTTGAAATCTTCATAAAATCCCAGAGCCTTATTCAGTTTAGTAACATCTGACATGTCATAACCTTCTTGCTGTCATTTGATCTCATCCCATATATCTTTTGCAGTGGTGTTGCTATCAACATTTTCAAACAACTCATACAGGATAGCTTGCATAACAATGTTCTTTGCCTCTATGTCACCCTGAGCTCTCTCACGTTTATCACCAGAAAGTTCATAGACTGGAATTGGCATACCAGTATCCGGATGATAATCTACAACATACCATCTCTCAGAGAAGCCCATATGTACTTTGCTTTCTCACCCTTATAGTCTATGTACTGAGTGATTCGGTGAAGCCACTGAGTGTACTTGCCATCAAACAACACTGGAGGATGGGAATCTGATCCAATGATCAAAGTATCTTGAGTAGACATCTTGAAAATGAGGTAGATTAGGTAAAGATTCGGTATTACACAAATCTAGGATGAAAAATCACAATAATTTAACAAAAATGTCAGATTTAGTATCTGATTCGGTACTGTAGCAGATTCGGTATAGATTCTATACTATAGCAGATTCGGTAAATCAGATTCTGTATCAGAAACTGATCAGAAATACAACACACTCAGATTTAGTATAGATTCGGTAAACCAGATTCTATAGCCTGAGAACACTTAAAACCAATGAATTAAGTGATACCGAGATTCTAATTCGGTATCTGACTCGGTTGTCAGATTCTGTATGAATTTGAATTCAAACACAATTCAATTCCTTTGAATTAGATTCTGTAACCTTGCTGCACAAGGAAACAAGTTAGTATCACACAAAATGTCAAAGATACCGAATGTATAGGATATCGAATGTCAACTATAGCAGTTGACAATACCGAGTCTAAGTATGAAAACTTAGAATTCAAACAAATCCTTTCTCAAATCACACCAATTAGCTGCGTATGATCAAACCGAATGTGATAGAATCACAAACATACCACAATTTGCAACACTGATTGAGAATTAACAGCTTTGAAGCAGATTCGGTAAGGCAGTTACGATACCGAATGTAGATCAAATCTTCAAAACTTGAAGAATTGATGAAATTAAACCGTCAGAAATGTGATTAAACACCTCACGATCACAACTGAAACCTCAAACCTTTACTAAACTACAGAATCAATCTAGAAATGATGAATACCAAGAGTTTTAGCCACGAACTCTAAAAATCAACTTGATTCTTCATAATTGATGTTAAAAAGCTGTAATGATGATTGAAACTCTTTCTAATCAACCTAATACACCTTCGCTGAACTTATCACAAGAATCTGAACGTCAGATTATCAGATTCGATTATACCGAATCTGATTCAAAATACCGAGAGTGCTCAAATTCTGTAATCTTCAATCTCTGGATCGATCTAGTTATGTAATATCACTCCCTGAAAGCTCTGATACCAAATGATAGGTCAGATCATGTTGAGATTAGAAGAAAAGACAAGTTAGAATGAGATTCGGTAAGTGTAAAGGAGATTCGGTATGAGAGAGAATCAATAAGATTTACATTCACAGCTTCTAGAACTCAGTTACAATGCAATGGCTATCTAATTAGGACTACTTAGGTTCCTTATATAGCCCTCTTCTAAGGAACCATCATTTAAGCTTATTTCACATTAACACTATACAACTTCGGGGTCCTAACACATGTCGTTGGAAAGCTATCAAAAAATTAATAACTTTTCATTTAGAAATCGCATGATTTCGATGTACGAATTAAAAGATATGGTCAACTGAATTATGTTTGACATTAATTGAAATTGTGTTTGAAACTGTAAATTAATATTTAAACAACTTGTTTAAGAGATTGATAAATTGAATTTTTAGATATTACTAACCGAGTAAATGAATTCTTATATAAGACACGTCTCATTTTGTTGAACAATTGTCAAAGTTGACTGTCTTATCATGTTTTAAAGCTTTATAAACACTATAATCTGATTTTACAAGTATTGGAAAACTATGTGAAATAATAAAACATTTTCGATTGCCATGATAATTCAAATATAATATAGCTCCTGAAATAAATAATATTTTGAGTTTGATAAACTATAAATTCGTTCAATTATCAAGACTTATACTATGTTAATATAATAAACATGTATAGATTTAAAGATCATATTGGGTCAGGTGACTTTTGAGATGACTTTTGTTAACTTTTGCATGTCGGTCTCGAGCATTAGGATTGTGATACACTATGACCCGACCTAGCTTGTTAGACATGTATTGACCAACATATGTTCTCTAGGTTGAGATCTACGGTTATTTTTCATTCCGAGTTTCGGTCATATTTCGGTGAATGACCTTATGTGCTGCTAAGGTGAGTTTCATATTCTCCCTTTTTAATTGCTTTTGCAATCTATATTTTTGGGCTGAGAATACATGCACTTTATTTTAAACGCAATGAATACAAGTACATACTTAATTCTACACTGAGTTTGAACCAAAAATCCCTTAGCTTTGGTAACTAGTAACTGCCGGTTATAAGAACTGGTGGGCACGAGTAGTTGTATATGGATCCATAGGGCTTGACATCCCCGTCTGTTCCAGGTATAGAAACCCTAGCCTGAACTATAAAACAGACGTATGCTATTTGAGGTTAGTACACACTGGTTTGTGTGTATTGTACATGTTGGTTGCATGTATGTTAAAACATGGGTACTTATTATATAGATGTTTAAGTTTAGTTACCAGGGTGCTCAATCTTGTAGGATAATTTGATAAACATTTCTGGATGAAACAACTGAAATCTTGTGATCCACCTTTATATACAGATTATGCGCAACATTAAAACTATGAACTCACCAACTTTTGTGTTGACACTTTTAAGCGTGTTTATTCTCAGGTTCCTAGAAGTCTTCCACTATTTACTTATACGTTATACAAGCTATGTGCATGGAGTCGTACATGCTTTATTCGAGAAAACTTTGCATTCACAAAATCATCACCATGTATCTTATTTGACTGTATTGTCAACGGATGTATTGTTAAAAACTATTATATACGGTAATTGTCTAAACGTAGAAATTATCAGCTGTCGAAAACCTTGGATTTATATATTCATTTATGGTGTGCCTTTTCAAAAGAATGCAATCTTTACAAAACGTATCATATAGAGGTAAAAACCTCACTATGAAATCAATGAATGATGTATTCGTCCAAATGGATTTGGACGGGTCATCACAGTTGGTATCAGAGCTTGAGATCATAGGGAACCAGAATTTTCATTAGTGTGTTTAACTGGTAATTGTTAGGATGCATTAGTGAGTCTGGACTTTGACCATATCTGTTTTTATCGAGTTTTACTTATCATTTCTTGTCAGAAATTACATGCTTATCATTCTTAAGCCTAGACATGCTTCCTGCATTTATTGCATACATAGTGTATAGACGAATTCATATCTTAGCATATCTATTACTGTAAACTATGCTTGCCATCTTTCGAAAATTCCTCCGTGATTTATGGAATTTTGGTATTATATATACATATGTAAATTATATATTGAAGAGTACCAATCTAAATTCTATAATCTATTTCATATTAAAAATCATCTCTCTAATTATAAAAGATGGATCCCATATCTAGTTCAAATTCCTTAAACTCCACAGCTATTCCGATATGGATATTCACCTGAACTCCGAAGACAGTGTAACCGGAATGGATCAATCAATCAGCCATCACCTATTTTGGATGAATTGGGGATGGGTTCGTAGCCTACTTAGCCATTGGAGACAAGAAGAAGGTGATCCCTTCCATCCACCACATTCCCCTCTTGGCGAAGGACCTGAAGCACTTACCGGCGAACCTGTTCGTAATAACATTTTCTCTCTCATCTCCAGAGTATCTCGTCATGATTATATACTATCTCAAATTCTGGATCTTATTCATCCGCTCATCCGAACCGCCAATCATCCCGGTGTAGTAGAAGAAGTCAACGAGCTTCGTGCTCGGGTAGTGGCTTTGGAGAATATGGTGCAAAGATTACAAGCACCAGCAGCATCACCGGCATCAACAGTACCACCATCATCAACACCAACAGTATCATTACCACCACCAACAACAACATCCGCATCCCACACCTCAACATCACAATCTGTACCTCGAACATCAACGTCATACGCACCATAGATACCAAGGAATACCAATAACAACAAACGATGAAGTATTGATTCATAACTTCATCGAAGAAATATTCTGCAGAGAATATGTAGTTTCTAAAAGTTTTAGAGATTACTTATTCTAGCTCTAATTGTAAACCAGATGAGTTAGCGAATAGAAATGATGAAATAAAACCCTGATCGGAATGGTGCATGATTTACAAGCTAGATCTGTTTTACCAGCAGCATCAACAGTACTGTCAGCATCACCAGCACCGTCAGTACTGTCAGCATCAGCAGCATCTATAACATCACAAGCTCCGCCAGATCCATAATCACCGCAAACATCATCACTAATCAACAACGCGTATATCGTATCAATGAGTTATGAAGTATTAACTCATTCCCTCTGAAGAAATTATACGTATATTTTATATATACATGAATTTTGAGATCAAAATAAATCTTTTCGTACTAAGATATTACGTGTGAATCTTAACTACTCGGTTAGTTCATGTTATTAATATGCTATGATGTACATCCTTCGTTAATGACTTAACAATCGTTAACTATAATCTCTGCTTCGACTTAATAGATTCCATTTCGTAATAAATCAAGTGTATTATTCAAATACATGTTTGATTTTACACTTTCATTTTTGATGTACTTGAAACTTTCCAGAAAACATCATTCGTACCTTGCGAAGTTAGCAAGAGTTCCATAAGCACCAACATGATTCACTGAGGAAATATCAATAAAACTGAAAAACGAAGTATTGATTAAATTAGTGAAATACTCCGCGAAGATTATGAAATCTTTAATGTTTTAGAGATTATTCATTTCTAATCCAGCCGAAAATCAAATGAGCTTAATATGATATTAACTCATTAAATCTGTATTACATCTGAAGAAAATATACATACATATATTTTCATAAAGACTGTAATAAAATTCTCTGTTACAAAATATTACTTGTGAAACTTTTAACGGGTAGGTAATACCCGAAAGATACATAAATTCACAATTAATATGTAACATGCTTCGATTCTGATTCAGCAAATCATCAACTATACTCACTACTTTCACAACGATATACATTCTTTCCAAGAAATCAAAACAACCATTCGCATGCAAATTTGATTACATATTCTGATTTTGAAAAATCAGAATCCAAGCCAAGATTTAACAGAAAACATCACTCTTAGATTCTTACATCTTTCAAATGTCATACTTTGAATTCAAAACTGTACTAGAACATCAGATGTATACATATAACATTCATCTCTTAGAATTATGAGCTTTCATTCTAAAATTCTAAAAAGCAACCAGTCTACGAATCAATACTCTGAATGTTGAAAAAGTTGAAGGAAGCAGCAAAAACTGTAAACGACCTTAACAACCAAAAGTTTGATGATAAAGAATAGTGTGTTGACAAAGCTCAGAAAAAGAAAAGGTTTGGAACTGGAAAACAGATTGAGCAAACCATGAAGGAGGCTGTGGACAAATCACAAAGACTAAACCTGCCTTCAAAGAATCCAAATGATTTAGTGTCTACTGAAGTCATTAACGAATAACTTGCTCCTGACTCTAAACCTTTGCGGATAAATATTCTTCATCACCTTTCGATATTAGAAATTCTAAGATATCATCGTATCTTTCATTATAAATATCCTCGATATTTCTGATGATATTTTCATAACTATCCTTATCTGAAATCATTTATCTTCTTGCATTATCTGTATTACATCATAAAGGAAACTGTTTAGTTTCTATATTCTGTAAACCTTCGAGTTTAAAATATGAATGTTTTGAAGTAGTATTGGGAACTGAAGCATGAGTTAGTATAATATAATGACACTTGATCAACGTGATTATATTACAGTAAGTCATGCTGAGTTTCTAATGGAACGTGATGATTCACAGATCATAACATCATCATGTGTCATGTTACACGACTCTTACACTCTATCTAGTATATAAACATATCAAGAACATAATTTCTTGATAGTTCTATCTTTTCTCTTAAATTCTGGTAATTTAACCAATCAAGATCGTGCTATTACAATTTCTCTCTTAGAACATTAGCCATGTTCATTCGAAACTCCATACCTACGAATTCTGGACCATTACCTGTGAAGAGAAAACAAAAGCATGAAGCCCCGAAATAGAAATGGGATTATAAATTGCAGCAAATAGAAGAGAGCATTAACTATGGATGTCAATGATTATAGAAAGACAGAAGAAGAGACATCGAAATATAAGGGAAGATATAAAGCTCAACAACAACACGGAAATTACAAACCGTGTATATCGATGCATATAGCAATATAAAGACACGGGTGAACTAAAAACACTATAAAACCAAGAGTATAGTAGAAGTAAATAGATTTTTCCGGCAGCAGATGAAAAAGAAGAATGACAGATATGAAAGTTAGGAGTATATCAAGAATCAAAACTGGATGGAGCATATTGACGAATACTTTAAAGTATGAATTAAGGAAGAAAGTATAGAGGTGGAGAAAATAATGGAACGGAAGAGGTCAATTTATCGCGAAATATCAGACCTAGCAATCGAGGCAGATTACTGCATTTAATCAAAGAGGATCATAATTTTCTTGATTACCGGAGAATCAAATCTATTATGGATTTCAAGGATTATCTTTAAATTCCTTGAAATCCGAAAATCCACCGTGACTACGTCAAAAGTTAAATCTCTATCTTAACTTTTTGCGATAGCTTCACTCCTACTCTTCACATAAACGAATTGTTTTATTCATATTACTCAATGATGATAAAACTCTAATTTTCAACTCATATGAGTCATGAAAACATACTTATTGTCAGCCTGACGATCCCAATCAAATTTCGGGACGAAATTTCTTTAACGGGTAGGTACTGTGACGACCCAGAAATTTCTGACCAAATTTAAACTTAATCTTTAAATGATTTCGACACGATAAGCAAAGTCTGTAATGTTGAGTCTAAAAAGTTTTGGAACTATATTCATGTATTCAATTATTCTTTGACTGTGCTCGACGATTCACGAACAAATTATATGTAAATAGATATATATATATATATATATATATATATATATATATATATATATATATATATATATATATATATATATATATATATATATATATATATATATATATATATATATATATATATATATATATATATATATATATATATATTTTACAAAGTGATAAAATATAATATAAATTTAGATTTAAAATAATTTGTTATAAAGACTTAATATATTATTAAATGTATTTTAATAAATAATGAGAAGGTAATTTAAAGAAGCAAATGACCAAAACACTAAAACGTACAAGATACATTTCGGGTAATATGGTTATTGGTAATGTAAGTCTATATTTTGACAAAGGTACGAGTCACGAAACGTAAAGTACAAGTTTTCTAAGCGTACGAAAGGACGTTCAAAAACTGGAACCGGGATATAAACCGGGCATCAACGTACAAGACAACGGAGCTATTGTTATAAGTCAACTATGCACGAGAATATAATATAATATATAATTAATTAAAATAAATTATATATATTATATATAAATATAAAATTATGTCGATAAGTTAGTGAACAAAAATGTGTGAGCTGGAAATGCGTACCTTCGCGATCGTGGAGCTGTAAGGCACAAAAATTCCATGATCGCGGAGCTGTAATAATCAGAAAAAGCCTATAAAAGGCACGAGCCTTCTGCTCTCGATTCATTCTTCAATCTATCTATCCATTCTTACTCTGTATTATAATTATATTTATATTATTATAATTATTATTATTATTATTATTATTATTATTATTATTATTATTATTATTATTATTATTATTATTATTATTATTAATATTATTATTGTTATTATTATTATTATTATTATTATTATTATTATTATTATTATTATTATTATTAAGATTAATATTATTATTAATCTTATAGTTAGGAGTATTATTATACATAAAATATTACGACGAGGTTATGCCCAAACGATTTCAAAACAAGCTTTTCAATCGGGATAGAACTAAGGAAAATATGGGTTATAGCTATGGAGGTTATGGGTAATGTTCGTGGGTATTGTTCGCAAGTCAAACCTAGTGTTTATCATCTCCGTTGCGTCTACATACTTTCCTGCAATATTGAATCACAATATTGATACGTGAGCATTCATATCTTATCTTTTATATATTAATAGTGTATCCATGTCTAGTGCTCGAGTATATATGTTTATGCATGCTTGTATGCTTTAATTTTGTCGATAGACAGGTTATGATGAATCACCGAATTTGATACATATGCTACTGATATAAATTATATGATATGCATGTCGTTAGAAAGCTATCAAAAAATTAATAACTTTTCATTTAGAAATCGCGTGATTTCGATGAACGAATTAAAAGATATGGTCAACTGAATTATGTTTGACGTTAATTGAAATTGTGTTTGAAAATGTAAATTAATATTTATACAACTTGTCTATGAGATTGATAAATTGAATTTTTAGATATTACTAATCGAGTAAATGAATTCTTATATAAGACACGTCTCGTTTTGTTGAACAATTATCAAAGTTGACTGTCTTATCATGTTTAAAAGCTTTATAAACACTATAATCTGATTTTACAAGTATAGGAAAACTATGTGAAATAATAAAACATTTTCGATTGCCATGATAATTCAAATATAATATAGCTCCCGAAATAAATAATATTTTGAGTTTGATAAACTATAAATTCGTTCAATTATCAAGACTTATACTATGTTAATATAATAAACATGTATAGATTTAAAGATCATATTGGGCCAGGTGACTTTTGAGATGACTTTTGTTAACTTTTGCATGTCGGTCTCGAGCATTAGGATTGTGATACACTATGACCCGACCTAGCTTGTTAGACATGTATTGACCAACATATGTTCTCTAGGTTGAGATCTACGGTTATTTTGCATTTCGAGTTTCGGTAACATTTCGGTGAATGACCTTATGTGCTGCTAAGGTGAGTTTCATTTGCTCCCTTTTTAATTGCTTTTGCAATCTATATTTTTGGGCTGAGAATACATGCACCTTATTGATGTGTGCGAGGTGTAGTACGAAATAGATTATATTTTACTACGAAATACTATTAAATACGATACAATTTACACAAGTTATTTATTTATTTATTTATAGAATGGATATACCTAAACCTTGCTACAACACTTATAGGCAGTGTACCTAATCGTAGAGTAGTGTAGTTTTTAGTAAGTTCGGTTCGTTCCACAGGGAGCTGCTAAGTTTAACGCTATATATATTTTAAACTATATTTGTATAAATATATAAATATATATATATATATATATATATATATATATATATATATATATATATATATATATATATATATATATATATATATATATATATATATATATATAAGTATTATTATTATTATAAAAGAGGGTTTTTACCGTTTAGTGACCGGTTTATCGATTTTATGTCTTAAATCACAATTAAAACCTAATGTAAGATATTAAATATAAATACAACTTAATTTAAAGCGTAAAGTAAATGACGATAAATAAAAGTGCGATAATTAAAAGTACGATAATTAAAAGTGCAATAAATAAAATGACAATAAATAAAAGTACGATGAGATATAAAATAAAGAAATTATGCTTATTTAAACTTCCGTAATCATGATGTTTGACGTGTTGATTTTAATTTATTACCATGGGTTAATTATCCTTTGTCCTGGATTATTTGATAAGTCCATCTGGTTTTTGTCCATAACAGTCCATCGGTCATAAATATAAAGTGCGAGTATCCTCGTCAAATTACCCTTATATCTAAAGTCAAATATTCCAACTAATTGGGGACTTAAACTGTAACAAGGTCTTAATACTTTGTTAATGATTACACCAGGTTATCGACTGTGTGTAACCCAAGATTTTAATATGTAGTTAACAATTACACCAAGTTTCCTTGTATGTAATCCACCCCTATTTTAATGAGTCCATTGACTATTAATCCATTCCCGTGTCCGGTCAAATGAACGATTATTAGTATTTATAAATATCCCGCCCATCGTATCCGATCGAGTGTATGTGGTTATTTATAATTACCTCAAATTGTAAATCTCTATATTAAATTAACGAACTATCATTCAGTTAAACAAATATAAAGCCCATTAATAGCCCATAGTCCAATTTCCACAAGTGTTGGTCTTTTATCCAAACCCCAATTATGGTCCAAAGCCCAATAACCCCGTCTTAATATTTAGTCCAAAATCACGATTACTTCGGCTTAAATAAACATAATAGTAACTTAGCTACGAGACATTAAATTAAAAAGGTTGAACATAACTTACAATGAGTATTAATCGCGTAGTGTTACACAGACAGAATTTCGACTTACAAACTTAAAACATTCGCCACTATAACCTTATTATTATTAACTTAATATTAAAATTATAATTATAAAATAAATATAAATATATTTGAGAGAGTGAGAGAGATTAGTAAATGAAGGTGTGTTAAACTCGTCGCCCAAACTTGCAATTTATAGGACCAGTTCAAGTTTTTGAGGCCAAGCGATCGCATGGGATATGTGCCTTCTGGCCATACGATCGCTTGGAGGCCTAGGACAGCTCACTTCATCTTGTTTTCTAGCTTACCGACGGTTTTTAATAATATAATATATATAATTTTATATAATTATATATATATTATATTATATTCATGTGCATAGTTGTCTTGTACTTTCAGTTCCGTTGAGTCGCGCGTTGATAGTTGGTTCATGTCCCGGTTTCGGATTTTCGAACGTCCTTTCGTACGATTTAATATCTTGTACTTTGCGTTTTACGGCTTGTACTCTTGTAATTCTTAGACGGCTCTCACCAATAATTTGAACCACTTGGATTGTACTTTGTACTTTTTAGCTTTTTGGACGTTTGTGTCTTCAAATTGTCGAATCTGTCTTTTGTCTTCATCTTTTATTATTTAAACGAATATCACTTGTAAATAGAACAATTGCAACTAAAAGCTTGTCTTTCTTGAAGGATAATGCTATAAAATATATGTTCATTTTTAGCATATCAAATATTCCCACACTTGAGCGTTGCTTTTCCTCAAGCAATATAGAACTTGAATATAAACTTTACTAGAATCACTTCTTTATTCTTCACACTATGTACATCAGTGATTTTGATACTGCGGTATGAACAATGATAGTAACATTGTGATTTACAGTCCGACATGACTATAAAAATTTAGATCCGTTAGGAAATTGGATTTTATGAAAACATTTGATCTTTTGAAAATTCAATCTAGCTTTTACCCTAGATAAGTTTTCCGGAATAACCCTTCACCGGTGTTTGCAAAATGTTTTTGTGGGTTTTGTGGGTTTCAGATTTGACAATTTTAGCTCAAAACTTATGGTTTTGTGTCACCCACTTGCTAACCTTGTATTAGGAAAGCAAAACGTCCAGTATACTTGCTCCATATATTACCTTTCGGTAAACTATCGCCCGGTTGTAAAGGAAAGCGTTGAACAAACAACTGTTAAGGCTATGTCTAATGACATGCTTTTGATTATGGTCTATCTCATGTCGGATGCAATTACTATCCTTTATAGGAGAAATAGTAAAGATCACCCTATAGTTTTTCGGTCTGGCACAAGGTCCTGTCTTCGACCATGCTATGCAACCACCGTTCTTACGGTTGACACCCGATTTGGTTCAGGTGACCTAATGAATTCCGGTGAATTCTTAGGATTTTACGTTCAATGGTAATGAACGCATTGAAAATGGGTTTTCAGAAAACAAATCGGTTTGTAATTTGATCAAAATATTTTCTCGTTCAAGCTCGAGTTTAGATATCATCGAATTCCATGAGTTTGAATTCTCAATCTTTAAGGTCAATCTCAAGGATTGAGTAATATCAGGCTTAAAAGCTGATTTTTAATCTTTAAGGAGATTATCCTTTCTGGAGATCTGATTCATTAGTCTTATAAGCTAATTTGCACGGTGCCCCCGCATTGTACGAGACAGATCCTCTCATGGTTAGAATAAGTCTGACCACTTGGCGACCCTGTTTGATGCTGAGGTCCGTGGATTTCCAGCTGATTTTTGAGAAAACTTTTCAAGGTTTTTCGTAGACTCTACAACTGGTCTGGACGACAACTTCCTGACATAAATCATGAAGCGCGTGTCTTTTTCTCGGAAGACTTTACTTCCTTTTAAGTTCCATTTATATTACAATAAACTGGGTAAAACTGATTAATATCGTCCAAAACAAAAGTATCTTCAATTATTTGTACAAAAATATGTGATATATGTTCTAAATAACTTGGTAATTTTTTCCCACACTTGGCTTTTATTTTTCTTTCTTTGCTTTTTTATTCTCTTATATTCCATTTTAAATGAATTCGAGCGTTTTGGGTTGTTTCTCAATTTATGTCCTTTCCTAGGTAACAATAATTTCGGTGTTATCACCTAGTTTTATCGTTCATAAATATGTATAAACATGATTTTGAGTTCATTTAGTTAAAAATTTTGCGAAATTTTACTAGAAGTGGGTAGTCAGTATATAAGACTAGGGCTATTCTTTATAATCAGAGATCACTAGATTCTAATACAACTATTGCTTTACTAGTATTTTAACGGTGGCTATTAAACCAAGTGTATAAGTCAAACCTTTAAAATCCGAAAGAATTTAATCCCTTCCCACACTTAAGATCTTGCAATGCCCTCATTTGCAAGAAATCAGTAAAAATTTAAATTATTGAGGGTGATTAGCGTAGAAAAATGATTAAATTTTACCAAAGTTTCCAAACATATTGTTGTTTATTTGAATGATAAATGGTGCACATCATTTGTTCATTCATGCAGTTATTATTTCACATATATTTTGCATCTTGTCGTCAAAATTAGTTGCTTTTACTGAACTTAATGCCAGTCTTTGAAAATGCGCTGTTTTACCCTGTTGTGTACATGAGATAAAATACACACAATACAAATATAAACATGCATGGTATTTTGAAATGGGACTTAATATCCCACTTTCAAATTACAAAAATGAAATATTAGTACAAAATAATAAAAATGTTAAACATTACATAAAAGTATTAAAATGTTATATGTTTAACATAAATAGATAAAAATAATAAAAGATAAGAAATCACCAATGGAACACTATTGATTTAGATTGGGATTCCAGTTCATATCATCACTCGGGTTCCATGGTTGGTGATAGGTGTCCTGGTAGGCTTGATTGGGGTCGTACAGGTCAAAGGGTGGTCGCATGTCGGGCTGATGTGGTGGATAAAAAGCAGGCCGAGTCGGGATGTAGTTACGTGGTACCTGATATGATAGCTGGCTCATGATTTGGTGCTGATGAACTTTCCAGCTATCGTGTTGGCATCACCTGGAGTGCTCATACTCATATGCGGCTCTCCATTGCTCATACTGATGATGCTTAGCCTGGTTATTTATTCCCACCTCATCTACATGCTGGAAGACATCAGTATAACTATCCCTAATGACATCCCTAATGTCATCTGCTTCCTCCATCTCCTCATCCAAACCCCTCTCTACCTGTGGATGGGTGCCCTGATATGGTATTGGCATATTGTGCCTCCGTTTTAGTACCTTTACACCTTGATAAACCTGCAAGCCTATGCTCTTGGCTTGTTCCTCAATCTCTACCATCGGACCCCCATGCTCTTTATCTACACCTAAGTACTCTCCAATAAGAGTAACAAAAATACCTCCCCCTATAATACTTCCTGCTTGCATACCCTCAATAACTTTAGACAAATAGTGTCCTACTCAATAAGGAATGTTAACAAAGCTCCTCGGGTCTCGAATACACTTAAGGTAAAATAAATCGTTTAAGGTAATTTTTTCCTTGTTTCTACCCCTTTGTGTAATCGAGTTCGCTAAGAATCTATGTATTACCCAGAGCTCTGCTCTATCAATATCTAAGTAGGAGTGTCTTCCACCCTGCGTAAACTCCCTAAATCTTGACATACGCCTCCATATGGTGTTAGCGTCAAAGTTCCTATCTACCCTTTCACCTTCAGCAATTAAACTATTACAATCAGCTGTAATAATCTCAGCGGGGGTGTAGATTAATAAAGCTCTAGCCATGTCCAACATGTACATTATATACATTGTACCTCCTAAAAGAAATCTAATAAAACTTTTATCTCCTAACATAGTAACCTCATTATTTAACTCTATAGTGCTAAGAAATTCAACACACCATTCTCTATATATAGTTCTACGCGTAGTAAATAAGCGGATCCAATCGTTAAATGTAGAGTTACCATACCTCTGAACTAGTAAATCCCTAACCGGTTCGGCTAGGTTATCCGCTTCTAAAGGCTCCCAATCGATTACCCGAGGCATTTCAATATTTTTGTGGTAAAGAATGTGCATGTTCTTTTGAAATTTCGGGTATTCTGTCCAACAGCGATTGATAGTGCTCCAAATAAACATATATTTAGTATCAATATCCTTTCGATATGTAAAGTTTTCAGTTGCAATTGTTCTATTTCCAAGTGATATTCGTTTATAATAAATAAGTGCAAAGACAAAAGGCGAAAACGAAGATTCGAAGACAAAAACGTCCAAAAAGCTCAAATGTACAAGATACAATTCAAGTGGTTCAAATTAATGATGAGAAACGTCTAAAATTAACAAGAGTACAAGTTATGAAATGAAAAGCACGACGATTAAAGAATTGAAGAAAAAAGCGTCCCAAAACTGGAAAAGGGTCCTTAAAGCCATAGTGCACTCAAAAGCGTCCCAAAAATTGAGTTAAAAGACTTGCGCGAATTTTGGGAGTTAAGGAAAATAATTTTTTGTGCAAATTACAAATTGCAAAACGCAAAGTACAAGATATTAAATCGTATGAAAGGACGTTCGAAAATCCGGAACCGGGACCTAAGCCAACTATCAACGCCCGACTCAACGGACCAAAAATTACAAGTCTACTATGCACAAGAATATAATATAATATATATATAATTATATAAATTATATAATATAATATATATATAATTATATATATATTATATATATTTATATATCATGTCGACAAGCTAGTGTCCAAGGCAATGTGAGCTGGATTTCTATGCCATGCGATCGCATGGAAATAACAAAGCGGAGCCATGCGATCGCATGGCCCCACAAGTTTGGTCAGGTCTATAAAAGCCACAGAATTCTGGCCGAAATATATACCATAAATATATTACTCCCTCTATAAGATATATATATATTATATATATATATATATATATATATATATATATATATATATATATATATATATATATATATATATATATATATAATATATATATATATATATATATATATATATATATATATATTAGTTTAGTTTTATATTAGATTAGTTTGGGTTTTGTAAAGGTTATTTTACGGGTTTTAAAGTCGAAATTCTGTCCGTGTAACACTACGCGATAAATACTCAATGTAAGTTATGTTTTCCTTTTTAAAATTAATGTCTCGTAACTAAGTTATTATTATGCTTATTTAAGCCAAAGTAATCGTGATGTTAGACTAAATATTAAAGATGGGGTTATTGGGCTTTGTACCATAATTGAGGTTTGGACAAAAGAATGACACTTGTGGAAATTAGACTATGGGCTATTAATGGACTTTATATTAAATTAACGATACCTCGTTAATTTAATATTAAGGTTATGATTTGACGTATCTATATATAACAACATACGCTTAATCGGACACGATGGGCGGGATATTTATAAGTACGAATTATTGTTCATTTGATCGGACACGGGGATGGATTAATAGTTAATGGACTCATTAAAATAGGGGTGGATTACATTCAAAGGTAATTGGTGTAATTGTTAACAAAGTATTAAAACCTTGGATTACACACAGTCGATAACCTGGTGTATTCATTAAACAAAGTATTAAGACCTTGTTACAGTTCGAATCCCCAATTAGTTGGAATATTTGACTTCGGGTATAAGGTTAAATTTGCCGAGCATTTTATAATTATGACCGATGAACTATTATGGGCAAAACCCAGATAGGTTTCAATTACATCCAGGACAAAGGACAATTAACCCAGGGTAATAAATAATCAAAACGTCAAACATCATGGTTACGGAAGTTTAAATAAGCATAATTATTATATTGTTATTTATTTTACGCACTTAAATTATCGTCATTTATATTTTGCATTAGGTTTTAATTGTGACTTAAAATATAAAACCGATAAACCGGTCATTAAACGGTAAACCCCCTTTTATATATTATTATATATAATTATATATATTTTGTACAAATATAGTTAATTAAAATATAGTGTGAAATAAGCCATCTCCCTGTGGAACGAACCGGACTTACTAAAAACTATACTAATTTACGATTAGGTACACTGCCTATAGTGTTGTAGCAAGGTTTAGGTATATCCCATCTGTAAATAAATAATTAAAACTTGTGTTATTTGTATCGTATTTCGTAGTAAAAATAATAACTATTTCGTATACACCGCTGCACACATCAAGTTTTTGGCACCGCTGCCGGGGAACTCGACGAAACGCTATATTTTTAATATATATATTTGTGTAAATATTTTTATATATAATTTTTAGAAAAACAATATAAAATTTAAAAATAAAAAAAAAAACTAAAACTGGAACCCAGGCCCATGCGATCGCATGAGCCGGGTGTTGTAAAACCATGCGGTCGCATGGGGTGACCTGACAGGCCTGATTTCGGGCATTAATTACAAGTAGGTTTTAAATATAATTATTATTATTTAAATCAATTAGGGTATTAATTAATTTATTATTTAGTTTTAGTTTTAATTAGTAATATTAAGTTTTAATTATTATTATTAATTATATAGTTTAATATGTTTATATAATAAATAATATAAAAATAATATTTTTATAAAATTGGTATTTTTATCATTTTAGTTATAATTTGTCTTTTTATCGTTTATTTCGTAATATTTATCGTTCGCTATATAGTTTTAAATTTAGTTTTGCCGTAGTTATTTTATATTTTTAGTTTTTAGGCTTTGCCGTAAAATCCTTTAAGTGCTTTTTCTTTAGAATTAAGATTTAGGCGCTTTAGAATTTTGCGACGCCGTTTTTCGCTTTAATTTTTTTAGTGCCTTATAAGTAATTGCCGTTTTCCGAATAAAATTGCATTTACCTTTAGACCTTTAGGAGCAACTTTTTAGATTTAGTTTTTAGACTTTTAAGTTTCGACGTTTTTCTTTCTTAGTTTTATTTTTCTACATTTTTCGACGCGTAATCTTTTTCTTACTTATTTCTCGACACGCTATTTTATAGGACATAGATTTTTATTTTTCAAACGAAAAATTATTTTAAGCGGTTAAATTGATAGATATCCAAATTTTTTGCTTCGTAGTAATAGTTGAATTTGTTAGTGGCTGAGTTGTGAGCTTCCGATTTAAAAGGTTCTGGCTCCCTGCTGCATCTATTGGCTATTCTAAACGTGGGCAAAAGCAGAAAAGTCTATTAATTTGATAACTTATATAATTTTTATTTTTTTAACTAATAGGATAATTAAGTAAATGCACCACATTGTAGCTAAAATTTGGTAATAAGCGCATTATGGAAAATCTCGAGAATATTTTGGAAACTCTTTATGACATACGAAACCAATACTCTCAAACGGGTGTTGATGAAAATTCGTTCGGTCAATCTTGGCTCACGAATGATGAAACAATAACTGGTTGTGAAATCTGTGGAGATTATCACTCAACATGGGAATGTTATTATTACGTTCCTATGGAAAATTATGCACCCATAGAACCTGAATGGAATGATTATGAAGAATACAATTCAAATTGGGATTATTCCCAAGAATATATCCAAACTCAACAACCAGAAGACGAGGAACATTATGTGTCTGAAAATCTTTTAGGCAATATGAAAATCAAACTCGAAGAACTCGATGCTCAAAATGAACAAATGAGAGAGTTTGTAAATCGGCAAGCTGAAACTTTATCAGATTACACACCTGTTGATCTGAGGAGTATTGTGCAAGAAAATCTCATATCATCGAATTTTGATGAATTTGAGAGCTCCGAAATCACCAATTATCCCGATGATACTTTTTATTCAGCTTTACAAATTTCACAACATATCGACACATTAGCCTCTACTGACAAAATCATCGATCCATCAATGGATGAAGAAGAAGTAAGGGTGACAAATTGGTACTCTTGGGAAAACGATAATGTTGAAAATTTTACCCCCGAGACCAAAGTGGAGGAACCGATAAGGACTGTTAATGAAGAAGAATTTCCTTCAATCCAGCCACAACCTTCCAACCCAATATTCTCAATAGACGAGTCATCTACCGAAGATGAACTACGAGCTGTAATAGATAATGACACCTCGGATTTCACCCAATTGGGTAATAGAGGTGAAAACTTTGATCCCGAGAATAAAAGGAAGAAAATGTTAGGAACTGTCCACCCTATAATATGTATGTCGGTGTATATCGATACATTTGACCAAGAACCAGAAAAGAGACAAATCCATTTACTAAAAGCTACACTTAAAAAAGAATTAAGTAGTGACGATCGGGTGAGTCTAAACTTTAAACCCATTGATATATTTTATACCACCCGAGATGTAAATAACTGGCTCACTATTTTAATTCGTGGAACTTATTCTACCAACTTCACATGTCGTCAGCTAAGTATGGGAAAGTCTAACCCCACTTAACATTAAATTCGGGGTTCGGGTTAGTGCATAACTCATTAATAAACATGCATAATAAGTTAGGGTAAAAGACGCATTTTCAAAGATTAGCAAACAGTTCAGAAAAGCAACTGTTTTTGAAGAAAAACATGTGTGATAAAACAAGAAGGAATTAACGATGAGGCGCGCCATCTATCATTCGACGAGCTTTGTAATTACAAACTGGGTATTTTTAATCACTTTTCTACAGTTATCACCCTCGAGAATTTATAATTATAGTCTGATTTTATGCAAATGAGGGCATTGCATGATCTCAAGTGTGGGGAAGGTTTATAAATTCTCTCGGGTTTGCACTTAGTTTATTTGCCAAATTTTGTGAAAATTTTAAAAATTTTCAACTAAATGAATTCAAAATCATGTTTATACATATTTATGAACGATAAAACTAATTGTTAATGCCGAAATTATTATTACCTCGGAAAGGACATAAATTGAGAAACAACTAAAACGCTTGAATTTATTAGGATATAAAAAGACGCATGAAAAAAGCCAAGTGTGGGGAGAATGTGCCAAGTTATTTAATTAAAAACTATCTATCACATGTTTCTGTAAAGTTTATTGCAGGTGCTTTTGCTTTGAACTAAACTAATTAGTTTTACCCGATTTATTGTAATACCTTTGAAAGAATAGATGGATCTACACGATGAATCAATTCCATCATTAAAAGAAAGTAAAGTCTTCCGAAAAAGACACGCGCTTCTTGATTTAGGTCAAGAAGTTGTCGTCCAGACCAGCTGTAGGTTGACGAAAAATCTAGAAAAGTCATCTCTAAAATCAGCAGGAAATCCACGGACCTCAGCATCAAACAGGGTCGCCAAGTGGTCAGACTTATCCTAACCATGAGAGGATCTGTCTCGTAAAATGGGGAGGGCGCCGTGTAAATTAGCTTGATAAGACTAATGAATCAGACCCCCAGAAAGAATAATCTCCTTAAAGATTAAAAATCAGCTTTTAAGTCTGATATTACTCAATCCTTGAGATTGACTTTAAAGATTGAGAATTACAAAGTCATGGAATTCGATGATATCTAAACTCGAGCTTGAACGAGAAAATATTTTGATCAAATTAAAACCGATTTGTTTTCTGAAAACCTATTTTTCAATGCGTTCATTACCATCGAACGTAAAATCCTAGGAATTCACCTGGAATTCATTAGGTCACCTGAACTAATTCGGGTGTCAACCGTAAGAACGGTGGTTGCATATCATGGTCAAAGACAGGACCTTGTGCCAGATCGAAAAACTATAGGGTGAGCTTTACTATTGCTCCTACAAAGAATAGTAATTGCATCCGACACGTTGTAGACCATGAACATCTGCATGTCATTAGACATCGCCTTAACATTTGCTTGTTCAACGCTTTCCTTTACAACCGGACGGTAGTTTACCGAAAGGTAATATACGGAGCAAGTATACTGGACGTGTTGCTTTCCTAATACAAGGTTAGCAAGTGGGTGACACAAAACCATAAGTTTTGAGCTAAAATTTTCAAATCTGAAACCCACCAAACCCACAAAAACATTTTGCGAACACCGGTGAAGGGTTATTCCGGAAAACTTATCTAGGGTAAAAGCTAGAATGAATTTTCAAAAGATCAATGTTTTCATAAAGATCCAATTTCCTTAAGGATCTAAATTTTTATAGTCATGTGGGACTGTAAACCACATCGTTACTACCATTGTTTATACCGTCGTATCAAAATCACTTATGTATAAAGTGTGAAGAATAAATAAGTGATTCGTGTAATTTAATTTCAAATTCTGTATTGCTTGAGGACAAGCAACGTTCAAGTGTGGGGATATTTGATAGTGCTCCAAATAGACATATATTTAGTATCAATATCCTTTCGATATGTAAAGTTTTCAGTTGCAATTGTTCTATTTCCAAGTGATATTCGTTTATAATAAATAAGTGCAAAGACAAAAGGCGAAAACAAAGATTCGAAGACAAAAACGTCCAAAAAGCTCAAATGTACAAGATACAATTCAAGTGGTTCAAATTAATGATGAGAAACGTCTAAAATTAACAAGAGTACAAGTTACGAAACGAAAAGCACGAAGATTAAAGAATTGAAGAAAAAAGCGTCCTAAAACTGGAAAAGGGTCCTTAAAGTCACAGTGCACTCAAAAGCGTCCCAAAAATTGAGTTAAAAGACTTGCGCGGATTTTGGGAGTTAAGAAAAATAATTTTTTGTGCAAATTACAAATTGCAAAACGCAAAGTACAAGATATTAAATCGTACGAAAGGACGTTCGAAAATCCGAAACCGGGACCTGAGACAACTATCAACGCCAGACTCAACGGACCAAAAATTACAAGTCTACTATGCACAAGAATATAATATAATATATATATATATATAATTATATAAATTATATATATATTATATATATTTATATATCATGTCGACAAGCTAGTGTCCAAGGCAATGTGAGCTGGATTTCTATTCCATGCGATCGCATGGAAATAACAAAGGGGAGCCATGCGATCGCATGGCCCCAAAAGTTTGGTCAGGTCTATAAAAGCCACAGAATTCTGGCCGAAATATATACCATAAATATATTACTCCCTCTGTAAGATATATATATATATATATATATATATATATATATATATATATATATATATATATATATATATATATATATATATATATATAAATATAGATAAATATTAGTTTAGTTTTATATTAGATTAGTTTGGGTTATGTAAAGGTTATTTTACGGGTTTTGAAGTCGAAATTCTGTCCGTGTAACACTACGCGATAAATACTCAATGTAAGTTATGTTTTCCTTTTTAAAATTAATGTCTCGTAACTAAGTTATTATTATGCTTATTTAAGCCAAAGTAATCGTGATGTTAGACTAAATATTAAAGATAAGGTTATTGGACTTTGTACCATAATTGAGGTTTGGACAAAAGAATGACACTTGTGAAAATTAGACTATGGGCTATTAATGGGCTTTATATTAAATTAACGATACCTCGTTAATTTAATATAAAGGTTATGATTTGACATATCTATATATAACCACATACGCTTAATCGGACACGATGAGCGGGATATTTATAAGTACGAATTATTGTTCATTTGACCGGACACGGGGATGGATTAATAGTTAATGGACTCATTAAAACAGGGGTGGATTACATTCAAGGGTAATTGGTGTAATTGTTAACAAAGTATTAAAACCTTGGATTACACACAGTCGATAACCTGGTATATTCATTAAACAAAGTATTAAGACCTTGTTACAGTTCGAATCCCCAATTAGTTGGAATATTTAACTTCGGGTATAAGGTTAAATTTGCCGAGCATTTTATAATTATGACCGATGAACTATTATGGGCAAAACCCAGATAGGTTTCAATTACATCCAGGACAAAGGACAATTAACCCAGGGTAATAAATAATCAAAACGTCAAACATCATGGTTACAGAAGTTTAAATAAGCATAATTATTATATTGTTATTTATTTTACGCACTTAAATTATCGTCATTTATATTTTGCATTAGGTTTTAATTGTGACTTAAAATATAAAACCGACAAACCGGTCATTAAACGGTAAACCCCCTTTTATATATTATTATATATAATTATATATATTTTGTACAAATATAGTTAATTAAAATATAGTGTGAAATAAGCCATCTCCCTGTGGAATGAACCGGACTTACTAAAAACTATACTACTTTACGATTAGGTACACTGCCTATAGTGTTGTAGCAAGGTTTAGGTATATCCCATTTGTAAATAAATAATTAAAACTTGTGTTATTTGTATCGTATTTCGTAGTAAAAATAATAACTATTTCGTACACACCGCTGCACACATCAGCGATCGAATTTTAGGTTGGGATGTAACTGTTGGTCATCGATAAGTGGGTGCATAATCCTCGGGTGAGGCTAAAATTGACGATAATGAGTGTAAAACAGTAGTTCCGGCTCATAATATAGCATGTGTTGATCATAATGTTGTTGTTCAGATTGTGGTTCCGGTTGTGGTTCTTGTTCAGGTTCTTGTTCAGGTTCTTGTTCATGTTGTCTAGACGATGATGCACCGTCCGTATCTGTATTTCTCTGCAAAACACATTAAACACAAAATTTGTGCTTCCAAATAGGCATTAGTGTTAGCAAATTAAAACAACTACAATAACATGTTTAATCCATATTAAACTTATATTCATTTTCATATTTTTATCAATTCTACAATTTTTCAAATAAGCATATATGAAAAGGTATACAAAGTTCATAAGCATTCAACTCAAATAACATGTTAAAATAATCATTACTAGCAATTAAACAAGTTTCAAATGGCAATTACATCAATTTAATCAAGTTCATGAATTTTAGACTTAAAAAGTCCACTTTGATGCTCAAAAATCATGTTTAGGATCATTTAGCTACCTAAACATGTTACACTACTTAATTTAGCAATAATTCATAACAAAAATCGGCCGTAACCTGTTTTTATCAAAAAGCCCCAAATTGCTCAAGAACACAAACCCTAGATTTCTAAAAAATTTGAAGTTTAAGACTTCAAATCATGACAAATAGCATCAATCTAGGTTATACAAGCATAATATACTCACAATTTAACTCTAATTATGCTAGAAATCATCAAAATTAAATTAGGACAATTAATTATAATTATCACAAAAATTAGGAAATTTAGGAGTTTAGGGGTGAAATTTCTACCTTTTTGCTTCCCCATCTGAAGAAAGGCATGATTAGAACGGATTATAGCACGAAATTTGAATGATTTTGGTGAAAAATTGAAGATTTTAGGGTGTTTGTGTGTGTTTTTTCGAGTTTGTGTGTATGGGTGTTATGAGACAGAGAGAAGCTCGTGCATTTTATCTATATGAGCATATCAGGGTGCCCATGCGATCACATGGGTTTCCCTTGCAATCCCCATGCGATCACATGGGGTGTTTTTTTTTTTTTTTTTTTTATTTTATGTTTTTGGTATACTTTAATTAATAAGATAAAAAATAATGATAATAACATTTTTCGTCCCGTCCTCGGGTAAAGCAATTTCGGTTCAATGACCTAGTCTACAACTCACGACGAATTTTAAAAATCATATTTTTAACTTAATAAAATAAAGTACATTTTTGTTTTTAAATTCACACCAAACTTAAATTTAAAATGCATAAAATTTTATATAAATATTATTAATTTTTCAAACTTACATTTAAAATAATATAGTTATATATTAATTTTAAAAACAAGGTAAACATAAAAATAAAAATCTTTTTGGTCTTTTATCCCACTTTAATCAATGAAATATTAACAAAAATATTTGTCCCTCTTTTGGGTAAAGTAATTTCGGCTATATTACCTAGTTTTACTCCTGACGAATTTCTGAAATATTTTGGATTGATTGATTAAAGATATTTATACCTTATGAATAAACGGTAAATTTCGCAGTGATGAATTAAATTTTTGTATGATATCAATTATTTCGGTTTCGAATACCTAATTTTATTGAATATCAATTTAATACTTTATAGCGAACGATTCAGCTTTTATTATCAAAAGGGTAAAAGCAATAAATAAAAACAAATAAAAACTATACATACTCACTTGTGAGATAGAATTTTCAGAGACCTCCTTTAGCCGACTCATAGGAGAGTCGTTCGATTTGGTTTTCCATTGCTACATAAGCGTAACCTCGAATTTTCAATAACTTTTCTTCTAAACATATGAACGGTCCTTCTCTGCATAGAGTAACGAATTCAGAATTGGAATGTGTTTGATTGTTCGAACATTTACCTTTGTGTGACCATTTTCCGCATTTATGACATCTTTCAAGGTGTCGTGCTTGTGACAACCCGGAAATTTCCAACCAAATTTAAACTTTAATCTTTATATGTTTCCGACACGATAAGCAATATTTGTTAAGTTAAATTGCAAGAATTTTAAACTATGTTCATACATTCATTCAACCTCGACCATGTTCCAACGATTCACGAACCATTAAACGAATATGATTATATATGTATATGTGTATATATATTATAACTTGAAACGTAAACAAAATATTAGATTAAATACTTTATATGATTGTATCTGTTTCAAAATATTTATCAATGGAATTAGAAGATAAGATCAAATGATTGAATTATCAGATATATTGAATTATGATTACAAGTCTCTGTTGAAAGGCCCACGTTGATTTGAGAAATCTTTCCGTTTTAACAATATTTGGAAAATGGTAAAGTGATTTATAAATAAGAACAAATTGTCAATCATTGAGAACTAGACAAAGGATAGTGGAAGATTGAATCTCATAAAGACTCGATTAATCTATTTAGTTTCAAACGTACAAAAACGTTTTCAGTTTAAAAAGAACTTTATTATTAAAACGTATATAACTTTTATAAATATCTAGAACCACTTTTGACAACTCATTACTTAACTAGTATGATAAAGATAACGATATTTATATTTTATTTTATTAAATATATATAACAATTTAAATTAATATTATATATATTTATACGCGTATCATACGTACATAGTTTTATACTTTTACTATACTTAAACTTTACCTTTACTTTATTTTTACTTTACTTTAACTTTAATAATTCACTTTAATAATTCATACTTTAATAATTCACTTTAATAATTCATACTTTAATAATTTACTTTAATAATTCATACTTTAATAATTCATACTTTAATAATTCACTTTAATAATTCATACTTTAATAATTCACTTTAATAATTCAAAAATCTATTATAAATAGAATTCAATAGGTTTCATTATTTCATAGAAACTTGAAAATATTTTTCTCTAAACTCTCTCAATCGATTTACATATATATATTTACTCCATATTATTTCAAGATATTATTAGTATACATAAAATATTACGACGGAGTGCTGTCCGAATGATTTCGAAATTGTTTTTCGAGTAGGATAGGATTAAGGAAATTATGGGTTATAGCTATGGAGGTGATTGAGTATGGTTCATGGGTATGCTCGTGAGGTCAATATAGTGTTTATCATTTCCGTTGCGTCTACGTACCTTTCCTGCAATATTGAATCTCAATATTGATACGTGAGTACTCATAATTTAACTTTTACATACTAATAGTGTATTCCTGACTAGTGCTCGAGTATTTAGGATTATGCATGCTTGTACTTTTGATATTGCCCTTAGACAGGTTAGATTGAATATTGAATTAGTTACACTTGCGGTTGAGATAAGGTATAAGATATGCATGTCCTTGGAAAGCTAGCGAAAAATTAAGGACTTTTCCTTTAGATATCGAATGGTTTCGATGAACGGATTAAAAGTTATAATCAATTGAATTTTCTATATTTTTATTAAAAATGATTATTATTATCGTCGTTTTTATCGTCGTTCTAGTTTTATCTTATTATTATCATTATTATTATCTTTATCAATAAAATGGATTTATCATTAAAAATTGTTATTTTTTTTATTATTACTATCGTTATTATTGTTAAAGTTATAATTAGTATTATTATTATTATTATCCAATTATTATTATTATTATTATTATTATTATTATTATTATTATTATTATTATTATTATTATTATTATTATTATTATCATTATTAGTATTATTATTATTATTATCATTATTAATATATATATCATTATTTAAAAATGGATATTGTCATTGTTATTATTATTATTACTATATTATCATTAAGATAATTATTAGTATTATCGTTAAAAATGTTATAGTAACTATCATTATTAATATTAGTGTAATTAAAATAAATATTTGTAACACCTAATTATTTTGATTACTATTATTATCATTATTATGAACACGATATAAAAGACGATTAAAAGCTATTAAACGAAATGATTAGGAAATCATTAGTAAGAGTATCATGATGAAATTAAAATATTATAAGATATTGATTTAGATAAAATTATCGTTCTTATTATTTTTATCATTACTATTATTATTAAAAATATCGTTAGTATTAAAACTATCATTTTAACAAAAATTATCATTTTAATAGAAATGTCATTGTTACTATAAAATATCATTATTATTATTATTATTTTAAATAGAATTATTATTTTAAAGATAATATTAAAAATTATCGTAAATATTAAAGTTATCATAATTAGAATTATAGTTTTATCATAATGTCATCTTAGTAATTATAAATATTGATATTTTTATAATAATTATTATTATTACAAAATAATACAACTTTTACTTACTATCATTATAGATATTATTTTATCAAATAAATATGTGATACAAACATATTTTACTACGTGTAATAACTTACTTTAATAATACCTATCATATTATCTTTATGATATTAAATGAACCCTATAAATTTTATTACTTAATATATATAAAAGTATATTATATTATATAAATTTAATATAAAATTTTATTTATTAATAAATAAATTATATTATTTACTCTAATAAATCTTTTAAAAATATAAAACGACGATATTTAAACTATATATTAATCATGTATAGATTTTTGGAAATTATTTTGAGTCAAATTTACTTTTATTGACTTTTGCATATTAGTCTCGAGCATTAGGATTGTGGTACACTATGACTTGGCCTAATTTGTTAGACAAATATTGACCAACACATAATTATATATAATTAATTTAGGTTCGTGAATCCGAGGCCAACCTTGCACTTGTTCAATGACGTTATATGTATTTTTACTACGAAATACAGTATGGTGAGTTTCATTTGCTCCCTTTTTAAATGCTTTTGCAATATATATTTTTGGGACTGAGAATACATGCGCTGTTTTTATAAATGTTTGACGAAATAGACACAAGTAATTGAAACTACATTCTATGGTTGAATTATCGAAATCGAATATGCCCCTTTTTATTAAAGTCTGGTAATCTAAGAATTAGGGAACAGACACCCTAATTGACGCGAATCCTAAAGATAGATCTATTGGGCCTAACAAACCCCATCCAAAGTACCGGATGCTTTAGTACTTCGAAATTTATATCATGTCCGAAGGAGGATCCCGGAATGATAGGGGATATTCTTATATGTATCTAGTTAATGTCGGTTACCAGGTGTTCACCATATGAATGATTATTTTTGTCTCTATGCATGGGACGTATATTTATGAGAACTGGAAATGAAATTCTTGTGGTCTATTAAAATGATGGAAATAAATGATTATGATAAACTAATGAACTCACCAACCTTTTGGTTGACACTTTAAAGCATGTTTATTCTCAGGTGTTAAAGAAATCTTCCGCTGTGCATTTGCTCATTTTAAAGATATTACTTGGAGTCTTTCATAGCATATTTCGAAGAACGTTGCATTCGAGTCATTGAGTTCATCAAAGATTATTATTAAATGAATTTATAGTTGGATAGTGGATATTATGAAATGGTATGCATGCCTGTCAATTTTCGATGTAAAGAAATTTTGTCTTTTAAAAACGAATGCAATGTTTGTAAAATGTATCATATAGAGGTCAAATACCTCGCAATGTAATCAACTATTGTGAATCGTTTATAATGTATATGAACGGGTCATTTCAGTTGGTATCAGAGCGGTGGTCTTAGCGAACCAGGTCTGCATTAGTGTGTCTAACTGATAGTCGTTAGGATGCATTAGTGAGTCTGGACTTCGACCGTGTCTGCATTTCAAAAGTTTTGCTCATCATTTTTGTCAGAAATTACATGCTTATCATTCTTAGTCTAGACACATCTTATTGCATTGATTGCATGAATAGTGTATAGACAAAATTCATATCTTAGCGTATCTGCTAATTCATATCTTAGCGTATCTGTTACAGTAAACTTTGCCTGACATATTCCGTAAATTCCTCCGTAATCTATGAAACCTTTTGCTCTATATAATTAGAATACCACCCGATAGCCGGAAAATCATTTCATATCGAAAAATTCTTTATTCAATCGTACGAAATGGAATTCGTCATTAGTTCAAGTCCCTCGGATTCCGAAATGGAATCCCACTCAAGTTCCGAAAGCAGTGTGACCGGAATGGATCAACCAATTAGTCATCATCTATTCTGGATGAATTGGGGATGGGTTCGTAGCCTCCTTAATCATTGGAGACAAGAAGAAGGTGATCCCTTCCATCCACCACATTGCCCTCTTGGCGAAGAACCTGAAGCACTTACCGGCGAACCTATCGGAAACACCATTTTCTCTCTTATTTCTAGAGTATCTCGTCACGATTACATACTACACCAAATTCTAGATTTTATTTATCCGCTCGTCCGAACCGACAATCACCCCGGTGTAATAGAAGAAGTCAACGAGCTTCGCGCTCGGGTAGTGGCTTTGGAGAATATGGTGCAAAGGTTACAAACACCAGCAGCAGCACCAACAGCATAAACAGTACCACCATCGGCAACACCAACAGTACCATCACCACCACCAACAACAACATCCACATCCCACACCGCAACATCATAATATGTATCTCAAACATCAACGTCATACGCCCTGTAAATATCCAGGAATATCAACAACAACAAACGATGAAGTATTAATTCATAAACTTCATTGAAGAGATATCTCTGCGGCAGTTATGTAATCTCCAAAATCTTAGAGATTATTTAATTCTGACCGTAAATCGGATGAGTGAACGAAGATGGTAGAGTAGAAACTTTGATCGAAAATGGTGTACGATTTACAAGCTAGAATTGTTTTACCAACAGCATCAACAGGACCGTAGCATCATCAACACAGTCAGTGCCGTCAGTATCGTCAGAATCAACATCACCTGTAACATCACAAACTCTGTCAGTTCAAGAATCATTGTGGACATCATTACGAATCAACAACAAATATATTGTATCAACGAGTTATGAAGTATTAACTCATTTCCAATCGAAAGATTTATATGTATAAATTTTTAAACCATAATAAATCTTCCCGTACTAAGCTATTATGTGTGAATCTTAACTACTCAGTTAATTCATATTACAAATATGCAATGATGTACGTCCTTCGTCCGCAACTTAACCATCGTTAATTACAATCTCTGTCTCAATTCAATAAAAAAATCCAATTTATAATAAATCAAGTGTATTATTCAAATATATGTTTGATTTTACGCTTTCATCATCGATGTACTCGAAACTTTTCAAATAACATCATTCGTACCTTGCGAAGTTCACAAGAATTTCACGAAAACCAACAAATAACAAAGTAATGATTCATAATTTCAATATTATTGAAGAAATACTTATGCAATTTATAAAGTTTTAGGGATTACTCAATTCTAGTTCCAACCATAAAACAAATGAGTTTAATTTAATATTAACTCATTAAATCTATATTACATCTAAAGAAAATATACACATATATTTTCATAAAGACTGTAATAAACTTCTTTTGTACAAAATATTAATTGTGAAAATTTTTTTAACGGGTAGGTAATACCCGAGAGATATATAAATTCACAATTAATATATTACATTTTTCGAAACTGATTCAGCAATCATCAACTATACTCCCTACTTTCACAACAATATCCATTCTTTCATATAAATCAAAACAACCATACTCATTCAAAATTTAATTACATATTCTGATTTTGAAATCTCAAAATTCAACTTGAGATATGACCAAAATCATCACTCTTAGATCCTTACATCTTTCACAAGCTATATTTTGACTTCAAAACTGTGTTAGAACATCAAATGTATGTTAACGATTACAATCTGTGTTCAAACCCTTCGAAATTCCTGAAGACACTTCAACTAAGGAACAATCGAGATGATGATCCAACCACATGTTACCCACATTTATACACCTGAAAAACTCTCAAAACCCAAGTCATAGTTCGACACGTATCCGTGTTAGACCCTTTGGCATTTACTAGCTAAAATAACTTTTCAATTCCGTTTCAAAATAGACAGTTTTGTCACAGCTCCAGCAAGTCACCTTCGACTTCTCAATCAAAACAGTCTTATTATAACCTCGATAGATACGTTGCCCTTTCGCCAACGTTATCGGGGAATCGTTTATATTCACCACATTAGCAATAAACTTACCAACAACTTCATTGATCTTTGACTTTCCAAAAAAAAAAATCATTATAATTATCGAAACCCTATCATATACTCATTCGTACCTTATAACAAGAATTGCCATACCAATTATTGAGAATCGGTAATCAGTATTTTGAAACCTCGCAGCATGTCTACATCAACAATTACATATACACACAACGTCTACCTCCAAGACTTACATTCTTTGAATGAGAAATTTCTGAAAAACACCCTAAACTGCGAACCAATTCTCGAAATTTTGAAAAATGCTGATGAAGCAGGAAAAACTGTAAACGACCTTAACAGTAAAAAGTTGGATGATAAACGATAGTATATTGGCAAACCTCAGAAAAAGAGAAGCTTTGGAACTGGAAAACGGATTGAACAAAGTATGAATGAGGCTGTGGACAAATCACAAAGGCTGAACCTGCCTTCAAAGAATCCAAATGATTCAGTACTTGCTGAAGTCATTAACGAATACCTTGCTCCTGACTCTAAACCCTTGCGAACAATATCCTTCATCATCCTCTGATATTAGACATTCTAAGATATCATCGTATCTTTCATTATAAATATCATCCATACTTCTGAAGATATTTTTATAATTATTCTTATCTGAAATCATTTACCTCTTCGCGCTATCTGTATTATATCATAAAAGAAACTATTTTAGTTTCTAAATTCTGAAACATTCGAGTTTAAAATAGGAATATTCTTGAAGAAGTGTTGGGAGCTGAAGCATGAGTTAGTATAATATAATGACACTTGATCAACGTGATTATATTACAGTAATTCATGCTGAGTTTCTAAATGAAACATGATGATTCACAGATCATAACGTCATCATGTGCTATGTTACACGACTCTTGTATTCTCTTTGATCTCTAAATATCAAGAAAATATTTCTTCATGGTTCGGCCTTTTCTGAGGTATTCTGGTAATTTGACAAGTGAAGATCGTGTCATTACAATTTCCTTCCTAGAACATTAACAATGTTCATTCCGAAATTTATATCTGCGAATTCTGGACCATTACAAGCGGTGCTTAATCGCAAGAAGAAGAAACGGAAGGACAAAGCTCCGAACTAGAAATGGGAGTATAAATCATAGCAAATAGAAGAGAGCATTAACTGTGGATGACAATGATTATAGAAGAAGCAAGGACTTTGAAATATAAGGGAAGATATAAAACCCAACAACAACCCAGAAATCACAAACCGTATATATCAATGCATATAGCAATATAAAGACACGGGAGAACTAAAAACACTATAAAACCAAGAGTATAGTAGAAGTAAATAGATTCTTCCGGTGGTAGATGAAAAAGAAGAATGACCGATATGAAAGTTAGAAGTATATCGAGAATCAGAACTGGATGGAGCATATTGATGAATACTTTAAAATATGAGTTGAGGGGGAAAGAATAGAAGGTGATGAAACATGACTAGGAACTTAGAAATCAACAGATTTAACTCACACAATGGCGGAATAAGTGAATCAAACCCTCTAGTGAATAGGTTAAGTTTTTTTTGATTAATTTAGTCAAACCACAACTAAATCAAGTGTGATTAGATCAACACCTAGAGCTATTATTCACCACCTGGGTGATTTGGACTGAGAGAGAATCGGAGGAGCTCACTAGATCTGAGTGTGTGTAACAAATGAGAGGCTTAACCTAAAATGAAGAACATAAGACTTTATATACCCCTGCTGTTGACTCACCTATACGATTCATTCATCATACGTACGAGTTGGCTTCATCAGTCGTACGGGTGATCACTCACTCGTGTCTTCTCATTTAGGTTGTAATTGTGACTTAGCTCAGCATCAACCGTGCATATGAGCCTGTCAGCTGTACTAGTGAGGCTTCACTCGTACGTCTGACTAAGTCTAACATAGTTAAACATCTAAATCTCGTTCCTGCAGTTCCTGTAACCACATACAAACACGGATAGGATAATAAAGAGCAATCATGGTGGCCTGTAAACTGTTATACCTGCAATGGACGCGGGTAGATGTCTAGAAACTTGCATAAAATGCATCAACAGAAGGTGTGAGTTGTAAGGAAACGAAGGAGGTGAATTTATAAGAAAATCTCCTACAGAACAATTAAAATGGATGATCGCATTTAAAGCGGATCCTGATTCCCTTGATTACCGGAGAGTCAAATCTTATTAAGAAGATTTTCTTCAAATCCCTTGAAATCTGGGAATCAATCATATCTACGTCAAATGATAAGATGAATCTACACTTACTCATTTCACTCTTCTATGTTAGCTTCATTCGTACTCTTCATATAAATGGATTGTTTATCCAAATTATTCGCGGATGAATAACTCTAATTTTCAGCCCGTATGCATCATGAAAACATACTTATTATCATTCACGACCTTTCCACTCAAATTTCGGGACGAAATTTCTTTAACGGGTAGGTACTGTGACAACCCGGAAATTTCCAACCAAATTTAAACTTTAATCTTTATATGTTTCCGACACGATAAGCAATATTTGTTAAGTTAAATTGCAAGAATTTTAAACTATGTTCATACATTCATTCAACCTCGACCATGTTCCAACGATTCACGAACCATTAAACGAATATGATTATATATGTATATGTGTATATATATTATAACTTGAAACGTAAACAAAATATTAGATTAAATACTTTATATGATTGTATCTGTTTCAAAATATTTATCAATGGAATTAGAAGATAAGATCAAATGATTGAATTATCAGATATATTGAATTATGATTACAAGTCTCTGTTGAAAGGCCCACGTTGATTTGAGAAATCTTTCCGTTTTAACAATATTTGGAAAATGGTAAAGTGATTTATAAATAAGAACAAATTGTCAATCATTGAGAACTAGACAAAGGATAGTGGAAGATTGAATCTCATAAAGACTCGATTAATCTATTTAGTTTCAAACGTACAAAAACGTTTTCAGTTTAAAAAGAACTTTATTATTAAAATGTATATAACTTTTATAAATATCTAGAACCACTTTTGACAACTCATTACTTAACTAGTATGATAAAGATAACGATATTTATATTTTATTTTATTAAATATATATAACAATTTAAATTAATATTATATATATTTATACGCGTATTATACGTACATAGTTTTATACTTTTACTATACTTAAACTTTACCTTTACTTTATTTTTACTTTACTTTAACTTTAATAATTCACTTTAATAATTCATACTTTAATAATTCACTTTAATAATTCATACTTTAATAATTTACTTTAATAATTCATACTTTAATAATTCATACTTTAATAATTCACTTTAATAATTCATACTTTAATAATTCACTTTAATAATTCAAAAATCTATTATAAATAGAATTCAATAGGTTTCATTATTTCATAGAAACTTGAAAATATTTTTCTCTAAACTCTCTCAATCGATTTACATATATATATTTACTCCATATTATTTCAAGATATTATTAGTATACATAAAATATTACGACGGAGTGCTGTCCGAGTGATTTCGAAATTGTTTTTCGAGTAGGATAGGATTAAGGAAATTATGGGTTATAGCTATGGAGGTGATTGAGTATGGTTCATGGGTATGCTCGTGAGGTCAATATAGTGTTTATCATTTCCGTTGCGTCTACGTACCTTTCCTGCAATATTGAATCTCAATATTGATACGTGAGTACTCATAATTTAACTTTTACATACTAATAGTGTATTCCTGACTAGTGCTCGAGTATTTAGGATTATGCATGCTTGTACTTTTGATATTGCCCTTAGACAGGTTAGATTGAATATTGAATTAGTTACACTTGCGGTTGAGATAAGGTATAAGATATGCATGTCCTTGGAAAGCTAGCGAAAAATTAAGGACTTTTCCTTTAGATATCGAATGGTTTCGATGAACGGATTAAAAGTTATAATCAATTGAATTTTCTATATTTTTATTAAAAATGATTATTATTATCGTCGTTTTTATCGTCGTTCTAGTTTTATCTTATTATTATCATTATTATTATCTTTATCAATAAAATGGATTTATCATTAAAAATTGTTATTTTTTTTATTATTACTATCGTTATTATTGTTAAAGTTATAATTAGTATTATTATTATTATCCAATTATTATTATTATTATTATTATTATTATTATTATTATTATTATTATTATTATTATTAGTATTATTATTATTATTATTATCATTATTAATATATATATCATTATTTAAAAATGGATATTGTCATTGTTATTATTATTATTACTATATTATCATTAAGATAATTATTAGTATTATCGTTAAAAATGTTATAGTAACTATCATTATTAATATTAGTGTAATTAAAATAAATATTTGTAACACCTAATTATTTTGATTACTATTATTATCATTATTATGAACACGATATAAAAGACGATTAAAAGCTATTAAACGAAATGATTAGGAAATAATTAGTAAGAGTATCATGATGAAATTAAAATATTATAAGATATTGATTTAGATAAAATTATCGTTCTTATTATTTTTATCATTACTATTATTATTAAAAATATCGTTAGTATTAAAACTATCATTTTAACAAAAATTATCATTTTAATAGAAATGTCATTGTTACTATAAAATATCATTATTATTATTATTTTAAATAGAATTATTATTTTAAAGATAATATTAAAAATTATCGTAAATATTAAAGTTATCATAATTAGAATTATCGTTTTATCATAATGTCATCTTAGTAATTATAAATATTGATATTTTTATAATAATTATTATTATTACAAAATAATACAACTTTTACTTACTATCATTATAGATATTATTTTATCAAATAAATATGTGATACAAACATATTTTACTACGTGTAATAACTTACTTTAATAATACCTATCATATTATCTTTATGATATTAAATGAACCCTATAAATTTTATTACTTAATATATATAAAAGTATATTATATTATATAAATTTAATATAAAATTTTATTTATTAATAAATAAATTATATTATTTACTCTAATAAATCGTTTAAAAATATAAAACGACGATATTTAAACTATATATTAATCATGTATAGATTTTTGGAAATTATTTTGAGTCAAATTTACTTTTATTGACTTTTGCATATTAGTCTCGATGTAAGACCCAAATATTTATTGCACATAATGTATTTATGGTGTACGATGTGTGTATGAAGTGTACGAAGCATGTACGTGTTGATTGCTCGAACGTCGAAGAAAAACTGGACGTTGTTTGGAGTAACAAGAAGTGTACGTACCTTTTCGACCCCAAATAAAGTTTGAGTTGATGTTTCAAAACCTTACCATTGGAAAGGAAATCTTATTACGTTTCCAACGATATTTGATTCATCGAAAACGGAGCTACGGTCGAAAAGTTATGGCCAAAACGAGTTTCTGAAATCTGACCTGCATAATGGAGCGGCGCTCCACCATTTGGCGCGGCGCGCCGAATGGGTCTGATGCAATTTTTCAGCCTTTTTTAAAGGGTAAATGAAGGGTACTTTGGTCTTTTCACTTGGGGCCGGTTTGGGGTCATCAAAACTGATCCAAAACCTTATCCTAACTCATTTCCTCCTCTTTTCTTCACTCTCACACATATCAAACCCTAGAGAGAGAGTGAGTGGTTCTAGAGAGGGAATTGGAGGTTTGGGCAAGAAGAAGAGTGATTCGGGCCGGGTCTCAAGAGTTAAAATTGTTCTCCTCGTTCACGGCTACGTTGTAGTAGGTATGGTATGTTCTAACTCCGAATCTAATTGTTAAAATTCTTGTTCATATTTAGGGATTGAACTAGTTTGGGTTATAAACCCTATTTCTCATGAATTTGGGGGTTTTACTTTATGTATTGTGTATGTAAACCCGATTATTGTGGGTTTAGGGTTTGAGGATGAATTTGGTCATGGTTTGGGTGTTTAATCACTAGTTGGTAAGTGTGTTAGTGTGTAGAAGTTTATAAGAACATGTTTGTATGACAAATGGGTGTTAACCTTGATTTGGTGTCAAACTAAGTTATGAGGTCAAGAATTGATGAACCGAGTATTTAAAAGCTTGATTAAAGTGTTAATTAGTATTTTGGAAAGTAAATCACTAGCCGTTAGTGATTAAAGATGTTTTTGGGACTTATGTCAAAATGGGTTAACTTTGATGGGTCAAAGTTGGTAATGACACTAGTTTTGGTCAAATGAAATGAGATTTGCAAGTGTTAATTGTGTCGTTAAGCACTAAACACTTATTGAATGTTGAAAGAATTGTAAATGGGTTAAGTTGACCAAGTTTGTAAGTTTAAGCGTTGAAATGGGTCAAAATAGTAATGTTGACCTAGTTTGGGTGAAATGGGTATGAATTACCCTAAGTTGTGTTGATCTAAGTTAGTAGACTTTAAATCACTAGCTTTGGTGATTTGACATGTGTCTTGGCCAATTTAGGACGGTTTTTGTGTAGTCGAGTTATTTAATACAAATTGGGTCATCAAATGCTCAAGTGTAAGTAATGTGGCTAGTTCCACTAGTTCGTGTATTGAAAGTGTACTTAATGTATTAGGTACATTGCTTTGAAGTTCGGAAGTGCATAATCATCATCCTTGTGTCAAGGTGAGTGGAATAATTATGCGTATGTGTATATAATGTATTTATTTGTGCTGTGTGAATGTGGCATTGTCGCGGTGTTCAAGACACCACATTCTAGGTAACGAGTAGTATTGTCGCGGTGTTTAAGGCACTACTCATTGTGTAATTGACTTGTGGTATTGTCGCGGTGTTTAAGACGCCACAATGTCATGGGAGTGGAAGTGTCGCGGTGTTCAAGACACCACTCATTGTATTGAATGAAGTGTGGATTCGTCGCGGTGTTTAAGACGCCACATTGTTGTAAGGGTGAGTTAGTCGCGGTGTTTAAGACATCACCCGGGGACTAGTGATTACGCGGTGTGTAAGTAACACTAGTGGATGTTATGAACTCCAACGGTCTTGTAAGTACCGTTTCCCTTGTTCGAATTGGTTAACCAAGGTTATGTGAATTATGTATTGAAGCATTTAATTATGAATCGTATGCTATTGTATTATTAGCTACTTGTGGAATGTGGATATTGGTATATGCATATTATTGTTGCATGATTGTCGAATTATTGATCCCGCGTATGAGGTTGTGTAAGTGATGCAAGTAAGTAGATTATATATGTGTATGTATAATTATTGCATTCACTAAGCGTTAAGCTTACCCCTCTCGTTGTTTACCTTTTTACAGGAATTGTTGTGAAGCTAGCTAGTTGATAGACTAGTTGCGTAGGAGCGCTTGGGCTCGATGGGGGTAGCTTTCGGATATGCGGACGCGGATTGGGGATTTGGTAGTCCCCGCGATTATGCTCTTGGTATCGGGTTGGGTTTTAGAGTCCTAACTCGTCTAAATGTAAATTGGGATAGAAACTTGTATTTTGTACGAAAGTCGTAAAACGGCCAATGTGGGCCCCATTTCGTAAAAACTCGTTTAATGATTGGTTCGTGTTAGTTTTATACATATGAATGTGTGGTGAAAAGCGTTTGGTCTAAATATGTCGGGAAGAGGTCTATCTTTTTCGCATTTAAAACATTTTCGGACAGACTGTTTTGGCGCGCCGCGCGGCCATTATGGCGCGCCGCGCCACTTGCTGAATAAATAATAAATTTTTTTTTTTGTCGTATTTTTGGTATAACGAAGTCGGGTTGTTACAAGTGGTATCAGAGCATAGTCTAAGGGAATTAGGTGACCTTGGAATAGGTGCCTAGTCTTAGACATTTGACGGATGTGCGTTATTTGCGGGACTTGTAGGAATACGGGTCGGTTTGAGATTTGTTAGTGCCTTAGAGTAGGTGACTAACTAGGACTTGTGATTATCCAAAGCGTGATTATGTGGGGCCTTATTTCGTGTGTAAATTAGTGCCTAATGTAAGTAGGCGAACTTGAATGTTGTTAGTGATAGTCACCTAGGTTGTAGGTTGACTTGTGTTGCGGTGTACTTGTGTATATTAATTATTATATTGTATATATGTGTATATATATATACAGGAATCTAGTTGTGCGGTGTCCTAGGGACGAATCTATTGGAGAGATTCGAATAATTGGCGGTTTTGAGTGATCAAGTTCGCGGTAAGGACGTTGGTCATTCGGGTACTAGGAGTTATCGCGTGTTATTTTGTGTGAATGTTGCGTCAGTCCGGGTAAGGTACTTTGCGTGGACATGTGAAAATGGTAAGGTACGCATTTGTAATAATGACCGATCACCATTATTACGAAAGTGTATCTTGACATCAAGCATGACATGACGAGTACCGAACGGAGGAAACGTGGCATGGTTGGGGTAGATTCGGGATAAATGAGGAATCTTTATTGGTTCCTAGTTGATAGTGTCTCGGGTGATGTGCTTGTAGTCACATCGGGTTCGTTGCGAGTCGAGAAGTGTTACGGTGGTTTCGGTTAGTTAAGTGAGTGAGCCAACTCACGAGTTTGGTGCGTGCTTAGTCACCCTAAGTAGTGGGTGCACTGTTGAGATTGTTATTGGTTTTAGTTACCCATCGTAACTAGGATGACCGATTTACGTGTGCGTGTGTGCGACGAGGACTTAAATTCCGTAATGGAATACGACAAGTCTAATGATTGTAGTTTGAGTTACACTCGGTAGAGTGTGTGGTTAGAGAATCGCGTTAGGATTCTTGTTGTATGTCGCCTTGGAATTGGCGAATCGATGAATCTTTGGGTCATTAAACTCATGGGAGTGGGACCCGTGTGACGGTGATCATGTAGTGCGTTAGCGTGTTATAGATTATAGGGTAACATTCCTAACGGAATATTCCTTGTTGTAGTGGTTGCGCCGATGTGTGAAAGGGAGTAAGACTTGGTGTTCCCGAACATCTCTTTAGTGTTAGATGAAAGGTTTCGTTAGGCTATATCGTTTGGCCTTGTGGAAATTGCGGGTAGCATGTGATCGGTAGAAACTTTCTATAAGACAATAAACCGTAAGGTTTTTTCGGGTAGGTATGACTTCGGGTCATTGTTGTGGTGAAATGGGTGACGTCGGGTGTATGAAACCCAAAGATCGAGTTTCTAATTTCGGTAGATTGTGGTGGGAGTCTGCATGACACTGCGTCAGGTGCCTCTTTATACCTGCTAGTGTAATGTCAAACTCCGTTAGTGGTGTGATCACTTTGTGCTTAGGGTGACCGTGAGATGCCCTTGGAAGCAGTGGAGATTACAATAGTGATCGACGTGTGATTGTAATTCGACGGTTATGAAAGTCGAAGTTTAAGAGCATTTTGGTAAATACTTCTTGGGAAGTGACGGATGAGCGAAATCTTGTTGCTCTTAAGTGTTAGACAAGTGGAGACGACCGGTGAGCTGGTGACGGACTTAAGGGTCAGTTAAACCGAAGGATTAGGATGAAGTGTTGATATTGCGGTCGATGCAATTATTGTGTCAGATTGGTCACTCTTCTCCATGAGAGTGAACAATTGTCGGTAAAGGTTCGTTGAGTGAATGGTCTGGTGATCTCGACTGAGATGCACGACTGATTTATCGTAGTGACGTATGCTTAGGCATAGAGACGTATGTGGGACTTGGTGGAGTTCGCTTTGCGAACGATTAAGGCAGTCGATTGTGATTTGGGGTATGAAGGCGCGAAGTCGTCGTGTGTACGACATCTCTGGTAATTTTTGTATGACGGCTCTGAGAGCCTAGAGTGAATTTGCAGTGATTCAGTGTTTATGATTAGTGAAGGGAATGATCATGTGTGTTGTGGAATGGCAGTTCCGCGGGATGTTATCATCTTTGCGGTAAGAATGCGGAGCTAAATCCTAAGTGGGGGAGTTTTTACTACCGCTCAAGGAATCTCCGGTGGTGTTAGGTCAAGTGAAGCGTAAGTCTTCTTGTATGAGGTGGTCGTGCAGTACCAAGTGCGGTATGAGACCAAGTGTGAAGCTTGAGATGATGGACGTGGGAGAATGTAACTGTCGTTGCAGGTGCTCTCGTGATATAAACTTGGGTTGGTGCGAAACTTGGATAGTATTGTTGAGTGAGTACGAGTTATGCATGGTGGTGGGTACTGTATTTTCCCTGTCGGGAAACGTGATTGTGGATATTGTCAGTAGATTATTCCACTTTATGGATGATTGTGAGGTGGGGAGTGCCGGTTCCGATTGTCTCACATAGAGACGCGCGGTTGTTGTTTGTTTGCGAGGGTGTTTTCCCTAGTAATGCGACCCGTTAGTTGTATTATAATGTCAAGACCATCCTTAACGGGCGGTTTAGGTAGAAGGGTTCACCCGGCGTTGGTGAATATTTTTGAAGGTCGCGTGACGAATTGCGAATTGTTGGGGTAATAATTCACCGTTGACAGGATTCTAGTACGCAAATAGTTTCCATGCTAGTACTAGGGGCCGTTTTGTGTGGTCATGTTGAAGGTTTAGGGGAGAAACTCTGTGTCGAGTGTTGATGTTTCGTCTAACTCATGGTGTATTATCGTCGTCCTGGATTAATCCAGTGGCGGATGGTCGTGTGCGGATTAATTTATGGGAAAGTTGTGCCCCTAGTGTGATTAGTGGGCGATACCGAGATTTCTTCGTTGAAGGAATGTAGCTTGTTGCGAGTTGTAGCCGAGAGAACTCGAAGGAATGTATGGTGTTTTCAATATTTCCTAAGTGGGTAGTTTGAAAATTGGGCGCGTGGGATATCGCTTGTTGCGGTAATGCACGCTAGTGATTAATAGCGTGTGGTGAAACTTCGGATTAATGGAAATCGTTATTGGAATTATTGCGGACATCGAGTTGGATACATGTCAAAAGACAGTAGAGTGTAGGTCCGGATTGGTTAAGTGGCGAAGATCACGAGGACGTGATCGAGTTTAAGTGGGGGAGAGTTGTAAGACCCAAATATTTATTGCACATAATGTATTTATGGTGTACGATGTGTGTATGAAGTGTACGAAGCATGTACGTGTTGATTGCTCGAACGTCGAAGAAAAACTGGACGTTGTTTGGAGTAACAAGAAGTGTACGTACCTTTTCGACCCCAAATAAAATTTGAGTTGATGTTTCAAAACCTTACCATTGGAAAGGAAATCTTATTACGTTTCCAACGATATTTGATTCATCGAAAACGGAGCTACGGTCGAAAAGTTATGGCCAAAACGAGTTTCTGAAATCTGACCTGCATAATGGAGCGGCGCTCCACCATTTGGCGCGGCGCGCCGAATGGGTCTGATGCAATTTTTCAGCCTTTTTTAAAGGGTAAATGAAGGGTACTTTGGTCTTTTCACTTGGGGCCGGTTTGGGGTCATCAAAACTGATCCAAAACCTTATCCTAACTCATTTCCTCCTCTTTTCTTCACTCTCACACATATCAAACCCTAGAGAGAGAGTGAGTGGTTCTAGAGAGGGAATTGGAGGTTTGGGCAAGAAGAAGAGTGATTCGGGCCGGGTCTCAAGAGTTAAAATTGTTCTCCTCGTTCACGGCTACGTTGTAGTAGTGTTGGTATGTTCTAACTCCGAATCTAATTGTTAAAATTCTTGTTCATATTTAGGGATTGAACTAGTTTGGGTTATAAACCCTATTTCTCATGAATTTGGGGGTTTTACTTTATGTATTGTGTATGTAAACCCGATTATTGTGGGTTTAGGGTTTGAGGATGAATTTGGTCATGGTTTGGGTGTTTAATCACTAGTTGGTAAGTGTGTTAGTGTGTAGAAGTTTATAAGAACATGTTTGTATGACAAATGGGTGTTAACCTTGATTTGGTGTCAAACTAAGTTATGAGGTCAAGAATTGATGAACCGAGTATTTAAAAGCTTGATTAAAGTGTTAATTAGTATTTTGGAAAGTAAATCACTAGCCGTTAGTGATTAAAGATGTTTTTGGGACTTATGTCAAAATGGGTTAACTTTGATGGGTCAAAGTTGGTAATGACACTAGTTTTGGTCAAATGAAATGAGATTTGCAAGTGTTAATTGTGTCGTTAAGCACTAAACACTTATTGAATGTTGAAAGAATTGTAAATGGGTTAAGTTGACCAAGTTTGTAAGTTTAAGCGTTGAAATGGGTCAAAATAGTAATGTTGACCTAGTTTGGGTGAAATGGGTATGAATTACCCTAAGTTGTGTTGATCTAAGTTAGTAGACTTTAAATCACTAGCTTTGGTGATTTGACATGTGTCTTGGCCAATTTAGGACGGTTTTTGTGTAGTCGAGTTATTTAATACAAATTGGGTCATCAAATGCTCAAGTGTAAGTAATGTGGCTAGTTCCACTAGTTCGTGTATTGAAAGTGTACTTAATGTATTAGGTACATTGCTTTGAAGTTCGGAAGTGCATAATCATCATCCTTGTGTCAAGGTGAGTGGAATAATTATGCGTATGTGTATATAATGTATTTATTTGTGCTGTGTGAATGTGGCATTGTCGCGGTGTTCAAGACACCACATTCTAGGTAACGAGTAGTATTGTCGCGGTGTTTAAGGCACTACTCATTGTGTAATTGACTTGTGGTATTGTCGCGGTGTTTAAGACGCCACAATGTCATGGGAGTGGAAGTGTCGCGGTGTTCAAGACACCACTCATTGTATTGAATGAAGTGTGGATTCGTCGCGGTGTTTAAGACGCCACATTGTTGTAAGGGTGAGTTAGTCGCGGTGTTTAAGACATCACCCGGGGACTAGTGATTACGCGGTGTGTAAGTAACACTAGTGGATGTTATGAACTCCAACGGTCTTGTAGGTACCGTTTCCCTTGTTCGAATTGGTTAACCAAGTTTTTTTGAATTATGTATTGAAGCATTTAATTATGAATCGTATGCTATTGTATTATTAGCTACTTGTGGAATGTGGATATTGGTATATGCATATTATTGTTGCATGATTGTCGAATTATTGATCCCGCGTATGAGGTTGTGTAAGTGATGCAAGTAAGTAGATTATATATGTGTATGTATAATTATTGCATTCACTAAGCGTTAAGCTTACCCCTCTCGTTGTTTACCTTTTTACAGGAATTGTTGTGAAGCTAGCTAGTTGATAGACTAGTTGCGTAGGAGCGCTTGGGCTCGATGGGGGTAGCTTTCGGATATGCGGACGCGGATTGGGGATTTGGTAGTCCCCGCGATTATGCTCTTGGTATCGGGTTGGGTTTTAGAGTCCTAACTCGTCTAAATGTAAATTGGGATAGAAACTTGTATTTTGTACGAAAGTCGTAAAACGGCCAATGTGGGCCCCATTTCGTAAAAACTCGTTTAATGATTGGTTCGTGTTAGTTTTATACATATGAATGTGTGGTGAAAAGCGTTTGGTCTAAATATGTCGGGAAGAGGTCTATCTTTTTCGCATTTAAAACATTTTCGGACAGACTGTTTTGGCGCGCCGCGCGGCCATTATGGAGCGCCGCGCCACTTGCTGAATAAATAATAAATTTTTTTTTTTTTTGTCGTATTTTTGGTATAACGAAGTCGGGTTGTTACACTCGAGCATTAGGATTGTGGTACACTATGACTTGGCCTAATTTGTTAGACAAATATTGACCAACACATAATTATATATAATTAATTTAGGTTCGTGAATCCGAGGCCAACCTTGCACTTGTTCAATGACGTTATATGTATTTTTACTACGAAATACAGTATGGTGAGTTTCATTTGCTCCCTTTTTAAATGCTTTTGCAATATATATTTTTGGGACTGAGAATACATGCGCTGTTTTTATAAATGTTTGACGAAATAGACACAAGTAATTGAAACTACATTCTATGGTTGAATTATCGAAATCGAATATGCCCCTTTTTATTAAAGTCTGGTAATCTAAGAATTAGGGAACAGACACCCTAATTGACGCGAATCCTAAAGATAGATCTATTGGGCCTAACAAACCCCATCCAAAGTACCGGATGCTTTAGTACTTCGAAATTTATATCATGTCCGAAGGAGGATCCCGGAATGATAGGGGATATTCTTATATGTATCTAGTTAATGTCGGTTACCAGGTGTTCACCATATGAATGATTATTTTTGTCTCTATGCATGGGACGTATATTTATGAGAACTGGAAATGAAATTCTTGTGGTCTATTAAAATGATGGAAATAAATGATTATGATAAACTAATGAACTCACCAACCTTTTGGTTGACACTTTAAAGCATGTTTATTCTCAGGTGTTAAAGAAATCTTCCGCTGTGCATTTGCTCATTTTAAAGATATTACTTGGAGTCTTTCATAGCATATTTCGAAGAACGTTGCATTCGAGTCATTGAGTTCATCAAAGATTATTATTAAATCAATTTATAGTTGGATAGTGGATATTATGAAATGGTATGCATGCCTGTCAATTTTCGATGTAAAGAAATTTTGTCTTTTAAAAACGAATGCAATGTTTGTAAAATGTATCATATAGAGGTCAAATACCTCGCAATGTAATCAACTATTGTGAATCGTTTATAATGTATATGAACGGGTCATTTCAGTGCTCTTCTTTTTGTTGTGGATTTTGATTTTCCTTTACCAAAATGTGTCTTATGATGATTCTTCCTGAGTTCTTTCCTTACTTCGTCCATTTTGCCTCTTATGAATAATACCAGTTCACTCAGAAAAGTGTTATTATTACGTTTAGTAATCATAGCGTGTAGTAGTAGACCATGGTTCAAATCAAAGGAATTCTTCATCTCGTAAAACCTAAAAACACAAAAATTCATAATGGAGGGAGAAGACTAGTTCTTTAGGGTCTGCTAGGGAAAGACCATTCGGATTCCATTCTCGAGAACTACACGAAAACAGAAAATCTAACCCTAGACAACATTATATTATCCTTTAAAACATTTGAATCTCCCCACACTTAGTTAGCTGTGGTATCGAAATTGTGATTAACTTCATCTTGAACTTCCATTGGACTTTCTATGCAATGTTTAACTCTGTGACCATTAACTTTAAATTCAATCCCGTTTGAATTTATTAACTCTATTGTTCTGTATGGGAAAATTCTTTTGACTATGAATGGTCCAGACCATCTTGAATTCAATTTCCCAGGAAATAGCTTGAATCGTGAATTGAAAAGAAGAACTCTGTCTCCTTCCTTAAATTCTTTTGAATTTCTGATTCTTTTATCATGCCATTTCTTCGTTCTTTCCTTATAGATTAACGAATTTTCATATACATCATGTCTTAATTCTTCTAATTCATTTAGTTGACTTAACCGTAGATGTCCAGCTTCATGTAAATCAAGATTACATGTCTTCAAAGCCCAAAATGCTTTGTGCTCAATTTCTACTGAAAGGTGACATCAATTGGAGTTTTGTAGGCTGTTCTAAAAGCCCAGAGTGCATCCTCCAATTTCATGGACCATTCCTTCGGATTTGATCCTACAGTTTTCTCTAGAATACGTTTTAAAGCTCGGTTGGTATTTTAAACTTGTCCACTTGTTTGTGAATGATAAGCGGTTGAGATTTTATGAGTTACTCCATATCTTTTGAGAACTTTCTCAAGTTGATTATCACAAAAATGTGTACCCCGATCACTTATTAAAGCTTTTGGTGTTCCGAACTTAGCAAAAAGACGTTTTAAGAAGTTGACTACAACTCGTGCATCGTTAGTTGGGAGAGCTTGTGCTTCCGTCCATTTAGATACATAATCAATGGCAACGAGAATGTAGAGATTATTATGAGATTTTGGAAATGGACCCATAAATTCAATACCCCAAACGTCAAATACTTCACATACTTGAATGACATTTTGTGGCATTTCATCACGTTGACTTATTTTTTCGGCCCTTTGACAAGCATCATAGGATTTACAAAGAAGGTGTGCGTTTTTGAAAATTGTAGGCCAATAGAATCCAGCGTCAAAGACTTTCCTTGCTGTGAGTTGAGGCCCATAATGCCCTCCTGTTGGTCCTGTGTGATAATGGTTTAAGATTTTACTAGCTTCATCTCTGAATACGCATCGGCGTATTATTCCATCGGGACAACTTTTGAATAAATGTGAATCTTCCCAAAAATAGTGTTTTATATCACTAAAGAATTTCTTTCGTTTTTGGTACGACAACACTTTTTTAAAGAATCCACATACTAAGTAGTTTGCATAGTCTGCAAACCATGGAATTTCAATATAATCGATCTTCAATAGATATTCATTAGGAAAGTTATCTTGTATGGCTGATTCATTTAGAACTTCTAATTCGGGATTTTCAAGGCGAGAAAGATGATCAGCGGTGAGATTTTCTGCTCCCTTTTTGTCTCGGATTTCAATATCAAACTCTTGTAAGAGTAAGATCCAACGGATTAATCGTGATTTGGCATCTTGTTTTGAAAATAGGTATCTAAGAGCAGAATGATCAGTATAAACCTGATGTTATGCGAGGTGTATATAAAATAGCTTTATATTTTACAAGGAAATACTATTAAATACGATACAATTTTACACAAGATATTTATTTATTTAGAGAATGGATATACTTAAACCATGCTACAACACTTATAGGCAGTGTACCTAATCGTACAGTAGTGTAGTTTTTAGTAAGTCCGGTTCGTTCCATAGGGAAAATCTTTAAACAAAGCTTAACGCTATATTAGTTTTATTTTATAAAAATACAAATATATATAAGTAATATTATTATTATAAAGGGGGGTTTTTACCGTTTAATGACCGGTTTGTCGATTTTAAAACTTTAGTCGCAGTTAAAACAAAATGTAAAATATTAAATAAATAAAAGACTTAATTTAAAGCGTAAAGTAAATAACGATAATGAAATTGCGATAAATAAAAGTGCGATAAAATAAACTTGCGATAATTAAAAAGTACGATAATTAAAAGTGCAATTAAATACAATAACAATAAATAAAAGTGCTATAATTAGAAGTGCAATTAAATATAAAATAAATGGAATTAAATATGAAATAAAAGAATTATGCTTATTTAAACTTCCGTAATCATGATGTTTGACATGTTGATTTTAGTTTTATGCCCATGGGTTAATTGTCCTTTGTCCTGGATTATTTAATATATCCGTCTGGTTTTTGTCCATAACAGTCCATCAGTCATAAATATAAAGTGCGAGTGTCCTCGTCAAATTATTCTTATACCCGAAGTCAAATATTCCAACTAATTGGGGACTTAAACTGTAACAATATTTTAATACTTTGTTTAATAATTACACCAGGATGTCGACTGAGTGTAACCCAAGGTTTTAATACTTTGTTATCAATTATGCCAAGTGTCCTTGTACATAATTTCACCCTTTTTTTAATAATTCTAGTGGCTATTAATCCATTTCCGTGTCCGGTTAAATGAACGGTTATTCGTACATATAAATATCCCGCCCATCGTGTCCGATCGAGTGTATATGGTTATTTATAGGGACGTCCAATTGTGAATCTTTATATTAAAATTAACAAACTATCATTTAGTTAAACAAATATAAAGCCCATTAATAGCCCATAGTCTAATTTCCACAAGTATCGTTCTTTTGTCCAAACCCCAATTATGGTACAAAGCCTAATTACCCAATTTTAGTAATTAGCCCAACGTCATGATTACTTCGTTTTAAATAAGGATAATAATAACTTAGCTACGAGACATTAAATTAAAAAGGTTGAACATAACTTACAATGATTAAAAATAGCGTAGCGTTACACGGACAGAATTTCGACTTACACCCTTACAACATTCGCTAACATACCCTTATTATTAGGATTAAAATTAAAATTAAAATTAAAATTAAAATTATAAATATAAATATTACGTATAGATAGATGGATGGATATATATTGATATTTTTGCGATCAAACTGCGTTTGCTTTTATAGGCGGTTTCAGAATTTGGGGCTCCGCGACTCGCGGCAATTTTTGCCTTCAAACTCCGCGAGTCGCGGAGTTTGATTTTCCAGCTCACCAACTTTGGAGTCTTTCTTTGCCGACGAATTTTTAATATATTATAATATTTAAATAATTATAAGAATTATTTAAATATTATATTATATTTATGTGCATAGTTGACTCGTAATTTTTAGTCCGTTGCGTCGAGCGTTGAGAGTTGACTCTGGTCCCGGTTCCGGATTTTCGAACGTCCTTGCGTACAATTTAATATCTTGTACTTTGCGTTTTGAATCTTGTACTCTTGTAATTTCGAGACGTTTCTTATCAATAATTGGAACCTCTTTGATTGTATTTTGTACTTTTGAGCTTTTTGGTCATTTGCGTCTTCAATTCGTCGAATCTGTCTTTTGTCTTCACCTTTTATTATTTAAACGAATATCACTTGTAAATAGAACAATTGCAACTAAAAGCTTGTCTTTCTTGAGGAATAATGCTATGAAATATATGTTCGTTTTTAGCATTATCAAATATTCCCACACTTGAGCGTTGCTTGTCCTCAAGCAATATAGTCTTGAAATACTAGAATCACTTCTTTATTCTTCACACTTTGTACATCAGTGATTTCTATACGGCAGTATAAATAATGGTAGTAACGATATGGTTTACAGTCCCATACTAGAATCACTTCTTTATTCTTCACACTTTGTACATCAGTGATTTCTATACGGCGGTATAAACAATGGTAGTAACGATATGGTTTACAGTCCCACATGACTATAAAAATTTAGATCCATTAAGGAAATTGGATCTTTATGAAAACATTTGATCTTTTGAAAATTAAATCTAGTTTTTACCCTAGATAAGTTTTCCGGAATAACCCTTCACCGGTGTTTGCAAATTATTTTTGTGGGTTTGGTGGGTTTCATATTTGAAAATTTTAGCTCAAAACTTATGGTTTTGTGTCACCCACTTGCTAACCTTGTATTAGGAAAGCAACACGTCCAGTTTACTTGTCCCGTATATTACCTTTCGGTAAACTACCGTCCGGTTGTAAAGGAAAGTGTTGAACAAGCAACTGTTAAGGCAATGTCCCCTGACATGCTTTTAATTATGGCCTATAACGTGTCGGACGCAATTACTATCCTTGGTAGGAGCAATAGTAAAGCTCACCCTTATGATTTTTCGGTCTGGCACAAGGTCCTGTCTTTGACCATGCTATGAAACCACCGTTCTTACGGTTGACACCCGATTTGGTTCAGGTGACCTAATGAATTCCAGGTGAATTCCTAGGATTTTACGTTCAATGGTAATGAACGCATTGAAAATGAGTTTTTAGAAAACAAATCGGTTTGTAATTTTGATCAAAATATTTTCTCGTTCAGGCTCGAGTTTAGATATCATTGAATTCCATGAGTTTGTAATTCTCAATCTTTAAGGTCAATCTCAAGGATTGAGTAATATCAGGCTTAAAAGCTGATTTTTGATTTTTTAAGGAGATTATCCTTTCTGGGGATCTGATTCATTAGTCTTATCCAGCTAATTTGCACGGTGCCCCCCCATTGTACAAGATAAATCCTTCTCATGGTTAGGATAAATCTGACCACTTGGCGACCCTGTTTAATGCTGAGGTCCGTGGATTTCCTACTGATTTTAGAGATGACTTTTCTAGGTTTTTCGTCAACCTACAGCTGGTCTGGATGACAACTTCTTGACCTAAATCAAGAAGCGCGTTTCTTTTTCGGAAGACTTTACTTCCTTTTAATGATGGAATTGATTCATCGTGTAGATCCATCTCTTCTTTTCTTTCATCGGGTAAAACAGTTTAGTTTAGTCCAAAGCAAAAGTATTTTCAGTTATTTGTTACAGAAATATGTGACATATGTTTAAGATAACTTGGTAATTTTTCCCACACTTGGCTTTTATTTTCCTTTTTATTGTCCTCTATTCCATTTTAAATGAATTCTAACATTTTGGTTTGTTTCTCAATTTATGTCCTTTCCAAGGTAACAATAATTTCGGTGTTAACACCTAGTTTTATCGTTCATAAATATGTATAAACATGATTTTGAGTTCATTTAATTGAAAATTTTGAAAAAGTTTACTAGAATTAGGTAGTCAGTATATAAGACTAGGGCTGTTCTTTATTATCAGAGAGCACTAGATTCTAATACAACTACTGCTTTACTAGTATTTTTAATGGTAACCAAGTGTTTAAGATAAAAATTTTAAAAATCCGAAAGAATTTAACCCCTTCCCACACTTAAGATCTTGCAATGCCCTCATTTGCAAGAAATCAGTAACAATTTAAATTATTGAGGGTGATTAGCGTAGAAATGATTAAATTTTACCAAATTTTCCAAACATATTGTTGTTTGTGTTGCATGATAAATGGTGCACATCATTTGTTCATTCCTTCTCGTTGTTATTTCACATATATTTTGCATCTTGTCGTCAAAATTAGTTGCTTTTGCTGAACTTAATGCCAGTCTTTGAAAATGCGTTGTTTTACCCTGTTGTGTACATAAGATAAACTGCAAACATATATACATATTTTTGAAGTTTGGTATATTACCCCACATTCAAAAATTATTAAAATCTAATAATAAAAGTTAGAAAATTACAAAAACTATTACAATATTAACATAAGTATTAAATGTATTAACATTGCAAATAATAAAATAAATAAAACTAAGTAGACTAGGGATGATACTGATACCAGTAGGGGTTCCATGCATAACCATAGGTGTTATAAAATGCTTCGGCTGGGTTATACGTAGGATACGGTGGTTGGATCTCTATAGACCAGGGAGGAAATACGGGCGATTGAGTAGGAATATAGTTTCTACCTATTTGTTGGCAATAAGCTATGATTTGGTTTTGATGAACTTGCCAATCTTCAAATGCTCGATGTCTAGCATTTTCATACTCTTGTGAAGCTATAAACCTTTGCATTTCTGTCATTTCATTTCCCCCTCTCACATTACCTGGCTGTTGGTTTCTCTCAACCTGTGGATGTCTACCATGGTATTGTACTGCGGCGTTATTTCACCTCTTCAAAACCTTCGCACCATGGTATACATTTAAACCTATTGTATCGCGGGGTTCTGGTTCTTCGACTAATAATCCCCCCGACTTATATCCACACCGAGATATTCAGCAATCAAAGTAATAAATATACCACCTCCTATTATGCTATGCGGTCTCATCCCCCTAACCATAGCTGATAAATAATAACCCACACAATAAGGTATACTTACAGCTCTTTGTGGGTCTCGAATACACATGTGGTAAAACAAATCCTGTTCATTTACCTTTTCCTTGTTCTTACCTCATTGTGTAATCGAATTGGCTAAAAATCTATGAATTACTCTTAACTCTGCTCTATCTATATCCAAATAAGAGTAATTTCCCCCTTTAAATAGGTGATGGCTAGTCATTTGACTCCATACACCATGCGTATCAAAATTTTCATCTATCTTTCTACTATTTAGTATCAACCCTCTACAATCGGCAGATGCTAACTCCTCAGGCGTATATATACGTAAAGCCTGAGCCATGTCTAGTAAAGACATGTGGCGCATCGAACCTCCTAACAAAAAATCTAATAAAAGATCGATCGGTTAAACTAGCTACCCGATCATTTAATTCTATACTACACAACAATTCTTCACACCATACTTTATATACAGGTCTACGCATGTTGAATAACCGTACCCAATCGTTAAAAGTAGAATTACCATACCTCTGTGCAAGTAATTCCCTAATTGGCCCGGCCAATTCTACAGCTTCTAATGGTCCCCATTCTATGACCCTAGGTACTTCAATAGTTTTAGAATGAAGAGTATGCAAGCCTCTTTGGTATTTTGGATAATCTATCCAAAGTCTGTCAAATCTCAGGTTCGGGTGCAAATCTTCCAAGTGCATATCAGAAAATGTCATGACTGGATGAGGTATATCTTGTTTGTAGTAGTTATCCACCTCCTGTTGTTCTGCAGTCTCAGCAGGAGCATTGCGAGCTTGGGATGAAGATTCACCCCTTTCAGTCTGCAAAACACATCAAACACAATTTTTGTGCATCCAAATATGCATTAGTGTCAGCAAAATCATCAATCAAAATAATTACAATAACATGTCCAATTTATATCAAACTTAAGCTTATTTTCATATTTTCATCAAATCTACACTTTTTCAAATAAGCATATACGAAAATGTTCGCCTAGTTCATAATCATTCAACTCAAATAACATGTCAAAATAATCATTACTAGCAATTAAACAAGTCTCAAATGGCATTATCTTTCAAAAATCAAGTTCATGAATTTTAGACTTGAAAAAGTCCACTTTAATTCTCAAAATCATGTTTAGGCTCAAAGTTTGGATCATTTAACTACCTAAACATGTTACACTACTTAATTTAGCAACAATTCATGACAAAAATCGGCCATAACCTGTTTATATCAAAAAGCCCCAAATTGCTCAAGAACACAAACCCTAGATTACTCAAAATTTGAAGTTTAAGGCTTCTAATCATGTTAAATAGTATCAATCTAGGTTATACAAGCATAATACATAAGCAATTTAAGCATAATTACACTAAAAAGCATCAAAATCGAATTGGGTATAAAATTGCTCAAGAACACCAATTTTCGGATTAAATGGTGTTTAGGTGTAGAAATTTACCGTTTTTCTTGAGTAATTCCTTGATAGCATCCTTCTCAACATGATTTTAGTAAAAGATTTGATGATTAACGGTCAAAAATTGCGAATTTGGTGTGTATTTTTCGGGTTTTCGGGTTTATTTCGCAGTTTATGTGGTGTGGGGATGGGGACTGATCAGTTCAGCTCGTTTTATTTTTTTTCTGGGTTTTGGATCCTCCGCGACTTGCGGTGTTTTTACCCTTCAAACTCCGCGAGTCGCGGAGTTTGTACTTTTTTTTTTAAACATCTTATACTAATTAAAACAATTAAGTAATTAATTTTAAAATTTTGTTTCTCTTGTTATTTAGGAGAGGTCGTTTCGGATCGATGTCCTAGTCCGTCCTTCGACAAAATTTTAAAATTTGTCTTTTTGTAGCGATTGTTTTAAAAGCTAAGATTTTTGGGTTTTTTTTAATGTTTTTGTCATACTTTAATTCAATAAGATTAAAAATAATGATAATAAAAGTTCTCGTCCCTCCCTCGGGTAAAGCAATTTCGGTTCAACGACCTAGTCTTCAACTTACGACGAATTTTAAAAATCATATTTTTAACTTAATGAGATAAAGTAAATTTTTGTTTTTAAATTCACACCAAACTTAAAATAAAAATACATAAAATTCAAAATTAATATTAAAAATTCACACCAAACTTAAAATTTGAAATGCATAAAATTAAAAATTCTTATTTTAAAAATTAAAAATTCACACCAAACTTAATTTAAAAATTCATATTATAAAATCACACCAAAATTATATTATATTTTTCAAATATTTACAATTTTAAATATATTATTTTTACAAAGTTTACAATATTAATTTAAGATTTATATATTAATTTTAAAAACATGGTAAAAATAAAATTAAAAATCTTTTTTTGGCTTTTTATCCCACTTTAATCAATCAAATATTATCAAAAATATGCGCCCCTCTTTTCGGTAAAGTAATTTCGGTTCCATGACCTAATTTAACTCATGACGAATTTTTGAAATATTTTGGGTTGATTGATTAAAGATATTTATACCTTAAGAATAAACGTTAAATTTCACCGTGATGTAATAAATTTTTGAATGATATTAATAATTTCGGTCACCAAACCTAATTTTATTCAATACCAATTTAATACTTTATAGCGAACAAATTAGCGTTTATTATCAAAAGGTTAAAAATAAAAATAAAAATAAAAACTGTACAGACTTACCTGTGAGATAGTATTCTTAGTTATACGATCTATCCCACTCATAAGATAGTCGGTTTAATTGGTTTTCCATAGCTACATAGGCGTAACCTCGAGCATTCAATGTTTTTTCTTCTAAACATATGAACGGTCCGTCTCTGCATAAAGTAACAAATTCGGTATTTGAATAGGTTTGATTATTTGAACATTTACCTCCATGTGACCATTTTCCGCATTTGTGACATCTTTCTAGGTGTCGTGCTCTTCTTTTCGCTGCGGATTTTGATTTTCCTTTACCAAATTGTAACTTATTATCTTCGCATATGGATTTTTTTCTTACTCCGTCCAATCTTTCTCTGATTACTGATACTATTTCACTCGGTAGTGTGTCATTATTACGTTTAGTGATCAAAGCGTGTAGCATTAGACCATGGTTTAGTTCACAGGCAGTCTTCATTTCCTAAAAAAAATAAAAATTCAGAATGGGGGGAGAAGACTAGTTCTTTAGGGACTGCTAGGGAAAGACCATTCGGGTTCTATTTTCGAGAACTACACGAAAACAGACAATCTAACTCTAACAGAAATACATATTATCCTTTAAAGACTTGATTCTCCCCACACTTAGTTAGCTGTGGTATCGAAATTATGATTAACTTCGTTGTCAACTTCCATTGGACTATCTATGTAGTGTTTAACTCTGTGACCATTAACTTTAAATTCAATCCCATTTGAATTTATTAATTCTATCGTTCCGTATGGGAAAACTCTTTTGACTATGAATGGTCCAGACCATCTTGATTTCAATTTTCCAGAAAATAGTTTGAATCGTGAATTGAAAAGAAGAACTCTGTCTCCTTCTTTAAATTCTTTTAAACTTCTGATTCTTTTATCATGCCATTTCTTCGTTCTTTCTTTATAGATTAACGAATTTTCGTATGCTTCATGTCTTAATTCTTCTAATTCGTTTAGTTGACATAATCGTAGACGTTCAGCTTCATGTATATCAAGATTACATGTCTTCAGAGCCCAAAATGCTTTGTGTTCAATTTCTACTGGAAGATGACATGCTTTTCCATAAACAATTCTAAAAGGTGTGGTTCCAATTGGAGTTTTGTAGGCTGTTCTAAAAGCCCAGAGTGCATCCTCCAATTTAATGGACCATTCCTTCGGATTTGATCTTACGTTTTTTTCTAGAATACGTTTTAAAGCTCGGTTAGTATTTTCAACTTGTCCACTTGTTTGTGGATGATAAGCAGTGGAGATTTTATGAGTTACTCCATATCTTTTAAGAACTTTCTCAAGTTGATTATTACAGAAATGAGTACCCCGATCACTTATTAAAGCTTTCGGTGTTCCAAACCTTGCAAAAAGACGTTTTAAAAAGTTGACTACAACTCGTGCATCATTAGTTGGGAGAGCTTGTGCTTCCGCCCATTTAGATACATAATCAATGGCTACGAGAATATAGAGATTATTATGAGATTTTGGAAATGGACCCATAAAGTCAATACCCCAAATGTCAAATACTTCACATACTTGTATGACATTTTGTGGCATTTCATCACGTTGACTTATTTTTCCGGCCCTTTGACAAGCATCACAGGATTTGCAAAGAAGGTGTGCGTCTTTGTAAATTGTAGGCCAATAGAATCCAGCTTCATAAACTTTTCTTGCTGTTAGTTGAGGCCCATAATGCCCTCCTGTTGGTCCTGTGTGACAATGGTTTAAAATTTTACTAGCTTCATCTCCGAATACACATCGGCGTATTATTCCATCTGGACAACTTTTAAATAGATGTGGATCTTCCCAGAAATAGTGTTTTATATCACTAAAGAATTTCTTTCGTTTTTGGTACGATAATCCTTTTTCAAGGAATCCACAAACTAAGTAGTTTGCATAGTCTGCAAACTATGGGATTTCATTATAATCTATCTTCAATAGATATTCATCAGGAAAGTTGTCTTGTATGGCCGATTCATTTAGAACTTCTAATTCGGGATTTTCAAGACGAGAAAGATTATCAGCGGCGAGATTTTCTGCTCCTCTTTTATCTCGGATTTCAATATCAAACTCTTGTAAGAGTAAGATCCAACGGATTAATCTTGGTTTAGCATCTTGTTTCGAAAATAGGTATCTAAGAGCAGAATGGTCGGTATAGACCACCGTTTTAGCTAGAACGAGATATGATCGAAATTTGTCAAAAGCAAAGACAATAGCAAGGAGTTCTTTTTCAGTAGTTGTATAATTTGTTTGTGCTCCTTGTAACGTCTTACTAGCATAATATATAGGTTGAAATCGTTTTTCAATCCTTTGTCCTAAAATGGCTCCCATTGCAAAATCACTTGCATCGCACATTAGTTCAAATGGTAGATTCCAATTTGGTGTTATCATGATCGGCGCATTAGTGAGTTTCTCTTTAAGAATATTAAAAGATTTGACACATTCATCTGAAAAGATGAATGGAGCATCCTTTTCTAGGAGTTTATTCATAGGAGTGGCAATTTTAGAAAAATCTTTTATGAAACGTCGGTAAAAACCGGCATGCCCTAGAAAACTCCTAACTCCTCTAACATTGGTGGGATGTGGAAGTTTAGCAATTACATCTACTTTAGCTCTATCCACTTCAATTCCTTCTTTTGAAATTTTATGACCAAGAACGATGCCTTCTTTAACCATAAAATGGCATTTCTCCCAATTAAGAACTAGATTTGATTGTTCGCATCTAATAAGCATTCGTTCAAGATTAGCTAGACATGTTTCAAATGTATCACCGAAGACTGAAAAGTCATCCATGAAAACTTCCATGCATTCTTCTATCATGTCGTGAAAAATTGCCATCATACACCTTTGAAAGGTTGCAGGGGCGTTGCAAAGTCCAAATGGCATGCGTTTGTAAGCAAAAGTACCATAAGGGCACGTGAATGTGGTTTTCTCTTGATCTTCGGGTGCTATTGGAATTTGAAAATATCCTGAAAATCCATCAAGAAAATAATAATAACTATTTCCGGCTAATCTTTCCAACATTTGATCAATGAAAGGTAAGGGAAAGTGATCTTTTCTGGTGGCGTCATTTAATTTTCTATAATCAATACATACACGCCATCCTGTTACAGTCCTAGTAGGAATAAGCTCATTTTTCTCATTTGTAATGACAGTCATGCCACCCTTCTTAGGCACGCATTGAACTGGGCTTACCCATGGACTATCAGAGATTGGATAAATTAGACATGCGTCTAGCAGTTTAATAATCTCTTTCTTAACTACATCTTGCATATTCGGATTTAGTCTTCGTTGGCGTTGCACATACGTTTTATGACCTTCTTCCATAAGGATTTTATGTGTGCAATACGAAGGACTTATTCCTTTAATATCATGAATCTTCCATGCAATAGCTGGTTTATGAGCTTTCAACTTAGAAATGAGTTGTGATTTCTCATTTTCAGTAAGAGAAGACGATATTATTACAGGTAATTCAGATTCACCATGTAAATAAGCGTATTCCAAATGGTTTGGAAGTGGCTTTAACTCTAATTTCGGAGGTTCTTCTATTGATGATTTATATCGATATCTGTCTTCTTCTTTTAGCATTTGAATTTCTTCTGTTGTTGGTTCATATCCATTAGCTATAAGTGTAGCTAACATTTCAGCTTCATCAATTTGTTCAGTTCCTTCTCCTAAAGAACATTCTCCTGTTCCTTGTAATTCTGGAAATTCTTCTAATAATTCTGCATGTGCATCTATAGTTTAAATATAATAACATGTATCATCTGCAGATTGTGGTTGTTGCATTGCTCTATCAACTGAAAAGGTAACACTCTCGTCCTCTATACTTAGGGTCAATTTCTTACCGAACACGTCTATCATTGCTTTAGCCGTGTTTAAGAATGGTCTTCCTAATATGAGAGGAACTTGAGAATCTTCTTCCATGTCCAGAACAACAAAATCTACTAGAAATACTAAAGTACCAACTTTAACTAGCATGTTCTCCATTATCCCTCTAGGATATTTTATTGATCGATCGGCTAGTTGTATGCTTATTCTTGTTGGTTTCAATTCTCCAAGGTCTAGTTTAGCGTATAGTGAATACAGCATTAGATTTATACTAGCACCTAAGTCTGCTAATGCTTCTATTGAACTAAGACTACCCAGAAAACATGGAATTGTGAAACTTCCTGGATCAGATAATTTTTCTGGTATCTTATTCAACAGCACTGCTGAACAATTAGCATTCATAGTAACAGCCGAGAGTTCTTCCATTTTCTTTCTATTTGAGATTAGATCTTTCAAGAATTTAGCATATCTAGGCATTCCTGAAATCACATCAATGAAAGGAAGATTTACATTTATCTGTTTAAACATATCCAAGAATTTGGATTGCTCGGCTTCAAGTTTCTCTTTCTTCATTTTACTCGGGTAAGGAAGTGGTGGTTGGTATGGTTTAACATAAGGTTTAGCCTTAACTGTGTTATCTTCATTAACCTTTTCAACTACCGGTTCTTTTTCCTTATCTTGATCAGGTTGTGGTTCTTGTGGAGTAGGAATAGCTTCATCAGAAGTTACAGGTATTTTAGGTGGTTTAAGTGTTGAACCACTTCTTGTGGTAATAGCTTTAGCTGTTTCATTCCGGGGGTTAGCATTTGTATCACTAGGTAGACTTCCCGGTTTTCTTTCACCTATTAATCTTGCTAGGTTACTTACTTCTTGTTCCAAGTTTTGAATAGAAGCTTGTTGATTTCTAAATGCTTGAACATTTTGTTCATTAGTTTGTTTTTGAGATGTGAAAAACTGCGTTTGAGTTTCAACTAGCTTCGTCATCATATCTTCTAAATTCGGCTTTTTATCATCGGGTTGTGGTGGTTTGTTTTGAAAATTAGGTCTTTGCTGGTTGTAATTATTGTTGGACACTTGTTGATTGCTAGGACCTTGTTGGTTGTTGTATGGAATATTTCGATTATAATTCTTGTTTTGATTGTAGATCAGTCTTGGCGGTTGATAATTATTCTGATAATTATTTCCAGGCCTTTGGTTTATGTATGAAATATTCTCTCTTTGTTCCATTGTTAATTCAATACTAAGACAATCTTTTGTCAAATGTGGTCCTCCACACTGCTCACAGCTAATTCGTATTGAGTAAATATCCTTAGTCATCTTTTCCATTCGTCTCTCGACAGCATCTATCTTTGCGGAAATGGAATCTAAGTCATGGCTAGAATCGGCTCTAGCTGCTTTAGATGAACTAACGATATATTTTTCTTGGTGCCACTCATGTGAGTGGGAAGCAGTGTTATCAATAATTTTATAAGCATCAGTTTCAGTTTTCTTCATAATGGAACCACCAGCTGCTATATCGATGTCTTTTCTTGTAGTGATGTCGCATCCTTGGTAGAATATTTGTACTATTTGACAGGTGTCTAAACCATGTTGCGGACATCCTCTTAATAACTTTCCAAATCTTGTCCACGCCTCATATAGAGTTTCATTCGGTTTCTGTGTGAACGTAACAATTTCTCCTTGAAGTCTTACGGCTTTAGATGCAGGAAAGAATTGTTTAAGGAATTTTTCAACTAAAACATCCCATGTATCAATCGCCCCTTCAGGTAACGATTCCAACCAATCTTTGGCTTCTCCCTTTAAAGTCCTGGGAAATAACATGAGATATATCTGTTCATCCTCAACTTCTCTTATTTAAATAGAGTACAGATCCTATTAAAGGTACGAAGATGTTCATTTGGATCTTCCTTCGGCGCACCACTAAATTGGCATTGATTAGTCACCATGTGTAGAATTTGTCCTTTGATTTCATAATCTGGCGCATTAATGTCAGGATGAGTAATTGCGTGACCTTGGCCAGTGCGTTTAGCTCTCATTCGGTCTTCCATACTTAAAGGTTCCAGATTTTCCATAATTGAATTTGTTGAATCGGAATCACTAGAGGATTCTGATTTAATGGTTCGTTCCTCAACATCTCTGTTTGAATGATTGGTGGTTCCGGAGGAAAGTTTAGTGGTTCAGGATCTATGAATCATCCCTGAATATTCTCCGGATTCTCAATTGTGAGGTCGGGTTCAAAAAATAGATTATCGGAAATTTGAACTGGAGTACTTGGTCGACTGGATGACGATTCTAAAGAAAAATCAACGGCGGTAATATTTGCTAAATGTCTTGATCTAGTTACAGGTGGTGAACGTCTTGCTCGGTGCATTCACTGAATATCCTATTAGTTTTTAAAAAGAAAGAAAAATTATATAAGTTATCCAATTAATAGACTTTTCTGATTTTGCCCACGTTTCGAATAGCCAAAAGATGCAGCAGAGGGGCAGGATTCGTTTGGTCTCAATATAATTGAGGACTGTTTGGCTCCAATAACCCGGTCCACGTACAAATCCAACTATTACTACGAACCAGAAAATTTTGATGTCTATCAATTTAACCACTTAAAATAAATTTTCATAATTTTAAGAAATTTAGATAAGAAATAGAATAAAAATCTATGTCCTAAAACTAGAATGACGAGAAATAAGAAAGAAAAAGAGTGCGTCGGAAAAAGGTCAAAAAATAAAAATAAGAAAGAAAAAGAGTGACTTATAGAACTTAAAAACACTCGACTAACCCAACCTTATTACTATCACTAACTTAAAATTATAATCGCAAATTGAGATTACTAATTGGAATGATAATTGATACATAGGTAAAAGTCGTCTAAAAATATTAAAGCTTACAAGTAAAACTATATCCCAAATGGAAATATCTTAAAAAGAGGTACTAAAACTTAAAAAGGCGTCACAAAATTCTAAGCACCTAAATCTTAGTCTAAAGAAAAAGCACTTAAGGAATTTTACGGCAAAGCCTAAAAATCTAGAAGTAAAAAAATAACTATGGCAAAAACTATATCTTAAAACTAAATACGAGCGAAAAATACAAATATTACGCTAAAATAATTAAAAAGGGACAAAATATAAAAATATACAAAAAGTTGTAAAAAGTACAATTTTTATAAAAATATTATTTTTATATTATTTATTTTATTAAACTATTAATTTTATATTTTAATTAAACTAATTTAACTAAAATACAATTTAATTTAAAAACTTAAAACTAATTATAATAATAAATAAGTAATTAGGGTTAATAATAATAAATAAATAATAATTACCCCGTATTTAATGCTGATTAGGGTTTCTGTCACGTGTGTCAGGGAGGCTCCGCGAGTTGCGGTATTCGAAGCTGCAAACTCCGCGAGTCGCGGGGTTCCAAAATTCAAATCAGGTACAGGATTTAATTCGACTTTTTTTTTATGTTTTAATAAAAAAAAAATATTTAAATAAAACTTATATTTTTATAAAATAAAAATAATGAAACTTTACAAAACTTAAATATTTAACAAATTCTTAAAAATATTTATATTTTTGTTTTCTTTTTATGTTTTCGAATAATTAAAAACGTATTTTTACAAAAGTGAATTTTAATAAAAGTAAACTAAAAATAAATTTTTATTTTTTTTTAAAATTGAGCGTTACGCTTCCGGCTTTTAAGCTAGATTTTTCCCCGGCAGCGGCGCCAAAAATAACTTGATGTTATGCGAGGTGTATATAAAATAGCTTTATATTTTACAAGGAAATACTATTAAATACGATACAATTTTACACAAGATATTTATTTATTTAGAGAATGGATATACTTAAACCTTGCTACAACACTTATAGGCAGTGTACCTAATCGTACAGTAGTGTAGTTTTAGTAAGTTCGGTTCGTTCCACAGGGAAAATCTTTAAACAAAGCTTAACGCTATATTAGTTTTATTTTATAAAAATACAAATATATATATAAGTAATATTATTATTATAAACGGGGGTTTTTACCGTTTAATGACCGGTTTGTCGATTTTAAAACTTTAGTCGCAGTTAAAACAAAATGTAAAATATTAAATAAATAAAAGACTTAATTTAAAGCGTAAAGTAAATAACGATAATGAAATTGCGATAAATAAAAGTGCGATAAAATAAACTTGCGATAATTAAAAAGTACGATAATTAAAAGTGCAATTAAATACAATAACAATAAATAAAAGTGCTATAATTAGAAGTGCAATTAAATATAAAATAAAGGGAATTAAATATGAAATAAAAGAATTATGCTTATTTAAACTTCCGTAATCATGATGTTTGACGTGTTGATTTTAGTTTTATGTCCATGGGTTAATTGTCCTTTGTCCTGGATTATTTAATATGTCCATCTGGTTTTTGTCCATAACAGTCCATCAGTCATAAATATAAAGTGCGAGTTTCCTCGTCAAATTATTCTTATACCCGAAGTCAAATATTCCAACTAATTGAGGACTTAAACTGTAACAATATTTTAATACTTTGTTTAATAATTACACCAGGATGTCGACTGAGTGTAACCCAAGGTTTTAATACTTTGTTTCAATTATGCCAAGTGTCCTTGTACATAATTTCACCCCTGTTTTAATAATTCTAGTGGCTATTAATCCATTCCCGTGTCCGGTTAAATGAACGATTATTCGTACATATAAATATCCCGCCCATCGTGTCCGATCGAGTGTATATGGTTATTTATAGGGACGTCCAATTGTGAATCTTTATATTAAAATTAACAAACTATCATTTAGTTAAACAAATATAAAGCCCATTAATAGTGTAACGACCCGGAAATTTCCGACCGAATTTAAACTATAATCTTTATATATTTCCGACACGATAAGCAAAATCTGTAATATTGAGTCTAAAAAAATTTGAAATCTATGTTTAGATAATCAGTTACTCTTTGATCATGCCTGGCGATTCACGAACAATTATGTGTATTAGATATAATACTTTACATGAACATTAATAAACTATTATCTTATATGTATATTTCTTGTGTATATATATTGTTATATTTAATTTAATTATTTAACATATATCTATTTGCGTAGTAAATTTTGTTATTTAAAACTGTTTATAAATATTCATAGTAGATATTAATCATAATTAATTTTGAGTTTAAATGGCAAATGTCTGTAACTTCCGGTTGACGTTTAATTATTCTAAAATAGGTCTAATATATATATATGAAGTTTTAAAATAAAAGTTGTTCCAAAATTTGAATAAAAAGTTAATATTTTGATAAATATTTTTTTTACCTTTTCGAACTAAGTTTTTGTACTCCGTATATATAAATTGGAACAGAAAATAAATAAATTTCGAACCTTTTTGATCAGGTTTCAAACAAGTAATGAGTGGAATAATTAAATCTATTTAACCTAAAAGTTTGAGATTTTTAGGGACACTTTTATACGTCAACTGTTTAGCAATGGACACGATATCGTGCTCCGTAGAAAACCGTCGGCAGATAATATTTTAAGTGGCACGTTTTATTTTCCTAATTGTATTATAATATTACTTTAATTATTATTATATTATAAATATTATTTATGTTACTGTTTTTTTTTTACTCCTATCATCCTGTCTATATATACGTATACATATAAGTGATATAGTTAATCAACCAACACCATTTTCTTCATCCTACAACAATCACCATCCTTAACTCCGTTTCTCTGCAAATATCCGGAGCCACCAAGAACCACCATCACAATCGTCGTATCTCTTTCTCATCCTATCACTCTCGTGAGCCAAGAACACGACCATCTTTCAACTTCAATCCGTCATTCTCTCTCACTTCTTCTTCTTTTTGATATTTTGTGAACCCAAGATCGAACCCAAAAACTTTTGTGTTATGCTGCTCGCTGCTACAACACTTAATAAATTCCGTTTACAATTCGATTCATGGTGTCCTGATTAAACCGCTACCCATCAATATATCTCTCTACTCTCCCTCTCTCTACAATTTTTTTTTATGGTAAAACCCATTTTCGAACACCACTCATCACAAAACACCACTTTAATAGTTCGTTGTTACTACTGTTGTTCTATTGTTATTCGAACACCACGAACCACCACATCTCCATAACCACCGCCGGCAACCACTACTTCTGTTTTATTTTTTTTTTATTTTTATTTTTTTTTTTAAAAAAGATGATGACGATGAGGTTACTACGTGATGATGATAATGATGTTCTGTGATGATGATTATGATATTGATGATGATAATGAAACGTAATAAAAAAAATGAAGATGTTGAGAATGAATTAACAACAGAGGTGGACCACGATGATGATTGAATGGTGGGGAAGATGATAACTGCTCCTATATACCTTATATATATAAATACGTATATTGTAATAAGAATCCACGAGTGCTTCAGTGGTTGAGCGTCTGGTTGTTATACACGAGGTCCTGGGTTCGAAACCACCAGGAGTCTCTATTTTTTTATGTATAAAAGATGTCTTAAGAATGGGCCGAAGATCCATCATATTCAGTTGGGTCGAAATTAAACTTGGGCCGAAATGATTGTTGGGCCGAAATTAATGATTGGGCCAGATTAATGATGATTATGACGGGTTAAAACATACTAGGTTAGTAGATTAATCAAAAGTGTAAGCTGCAGCATAGTGGCTAAGTGTTGGTTCTGGTTTATGAGTGGTTGCGGGTTCAATCCTTGCTTGGGACAGTTTATTTTTATAAGCCTAATTTGAGGTAGTTACTTATCATTATTATTACTATTATAGTTATTATAATTATTATTATTATTATAATTACTACTATTATCAATATTATTATTATTTTAATTATTAATAAAAAGTACCACTATTTTAAATTTATCATTTTTATTAAAATTAGTATTATTATTGAAATTAATATTTTTATTGAAATTATTATTTTTAATATTAAAAATATCATTACTAATACTTCTATCATTGTTATAATTATTATTATTATCAATAGATATGATTATTTTATTATTTATTAATATTATTTTATCAAATAACCATTAGATACATAAAACTATATTTAATACATATAACTTAACAATATTAATATTTGTATTTATTTAAAATACATAAAATGAATATATTAAGGAAACCTATAAGCTATTAATATAAAATTTATATCACTAAATTTGTTCGATTACAATTATGTGTGTTAATATATAAGTAAATGATATAGGTTCGTGAATCCGAGGCCAACCTTATACGTGATCAATGATGTTATATGTATTTTTACTACAAAATACATTAGGTGAGTATATAGTCCCACTTTTAAACTCTAAATATTTCGGGATGAGAATACATGTATTTTATGTTTTACGATATGGACACAAGTAACTGAAAAATATATTCTACGTTGAGTTGTACCACTGGCATACTTCCCTGTAGCTTGGTAACTACTATTTACAGCGGTATTGTAAACGCGAATCCTGTTGATAGATCTATCGGGCCTGACCTGGACGACCAGTATTCAACGGTTGCACAGTACTTCATTTCGGTGACTACACTTGGTACGGTGTAGTAAGATTTCATAATAAAGGGAATATGCGACGTTGATTAAATGTTAAGTATGGTTATCAAGTGCTCAACAACTTAGAATATTTTTATTAAAATGATTATATATATGAAATCTTGTGGTCCATAGTTATAACGCTGCTAGCATCAAACCTATATATCTCACCAACTTTATGTTGACGTTTTAAAGCATGTTATTCTCAGGTACGAATTAAGTCTTCCGCTGTGCATTTGCTCATGTTAAGGATATTACTTGGAATCGATCATCGCAATGGAACCAAATGTTGATGACTTCGTCCAGGAGGATTAGGACGGGTTGTTAAAGTTGGTATCAGAGCGGTGGTCTTAGCGAACCAGGCATTGCATTAGTGTGTCTGACTAGTAGTTGTTATGATACATTAGTGAGTCTGGACTTTGACCGTGTCTGCATGACAAAAAGTTTTGCTTATCATTCCTAGTTGGAAACTATCAGCTTATCATCTTTAGGAATTGCCTGCTTAAGTCTAGACACGTCTTATTGCATTTACTGCATTGATAGTGTATAGACAAATTCATATCCTAGCGTATCTATTACGGTAAACTTTGCCTAATATTTTCCGTAAATTTCTCCGTAATTTAAGGGATCCTGGTACTATATATATTTATGCATATTATGCATTGAGTATACCATCCAACTCTCATTGCTCTCACTAAGCTTTTCATACCAAAAATCTTTCTGTGATCGCGTACGATGGCCTCCACGAATCGACAAAGTTCCTCTGACTCCGAAGATAGTGTGACGGGAGCGCATCAACCGATCAACTACCGAGATTTCTTTAGAAAGTGGGGATGGGTTCGCGAAATACTTACTCTATGGAGAAATGAAGAAGGTACTCCATATCATGAGCCGAATCTACCGCCTAATGTCGGAGTACTCGACCCGCTCACCGGCGAACCTGTTCGCAATACTGTTTATACCCTCGTTGCAAGAATTTTTCGTCTTGAGGCTACCATTAACGTAACTAGAGAAGATATCCAACCTCCATCTCACACTAATAACCGGCAAGGGTTAGTAGAAGAAGTCAACGAACTTCGCGCTCGAGTAGTAGTTTTGGAGAATATGGTGCAAAACTTAACAGCTCCAGCAACATCACCGGCATCAACATCAACACCAGTACCACCAACAACCCAAGTTTCAACATCACCTGCCTCAACATCTCATTCTTTACCTCGAGCCTAATCATCGTTTTACGTATCGTTCTATCTACTTTATCTTCGTTCTACCTATCGTTCTACATCGATTATCTTCGCTTTACGTATCGTTCTACCTCATTTATCTTCGTTCGACATGGCAATTATGTAATCTCTAATGTTTTAGAGATCATGTAATTAAGTACTAACGATAAATCAAATGAGTTTGATATCTTATTGACTCATTAAATCCATAATTACATCTGAAGAAAATATATATGCAAGTATATCTTCATAAAGATTGTAATTAAAAATCCTTTCGTACAAACTATTAATGATGAAAATATTTTAACAGGTGGGTAGTACCCGAGGAATATTTGGATTTCACATTAATAAGTTACACTGTACATTTTTCGAATCTGATTCAACGGTCATTTGCTATCCTACTTGCAATCACCGATATACGTATCCGTTCATTCCAGATTAATCATTTCCATTCAATTTTTATATTCGGATTTTGACCTATCAGAATCCAACAAGTGGCATAAAGAAGAAAACATTGGACAAAATAAAATTTGTTAGAAACAGACGAATTAACTAACTGAAATATTGTTAGGAATCCACGCTAACTGTTCCTAGCTAACTGTTCCCGGCTAACATTTAATTTATCGCAATTTACATTCTCGCAATTTTATTTATTGTTATTTAATTTCTGCACTTTACATACTGTCGGGACACATGTACAACAATACGTCGAATTAATTCTGAGACAACACATTGTATAATGGGTCATGATATATATTTATTTATTTTACGCACTTTAAATAACGGGACACGTATACAAGGTTTCGACTTATCATATTGACCCATCTATATATATATTTCGGAACAACCATAGACACTCTATATGTGAAGGTGGGAGTTGGCTATACAGGGTCGGAGTTGATTCCAAAATATATATATATACTTTGAGTTGTGATCGACACTGAGACCGGTACACGGGTCACGATACGTATTAATTAAGTATATATATTAAATTATATATAAATATATTGAACTGTTGAACTATGGGACCATTGAACAATCGGACTATTAGTCTGCTAACTATGGACAAGTAAAATGAATTAAAATATTGATTATACCATATGGAACTAAACAATTCTTCAAGTTTGCCACTTGAATTCATCTTAAACCTCATTTGTACCTCGACAATTACAATTCGCGTTCAAATCTTTTCATGATTCTTGAAAACACCTCTATCGGAAAGATGAACCAACCGCACTTCATCTACGGAAGAAAAGATTTATGCACCTGAAAAACTCTCGAATCCAAATTCATAGTTTAACACATACCGTGTTGAATCTTTTGCCATTTATTAGCAAAAACAACCCTAGAGTTCCTTTTCAAGAAGTTAATTTTGTCACAGCTCCACTTCGACTTCTCAGTGAGGCTACTCCTAATATAACCTCGATAATTATACCTTGTCCTTTCGCCGTCCTTACCGGAGAACCTTTTATATTTCACAACATCATCAGCAGATGTACCAGCAACTAGTTATCTCTTTGGCGAAATCCGCAATCAGTATTTTGAAAATCTCGTAGAAATTCTCCCAGTTATACCGAAAATGTCTATCCCTAAGAATTAAATAATTCGAATGTGAAGTTTCTGAAAAACACCCTGGACTATGAAGTAGTTCTTGAAATGCTGATGAAGCAGTAAAAAAAAAAAAAAAACAAAAAAAAAAATCATAACCGACTTTAACAATCAAAAGTTTGATGATAGAGTATAGTGTGTTGGTAAAGCTCAGAAAAATAGAAGGGGTTGGAATTGGAAAATGGATTGAGCAAAGTATGAAAGAGGATGTGGATAAATCACAAGAACTGAACCTGTTTTCAAAGAATCCAAACAATTCAGTGCCTGCTGAAACCGTTAGTAAGAACCCTAATCCTTATTCTAAACCTTTCCAGATGATATTCATCATCATCATCTTATCTTAGATATTATAAGATATCTTCATATCTTCTGTTATACATATTCTCCATATTTCTGGAGATATTTTCACAACTATTCCTATCTGCGATCATTTATCTCTCCGTAATATCTGCGTTACAATATAAAAGAAGCTGTGTTAGTTTCTAAATTCTGAAACCTTCGAGTTTAAAATAGGAATGATTTGAAGTAGTGTTGGAAACTGATACATGAATTAGTATAATATAATGAAACTTGATCAACTTCATTATATTACAGTAAGTCATGTTAAGTTTCTAATGGAAGGTGATGATTCACAGTACCATCATCATGTGCCATGTTACACGGCTCTTACATTCTATCCAATCCCCAAATGTATTAGGAACATATCATCTTGATAGTTCTATCTTTTCCAGGGTATTCTAGTAATTTAACAAATCAAAATCGTGCCAATACCCTTTCTTTCTTAGAACATTAGCTATGTTCATTCCAAATTTCATATCTACAAATGTCGGATCATTGTTTACTTGACTTGAGGACGGGAAGAAGAAACGAAGGGACAAAGCCCTGAAATAGAAATTGGAGTAAAAATCGCAACAAATAGGAGAGAACATTAACTGTGGATGACAATGATTATAGAAAACAAAAGCAAGGACATCGAAGTATAAGGGGAAGATATAAAACCCAATAACAACCCTGAAACTACAAACCGTGCATATCAATACGTATTGCCACGTAAAGGAACGGGAAGATTAAAAACACTATAACCTCAAGATAATAGTAAAAGTAAATAAGATCCTCCGGTGGTAGATAAAATAGAAGGATGACAGATGTGAAAATTAAGAATATATCAAGGATTAGAATAAGATGGAGCATATTGGCAAATATCTTTAAGTAAGAATTAAGGAGAAAGAGTAGAAGATGTGGGATATGGAAATAAGGGAACGAAGGGGGTAGTTTTATAAGTGAAATATCCGACAAAGAAATCACAACAAATTTGCCGCATTAAATCAAAGGAGTTCCTGTTTCCTAAATCGCCGAAGAACCAAATCTTATTACGAAAGATTTTCTTTAAATCCTTTAAAATCCGAAAATCAATCCTAACCCCATCATCGGTTCAAACAATTCTATATTACTCATTTCACTCTTTTGTGATAGCTTCACTTGTACGCTTCACATGATCGAGACGTTTTATCTATATCTATCAATAATGATAAAACTCTATTATAACCTTATATTCATCCTGAAAACATCCTTATTACTATTTATAATGATCTCTATCAAATTTCGAGGACGAAATTTCTTTAACGGGTGGGTACTGTAACGACCCGGAAATTTCCGACCGAATTTAAACTATAATCTTTATATATTTCCGACACGATAAGCAAAATCTGTAATATTGAGTCTAAAAAAATTTGAAATCTATGTTTAGATAATCAGTTACTCTTTGATCATGCCTGGCGATTCACGAACAATTATGTGTATTAGATATAATACTTTACATGAACATTAATAAACTATTATCTTATATGTATATTTCTTGTGTATATATATTGTTATATTTAATTTAATTATTTAACATATATCTATTTGCGTAGTAAATTTTGTTATTTAAAACTGTTTATAAATATTCATAGTAGATATTAAACATAATTAATTTTGAGTTTAAATGGCAAATGTCTGTAACTTCCGGTTGACGTTTAATTATTCTAAAATAGGTCTAATATATATATATGAAGTTTTAAAATAAAAGTTGTTCCAAAATTTGAATAAAAAGTTAATATTTTGATAAATATTTTTTTTACCTTTTCGAACTAAGTTTTTGTACTCCGTATATATAAATTGGAACAGAAAATAAATAAATTTCGAACCTTTTTGATTAGGTTTCAAACAAGTAATGAGTGGAATAATTAAATCTATTTAACCTAAAAGTTTGAGATTTTTAGGGACACTTTTATACGTCAACTGTTTAGCAATGGACACGATATCGTGCTCCGTAGAAAACCGTCGGCAGATAATATTTTAAGTGGCACGTTTTATTTTCCTAATTGTATTATAATATTACTTTAATTATTATTATATTATAAATATTATTTATGTTACTGTTTTTTTTTTTACTCCTATCATCCAGTCTATATATACGTATACATATAAGTGAGATAGTTAATCAACCAACACCATTTTCTTCATCCTACAACAATCACCATCCTTAACTCCGTTTCTCTGCAAATATCCGGAGCCACCAAGAACCACCATCACAATCGTCGTATCTCTTTCTCATCCTATCACTCTCGTGAGCCAAGAACACGACCATCTTTCAACTTCAATCCGTCATTCTCTCTCACTTCTTCTTCTTTTTGATATTTTGTGAACCCAAGATCGAACCCAAAAACTTTTGTGTTATGCTGCTCGCTGCTACAACACTTAATAAATTCCGTTTACAATTCGATTCATGGTGTCCTGATTAAACCGCTACCCATCAATATATCTCTCTACTCTCCCTCTCTCTACAATTTTTTTTTATGGTAAAACCCATTTTCGAACACCACTCATCACAAAACACCACTTTAATAGTTCGTTGTTACTACTGTTGTTCTATTGTTATTCGAACACCACGAACCACCACATCTCCATAACCACCGCCGGCAACCACTACTTCTGTTTTATTTTTTTTTTTTTTTTTTTTTTTTTTTAAAAGATGATGACGATGAGGTTACTACGTGATGATGATAATGATGTTCTGTGATGATGATTAAGATATTGATGATGATAATGAAACATAATAAAAAAAAATGAAGATGTTGAGAATGAATTAACAACAGAGGTGGACCACGATGATGATTGAATGGTGGGGAAGATGATAACTGCTCCTATATACCTTATATATATAAATACGTATATTGTAATAAGAATCCACGAGTGCTTCAGTGGTTGAGCGTCTGGTTGTTATACACGAGGTCCTGGGTTCGAAACCACCAAGAGTCTCTATTTTTTTATGTATAAAAGATGTCTTAAGAATGGGCCGAAGATCCATCATATTCAGTTGGGTCGAAATTAAACTTGGGCCGAAATGATTGTTGGGCCGAAATTAATGATTGGGCCAGATTAATGATGATTATGACGGGTTAAAACATACTAGGTTAGTAGATTAATCAAAAGTGTAAGCTGCAGCATAGTGGCTAAGTGTTGGTTCTGGTTTATGAGTGGTTGCGGGTTCAATCCTTGCTTGGGACAGTTTATTTTTATAAGCCTAATTTGAGGTAGTTACTTATCATTATTATTACTATTATAGTTATTATAATTTTTATTATTATTATAATTACTACTATTATCAATATTATTATTATTTTAATTATTAATAAAAAGTACCACTATTTTAAATTTATCATTTTTATTAAAATTAGTATTATTATTGAAATTAATATTTTTATTGAAATTATTATTTTTAATATTAAAAATATCATTACTAATACTTCTATCATTGTTATAATTATTATTATTATCAATAGATATGATTATTTTATTATTTATTAATATTATTTTATCAAATAACCATTAGATACATAAAACTATATTTAATACATATAACTTAACAATATTAATATTTGTATTTATTTAAAATACATAAAATGAATATATTAAGGAAACCTATAAGCTATTAATATAAAATTTATATCACTAAATTTGTTCGATTACAATTATGTGTGTTAATATATAAGTAAATGATATAGGTTCGTGAATCCGAGGCCAACCTTATAGGTGATCAATGATGTTATATGTATTTTTACTACAAAATACATTAGGTGAGTATATAGTCTCACTTTTAAACTCTAAATATTTCGGGATGAGAATACATGTATTTTATGTTTTACGATATGGACACAAGTAACTGAAAAATATATTCTACGTTGAGTTGTACCACTGGCATACTTCCCTGTAGCTTGGTAACTACTATTTACAGCGGTATTGTAAACGCGAATCCTGTTGATAGATCTATCGGGCCTGACAACCCCAACCGGACTGGACGACCAGTATTCAACGGTTGCACAGTACTTCGTTTCGGTGACTACACTTGGTACGGTGTAGTAAGATTTCATAATAAAGGGAATATGCGACGTTGATTAAATGTTAAGTATGGTTATCAAGTGCTCAACAACTTAGAATATTTTTATTAAAATGATTATATATATGAAATCTTGTGGTCCATAGTTATAACGCTGCTAGCATCAAACCTATATATCTCACCAACTTTATGTTGACGTTTTAAAGCATGTTATTCTCAGGTACGAATTAAGTCTTCCGCTGTGCATTTGCTCATGTTAAGGATATTACTTGGAATCGATCATCGCAATGGAACCAAATGTTGATGACTTCGTCCAGGAGGATTAGGACGGGTTGTTAAAAATAGCCCATAGTCTAATTTCCACAAGTGTCGTTTTTTTGTCCAAACTCCAATTATGGTACAAAGCCTAATTACCCAATTTTAGTAATTAGCCCAACATCATGATTACTTCATTTTAAATAAGCATAATAATAACTTAGCTACGAGACATTAAATTAAAAAGGTTGAACATAACTTACAATGATTAAAAATAGCGTAGCGTTACACGGACAGAATTTCGACTTACACCCTTACAACATTCGCTAACATACCCTTATTATTAGGATTAAAATTAAAATTAAAATTAAAATATAAATTATAAATATAAATATTACGTATAGATAGATGGATGGATATATATTGATATTTTTGCGATCAAACTGCGTTTGCTTTTATAGGCGGTTTCAGAATTTGGGGCTCCGCGACTCGCGGCAATTTTTGCCTTCAAACTCCGCGAGTCGCGGAGTTTGATTTTCCAGCTCACCAACTTTGGAGTCTTTCTTTGCCGACGAATTTTTAATATATTATAATATTTAAATAATTATAAGAATTATTTAAATATTATATTATATTTATGTGCATAGTTGACTCGTAATTTTTAGTCTGTTGCATCGAGCGTTGAGAGTTGACTCTGGTCCCGGTTTCGGATTTTCGAACGTCCTTGCGTACAATTTAATATCTTGTACTTTGCGTTTTGAATCTTGTACTCTTGTAATTTCGAGACGTTTCTTATCAATAATTGGAACCTCTTTGATTGTATTTTGTACTTTTGAGCTTTTTGGTCGTTTGCGTCTTCAATTCATCGAATCTGTCTTTTGTCTTCACCTTTTATTATTTAAACGAATATCACTTGTAAATAGAACAATTGCAACTAAAAGCTTGTCTTTCTTGAGGAATAATGCTATGAAATATATGTTCTTTTTTAGCATTATCAAAACCACCATTTTAGTTAGAACGAGATATGAACGAAATTTGTCAAAAGCAAAGACAATAGCAAGGAGTTCTTTTTCGGTAGTTGTGTAATTCGTTTGTGCTCCTTGTAACGTCTTACTAGCGTAATAGATAGGTTGAAATTGTTTTTCAATCCTTTAACCTAAAACGGCTCCAATTGCAAAATCACTTGCATCGCACATGAGTTCAAATGATAGATTCTAATTTGGAGTTATCATGATCGGCGCGTTAGTGAGTTTTTCTTTAAGAATATTAAAAGATTTGATGCATTCATCTGAAAAGATGAATGGAGCATCCTTTTCTAGGAGTTTATTCATAGGAGTGCCAATTTTAGAAAAATCTTTTATGAAACGTCGGTAAAAACCGGCATGCCCTAGAAAACTCCTATCTCCTCTAACATTAGTGGGATGTGAAAGTTTAGCAATTACATCTACTTTAGCTCTATCCACTTCAATTCCTTCCTTTGAAATTTTATGACCAAGAATGATGCCTTCTTTAACCATGAAATGGCATTTCTCCCAATTAAGTACTAGATTTGATTGTTCGCATCTAATAAGCATTCGTTCAAGATTAACTAGACATGTTTCAAAAGTATCACCGAAGACTGAAAAGTCATCCATGAAAACTTCCATGCATTCTTCTATCATGTCGTGAAAAATCGCCATCATGCACCTTTGAAAGGTTGCAGGGGCGTTGCATAGTCAAAATGGCATGCGTTTGTAAGCAAAAGTACCATAAGGGCATGTGAATGTGGTTTTATCTTGGTCCTCAGGTACGACTGGAATTTGAAAGTATCCGTAGAAACCATCAAGAAAACAATAGTAACTATTTCTGGCTAATCTTTCCAACATTTGATCAATGAAAGGTAAGGGAAAGTGATCTTTTCTAGTGGCGTCATTTAATTTTTTATAATTAATACAAACACGCCATCCTTTTCATAACCCGTTCTAATCCATCTGGACAAAGTCCATATCGATTATAAACGATTCACAATAGTTGATTACATCGCGAGGTTCATGACCTCTATATGATACATTTTACAAACATTGCATTCGTTTTTAAAAGACAAACTTTCATTTACATCGACAGTTGATGGCATGCATACCATTTCATAATATATCCAACTATAATTGACTTAGTAATAATCTTGATGAACTCGACCACTCGAATGCAATGTCTTTTGAAATATGTCATGAATGACTCCAAATAATATCTCTAATATGAGCAATTGCACAGCAGAAGATTTCTTTAATACCTGAGAATAAACATGTTTTAAAGTGTCAACCAAAAGGTTGGTTAGTTCATTAGTTTAACATAAATAATCATTTCTATCATTTTAATAGACCACAAGAATTTCATTTCCAGTTCTCATAAATATACGTCCCATGCATAGAGACAAAAATCATTCATATGGATTGAACACCTGGTAACCAACATTAACAAGATGCATATAAGAATATCCCCTATCATTCCGGGAAATCCTTCGGACATGATAAAAAAAATATCTAAGTACTAAAGCATCCGGTACTTTGGATGGGGTTCGTTAGGCCCAATAGATCTATCTTAAGGATTCGCATCAATTAGTAGATCGGTTTACTAATTCTTAGGTTACCAAGCAAAAGGGGCATATTCGGCTTCGATCATTCAACCATATAATGTAGTTTCGATTACTTGTGTCTATTTCGTAAAATATTTATAAAAATTGCGCATGTATTCTCAGCCCAAAAATATAAAGGGTAAAAAGGCAAATGAAACTCACTGTACTGTATTTTGTCATAAAAATACATATGACAATATTTGAACAATGCAGGGTTGGCCTCGGATTCGCGAACCTATATCAGTTGTATATATATTAAACCTATAATCGTAATTGAACAAGTTTATTTATTGTATCTTAAATTATATAATATACATATTTAATTAGTGTATATATTTATAATGATTTATATTTATATAGTTATATTAATATATATTTAATTAGTATTAAAAATAAAATTCCTAGCTTGTTGAATATTTATATAAATATTGTTAATATAATTAATACATACATATAACCTTAATAATATCTTTTAAAACTTTTTTTTATATATTCCTAATAATTTAAATATTAAAAATATTAATAACACTAATAATAATATTGATAGTTTTAGTGAAAATAAAATGATAATTGTTAATAGTGATAATAAATTTTTACTAGTAACGATACTAATAATGGTAATTATATTAATAACAATAATGATAATATATTTATAATGTTACTTATAATAAAGTTTTAAAGCTGTGTTATACGTACATATATAATCCATGAACTTAAATAAATTTCATACATATTCATAATATTATTTATTGTTAACACTGATGATTTTATCTCTTATTTATATCATACTTATCGTACTCATAACCCTAATATCATCCAAAATCTTTAATATTACTCTTACTAACGTTTACATTTACCCATTTTAGTTATATTCATTATCTTTTATATTCAATAATTTATAATAACAATAAAAATATTAATGATAATAATAATAATAATGGCAATAGTGATAATAATAATAATAATGACAATAATAATATTAATAATACTTAAATGATAAAATTTATAATAATATCAATAATACTTGTAAAAATACTAATGATAATAATGTTTCTAATACTTATAAATATAATTATGATATTAGTAATAATAATTATAATACTAACAATAATCATAATAATAATAATAATAATAATAATAATAATAATAATAATAATAATAATAATAATAATAATAATAATAATAATAATAATAATAACAAGGCTACCTTAATGTAATAGGCTTTAAAAAAAAATAAACGCCGGTGCCAAGGCTCGAACCCTCGACATCTCCATAAACACCAAGACTCCAAACCGTCACACTGCTTATGCTTTTTCAGTCTAAATCGTATCCTAAACCATATAAGCCGTATACAGTGATTAGTCTGCCATTGGCCCAATTCGTATATCAAGTCCACTTAGATAATTATTTGGCCCAATATTTATAACTTGTTTTTGATGTCCTGTAACCACGAAGCAACGTCGACAAACAACTAAAAGGGTTTCGATTTAACACACCAACCATCATCATCTATTGTCATTCGTGATTTCTTCATCATCATCAAACACATATCATCATACGAATCATCACCCATGTATCATCTATATCACCTTAACATCATCATTATTAATATTCTACCCTAACATCATCGAACGTCATCGTGATTATCATCATCGATCCTTTTATCATCATCATAACTAAATCATGACCAATATTCTAATCATCATCTTCATCAGGGCATCACCATCAATATCATCATCATCAAAACCTGTATCCTAACCTCATCATTATCTTATACCATGATCATGTATCATCTTCTTCGTATATCATAATCATCATTACTCTTTCTGTTTCGTATATTCTTCTTCGTTATCATAAAAACAGGAAAGAGTGTAGCAGCATGTAATTGGGTTTCGTATAATGGAAAACCAGTTGGGCTTGGCTACAGCCCAAACTATATGTTGGATTTTAGTCCAACAAAACAAATGTGGCAAAAAGGAATTGGATCATAGTTTAATAGAAAAGGAATACGGCCCATCAGTAATTCTTGTATGCTTACAGTTTATTCCTTATGATCAAATATTAAACATTAAAATCATTAAGTGGGGAGTAGGTTGTCTGCCAACGAAAAAAGGAAGGAAAGAAAACACTTGCAAACCACTTTAGTGCATTAATATTTAACAATTTGGGTTATGTGTTTAGGAATGTGTCGATCACAGGAACAAAAGGGAGAATACGTGCTGTAACATCAAATGGAATAGAAATAGAAAGAAGATATAATAAGCGGATAAAATACAACAAGTGGGTTATCAAATTGAGAAATTTGTCGGCCATGTTTGAAAAGGAAAAGTAGATGTCTTAATTTGATTATAAATATAAACAAGAGTAGTTGTCATCGTGGATTAACAAAATAAAGGAAAGAAAAAAAAATAAGTGTGCAGCAGCTATTTTGGTTCCTGGCTACTTACAGATGGAAAACAGAAGCAGATACAGCGTAGTAGTCATGTTGGTGATTAAAATGGGGTGAGGGTTTGGGCGGTTTTATGGGTTCACGAAAAAAATATAGAAAGGTGATGAACGATGGAAGTTAAACATGATGGGTTTGTAATGGGTATCGATGGTTGTTTAGTGATTTGTTCAAGAAAGAAGAAAAGAAAAGAATATAGTTGGAACAGGAACACAGAAAAATCATTTTTATTTGAATAGAAGTGATAGTAGTGTGATTTCATGATGGTTTCGGATGGTGATGAAGATGACGGTTTTTGTGACGACCCGGAAATTTTCGACCAAATTTAAACTTTATCTTTATATTATTCCGACACGATAAGCAAAGTTTGTTAAGTTAAATCTCAAGAATTTTAAATTGTGTTCATACATTCATTATAACCTCGACCAAATTCCGATGATTCACGAACCGTTATATATAAATAAATATGTATATATATGTATATATATATTATAACTTAAAAATATTAATAAAGTATTAAATGTATAATACTTTACATGAACGTATTTGTTTTAATATGTTTATCGATGGAATTAGAAGATAATATCAAATGATTGATTTATCAGATACATTGTGATATGATAACGGGTCTATGTTATAAGGTCCACTGTGATTTAAGAAATCTATTCTTTTTGACGACATTCGGAAAATGGTAAAGTGATTTATAAGTAAGAACGTGGAGTGTAAATAACTTAGATGTTGGATATCGACAAGTTAAGTAACTCGACATTTTTCATTAAGATTATTTCATACGTTTATTTAACCTTTGAACTTTATCGCATGCTTCACCAACAGACTGTAATTTAAAAACTTGAAACCTATTATGAAAATATATGATTTTACTTTTCTAAAACGTTTTATGATATAACGATTTCCATTATTTTAACCTTTAAACAAAATGCTTCTTAAATATATTTAATTTTGGAAAACAAAATTATCATATTTATTTGATTTAGTTTCAAACGTACAAAAACGTTTTCAGTTTAAAAAGAACTTTATTATTAAAACGTATATAACTTTTATAAATATCTAGAACCACTTTTAACAACTCATTACTTAACCAGTATGATAAAGATAACGATATTTATATTTTATTTTATTAAATATATATAACGATTTAAATTAATATTATATATATTTATACGCATATTATACGTACATAGTTTTATACTTTTACTATACTTAAATTTTACCTTTATTTTATTTTTACTTTACCTTAACTTTAATAATTCATACTTTAATAATTCACTTTAATAATTTATACTTTAATAATTTACTTTAATAATTCATACTTTAATAATTCACTTTAATAATTCATACTTTAATAATTCACTTTAATAATTCATACTTTAATAATTCATACTTTAATAATTCATACTTTAATAATTCACTTTAATAATTCATACTTTAATAATTCACTTTAATAATTCATACTTTAATAATTCACTTTAATAATTCAAAAATCTATTATAAATAGAATTCAATAGGTTTCATTATTTGATAAAAACTTGAAAATATTTTCTCTAAACTCTCTCAATCGATTTACATATATATATTTACTCCGTATTATTTCAAGATATTATCAGTATATATAAAATATTACGACGGAGTGCTGTCTGAGTGATTTCGAAATTGTTTTTCGAGCGGGATAGAGCTAAGGAAATTATGGGTTAAAGCTATGGAGGTTATGGGTATGGTTCGGGAGTATTGCTCGTGAGTCAAACTAGTGTTTATCATCTCCGTTGAGTCTACGTACTTTTCCTGCAATATTGAATCTCAATATTGATACGTTCGTGAATCCACGGTCAACATTGCACTTGTTCAATGACGTCATATGTATTTTTACTACAAAAAACAGTATTGTGAGTTTCATTTGCTCCCTTTTATATATATTTTTGGGACTGAGAATACATGCGCTGTTTTTATAAATGTTTTACGAAATAGACACAAGTACTAAAACTAATTCTACGTGGGTTTAAACCAGAAATATACCCTTAGCTTGGTAACATTAAACTACTTGTCTATGTACGGTAGGCGCGAATCCTAAAGATAGATCTATTGGGCCTGACAAACCCCATCCTGACTATGGGATGCTTTAGTACTTCGAGGTTATTTTAAACACACCTGACCTGGTGTACTTCAGAGGGTAAAACATGAACGTTAAGGCTTGTTACCGGGTGCCTACAACTTATAGAATACTTTTATACACTTGCGAGTGTACATATATTTATAAACGGAAATCTTGTGGTCTATTAATATATTGAAATGATTGTTATGATAAACCTATGAACTCACCAACCTTTTGGTTGACACTTTAAAGCATGTTTATTCTCAGGTATTAAAGAAATCTTTCGTTATGCATTAGCTCATTTTAAGGATATTACTTGGAGTCATTCATGGCATATTTTGAAAGACGTTGCATTCAAGTCATTGAGTTCATCAAGATTATTATTAAGTCAATTATAGTTGGATGTATTATGAAATGGTGTACATACCGTCAATTTTTGTTGTAAAGAAAGTTTGTCTTTTAAAAACGAATGCAATGTTTGTAAAATGTATCATATAGAGGTCACCTCGCTATGTAATCAACTATTGTGAATCGTTTATAATGTATATGAACGGGTCCTTTCAGTTGGTATCAGAGCGGTGGTCTTAGCGAACCAGGTCTGCATTAGTGTGTCTAACTGATAGTCGTTAGGATGCATTAGTGAGTCTGGACTTCGACCGTGTCTGCATGTCAAAAGTTTCGCTTATCATTTTTGTCGAAAATCATCTGCTTATCATCTTTAGGAAATTACCTGCTCATTATTCTTAGTCTAGACACCTTTTACTGCATTGATTGCATGAATAAGTGTATAGACAAAATTCATATCTTAGCGTATCTGTTACTGTAGACTTTGCCTGATATCTCTCGTAAATTTCTCTGTAATTTAAGGGATCCTGGTACTATATATATCTATGCACATTATGCATTGAGAATACCATCCAACTATCAATTTCTGTCACTAAACTCTTCATACCAAAAATCTTTTCTGTGATCGCTTAAGATGGCCTCTACGAATCGACCAAATTCCTCTGACTCCGAAGACAGCATGACAGGAGCACACCAACCAATAAACTACCGTGATTACTGGAGAAAATGGGGGTGGGTTCGCGACATACTCACCCTATGGAGAAGGGAAGAAGGTACTCCATATCATGAACCAAATCTACCAAATAACCTTGGAGTACTTGACCCGCTAACCGGCGAACCTGTTCGCAACACCGTTTATACCCTTTTTGCAAGAATTTTTCATCTTGAGACTACCATTAATAGAACTAGAGAAGATATCTGACCTTTACCTCACACCGATAACCAACCAGGGTTAGTAGAAGAAGTTAAAGAACTCGGAGCTTGAGTGTTAACTTTAGAGAGCACGATACACAATTTGCAAGCACCTGCAGTATCACCAACACCAGTAACATCACCAGCCTCAGCACCAACAGCACTAGTACCACCAACAACAACATCCGCGTCACCAGCTTCGACATCTCATTCTGTACCTCGAGTATAATCATCGTTCTACATGACGTTCTACATCATTTATTTTCATTCGACATAGTGATTATGTAATCTCTAATGTTTTAGAGATTATATATTCTTGTTCTAACGGTAAATCAAATGAGTTTAATATCATATTGACTCATTAAATCCATGATTACATCCGAAGAAAATATATAGGTATATATATTTTTTTTTCATAAAGATTGTAATTAAAAATTCTTTCGTACAAACTGTTAATGGTGAAAATATTTTAACGGGTAGGTAATACCTGAGGAATATTTAGATTTCACATTAATAAGTTACATTGTACATTCTTCGAATCTGATTCAACGGTCATTTACTATCCTACTTACAACCACCAATATACGTATCCGTTCACCGCAGAATAATCATTTTCATCCAATTTTATATTTGGATTTTGACCTATCAGAATCCAACAAGTGGCATAATGAAGAAAATATTGGACAAAATAAAATTTGTTAGAAACAAACAAATTAACTATGAGAAATTTTGTTAAGAATCCACGCTAACTGTTCCTAGCTAACTGTTCCTAGTTAACTGATTACATTTTATTTATCGCAATTTATTTATCGCAATTTATTTATCGCAATTTATTTTCTTGCAATTTTATTTATCGTCATTTAATTTCTGTTATTTATTTTTACGCACTTTAGATATCGAGACACGTATACAAGGTTTTGACATATCATATCGACGCATATATATATTATTTGGAATAACCATAGACACTCTATATGCAGTAATACTGGAGTTAGCTATACATGGTTGAGGTTGATTCTACAATAATATATATACTTTGAGTTGTGATCGAGTCTGAGACATGTATACGGGTCACGATACGTATTAATTAATTCGAATATTATATATTAAACTATATATGAATTATTGGACTGTTAATTGTGGACTATCGACTGTGGATTAATAACATTGGACAATTAAAATGAATTAAAATATTGATTATAACATATGAAACTAAACAATTCTTCAAGTTTGCCACTTGATTTCATCCTAAACTTCATTTGTATCTTGACGATTACAATATGCATTCAAATCTTTCATGATTCTTGAAAACACCTCAATCGAGAGGATAAACCAACCGCACTTCATCTACGGAAGAAAAGATCGATGCATATAGTTATGCACTTGAAAACACTCGGAACCTGAGTAAACATTTAACACGTATCTGTGCTAGCTCCCTGGGCGTTGTTATTACCGAAAATCACTTTGCAATTCCTTTTCAAAGTAGCAAATTTTGTCACAGCTCCAGCAAATCAACTTCGACTTTTCATTCAAAACAACCATATCATAATTTTGATATATATGTGTGCTCTTTATTGTTACCGAGGAACCTTTTATATTCCACCATATTACCATCAACGTTTAATCATCTAAAAACACAATTCTCTTGAAACCACCTCGGATTGATAACCGATGACCCAGATATGGTAGCATTAAATGCAGAGGAAACAGCAAAATCGTAGATGGTCCAAACGGCTAAAAGTTTGATAATAAAGAATGGAATGTTGGGAACGCTTGATAGAAAATTTGGTACTGAAAAATAGATTGAGCTAACCATGAAGGAGACCAAGGACAAATACAAGGACCAAACGCTATATTTAAAGAATCCAGGTAATTCTAGATCCGATGAAATCTTTAGAGAATATCCTGCTTCGAAGTCATGTTAAAATCTTGCGGAAAATCTTTCTTCATCAACCTTCGATCTTAGAAATTCCAAAAATATCATCATAAATATCTTCGATATTTCTGAGGATATTTTCATAAGTATTCTTGTCCGAAATCATTTATCTCTTCGCGATATCAGTGTTATATCATAAAGGAAACTGTTTAGTTTCTAAAATCTGAAATCTTCGAGTTTGAAGTATGAATGTTTTCGAAGTAGTGTTGGGAACTGAAGCATGAGTTAGTATAATATTATGACACTTGATCAACGTGATTATATTACAGTAAGTCATGCTGAGTTTCTAATAAAACATGATGATTCACAGACCTTAACGTCATCATGTGCCATGTTACGCGACTCTTACATTCTATCTAATCTCTAAACATATCAAGAACATAATTTCTTGATAATTCTGTCTTTTCTCTTGAATTCTGGTAATTTAACCAATCAAGATCGTGCTATTACAATTTCTTCCTTAGAAAATTAGTCATGTTCATTCGAAACTCCATACTTACGAATTCTGAACCATTATTCGCTGATTTAAAGTCGAGAAGAGAAAACAAAAGGATGGAACTCCAAAATATAAAGGAAATAAAGAGGGTAGATTTATAATGAAATATCCGACAGAGCAATCAAAACAGATTATCGCATTTAACCAAAGAAGATCCTATTCCTTAATCTCCGAAGAATCAAATTTTATTCAGATTTTAAAGATTTCTTTAAATCCCTTGAATTCCAGAAATCCACCGTGACTACGTCAAAAGTTAAATTTCTATCTCAAACTGTTGTGACAGCTACCCTCGTACGCTTCACATAATCGAATCGTTTTATCTACATTACTCAGTAATGATGAAATTCTATTTATCAACTCATATTCGTCATGAAAACAGTTTTATGGTTAACCATGACGACCTTACTCAAATTTTGGGACGAAATTTCTTTAACGGGTAGGTACTGTGACGACCCGGAAATTTTCGACCAAATTTAAACTTTATCTTTATATTATTCCGACACGATAAGCAAAGTTTGTTAAGTTAAATCTCAAGAATTTTAAATTGTATTCATACATTCATTATAACCTCGACCAAATTCCGATGATTCACGAACCGTTATATATAAATAAATATGTATATATATGTATATATATATTATAACTTAAAAATATTAATAAAGTATTAAATGTATAATACTTTACATGAACGTATTTGTTTTAATATGTTTATCGATGGAATTAGAAGATAATATCAAATGATTGATTTATCAGATACATTGTGATATGATTACGGGTCTATGTTATAAGGTCCACTGTGATTTAAGAAATCTATTCTTTTTGACGACATTCGGAAAATGGTAAAGTGATTTATAAGTAAGAACGTGGAGTGTAAATAACTTAGATGTTGGATATCGACAAGTTAAGTAACTCGACATTTTTCATTAAGATTATTTCATACGTTTATTTAACCTTTGAACTTTATCGCATGCTTCACCAACAGACTGTAATTTAAAAACTTGAAACCTATTATGAAAATATATGATTTTACTTTTCTAAAACGTTTTATGATATAACGATTTCCATTATTTTAACCTTTAAACAAAATGCTTCTTAAATATATTTAATTTTGGAAAACAAAATTATCATATTTATTTGATTTAGTTTCAAACGTACAAAAACGTTTTCAGTTTAAAAAGAACTTTATTATTAAAACGTATATAACTTTTATAAATATCTAGAACCACTTTTAACAACTCATTACTTAACCAGTATGATAAAGATAACGATATTTATATTTTATTTTATTAAATATATATAATGATTTAAATTAATATTATATATATTTATACGCATATTATACGTACATAGTTTTATACTTTTACTATACTTAAATTTTACCTTTATTTTATTTTTACTTTACCTTAACTTTAATAATTCATACTTTAATAATTCACTTTAATAATTTATACTTTAATAATTTACTTTAATAATTCATACTTTAATAATTCACTTTAATAATTCATACTTTAATAATTCACTTTAATAATTCATACTTTAATAATTCATACTTTAATAATTCATACTTTAATAATTCACTTTAATAATTCATACTTTAATAATTCACTTTAATAATTCATACTTTAATAATTCACTTTAATAATTCAAAAATCTATTATAAATAGAATTCAATAGGTTTCATTATTTGATAAAAACTTGAAAATATTTTCTCTAAACTCTCTCAATCGATTTACATATATATATTTACTCCGTATTATTTCAAGATATTATCAGTATATATAAAATATTACGACGGAGTGCTGTCTGAGTGATTTCGAAATTGTTTTTCGAGCGGGATAGACTAAGGAAATTATGGGTTAAAGCTATGGAGGTTATGGGTATGGTTCGGGAGTATTGCTCGTGAGTCAAACTAGTGTTTATCATCTCCGTTGAGTCTACGTACTTTTCCTGCAATATTGAATCTCAATATTGATACGTTCGTGAATCCAAGTACAACATTGCACTTGTTCAATGACGTCATATGTATTTTTACTACAAAAAACAGTATTGTGAGTTTCATTTGCTCCCTTTTATATATATTTTTGGGACTGAGAATACATGCGCTGTTTTTATAAATGTTTTACGAAATAGACACAAGTACTAAAACTAATTCTACGTGGGTTTAAACCAGAAATATACCCTTAGTTTGGTAACATTAAACTACTTGTCTATGTACGGTAGGCGCGAATCCTAAAGATAGATCTATTGGGCCTGACAAACCCCATCCTGACTATGGGATGCTTTAGTACTTCGAGGTTATTTTAAACACACCTGACCTGGTGTACTTCAGAGGGTAAAACATGAACGTTAAGGCTTGTTACCGGGTGCCTACAACTTATAGAATACTTTTATACACTTGCGAGTGTACATATATTTATAAACGGAAATCTTGTGGTCTATTAATATATTGAAATGATTGTTATGATAAACCTATGAACTCACCAACCTTTTGGTTGACACTTTAAAGCATGTTTATTCTCAGGTATTAAAGAAATCTTTCGTTATGCATTAGCTCATTTTAAGGATATTACTTGGAGTCATTCATGGCATATTTTGAAAGACGTTGCATTCAAGTCATTGAGTTCATCAAGATTATTATTAAGTCAATTATAGTTGGATGTATTATGAAATGGTGTGCATACCGTCAATTTTTGTTGTAAAGAAAGTTTGTCTTTTAAAAACGAATGCAATGTTTGTAAAATGTATCATATAGAGGTCACCTCGCTATGTAATCAACTATTGTGAATCGTTTATAATGTATATGAACGGGTCCTTTCAGTTTTGAAGCTGTAGGTGTGGGTTGATTTACTATGGTGGTTATACATGGTTCTTAGTTACAAGGATTTGGAGAGAGAAGAAAAGAAAATGAAAGGGAGAGAGATATAAGGTGGCGGATGGATTGAGTTTAATGGAAGTTTACAACATCGAAAGATGCAGGGAAAAAGGGTGGTTTGGGTCTGATCTTCGTTGAACATGAAACACGTAATAGAAACCGAAATTGAGTTGAAGATGATGGTTAATCTATATGGTATATCTATAAGTATATTTATTAGATAAAGAAAAGAGTGATTAGATATTGAGATATAGATAGAAAGGGATGTACAACAGAAAGTTTACTAGGAGCCAAAAATCAAATTGTGTTGATGTAAGGTATCGGGTGGATGATGGTTTAATCATTGTTTGGATTTTACTACTTATAATCTATCCTAAATTGTTGTGTAATGTATTTAGATAGGGATGCATAACAATTCTCTGACACTGGATTAACAAACGAAAAAGTTGAAGCAGGAACAAATAAGTCTTGATATTGAATCGTACTACATTCCCTTTTTAATTGTAATCTGAATCGATACCGAAATCTGTTTTGGAGACACAAACAAAATTTTACACCCAGCTTGATAACGATGTGTAACAGAATACCTATGTATGCGTATATAACCGTATATATATATATGAATATGTATTTTATATATACGTATAAATGTAAATTTGTAGTTATACATAACTTAATTCTAACTAGTATTAATATTTATCAATGTATTATTGGTAATAATATTATTAACATTTATATTAATAATAATACTTAATATTAATAATAATAATAATAATAATAATAGTTTAATATGAATTAATAGTGATAATATCATTACTTATAATATTATATATAGAAACGAAATTAATAATTATATTAATTCTGATATAATAATAACACTAATTGTAATACTACTCATTATAATAATATTTGTATTAATAATAATATTATGCAATTTATACATATCTATTTTTATATTTATATTTATGTAAACATAATTACATGTTTATTTACAGACCAAAGTTCGTGAATCGTCGAGAGTAGTCAATGGATAAATGGATATATTAAAACAGTTCAAAAAATTTGAGACTCACATTACAGACCTTGCTTATCATATCGAGATTTTATAAAGATTAAGTTTAAATTTGGTTGGAAATTCCTGGGTCGTCACAGTACCTACCCGTTAAAGAAATTTCGTCCCGAAATTTGAGTGAGGTTTTCATGGTTGACCATAAATATGTTTTCATGACTCATACGAGTTGATAAATTGAGTTTTATCATCATTGAGTAATATGGATAAAACAATTCGATTATGTGGAGAGTACGAGTGAAGTTATCACAAAAGAGTGAAATAAAGATATAAAGATTTAGCTTTTGACGTAGTCAGGGTTGATTTCTGGGATTCAAGGAAATTAAAGAAATCTTTGAAATCTGAGTGAGATCTAATTCTTCGGTGAATAAGGAGATTAAGATCTCTTCAATTAAATGCAATGATCTGCCTCGATTGCTATGTCTGATATTTCCATTATAAATTAAACTCTTCCGTTCCATTACTTTCACCATTCCTATACTTTCTTTCTTATTTCATACATCCAACAGATTGTGAAAATGCTTAATTCCGTGCTAGTCCTTGATATTTTCCTAATTATCATTTCTGTCATCCTTCTTTTCAATCTTCCTCCAAAAGAATCTGTTTACTTCTACTATTATCTTGGGGTGATACTATTCTTAATTATACTTTGTCTATATATTGCTATTCGTATTAATATCCATGGTTTGTAACATCCGTGTTGTTATTGAGCTTTATATTTTCTCTTATATTTTGGAGCTCTTTGCCTTTTTATTATCTTCTCGATCTCTAGTAAAGCGAGCAACAGTCCAGAATTCGTAAGTATGGAGTTTCGAATGAACTTAATGTTCTAAACAAGAAAGAACGTAATAGCACGATTTGATTTGTCAAATTAATAGAATCACTAAGAATAGAATTATCAAGAATATACTTTCTTGATATGTCCAGAAATTAAGCAGAATGAAAGAGTTATGTAACATGGCACATGATGACGTTATGATCTGTGAATCATCACGTCCCATTAGAAACTCAGCATGACTTACTGTAATATAATCACGTTGATCAAGTGTCATTATATTATACTAACTCATGCATCAATTTCCAACACTACTTCAAAATCAATCATAATTCAAACTCGAATTTTAGAGAAATTTAGAAACTAAAGTAGTTTCCTTTATGATGTAATATAGATAGTACGAAGAGATAAATAATTTCGGACGAGAATATTTATGAAAATATTTTCAGAAATATCGAAGATATTTATGATGATATTTTGGAATTTCTAAGTTCGATGGTTGATGAAGAAAGATTTTTCGCAAGATTTTAACATGAATACGGAGCAAGATATACGTTGAAGGTTTCATTGGATCCAGAATTACCTGGATTCTTTGAACATAGGGTATGGTCCTTGTATTTGTCCTTGGTCTCCTTCGTGGTTAGCTCAATCCGTTTTCTAGTTCTAACTTTTCTGAGCTTTTCCAACATACTATTCTTTATCATTAAACTTCTGAAGATTATGGTCATTTACGGTTATCTATAGTTTCTGCTGCTTCATTCAGCTTTTTCAAAGTTCCATGTATTGATTCGTAGGCTGGGTGCTTTTCAAAATTTTAGAATGGAAGATCAAAATTCTAAGAGATAAATGTTATAATTGTACATATAACTGTTGATGTAGACATGCTGTATAACAACCCTCACTTTTCCATTCTGAATTTACCAAATTGCCCTTAGGGTTTCAATGTCATATTCTGTGCCTCATCATTAGGGTTGTTATTAAGATATATTAAATGCCTTATAAATAATGTTCGTAATTAAAAACCTGAACCCTAAACCTAATAGTAATCAATACTAAACCCTAACCCTAAAATATAAACTATAGGTATAAATTTAAAAGTGATATTATATAACCTTTAAAAACCAATATAAACTAATTAGGGTCAAGATAAATTAATAAAAGTTAGGGACAAATAAATAAATAAAATGTATTTAAATAAAATGTACCCTTAATATAATTAATAATAATAAAAAAATAATAAAAATATATATATATATATATATTTATAAATTACATAAATAAATAAGTAAAACCGTAAAAAAATAAAAATAAATCATGTGTACCAAAATTAATCGGCTAGAACTATAAAAAAAATATATATCATTAAAGAAGATTAATCCTACTCTAATTCTAAATCCTAATCTTGATCAAACCTTGGACTTCAAGTAAACCTAGTGTGACAAGGAAACTTAAACACAATTATAAATTGCCTCCTAATATTCCCTAATTTCATCACAAAAATCCCTCACAATATTAGCATTATAGTCGACAGTTTTTGCTTTCCCTTTTTCCTTCTTTTAGTCGACACCCAAGCCTGCAATTGATCACCCAAAACAGCCCTTAATTGCCACCCAACACAGCCTCCAAACCACCATCAAACCTGATGTGTTTCCTACTTGTTGCGAGCCAAAAACAGCCCTCAACAAACCTCACCTGCATCGGCACTCAAACCACCACTTGGTCTGCTGTTTCTGGCAGCCTTTACCACCACTTATGCTGCTGTAATTGCAGCCCACAACAACCCCAAAACTGCAGTTTTTGTTGTTGTGCTTGAGGACCAAAATAGTCCCTCCATCGTCACTTTCCTGCTGCAAATTGCAGCCACCATCGCTGCTGTTTCTGCAGCCCCATATCGCCACAAATGGCAGTTTTTTTGCTGCCATAATCGAGCCACAATAGGCTGCCTAGGTGCAACCATAAACTGCCACATCACAGCCCTTTTGCTGCAGCTTTTTGCCACTCAATACAGCCTTTTTCCTGCTGTGAATTCGTGGTCAAGACAGCCTCTAAAGTCGATTGTTGTTGCCGCTTAAGTTGCTGCGTTTTTGCTTGATTTCCTGATGGTGCTACGTGACCCAAACAGACCCAAGAAAAACCCTTGTTGGCTCGTGTCTTGCTGCTAGAATTCTGTTTCAGTTTGACTCACAATCATCATCCTTTTATTTATCTTAAAATCTTAAGGTATCCCTGAACTCTAAAGTTAATCATACTTATATTATGGATCTAGTTATTATGTTTTAATTATGAATGAATAAGTTAAAAGATAAAAGAATATGAATATGATTATAGAGTGATCATGAAACTAGATAATAATAGTTAAAAGTATATTGAATGAGATAATAATGATTAAAAGTTATGAATTCATGTGGAATCTAAAAGTATGATTATGAAGTATAAATAATTTGATAACTAGTAAGTATGGTTATGATCAAAATTAGAAGAATAATTATAAGATTATGATTATGATTTTATGTAAGTGAAAGTTAAGAGATTAATGAGTTGATTATGATTATTAGGTTTAGATATGATCATTATAATAGATAAAGATTTTGATTAAAAAGTTCAGGTTATGAATATGAATAAGGAGTTATGATTTTATGTGTAAAGTTAATAAGTTAGTAATAATAGTGGATGAAGAGTATGATCATGAATTAGATTATGATTTCATATGCATGAGTTAAGTTAGTAAGTAATAATAATAATGATACACATGCATGCATGCATGCATGCATACGTACGTATGTACATGTATACATTATAGATATATGTGTGTGTGTATATGTGAATATATACATAGGTGTATATGTATATGTATATATGTATGTATATATGTATGTATATGTATGTGTATATGTATGTATGAGTGTGTATATGTATTAGGTAAGTATTATAAGAAATTACAAAGATGATAAGTAGTTATATGTATATATATGTATCACCTTTACACTAATATATATGTAACACATACATAAAAGATATACATACATAGTATGGCTATAAATATATACATAATATAATAATAAAGATTATATGTATATGTAACATGTAGGTATGGATATATATATATATAACACTTTTATTAATGAGACTACTTAATACTTGATTAATTAAAGAATAATACTACTATTATTATTATAACTCATACACTTATCTATATAGTAACACTTAAGTACACTAAGTATATTATCACTTATATAAATATAACTTTTCTCTAGAACGCTCACTGTTAATATAGTTGGCTATATTAATAAACAAACTTTATGTCTATTAGACATTAACTAATCGAACATAATACCTCTAGGTTGAGATCTCCGTGTTCAACACTCCGATCATATAACTTGCGTGGAATATCTATTGTAGTGACCCGAACTTTTCCATGTTTATATATATTAAATGAAATTGTTATTTACATGATTAAGTGTTTCCAACATGTTAAGCAATCAAACTTGTTAAGACTTGATTAATTGAAATAGGTTTTATATAGACAATTGACCACTCAAGTTGACCGGTGATTCACGAACGTTAAAACTTGTAAAAACTATATGATGTCATGTATATGGATATATATATATATATATATATATATATATATATATTTAACATACTATTATGATAAGTAAACATATCATTAAGTATATTAACAATGAACTACATATGTAAAAACAAGACTACTAACTTAATGATTTCGAAACGAGACATATATGTAACGATTATCGTTTTAACGACATTTAATGTATATATATCATATTAAGATATATTAATATATCATAATATCATGATAATGTAATAATTTAACATCTCTTTAGATATAATAAACAATGGGTTAACAACATTTAACAAGATCGTTAACCTAAAGGTTTCAAAACAACATTTACATGTAACGACTAACGATGACTTAACGACTCAGTTAAAATGTATATACATGTAGCGTTTTGATATATATTCATACACTTTTGGAAGAATTCAAGACACTTTTCAAAATACTTCTACTTAACAAAAATGCTTACAATTACATCCTCGTTCAGTTTCATCAACAATTCTACTCGTATGCACCCGTATTCGTACTCGTACAATACACAGCTTTTAGATGTATGTACTATTGGTATATACACTCCAATGATCAGCTCTTAGTAGCTCATGTGAGTCACCTAATACATGTGAGAACCATCATTTGGCAACTAGCAAGAAATATTTCATAAAATTACAAAAATATTAGTAATCATTCATGACTTATTTACATGTAAACAAAATTACACATCCTTTATATCTAATCCATATACCAACGACCAAAAACACCTACAAACACTTTTATTCTTCAATTTTCTTCATCTAAGTGATCTCTCTCAAGTTCTATCTTCAAGTTCTAAGTGTTCTTCATAAATTCTACAAGTTCTAGTTTCATAAAATCAAGAATACTTTCAAGTTTACTAGCTCACTTCCAATCTTGTAAAGTGATCATCCAACCTCAAGAAATCCTTGTTGTTTACAGTAAGATATCATTCTAAATCAAGGTAATACTCATATACAAACTTTGATTCAATTCCTATAACTATAACTATCTTAATTCGAGTGATAATCTTACTTGAACTTATTTTCGTGTCATGATTCTGCTTCAAGAACTTTCAAGCCATCCAAGATCCTTTGAAGCTAGATCATTTCTTGTCACTTCCAGTAGGTTTACCTACTAAACTTGAGGTAGTAATGATGTTCATAACATCATTCGATTCATATATATAAAACTACCTTATTCGAAGGTTTAAACTTGAAATTACTAGAACATAGTTTAGTTAATTCTAAACTTGTTCACAAACAAAAGTTAATCCTTCTAACTTGACTTTTAAAATCAACTAAACACATGTTCTATATCTATATGATATGATAACTTAATGATTTAAAACTGGGAAACAAGAAAAACACCGTAAAACCGGATATACGCCGTCGTAGTAACACTGCGGGCTGTTTTGGGTTAGTTAATTAAAAACTATGATAAACTTTGATTTAAAAGTTTTTCTTCTGGGAAAATGATTTTTCTTATGAACATGAAACTATATCCAAAAATCATGCTTAAACTCAAAGTAGAAGTATGTTTTCCAAAATGGTCATCTAGAAGTCGTTCTTTCGACTGAAATGACTACATTTACAAAAATGACTTGTAACCTGTATTTCCGACTATAAACTTATACTTTTTCTGTTTAGATTCATAAACTAAAGTTCAATATGAAACCATAGCAACTTGAAACACTCAAAACGGATTTAAAACGAAGAAGTTATGGGTAAAACAAGATTGGATAATTTTTCTTGTTGTAGCTACGTGAAAATTGGTAACAAATCTATATTAATCATATCCTAGCTAACTTATATTGTATTACATGTATTTTAATATATTATGTAATCTTGGAATACCATAGACACGTATGCAAATGTTTTGACATATCATATCGACCCATGTATATATATTATTTGGAACAACCATAGACACTCTATATGCAGTAATGTTGGAGTTAGCTATACAGGGTTGAGGTTGATTTCAAAAATATATATACTTTGAGTTGTGATCTAGCCTGAGACGTGTATACACTGGGTCGTGGATTGATCCAAGATAATATATATCAATTTATTTCTGTACATCTAACTATGGACAACTAGTTGTAGGTTACTAACGAGGACAGCTGACTTAATAAACTTAAAACATTAAAACGTATTAAAAATGTTGTAAATATATTTTGAACATACTTTGATATATATATGTACATATTTGATATAGGTTCGTGAATCGAACAGTGGCCAAGTCTTACTTCCCGACGAAGTAAAAATCTGTGAAAGTGAGTTATAGTCCCACTTTTAAAATCTATTATTTTGGGATGAGAATACATGCAGTTTATAAATGTTTTAAAAAATAGACACAAGTAATCAAAACTACTTTCTATGTTGGATTATCGAACCGAATATGCCCCTTTTTAGCTTGGTAGCCTAAGAATTAGGGAAATGGCCCCTAATTGACGTGAATCCTAAAGATAGATCTATTTGGCCCAATAATCCTCATCCGAGTTACGGATGCTTTAGTACTTCGATTTATCATATCCGATGAGAGTCCCGGAATGATGGGGATATTCTATATGCATCTTGTTAAGGTCAGTTACCAGGTGTTCAACATATGAATGATTTTTATCTCTATGCAGTTTGCGAAATGCCTGATATGAGATGTGTTATAAAAATGAAATCTTGTTGTCTATTATTATGATTTGATAATATGTAGGTTAAACCTATAACTCACCAACAATTTTGTTGACATTTTAAGCATGTTTATTCTCAGGTGATTATTAAGTGCTTTCGCTGTTGCATACTAAATTAAGGACAAGATTTGGAGTCCATGCTTGTATAATATTGTTTAAAAACTGCATTCGAAGACTTATGTTGATGTGTAATATTATTGTAAACCATTATGTAATGGTCGTGTGAAAAATGCTATATTTTAGATTATCATTATTTTGATAATCGTCGTAATATTTTAAAGGTTATGGTTTGTTCTAAAATCGAATGCAGTCTTTGAAAAACGTCTCATATAGAGGTCAAAACCTCGCAACGAAATCAATTAATATGGAACGTTTATAATCAATATGAACGGGATATTTCAGCTATCTGTTATTAAGGTGAACTTCATAGCCCCACTTTTTAACTTTCTCTATCATTTATTTTAAACTTTTGGGGTAAGACACATGCTTGCTTTCAAACTGTTTTACACTTAGACACAAGTACCCGAAAACTGTTTAACTGTGCTGACATGCTTTGATTCATGCTAAATCCCTACCATGATATCGTTAATTACTGGAATTTTGATAAGCTTAGTTATTGTGAATAGCGCTATTGAGAGTGACGTCTCTAACCATTTGACCGTTGGTCTTTGGTTACATAATAATGATTAAACGACACTGACAGTTCAAGGTGTCCAGGGGTAACTTTGTTTATGTCTCGATATCATAACTTCAGCATTTACTTTTGATAACTAAATCTTGTGGTCTAAAACTATATATATTAAACCTATGTTGTTCACTCAACCTTTTTGGTTGACACTTTAAGCATGTTTTGTCTCAGGTACTTAGATATATTGCTTCCGCTGTAGAACTCTGCTGTTACATAGAAGTCAAGCCGAGCACTGGGACCAGAGTTAACATCCGCGTCAATGGCGATTTTGGCGGGGTGTTACAGTTGGTATCAGAGCTCTGGTTATAGGGAACTAGGTTACATTAGTGTGACTAACATGAATAGTTAAGATGCATTAGTGAGTCTAGTCTATAACTGAGTTGTTCATCTGCATTGATTATTTGCATTACATTCTAGATTATGTGCATTAAGTTCACTTATATTTGTTATGCCTAGAACTCCTATACCATTCAAATCTTTAGAAACACTTTGCTATAGGAACTATACTTACACGTCTGACTCTTAGAATAAGAGACATGACTTACTTGTATTCCAACAATAGAATGCCACCATACCTATCTCATTATGTAATTTAGGAGAGCCAAGGCTTGTTATAGAGAACCAGAATTGCATTCTATGTGTGCCTTATGTGAGTGCCTTAACAATCTTTAGGTCTATAACCTTTCCTGCCTTAGTTTTAAGTGCTTTCCCTTAATCTTTATACTGCCAATCCATCTTACTACATGCTTTTACCTCTTCTGACATTATGTATCATTTCCTAAGGATGTCAAGCCAAAACCCTATCATCTTGCGTGATCCCGACTCTGAAGGATCAGCTAATATGTGATTGTTATCATATCCATACATATCCTATGACCTGACTTCGCCATTGTGATTCAAAGTAATCTTTGACTCACACGAAGGGATGTCACTCATGACTCAACATACCCATATCAACTATCTAAGTTTGATCACGTGTCCTGACCTTATGGAGTGACCTTGGAATGGAAATATGAATTAGTGAAATATAATGACGCTTGGCTGACGTGATTATATTACGGTAATTCATATAGAAATTCTAATATCATGACATATGGAATAGAAAGTGAATCAAAGAAAAATTTCCAAGCCATTCATTCAAAAATCTCAATGTTATTACATGAAGGGTAATCATCATCTGATTTGTAGATATAGGAAGAGCTTGTTCAGTTAAACTATCTAGCTCATACCAATGAGTAGATTTATAACCCCTCATAATACAAAGGTTGTAAAACCTTGCATCCTTTCTTTTTTTAAACAAACCTATCTCTTTACCTTTAACGTTTTATTATCACGCTTAATATTCATGCTCCTCCACTAAAAGGAAGGATGCATATTCTTAAGTGACCTGAAGTTTTTCCATTTTCTCGCGAGTTGCAGCTTGAGCTAAACCCACCCTAATCACATCTAAAAACTACTAAAGTAATTAAAAGAACCTCATCATACTCCAGTGGATAGTGTCCACATTTCTGACCAGTTAAGGCTGAAGTATACATATATTTCCATCACCATATTGAAAAACATGTGATCCTTCACACGCTCCATATGATCAAAGGTAGCATTGATATGATTATCATTACGTTACTTATGGTCAAACATCGTGTGAATTGTTGTACCTAAACAATAAGTCGCGACCTTTGAATCGGTAACAATTTTTCTGAAAAATCTTACAATTTCATCTCGGTGTTACAAGCATGTTAGATGTGTCATTAAATAATCATATAACAATAGGCAAGTGACATCGTGTCCTTACATCGCCCTTACTCATTGGGAAAATTCATACCATCCCGATAATAATAATAGATTTAGCGAGAACTTGATAAATTGATGATCAGCACATAGTCGAAGGTCACTGCATTAGCGTGTCTTCATACCTGTCTATCTGAACATCAGATTATTCATACTCAAGTTATTATGAATCTTTGTGAATGATGGACTCAATCCATGAGTATATAATAAGGGCACTTGATGCCAGCTTTCTGACTCCAATATTAGTCATGGCATGTTGGCATTTCAAAGTTAATAGGTGATCCTAATACTCTACCATTCATAACTCACTCGTCAGCAACAACTTCACACTTACACATTTTAGTTCAAAAACTTATGCCCTAATAATAGTCAACAACCGCATTTAAATACAATAGAATTCATTACCTCGCAATATTTTTGCTTAAAAATAAACCGAAATTTTTAAAAATCATTCACTTTATCTTCATCAATCTTTTTCCAACTCGTAACCTCCAAAATATGAAAATTTGGTCATTCTTGCAAATTTTATAAATCGTATATGTTTATATATCAAATAAACAAAATTTACCTTTACTAGTACATATAAAATTATACTTTGAGTTTTATAAATGAATTCTTTTATTTAAAAGATATTTTACGTAAAATAGTACATGTTGTACATAACTCTAGTTTTACTAAGAACTTCATTTCTTTTTAAATTGTCATCTTAAACGACTCGAACTTCTGTAAAAATTTTCATTGCTTATTTATATAAAATTTTTAATATTATTCTACACCACGTAGTAATCACAATTCCTCTTGTCCTTTGAAACTTACCATTGAGTTCATGATTTAAAACTCTATGTTCTCAGTAACTTTTTCCTTTGTAAGGTTGACCGTTGAGAAGATCTTACCTCTGATATCTCACGGCTAAACCACAACAACCTCGTAAAATGACAATTCTATGATTTAATCTCTTTTTGACACAAGAAAGTATTTTTCGGAGATTTCCTCACCTGTTGGAAATAAATTTTTATAGCCAATGATTCACATTTATTCTCATCCGCATTTAAACTCATAAGTGAATGATAGATCGACTCGCCATCTGAGCGAGAACGTCTTTCTCATTAAGAAATCACACATTTTCGTGCGGTTTCCTATCATGAATATAATATATGACCCTCGCTCTCCTCTCTAAAGGAGTTACCTTAAACGTTTACAACATTTATGTGGTTACTCTAAACATTTATTCCTTCGTGGGTTGCAACTGGATGTTATCTTAGTCAAGTTTCGATTCCTGGTTTGCCATGAACTGAAATCATGATCATAAAGTGACATTTCACAACGTGCTGTCAAAAACTTTTTCCAAGAATAAGTTCGCATGTATTATAATCTTTCGTTAATCTTTCATTCTAAAGGCATCTTAGTAATTATGGTTTGCTTTGCATATAAGTCTGATTAGTGACTCCTCAGCTGGAATCTCGTTTCGTCTATTCACATAGGACATATCTTGAAAACCAAAGGTATCATGTCTATGGTTACCTTTCAGAATTTGAAGTCGGTACCATCTCTAACAAACACACGTCATGCATCAAACTACATGGCTGTGATCTCCAAGTACTTCTCCCTGATTGTCTGTCCTAATGGCGGCATAAACGCTTAAGGTTTCAAATAAACTTAGTAATATTCGTTGCACATTTCGGGTATCCAACTTACTGAAATGTTCGTACGACTAAAATATCACAATCTCTTTTAAGGAAACCTAGTCAGATGACACTCATGTTATCCCTTTGAATTACCTCCGCATTGATAATAAAATGCACTTCATGGAAGAACCTGTATAAGTTATGGGTCATAAGATTCAAAAGCTTAGTACAGGGCAATATTCCCTATTGTTAAAGTCCGTTGGAATTCGCGTAGAGGCCCCGAGTATACCTGGGAACGTGAAGACCAAATGAAACGGAAATATCCACATCTATTCTCAACTGTTGGTGCATCCGAGAAGTCTTATCGAAACTTCGAGACGAAGTTTAAATTAACGGGGAGGAACTATAACAACCCTCACTTTTCCATTCTGAATTTACCAAATTGCCGTTAGGGTTTCAATGTCATATTCTGTGCCTCATCATTAGGGTTGTTATTAAGACATATTAAATGCCTTATAAATAATGTTCGTAATTAAAAACCTGTACCCTAAACCTAATAGTAATCAATACTAAACCCTAACCCTAAATTATAAACTATAGGTATAAATTTAAAAGTGATATTATATAACCTTTAAAAACCAATATAAACTAATTAGGGTCAAGATAAATTAATAAAAGTTAGGGACAAATAAATAAATAAAATGTACCCTTAATATAATTAATAATAATAATAATAAAATATATATATATATATATATATATATATATATATATATATATATATATATATATATATATATATATATATATATATATATATATATATATATATATATATTACATAAATAAATGAGTAAAACCGTAAAAAAATAAAAATAAATCATGTGTACCAAAATTAATCGGCTAGAACTATAAAAAAAATATATATATATCATTAAAGAAGATTAATCCTACTCTAATTCTAAATCCTAATCTTGATCAAACCTTGGACTTCAAGTAAACCTAGTGTGAGAAGGAAACTCAAACACAATTATAAATAGCCTCCTAATATTCCCTAATTGCATCACAAAAATCCCTCACAATATTAGCATTATAGTCGACAGTTTTTGCTTTCCCTTTTTCCTTCTTTTTGTCGACACCCAAGCCTGCAATTAATCACCCAAAACAGCCCTTAATCGCCACCCAACCCAGCCTCCAAACCACCATCAAACCTGCTATGTTTCCTGCTTGTTGTGAGCCAAAAGCAGCCCTCAACAAACCTCACCTGCATCGGCGCTCAAACCACCACTTGGTCTGCAGTTTCTAGCAGCCTTTACCACCACTTATGCTGCTGTAATTGCAGCCCACAACAACCCCAAAACCGCAGCTTTTGTTGCTGTGCTTGACCACCAAAACTGTCCCTTCATCGTCACTTTCCTGCTGCAAATTGCAGCCACCATCGGTGCTGTTTCTGCAGCCCCATATCACCACAAACGGTAGTTTTTTTCTGCCATAATCGAGCCACAATAGGCTGCCCAGGTGCAGCCATAAACCGCCACATCACAGCCCTTTTGCTGTAGCTTTTCGCCACTCAAAACAGCATCTTTCCTGCTGTGAATTCGTGGTCAAGACAGCCTCTAAAGTCGATTGTTGTTGCAGCTTAAGTTGCTGTATTTTTGTCACGTCCTCCAGATAGGGCCTGGAAGAATAACGTGACTTAATATATCAAATCACAGTTGTATAAACGAGAACGACTCAACATGAGACGTTTTGTTGAGTTTTGCAACGGAAGATAAATATGTCTTTAATTGATATGATATGTAATGAAGACTCTAAGCATAGCAAGCAATCATCATCAAAGAAGTAGATATACAGCGGAAGCAATATTTAAGTACCTGAGAATAAACATGCTTAAAAAGGTCAACACGAGGCTGAGTGAGTTCATAGGTTTGTAATAAATAATGATTTCAGTAATAGTGTTAGACCACAAGATTTGTTTTCATAAGTAGATCACTCAGATCCAGTCAAGTTGATCTCCCGCAGGATCAAAAAGTTATGCCAGTGCGTGATATTTAGACTAAACGTTGTTTGCCCCGTGACAAGTCGTTATGTCCTTGTCGTTTAATTTCATTATCAAGTAATACAAAGACTTAGTCAAATGTATCGGGGACGTTACTCCCGATAGGCCTATCCCCAATAATTAAGAATGTCGCAGCAATTAAAAATATCACTGTAGGGACTTAGTCGGACATAGCCGGGTATAGCATAGTTTAAACAGTTGGTACTGATAATTTAGACTAGACTTTCAAGTTTTCCCCGTAACAAGTTATCGTTTATATTTGTCGGTTGGGGACTTGCTGGTCATAGCCCAACATATCACAGTTTAATAGTTGGTATTGATATTTAGACTAGACTTTCAAGTTTGCCCCGTAACAAGTTATCGTTTATACTTGTCGCTTTGGGACTTGCTGGTCACAGCCCAACATATCACAGTTTAATAGTTGATACGTGTAAAACAGTTATAAAAGTTGCGCATGTATTCTCAGCCCAAAAATATATAAAAAGGGAGCAGATGAACTCACAATAACTAAGCTTGCATCTTATACCTCAACAATTAACGATATTACGGCAGGGATTTAGCATGACAAAGCATGTATATAGCATAAAAGTTTGAGTACTTGTGTCTAAAGTGTAAAAAGTAAAAACAGCATGTGTCTCACCCCAAGTAAAAGTAAGTAAGTTTGCTAGCAATTAAAGAGGGGCTATGAATTCACCTTAGTAAGTAGAGAGAGAGTTATTCCTCGGAATAAAGAGTTGAACGAGTGAGCAGGAAAGTCAACCTATTGACATTTAAGAGTAGTTAAGTGTTTTGCCCATGTTTAAGTTTAAGTATATGTTTAAGTATAGTTTGTTTTACTAAGTTTCTATTCCTAGTAAGTTACTATTTTTATAAAGTTTCCATTTTTAGAAAGTTTCTTATTTTACTAAGTTTCTATGACTAGAGAGTTTCTACTTTTATCAGTGTTTTCCATTTTAGGATACTTGTCGTATTAGATAAGCTTCCAATCACCCCTTTCCCTTCGAATGGCTAATTTAGATCTAGGAGCTTGAGCCATAGGACCCTTTAAATCGGAAATCCAAACCCTCTGCCTAGAATCTCATAGAAACCATTCGTCAAGAAAGTTCGAAGATCTATACATCTCTAATACATATCCCAAAATGTTTTTATGTTACAATATAAGTAGTAGGTTATAGGTGCTAGTAATAGTAATAGTGTATAAATGTTATTTATTTTATTTTTAATTGTATATAATTTATAACATTATTTACATGTTTCGGTAAAAATAATAACCGAAGTAAAAAGTAAAAAGTAAAAAAAATAAAAAGTAAGAAAAGAATACTTACTAGTAGTAATTCTTCAAAGAGAGAATGAGAGAAATTTTGGTGTGAGTTTGAATGAGAAATGAGGGGTATTTATACTTGAAAAAATTAGGTAAAAAGAATAAAATAATTAAAATAAAAAGAAATATTTTAATTCTTAATGGGATTTTAAAATAAAAAAATATTAAATGTTAGGTCATTGAATAATGCACAAAATAAAATAATAAAAGTAGTTTTTCCATTACAATTTTTAATTAAAAAGTAATTTATTTATTTATTTATTTTTATTTTTTTCATTTTTTTTAAAGATTTTTTTTATATAAATAAACAAATTGATTTAATGCTTTTCCAAGAATATTTGTCAATAATATTTTACTTTTATTTTTTTATTTTTGTTTTATTTAATTAATAAATACAAATTTTGCATAAAAATAATAAATAATTCGGTATTTTGTATTTTTAATAATAATTATGATTTTAATTATTAAACTCTAGTTTTAGTAAGTTTGTAAATATTATTACATTTATATATAATTGGATTTATTATATAGTTAAATATATAATACATTAACTAAATAATAAAAGTGATACAAAGTTTATATACTTAGTTAAATTATGTCAAATTATATAAATTAATAATATATTATTTATTTAAGCGTACATTGTTGACTAAAAATTACTATTCGATCAATATTTAATTGTATATAACAACCCTTAATACATATAATCAGACATATAACCCTAGGGTTAATTCAGTAATTTAGAAGTCGAAAAGTGAGGGTTGTTACAGTACCTCCCCGTTAATAAAAACTTCGTCCCGAAGTTTTAGGTAGACTTCTCGGATGCATCAGCGGTTGAGAAGAGATGGGGATATTTCTGTTTCATTTGGTCTTCACGTTCCCAGGTATGTTCGGGGCCTTGCGTGTTTTCCAAAGGATAGAATATTGTTTTGTTTCAAGCGTTTAAGTCATACAAACCATAATCTCTATAGGTTCTTCTACGAAGTGCATTTTATCATTAATGTAGAGATCATTAAAAATGATGATGTTATGCAAGTCATTTCAGTAAATTGGATACATGAAATGTGTTATGAATAATATTGAGCTCATTTAAAACCTTGAGCGTTTATGCTGCAATATTAGGCAGACAAAACAGAGAGGAGTTCATGAAAATCATAGTCATGAAATTTGATAGAGATCGTCATTCTTTATAACAAGAATGATGAATTAGAGTTTTATCGACATTAAATAATATGGATAAAGTAATTCGATTATAGAAAGAGTATAAACGAAGCTATCGTAAAAGAGTAAATGAGAAAATTAAATGTTCGCCTTAAGTTTTGACGTATTTACGATTGATTTCCGGATTTCAAGGAATTAAAGAAATCTTCGAAATCTTTATAAGATTTGATTTTCTGGTAATTACGGAAATTAGGATTTTCTTTAATTAAATGCGGTGAATTGCCTCGATTGCTATGTCTGGAATTTTTGCTATAAATTAGCTTCTTCCGTTTCATTATCTTCACAACTTATATACTTTCTTTCTCAATTCATACTTCCAAAAGTTTTATTAATATGCTCAATTCAGTTCTTGTCTTTGACATTATATTGGTTATCGCCACAATCATCCTTCTTTTCCAACTCCCACTAGAGGAGTCTGTTTACTTCTACTATGCTCTAGGATTTATTGTGTTTTTAGTTCTCCCGTGTCTTTATATTGCTATACGCATTGATATACACGGTTTGTAATTTCAGTGTTGTTATCTGGATTTATATTTTCCCTTATATGTCGAAGCTTCATGCTTTTGTAAAGCAAGTAACGGTCCAGAATTCGTAGGTATGAAGATTCGAATGATCATGATATTCAAAGCAGAAGGAAAGGTAATAGCACGATTTGATTTGTCATATTACCAGAATATCCGGAAAAGATCGAATTATCAAGAAAAATATTTTCTTGATATTTTTAGAGTTTAAATAGATAAGACTCGTGTAACATGGCAAATGATGATTATAAAGTCTATGAATCATCATCTTCCATTAAAAATTTAGCATGACTTACTGTAATATAATCACGTTGGCCTGACGTCATTATATTATACTAACTCGTGCTTCAATTCCCAACACTACTTCAAATCATTCATAATTTAAACTTGAACTTTACAGAATATAGAAACTAAAACAGTTTCCTTTATGATGTGATAAAGATATCGCAAAGAGATAATTAATTGCTGACAAGAATCGTTATAAAGATATCTTCAGAAATATAGAGGATATTTATAACGAAAGATAAAGTGATGTCTCAGAATTTCTAAGTTCCAATAACGAGGAAAATTCTTTTGTTTCCTCTGCATTTAATGCTACCATATCTGAATCATTGGTTATCAATCCGAGATGGTTTCAAGAAATTTTATTTTTTTAGATGATTAAACGCTGATTGTAATCGTCAACGGATCTAATGGTTAACGAATAGGCGTTGTTGATGATAATTTCGGTGGTTTGATGTGATAATTCATCATAGAATACGAATGAATATAATTCATGAATGTAGTGATCTTTAGGAAGATAACACCTGCTAAAGCTTTACTTGAATTCTGGTATGTTAATTTCAGAATGTGTAATTAAATTTGTATGAAAATGATTGTGTATCACAGTGAAGGCAGTGAGTATAATTAATGATTTATGAATCGAAATTGAAGAATGTACAGTGTATTTATGTGAGATGTAAATATTTCTCGGGTATTACCTACCCGTTAAAATATTTTCACAATTAACAGTTTTTACAATCTTTATGAAGATATACGTTCATATATGTATTCTTCAGATATAATCATGGATTTAATGAGTTAATATATATTAAACTCATTTGATTTGCGGTTTGGAACGAGAGTAAATAATCTCCAAAATCTTAGAGATTTCATAATTGTTGCGAAATATTTCGCTAATGAAGTTATGAATCAATACATTCATCGTTATACTTGATTTATTATGAAATGGAGTTTATTGTGCTGAAGCAGTGATTAACAATTGTTAAGTCATTAGCGAAGGGTGTACATCATAGCATATTAGTGATATGAATTAACCAAGTAGTACATACTAGTTGAGATTCTCACGTAATTGCTTAGTACGATAAGATTTATTATTGTTCCAAATCATATATATATATATAAGGTATACATATATAATTCTTCACGAAGAATGAGTCAATACATCTTAACTCTTTATTGCTAATATTCCTTGGTATCTATGGGGCGTATCATGTTGATGTTTGAGGTACTGAGTTTTTTGTTGAGGCGGGGGATGCGAATGTTGTTGTTGATGAAGCTGATGCTGTTAGTGGTGATGTTGATGGTACTGATGGTACTGGTGGTGATGCTGGTTATGCTGCTGGTGCTGCTGCTGGTGTTCGTAGGTTTCGCAGCAGATTTTCCAGAGCCACTACTCGAGCGAGAAGCTCGTTGACTTCTTCTATTATTCCGGGATGATTGGTGGTTGGAACAAGGGGTGAATAAGATCTAGAATCTTCGATATTATATATTCGTGACGGGATACCCTGGAAAGAAGAGAGAAAATGGTGTTTCGGACTGGTTCGCCGTTAAGCGCTTCAGGTTCTTCGCCAAGAGGTGAATTCGGTTGGTGGAAGGGATCACCTTCTTCTTGTCTCCATTGATTGAGTTGGCTACGAACCCATCCCCAATTAATCCAGAATAGATGATGGCTGATTAGTTCGTTTATTCCGGTTACGCTGCCGTGGGAGCTTGAAGAGTTTGAGAAATTCATATTATATGTTTGGAATAGGGTTTGATATGAAATGGGTATTGAATACCGAATGATATATTCGTCTCCTTGAATACGTATTTATAGCAAAAAGATTTCCGTAATTTACAGAGAAAATTTAGGATAAGTGGTAGACAAAGTTTATAGACATGATAATATATGATAAGATATGATGTGTCATCCATTTATGTAATAATGGTGGTATGACGTGTTGAGATTTGTAACCAGATATTGATTAAAGAATTTCAATTCGTATACTGTGATAACCCAATAATATTTTCCGGTTCGCAAACCGATGCATAAAGGAATAAGATACGTGAGTGTTTGAAGTAGTAGCAGGAGCTTGTGGACGAACCGTTATCTTCAATAACATATAGAAGTTTGATAAACTTGATAGGTTATAAGTTTGAAAAAAAAAATTAAGTGGAATAAAGATGAATATGATATAAACGAAACACTTTATTTTATTAAGAACAAGGCTTTAAACAAGCCTTCTTATTACACGATTCGGGGATAGAAATAGTTTAAGGCCTAGCCTTTGTATAGATATAAAATAACTAGGAAATATTAAGATTGAAGTAGTCTTCATATTTCTTCTTCTCGTCCTCAACCTCCTTCATAAACTTCTCAAACTTGTCGTTCTTCTCCTTTTGTTCCTCATAAAGATACTCGATGTTATCATAAAGATTGGAAACATCATTGTTGATTACATGGTACTTGTGGTCCCTCATAGAAAGTTGATTATTCATGCGGTTTTGCTCCATCTTCAATCTAAAGTCAACATCTTCTCTTAGGTAGGAGAGATATTGCTTCCCCCATCGGGCATTTCTTGTATGGGTGCAAACCAAAGTCCACATCGGTCATGGGATAAAACAAATGTATGTATATAATCTCTTTCTTTAGCTCAGCATTTTCCTCCATGAGCTTCTTGATCGCTAGGTCTTTTTCCTTCATTTGAGCATCGATCCTTGCAATATGGCAAATAAGGTCATCGGTAGTTTTTCGCAGATTCATGAGCTCGTACTTGGCATCAACTTCATCGTAGGAAGGAGATCGGGATCTTTTCTTTGACGGCCCAGTTTCTTCAAGACATTTCCTCTTGTCTTTATTCCTTGGGGTTGGATAGTATTCAGGAGACCCATGTAACTTTAGAGTAGTATTTGGGCTATAATTTAGTGAGGGAGGACCACCAAAGTCATAAGGTGGACTTTGGACTGGTCTTTCTGTGGAAGACCTTTCAGTATCTTTTTCGGTTGGCTTGAAAAGATTCATTTTGGTCGTTTGATGATAATTAGACATCCTAACATTAGGAAGGATATTTTGATTAGAATCTTTAAGCATAATCGTTAAGATTATGGGGCAATCCTAAGTGCTTTAATTCTAAGGCAGGAAAGGTTATAGTTTCCTAGATTGCTAAGGCACCCTAGCTAACAAGTAAGGCACACATAAAAATGCAATCCTGGTTCTCTATAACAGCCTGGTTATGCTCTAATACCAATCTATAACGTCCTCCCAATAGGGTTTGGAAGGAACGTCACTAATATCAAAACATACCAACATATTATAATAAATGAGAACAATACTAAATGATGAATTTAACTTTAATGAGTACGCAGCGGAAAATGAAATATCGTTGCAATGACAGGAATAACAATATCGTAAATGTTCACATGCAAAAGTAATAAATGCGATATCTCTTGATCCTATGTCCAAGTAGCTTCACATAAGTAGTAAGTATAAGAGCTTGAATCAAACAGCACCTGAGACAAAACATGCTAAAGTGTCAACCAAAAAGGTTGGGTGAAGTTCATAGGTTTAACAAAAAGTTATTCGTTGTTTTAGACCACAAGATTTAGTTTGTAAAGTTAATCTCCCGCATGATCAAAAAAGTTATGCCAATGCGTGATATTTAGACTAAACGTTCAAGTTTGCCCCATGAAAAGTTGTGTCTGTCCTTGTCGGTTTAATTTCATTATTAAGTAATACAATGACTTGGTCAAATGTATCGGGGACGTTACTCCCGATAGGCCTACCCCCAATAATTAAGCATGCCGCAGCAATTAAAAATATCACTGTAGGGACTTAGTCGGACATAGCCGGGTATAGCATAGTTTAACAGTTTGGTACTTGTGTCTAAAGTGTAAAAAGTAAAAACAGCATGTGTCTCACCCCAAGTAAAAGTAAGTAAGTTTGCTAGCAATTAAAGAGGGGCTATGAATTCACCTTAGTAAGTAGAGAGAGAGTTATTCCTCGGAATAAAGAGTTGAACGAGTGAGCAGGAAAGTCAACCTATTGACATTTAAGAGTAGTTAAGTGTTTTGCCCATGTTTAAGTTTAAGTATGTGTTTAAGTATAGTTTGTTTTACTAAGTTTCTATTCCTAGTAAGTTACTATTTTTATAAAGTTTCCATTTTTAGAAAGTTTCTTATTTTACTAAGTTTCTATGACTAGAGAGTTTATACTTTTATCAGTGTTTTCCATTTTAGTATACTTGTCGTATTAGATAAGCTTCCAATCACCCTTTTCCTTTCGAATGGCTAATTTAGATCTAGGGGCTTGAGCCATAGGACCCTTTAAATCGGAAATCCAAACCCTCTGCCTAGAATCTCATAGAAACCATTCGTCAAGAAAGTTCGAAGATCTATACATCTCTAATACATATCCCAAAATGTTTTTATATTACAATATAAGTAGTAGGTTATAGGTGCTAGTAATAGTAATAGTGTATACATGTTATTTATTTTATTTTTAATTGCATATAATTTATAACATTATTTACATGTTTCGGTAAAAATAATAACCGAAGTAAAAAGTAAAAAGTAAAAAGTAAAAAAAATAAAAAGTAAGAAAAGAATACTTACTAGTAGTAATTCTTCAAAGAGAGAATGAGAGAAATTTTGGTGTGAGTTTGAATGAGAAATGAGGGGTATTTATACTTGAAAAAATTAGGTAAAAACAATAAAATAATTAAAATAAAAAGAAATATTTTAATTCTTAATGGGATTTTAAAATAAAAAAATATTAAATGTTAGGTCATGGAATAATGCACAAAATAAAATAATAAAAGTAGTTTTTCCATTACAATTTTTAATTAAAAAGTAATTTATTTATTTATTTATTTTTTTATTTTCATTTTTTTCATTTTTTTAAGGATTTTTTTTTATATAAATAAACAAATTGATTTAATGCTTTTCCAAGAATATTTGTCAATAATATTTTATTTTTATTTTTTTTATTTTTGTTTTATTTAATTAATAAATACAAATTTTGCATAAAAATAATAAATAATTCGGTATTTTGTATTTTTAATAATAATTATGATTTTAATTATTAAACTATAGTTTTAGTAAGTTTGTAAATATTATTACATTTATATATAATTGGATTTATTATATAGTTAAATATATAATACATTAACTAAATAATAAAAGTGATACAAAGTTTATATACTTAGTTAAATTATGTCAAATTATATAAATTAATAATATATTATTTATTTAAGCGTACATTGTTGACTAAAAATTACTATTCGGTCAATATTTAATTGTATATAACAACCCTTAATACATATAGTCAGGCATATAACCTTAGGGTTAATTCAGTAATTTAGAAGTCGAAAAGTGAGGGTTGTTACAATTTTTGTTTGATTTCCTGATGGTGCTACGTGACCCAAACAGACCCAAGAAAAATCTTTGTTGGCTCATGTCTTGCTGCTAGAATTCTGTTTCAGTTTGACTCACAATCATCATCCTTTTATTTATCTTACAATCTTAAGGTATCCCTAAACTCTAAAGTTAATCATACATATATTATGGATCTAGTTATTATGTTTTAATTATGAATGAATAAGTTGAAAGATAAAAGAATATGAATATGATTATAGAGTGATCATGAAACTAGATAATAATAGTTAAAAGTATATTGAATGAGATAATAATGATTAAAAGTTATGAATTCATGGGGAATCTAAAAGTATGATTATGAAGTATAAATAATTTGACAACTAGTAAGTATGGTTATGATCAAAATTAGAAGAATAATTATAAGATTATGATTATGATTTTATGTAAGTGAAAGTTAGGAGATTAATGAGTTGATTATGATTATTAGGTTTAGATATGATCATTAAAATAGATAAAGATTTTGATTAAAAAGTTTAGGTTATGAATATGAATAAGGAGTTATGATTTTATGTGTAAAGTTAATAAGTTAGTAATAATAGTGGATGAAGAGTATGATCATGAATTAGATTATGATTTCATGGGCATGAGTTAAGTTAGTAAGTAATAATAATAAAGATACACATGCATGCATGCATGCATGCATGCATGCATACGTACATATGTACATGTATACATTATAGATATATGTGTGTGTGTATATGTGAATATATACAAAGGTGTATATGTATATGTATATATGTATGTATATGTACGTGTGTATGTATGTATGAGTGTGTATATGTATTAGGTAAGTATTATAAGAAATTAAAAAGATGATAAGTAGTTATATGTATATATATGTATCACCTTTACACTAATATATATGTAACACATACATAAAAGATATACATACATAGTATGGCTATAAATATATACATAATATAATAATAAAGATTATATGTATATGTAACATGTAGGTATGGATATATATAACACTTTTATTAATGAGACTACTTAATACTTGATTAATTAAAGAATAATATTACTATTATTATTATAACTCATACACTTATCTATATAGTAACACTTAAGTACACTAAGTATATTATCACTTATATAAATATAACTTTTCTAGAGAACGGTCATTGTTAATATAGTTGGCTATATTAATAAACAAACTTTATGTCTATTAGACATTAACTAATCGAACATAATACCTCTAGGTTGAGATCTCCGTGTTCAACACTCCGATCATATAACTTGCGTAGAATATCTATCTGCTATTAAGGTGAACTTCATAGCCCTACTTTTTAACTTTCTCTATCATTTATTTTAAACTTTTGGGGTGAGACACATGCTTGCTTTCAAACTGTTTTACACTTAGACACAAGTACCCAAAAACTGTTTAACTGTGCTGACATGCTTTGATTCATGCTAAATCCCTACCATGATATCGTTAATTACTGGAATTTTGGTAAGCTTAGTTATTGTGAATAGCGCTATTGAGAGTGACGTCTCTAACCATTTGACCATTGGTCTTTGGTTACATAATAATGATTAAACGACACTGACAGTTCAAGTTGTCCAGGGGTAACTTTGTTTATGTCTCGATATCATAACTTCAGCATTTACTTTTGATAACTAAATCTTGTGGTCTAAAACTATATATATATTAAACCTATGTTATTCACTCAACCTTTTTGGTTGACACTTTAAGCATGTTTTGTCTCAGGTACTTAGATATATTTCTTCCGCTGTAGAACTCTGCTGTTACATAGAAGTCAAGCCGAGCACTGGGACCAGAGTTAACATCCCCGTCAATGGTGATTTTGGCGGGGTATTACATGCTGCGAGATTTCAAAATACTGATTGCTAATTCCCGGTAATTGGTATGGCGATTCTTGTTACCAGGTGCTGATGAGTATATGATAGAGTTTCGATAAAGATAACGATTTTTTGGAAAGCTAAAGATCAATAAAATTGTTGGTAAGTTTACTGCTAATGTGGCGAAACATAAACAGTTCCCTGATAACGATGACGAAAAGCAAACTTATATATCGAGGTTATAATAAAGCTAATCCGAATGAAAATCGAAGTTGATTTGCTGGAGCTGTGACAAAATTGGCTAATTTGGAAAGGGATTGTACGTCCATTTTCGGTAATAACAACGTTAAAGGAGCTAACACAGATACGTGTTAAATGTTTACTCAGGTTCCGAGTGTTTTCAGGTACATAACTATATGCATCAATTTTTTCTTCCGTAGATGAGGTGCGGTTGGTTCATCGTCTCGATTGAGGTGTTTTCAAGAATCATGAAAGGTTTGAACGCAGATTGTAATTGTCAAGATACAAATGAGGTTTAAGATGAGATCAAGTGGCAAACTTGAAGAAATGTTTAGTTTCATATGTTATAATCAATATTTTAATTCATTTTAATCGTCCAATGTTATTAGTCCACAGTCGATAGTCCACAGTCGATAGTCCACAGTTAACAGTCCAATAATTCATATATAGTTTAATATATAATATTTGAATTAATTAATATGTATCGTGACCCGTGTACATGTCTCAGACTCGATCACAACTCAAACTATATATATTATTGTAGAATCAACCTCAACCCTGTATAGCTAACTCCAACATTACTGCATATAGAGTGTCTATGGTTATTCCAAATAATATATATAGATGCGTCGATATGATATGTCAAAACCTTGTATACGTGTCCCGATATTTAAAGTGCGTAAAATAAATAACAGAAATTAAATGACGATAAATAAAATTGTTAGAATTAAAATTGCGATAAATAAAATGCAATAAATAAATTGCGATAAATAAATTGCGATACGGAATTAACAGTTAGCTAGGAACAGTTAGCGTGGATTCTTAACAAAATTTCTCATAGTTAATTTGTTTGTTTCTAACAAATTTTATTTTGTCCAATGTTTTCTTCATTATGCCACTTGTTGGATTCTGATAGGTCAAAATTCAAATATGAAATTGAATGAAATTGGTTATTTTGTAGTGAACGGATTTGTATATCGTGTGGATGTAAGTAGGATAGTAAATGACTGTTAAATCAGATTCGAAGAATGTACAGTGTAACTTATTAATGTGAAATCTAAATATTCCTCGGGTATTACCTACCCGTTAAAATATTTTCACCATTAACAGTTTGTACAAAAGAATTTTTAATTACAATCTTTATGAAAATATACTTACATATATATTTTCTTCAGATGTAATCATGGATTTAATGAGTTAATATAGTATTAAACTCATTTGGTTTACCGTCAAAACAAGAATGTATAATCTCTAAAATATTAGAGATTACATAATCGCCATGTCGAACGAAGATAAATGATGTAGAATGATATGTAGAATGATGATTATACTCGAGGTACAGAATGAGATGTTGAGGCGTGTGTTGTTGATGGTATGGGTGCTATTGCTGGTGGTCATGTTGATGTCGGTGATGTTGCTGAAGCTGGTAAGTTTGCACCATATTTTCCAAAACTATTACTCGAGCACGAAGTTCACTGACTTCTTGTATTACTCCGAGATGATTGTCGGTCAGAACGAGTGGATGAATAAGGTTTAGAATTGTGGATATAACATAATTGTGACGAGATACTCTGGAAATGAGAGAGAAAATGGTGTCTCGAACAGGTTCGCCGGTAAGTGTTTCAGGTTCATCGTCAAGAGGGTAATTTGGTTGATGGAAAGGATCGTCTTCTTCGCGTCTCCATTGATTAAGTCGACTACGAACCCATCTCCAATTCATCCAGAATAGATGATGGCTAATTGATTGATTCATTCCGGTTACACTGCTTTCGGAGCTCGAGTGGAAATCCATATCGACATAGCTGTCGGAATAACTATCGGAATAGCTATCGAAATCTGAGGGACTCGAACTGGTTGAGGGATTCATCTCGTACGATCAGATATAGTATTTTCGATAAGAAATAGATTATAGGATGTAGATTAGTACCCTGCAATACATAATTTACATATGCATATATAAAACTAAAATCCCATAAGTTACGGAGGAATATACGGAAGCTGTCAGGTAAAGGTAACAATAACAGATACGCTGAGATATGAATTTATCTATACACTGTCTATGCAATAGAGGCAGTAAGATGTGTCTAGACTTTAAGGATGATAAGCAAATAATTTTTTGACACTAAATGATAAGCAAAACTTTTGACATGCAGACACGGTCAAAGTCCAGACTCACTAATGTATCTAAACAATTATCAATTAGACACACTAATGCAAGACCTGGTTCGCTAAGACCACCGCTATGATACCAACTTTCATAACCTTTCCTAATCCATCTGGACAAAGTCCATATCGATTATAAACGATTCACAATAGTTGATTACATCGCGAGGTTCATAACCTCTATATGATACATTTTACAAACATTGCATTCGTTTTTAAAAGACAAACTTTCATTTACATCGACAGTTTACGGTATGCATACCATTTCATAATATATCCAACTATAATTGACTTAGTAATAATCTTGATGAACTCGACGACTCGAATGCAACTTCTTTTGAAATATGTCATGAATGACTCCAAATAATATCTCTAATATGAGCAATTGCACAGCGGAAGATTTCTTTAATACCTGAGAATAAACATGTTTTAAAGTGTCAACCAAAAAGTTGGTGAGTTCATTAGTTTAACATAAATAATCATTTCCATCATTTTAATAGACCACAAGAATTTCATTTCCAGTTCTCATAAATATACGTCCCATGCATAGAGACAAAAATCATTCATATGGATTGAACACCTGGTAACCGACATTAACAAGATGCATATAAGAATATCCCCTATCATTTTCGAGAAATCCTTCGGACATGATAAAAAAATATCGAAGTACTAAAGCATCCGGTACTTTGGATGGGGTTCGTTACGCCCAATAGATCTATCTTTAGGATTCGCGTCAATTAGTAGATCGGTTTACTAATTCTTAGGTTACCAAGCAAAAGGGGCATATTCGGCTTCGATCATTCAACCATATAATGTAGTTTTGATTACTTGTGTCTATTTCGTAAAACATTTATAAAAATTGCGCATGTATTCTCAGCCCAAAAATATAAAGGGTAAAAAGGCAAATGAAACTCACTGTACTGTATTTTGTCGTAAAAATACATATGACGATATTTGAACAATGCAGGGTTGGCCTCGGATTCACGAACCTATATCAGTTGTATATATATTAAAACCTATAATCGTAATTGAACAAGTTTATTTATTGTATCTTAAATTATATAATATACATATTTAATTTGTGTATATATTTATAATGATTTATATTTATATAGTTATATTAATATATATTTAATTAGTATTATAAATAAAATACCTAGCTTGTTGAATATTTATATATATGTATATATTGTTAATATAATTAACACATACATATAACCTTAATAATATCTTTTAAAACTTTTTTTTATATTCCTAATAATTTAAATATGAAAAATATTAATAACACTAATATTAATATTGATAGTTTTAGTGAAAATAAAATGATAATTGTTAATAGTGATAATAAATTTTTACTAGTAACGATACTAATAATGGTAATTATATTAATAACAATAATGATAATATATTTATAATGTTACTTATAATAAAGTTTTAAAGCAGTGTTATACGTACATATATAATCCATGTACTTAAATAAATTTCATACATATTCATAATATTATTTATTGTTAACACTTATGATTTTATCTCTTATTTATATCATACTTATCGTACTCATAACCCTAATATCATCCAAAATATTTAATATTACTCTTACTAACGTTTACATTTATCCATTTTAGTTATATTCATTATCTTTTATATTCAATAATTTATAATAACAATAACAATATTAATGATAATAATAATAATGGCAATAGTGATAATAATAATAATAATGATAATAATAATACTTAAATGATAAAATTTATATTAATATCAATAATACTTGTAAAAATACTAATGATAATAATGTTTCTAATACTTATAAATATAATTATGATATTAGTAATAATAATTATAATACTAACAATAATCATAATCATAATCATAATAATAATAATAATAATAATAATAATAATAATAATAATAATAATAATAATAATAATAATAATAATAATAATAATAATAATAGTAATAATAATAAAAATAATAATAATAATAATAATAATAATAATAATAACAAGGCTACCTTAATGTAATAGGCTTTAAAAAAAAAATAAACGCCGGTGCCAAGGCTCGAACCCTCGACCTCTCCATAAATACCAAGACTCCAAACCGTCACACTGCTTATGCTTTTTCTGTTTAAATCGTATCCTAAACCATATAAGCCGTATACAGTGATTAGTCTGCCATTGGCCCAATTCGTATATCAAGTCCACTTAGATAATTATTTGGCCCAATATTTAGAAATTGTTTTTGATGTCCTGTAACCACGAAGCAATGTCGATAAACAACTAAAAGGGTTTTGATTTAACACACCAACCATCATCATCTATTGTCATTCGTGATTTCTTCATCATCATCAAACACATATCATCATACGAATCATCACCCATGTATCATCTATATCACCTTAACATCATCTTTATTAATATTTTTTTTTTTTTTTTTTTTTTTTGAAAGGCAAGCCCCCCAAAGTGTAGCAAGTGAGGATTGAACTTGGGTCCCTTTGGAACTTTCCAAGCATCCTACCACCAAGCCAACCCCTTGGGGTTTCTTTATTAATATTCTACCCTAACATCATCGAACCTCATCGTGATTATCATCATCGATCCTTTTATCATCATCATAACTAAATCATGACCAATATTCTAATCATCATCTTCATCGGGGCATCACCATCAATATCATCATCATCAAAACCTGTATCCTAACCTCATCATTATCTTATACCACGATCACGTATCATCTTCTTCGTATATCATAATCATCATTACTCTTTCTATTTCGTGTCTTCTTCTTCGTTATCATACAAACAGGAAAGAGTGCAGCAGCATGTAATTGGGTTTCGTAAAATGGAAAACGAGTTGGGCTTGGCTACAGCCCAAACTATATGTTGGATTTTAGTCCAACAAAACAAATGTGGCAAAAAGGAATTGGATCATAGTTTAATAGAAAAGGAATATGGCCCATCAATAATTCTTGTATGCTTACAGTTTATTCCTTATGCTCAAATATTAAACATTAAAATCATCAAGTGGGGAGTAGGTTGTCTGCCAACGAAAAAAGGAAGGAAAGAAAACACTTGCAAACCACTTTAGTGCATTAATATTTAACAATTTGGGTTATGTGTTTAGGAATGTGTCGGTCACAGGAACAAAAGAGGAGAATACGTGCAGTAACATCAAATGGAATAGAAATAGAAAGAAGATATAATAAGCGGATAAAATACATCAAGTGGGTTATCAAATTGAGAAATTTTTCGGCCATGTTTGAAAAGGAAAAGCAGATGTCTTAATTCAATTATAAATATAAACAAGAGTAGTTGTCATCGTGGATTAACAAAACAAAGGAAAGAAAAAAAATAAATAAGTGTGCAGCAGCTATTTTGGTTCCTGGCTACTTACAGACGGAAAACAGAAGCAGATACAGCGTAGTAGTCATGTTGGTGATTAAAATGGGGTGAGGGTTTGGGCAGTTTTATGGGTTCACGAAAAAAAATATAGAAAGGTGATGAACGATGGAAGTTAAACATGATGGGTTTGTAATGGGTATCGATGGTTTTTTAGTGATTTGTTCAAGAAAGAAGAAAAGAAAAGAATATAGTTAGAATATGAACACAGAAAAATCATTTTATTTCGAATAGAAGTGATAGTGGTGTGATTTCATGATGGTTTTCGGATGGTGGTAAAGATGACGGTTTTGAAGCTGTAGGTGTGGGTTGATTTACTATGGTGGTTATACATGGTTCTTAGTTACAAGGATTTGGAGAGAGAAGAAAAGAAAATGAGAGGGAGATAGATATAAGGTGGCGGATGGATTGAGTTTAATGGAAGTTTTCAACATCGAAAGATGCAGGGAAAAAGGGTGGTTTGGGTCTGATCTTCGTTGAACATGAAACACGTAATAGAAACCGAAATTGAGTTAAAGATGATGGTTAATCTATATGGTATATCTATAAGTATATTTATTAGATAAAGAAGAGAGTGATTAGATATTGAGATATAGATAGAAAGGGATGTACAACAGAAAGTTTACTAGGAGCCAAAAATCAAATTGTGTTGATGTAAGGTATCGGGTGGATGATGGTTTAATCATTGTTTGGATTTTACTACAAATAATCTATCCTAAATTATTGTGTAATGTATTTAGATAGGGACGTATAACAATTCTCTGACACTGGATTGACAAACGAAAAAGTTGAAGCAGGAACAAATAAGTCTTGATATTGAATCGTACTATATTCCCTTTTTAATTGTAATCTGAATCGATACCGAAATCTGTTTTGGAGACACAAACAAAATTTTACACCCAGCTTGATAACGATGTGCAACAGAATACCTATGTATGCGTATATAATCGTATATATATATATATATATATGAATCTGTATTTTATATATACGTATAAATGTAAATCTGTAGTTATACATAACTTAATTCTAACTAGTATTAATATTTATCAATGTATTATTGGTAATAATATTATTAACATTTATATTAATAATAAAACTTAATAATAATAATAATAATAATAATAATAATAATAATAATAATAATAATAATAATAATAATAATAATAATAATAGTTTAATATGAATTAATAGTGATAATATCATTACTTATAATATTATATATAGAAATGGAATTAATAATTATGTTAATTCTGATATAATAATAACACTAATTGTAATACTACTCATTATAATAATATTTGTATTAATAATAATATTATGCAATTTATACATATCTAATTTTATATTTATATTTATGTAAACATAATTACATATTTATTTACAGACCAAAGTTCGTGAATCGTCGAGAGTAGTCAATGGATAAATGGATATATTAAAACAGTTCAAAAATTTTGAAACTCACATTACAGACCTTGCTTATCATATCGAGATTTTATAAAGATTAAGTTTAAATTTGGTTAGAAATTCTCGGGTCGTCACAATCCTGTTACAGTCCTAGTAGGAATAAGCTCATCTTTTTCATTTGTGATGACAGTCATGCCACCCTTCTTAGGTACACATTGAACTGGGCTTACCCATGGACTATCAGAGATTGGATAAATTAAACCTGCATCTAGCAGTTTAATAATTTCTTTTTTAACAACATCTTGCATATTTGGATTTAGTCTTCGTTGGTGTTGCACATATGTTTTATGACCCTCTTCCATAAGAATTTTATGTATGCAATACGAAGGACTTATACCTTTAATGTCATGAATTTTCCATGCAATAGCTGGTTTATGAGCTTTTAACACAGAAATGAGTCAAGATTTTTCATTTTCCGTAAGAGAAGACGATATTATTACAGGTAATTCAGATTCACCATGTAAATAAGAGTATTCCAAATGGTTTGGAAGTGGCTTTAACTCTAATATCAGTGGTTCTTCTATCGTTGATTTGTATCGATATCTGTCTTCCTCTTTTAGCATTTGAAGTTCTTCTGTTGTTGGTTCGTATTCATTAGCCATAAGTGCGGCTAACATTTCAGCTTCATCAATTGGTTCAGTTCCTTCTCCTAAAGAACATTCTCTTGTTCCTTGTAATTCTAGAAATTCTCCTAACAATTCTGCATGTGAATCTATAGTTTGAATGTAATAACATGTATTATCTGCAGATTACAGTTGTTGCATGGCTCTATCCACAGAAAAGGTAACACTCTCGTCCTCTATACTTATGTTCAGTTTTTTACCGAACACGTCTATTATTGCTTTAGCCGTGTTTAAGAATGGTCTTGCTAATATAAGAGGAACACGTCTAGTTTAGCGTATAATGAGTATGGCATTAGATTTATACTAGCACTTAAGTCTGCCAATGCTTTTATTGAATTAAGACTTCCCAAAAAACATGGAATTTTGAAACTTCCCTGATCAGATAGTTTTTCTGTAGTTTATTCAACAGCACTGCAGAACAATTAGCATTCATAGTAACAGCCGAGAGTTCTTCCATTTTCTTTCTATTTGTGATTAGATCTTTCAAGAATTTAGCATATCTTGGCATTCCTGAAATCACATCAATGAAAGGAAGATTGACATTTATTTGTTTAAACATATCTAAAAATTTAGATTGCTCAGCTTCAAGTCTTTCTTTTCTCATTTTACTCGGGTAAGGAAGCGGTGGTTGGTATGGTTTAACATAAGGCTTTGCCTTAACTGTGTTATCTTCATTAACCTTTTCAACTACCAGTTCTGTTTCCTTCTCTTGCTCAGGTTGTGGTGCTTGTGTAGTAGGAATAGAGTCATCAGAAATTACAGGTATTTCAGGTGGTTTAAGTGTAATACCACTTCTCGTGGTAATGGCTTTAGCTGTTTCATTCTGGGGGTTAGCATTTGTATCGCTGGATTGACTCCCCGGTTTTCTTTCACCTATCAACCTTGCTAGGTTGCTCACTTCTTGTTCCAGATTTTGTATAGAAGCTTGTTGATTTCTAAATGCTTGAGCATTTTATTCATTAGTTTGTTTCTGAGATGTGAAAAACTGCGTTTGAGATTCAACTAGCTTCGACATCATATCTTCTAAGTTTGGCTTTTTATCATCGGTTTGTGATGGTTTATTTGGAAAAATAGGTCTTTGCTGGTTGTAAGTATTATTGGATACTTGTTGATTGCTAGGACCTTATTGGTTGTTGTATGGAACATTTCGGTTATAATTCTGATTTTGATTGTAGTTTGGTCTTGGCGGTTGATAATTATTTCCAGGCCTTTGGTTCATGTATGAAACATTCTCTCTTTGTTCCATTGTTTGTTCAATACTGAGACAATCTTTTGTCAAATGTGGTCCTCCACACTGCTCACAACTAATTCGTATTGCGTGAATATCTTTAGTCATTTTTTCCATTCGTCTCTCGAAAGCGTCTAACTTTACGGAAATGGAATTAAAGTCATGGCTAGAATCGGCTCTAGCCGCTTTAGATGATCTAACGATGTCTTTTTTTTATGCCACTCATGTGAGTGAAATGCTGTGTTATCAATAATTTTTTAAGCTTCAGTTACGGTTTTCTGTATAATGGAACCACCAGCTGCTATGTCGATGTCTTTTCGTGTAGTAATGTCGCATCCTTGGTAGAATATTTGTATTATTTGATAAGTGTTTAAACCTTGTTGAGGACATCCTCTCAACAACTTTCCAAATCTTGTCCACGCCTCATATAGAGTTTCATTTGTCTTCTGTGTGAATGTAACAATTTCTCCTTGAAGTCTTATGGCTTTAGATGCTGGAAAAAATCTTTTAAGAAATTTCTCAACTAAAACATCCCATGTATCAATCGCCCCTTCAGGTAACGATTCTAACCAATCTTTGGCTTCTCCCTTTAAAGTCCAGGGAAATAACATGAGATAAATCTGTTCATCCTCAACTTCTCTGATTTTAAATAGAGTACAAATCCTATTAAAGGTTCGAAGATGTTCGTTTGGATCTTCCTTCGGCGTACCACTAAATTGGCATTGATTAGTTACCATGTGTAGGATTTGTCCTTTGATTCCATAATCTGGCGCATTAATGTCTGGTTGAGTAATGGCATGACCTTGGCCCGTGCGTGTAGCTCTCATTCGATCGTCCATACTTAGAGGTTCCTGATTTTCCATGATTGAGTTTGTTGAATCTGAATCACTAGAGGATTCTGATTTAATGGTTTCTTCCTCGACAATTTCCGGTTGAATGATTTGTGGTTCAGGAGGAATAATTAGTGGTTCAGGATCTCTGAATTGTCCTTGAGTATCCTTCGGGTTCTCAATTATGAGGTCGGGTTCAAAAAATGGATTATCGGAAATTTGAATTGGAGTACTTGGTCGACTTGATGATGATTCTAAAGAAAAATCAACGGCGACAATATTGGCTAGATGTCTTGATCGAGTTACAGGTGGTGAAGGTATGAAATGTGGTGAACGTTTTGCTCGGTGCATTCATTGAATATCCTATCAGTTATAAAAATAAAAAATTATATAAGGTATCAAATTAATAGACTTTTCTGATTTTGCCCGCGTTTCGAATAGCCAATAGATGCAGCAGGTAGCCAGGACCCTTTAAATCGGAAGCCCACAACTCGCTACTAACAAATCCAACTATTACTACGAACCAGAAAATTTTGGATGTCTATCAATTTAACCGCTTAAAATAATTTTTTTTCGAAATTTTGAATAAGATATAGAAAATTTTATGTCCTAAAACTAGAGCGTAGAAATGAGAAAGAAGAAGAGTGCGTCGAAAAACGTCGAAAAATAAAAGGTCGAAAAATAATAATAAGAAAGTAAAGCGTCGAAACTAAAAGTCTAAAAACTAAATATTAAAAGTTGCGTCTAAAGGAATTAAAACTTAAAAGGAATTCTATATCTAAAATGGTAATAACTTAATAGGCACTAAAATCTATTAAATATTAAAGCGATAAGCGACGTCGTAAAATTCTAAAGCGCCTAAATTTTAATCTAAAGAAAAAGCACTTAAGGGATTTTACGGCAAAGCCTAAAAATCTAGGAATATAAAATACTACGGCAAAAACTAATTTTAAAACTAATTATGAACGATAAATGTAAACTACGTACTAAATAATAAAAAGATACAAAAATGATAAAATTACTTATTTTTATAAAAATATTATTTTTATATTATTATTTTATAAAAGTATTAATTTATATATTAATAAAACTAATTAAAACTTAAAAATACAAATTTATTTTAAAACTTACTAAATATTAATTTAATTAAACCCTAATTAACTAATTAATTAATAATAATAATATTAAAAGCCTAACCCTAATTCTGATCAGACGAGGTTACAGTCCTGTCACCTCAGCTCATGCGATCGCATGAGTTCAGGGTTTTAAATCCATGCGGTCGCATGGTGTGTGGATCCAGTTTAGAAATTGGGCTGCTACAATGTAGTGGCCCGATTACTTCTCTTTTTTTTTATATAAAATATAAATATAACTTATTAGGTCTATAAAAAAAATATATTACTTATTAGTTTTATAACTCTGAACAATAAAAATATAAACTTTTTTTAATTTAACTAAACTTTAAAAATATAGATATATATTTTTTTCTTTTTCTTGTTTTTTATATTTTTGTTTTTAATATTTAAAACTTATGTAAATATATTTTTACAAAAATAGCTTAAAAATTTTTATAGCGTTTCGCTTTCGGTGTTGTTGAGTTCCCCGGCAGCGGCGCCAAAAATACTTGATGTGTGCGAGGTGTAGTACGAAATAGATTATATTTTACTACGAAATACTATTAAATACGATACAATTTACACAAGTTATTTATTTATTTATAGAATGGATATACCTAAACTTTGCTACAACACTTATAGGCATTGTACCTAATCGTAGAATAGTGTAGTTTTTAGTAAGTCTGGTTCGTTCCACAAGGAGCTGTTAAGTTTAACGCTATATATATATTTTAAACTATATATATATATATATATATATATATATATATATATATATATATATATATATATATATATATATATATATATATATATATATATCAGTAGTATTATTATTATTATCAAAGGAGGTTTTTACCATTTAGTAACCGTTTTCTTGATTTTATGTCTTAAGTCACAATTAAAACCTAATGTAAAATATTAAATATAAATACAACTTAATTTAAAGCGTAAAGTAAATGACGATAAATAAAAGTGCAATAATTAAAAGTACGATAATTAAAAGTGCTATAAATAAAATGACAGTAAATAAAAGTACGATTGTGATGACCCGGATATTTTCGACCAAATTTAAACTTGATCTTTATATGATTTCGACACGATAAGCAAAGTCTGTTAAACCGAGTCTCAAAATTTTTGAATTGTGTTTATGTATTTAATTGGCCATTGACTATTTCCGATGGTTCACGAACATTGGTGTATAAATAAATATGTAAATATATATGAGTTCTATACATAAGTAATATTATATATATATATATATATATATATATATATATATATATATATATATATATAATATTACTTATGTATAGAACTCATATATATTTACATATTTATTTATACACCAATGTTCGTGAACCATCGGAATATATATATATATATATATATATATATATATATATATATATATATATATATATATATATATATATATATTATAATATATGTATGTATATATATAAATAATAAATATTAAAGATTCACTAAATTATAAAATTTTTGGATATAATATAATAAATAGTAATATATTAAACTTAACTACAAGGTTAAATATAATTGTTACATTAATATTATTATCATTATTGGTATTATTATTAATATCATTAATAAGATTGTTATTATTATTATTATTATTATTATTATTATTAATTGTATATCTATTGTAATGTATAAATATAGTTGTTATACAATTTATTACTTTCATTATTAACAAAATAGGTATTAATATAAATACTATATATATATATATATATATATATATATATATATATATATATATATATATATATATATATATATATATATATATATATTATTTATATGAAATTGGATAAATTTAATTTGTTATATTACTATTATTGTAACTAATATTGTTGTTAACATTACTAATAACATTATAGAATTTAAATTTTAATTTTAGTTATTATTGTGATTATTTTTTTATCATATCATTAAAATAGTTATTATTACTATAGTTATCATTATTACTACAAATAATACAAATTATTATTATTATAAATAATATCATTATTATTATTTATATGGTTAATATCATTATTTTTATTTATATAATTATTATTTGTAGTATTATTAATATTAATATATTTATTATTTATATTTAATAAATATAAAAATTAACATATATGATTATCTAATCAGCTTCAGAAAAATCGTTATCTTAACTATTAATATTGTCTGTTAATCGAATCTATTAAGAAGAACAAAACAAAATCTGTTTTGAGTCAATCTCAAACTTTATATACTTGTCTGCTCCAATAATTACCTGGCAATTCATAATCTGCTATAAACCAAAACGTTTTCTCAAAAGCTGTTATGAAATACCATTCGACTTCTCACCTCAATATCAATTTACAATTTCCTGTGATTTATTACATCTATTAAAGTATTATTTTTTTTATAACAGCTCGACAACTCTGTTTCGTTTTCTTAAAATCAAAAGCTCGATTTTGTAATTAATTTCAAATTCTGTAAATGTGGAAGTGTTAGAAATCTAATAAACGATCTTTTTGTAAAGATTGAACTTCCAGTTCTTCAAATCAAAGTCGAATTTTAAAGTCAAAGTTATATATAAAAAGTTAACAAATTATGTTCATCGAGAAATTCAGGTTGGTCTTGATGTTTGGAATTAAATTGATGACGCAGAAAGATTTCATAAACGATTTGGAACCTCTTTTGTGTTATAAGTTTTGTCTAAAATCTTCTAAAATTTTTGAAATTGATTTGAGGTTGAGCTCGTGTTCTTCACAGGCTGACCAGCATATTTTTTTATTTTTTTCTGTTTTAAATTAATTTGATCAATCTCTAAATGTTTTTATATAAACATTGAATCTTAAAAACTAATTGTAACTTGTTGCTTAATTAATTTCAGATTTTATGGTCGATTTGAATTTGGTAAAGAAGAAGAAGAAAGAGAGGATCAGTTAATACGGGTTAAATCTATTTAAGTTCTGATTTGAATCAGTAAAACAGATATGGTCCATTGGTTTAGGCGTGGTGTCGGGTTTCGAGAGGTCTCAGGTTCGAGACTAGCTGGTGGCCAGTTTTTTTTCTTCTTAAAAACTCAATCTTTTTGAGGTAGTTATTTAAGTTCCTTATTTCTTTTATTATTATTATTATTATTATTATTATTATTATTATTATTATTATTATTATTATTATTATTATTATTATTATTGTTATTATTATTATTATTATTATTATTATTATTATTATTATTATTATTATTATTGTCATTATTAGTTATTGTTATTAGGATTAGTATTGTAGTTATTATCATTATTATTACTAATAAAAGTTACCATTTGTTATTATTAACCTAATTAAAATTACAATTATAATTACTATTATTATTGTTATTACTAATATTATTATTGTTACTAGTATTATTAGAAAGTAATATTATTAATATTATCATTAGTATTATGTTATAAATATTAGTATTATTAGGATTAACATAAGTATTATTATTAATATTATCATTTTCATTAATATAATTATCATAACCGGTATTATATTATTAAAGATTAACATAACTATTAATAAAAGTATCATTACTTTTAATCTATCATTTTGTTAAAACTACTATTAATACTATTATTATTTTTACTAATACTATTAAAATTATTTTATTATCATTATACTCATTTTAGTACTATTATAACTTGTACTTGGTAAATAAAAGATTAATTATATAAAAATATATTTAATGCTCATATTTTAAATATATAAAGATTTTCATATATAAAATGAATATATAATGAAGTAGCTAAATTAGTAATATAAAAATTATATCAAAACTAATAATATATATATATATATATATATATATATATATATATATATATATATATATATATATATATATATATAATTATTCGATTACAATTACGTGTATTAATATACACACTTGATATAGGTTCGTGAATCCGAGGCCAACCCTGCATTGTTTAATATCGTCATATGTATTTTTACTACAAAATACAGTATTGTGAGTTTCATTACTTCCTTTTTAAATGCTTTTGCAATATATATTATTGGGACTGAGAATACATGCGCTGTTTTTATAACTGTTTTACAAAATAGACACAAGTAATCGAAACTACATTATATGGTTGAATGGATCGAAGCCGAATATGCCCCTTTTAAACTTGGTAGCCTAAGAATTAGGGAACAGACCCCCTAATTGACGTGAATCCTAAAGATAGATCTATCGGGCCCAACAAGCCCCATTCTAGAATTTGGAATGCTTTAGTACTTCGAAATTATCATGTCCGATGGGTGTCCCGGAATGATGGGGATATTCTATATGCATCTTGTTAATGTCGGTTACCAGGTGTTCAATCCATATGAATGATTTTTATGCATGATGTTTATGAGAAATAGAAATATGAAATCTTGTGGTCTATTAAAATTATGGAAATGATTATTTATGATAAACTAAAGAACTCATCAACTTTTTGGTTGACACTTGAAAGCATGTTTATTCTCAGGTATGAAAGAAATCTTCCGCTGTGCATTTGCTCATATTAGAGATATTACTTGGAGCCATTCATGACATATTTCAAAAGACGTTTCATTCAAGTCGTTGAGTTCATCAAGATTATTATTAAGTCAATTATAGTTGTGACATATTATGAAATGGTATGCATGTCGTCAACTTTCAATGTAAAGAAAGTTTGTCTTTTAAAAACGAATGCAATGTTTGTAAAATGTATCATATAGAGGTCAAGTACCTCGCGATGTAACCAAATGTAATGTATTCGTCCAGATGGATTAGGACGGGTCATGAAATTTGGTATCAGAGTGGTGGTCTTAGCGAACCAGGTCTGCATTAGTGTATCTAACTGATAAGTCGTTAGGATGCATTAGTGAGTCTGGACTACGACCGTGTCTGCATGTCAAAAGTTTTACTTATCATTTAGTGTCGAAAATTATTTGCTTATCATCCTTAAAGTCTAGACACGTCTTACTGCCTCTATTGCATAGACAGTGTATAGATAAATTCATATCTTAGCGTATCTGTTATTGTTACCTTTGCCTGACAGCTTCCGTAGATTCCTCCGTAACTTATGGGATTTTAGTATTATATATGCATATGTAAACTATGTATTGCAGGGTACTAATCTATATCCTATAATCTATTTCTTATCGAAAATTCTTCATCTGATCGTACGAGATGAATCCCTCAACCAGTTCGAGTCCCTCAGATTCAGATAGCTATTTTGACAGTTATTCCGACTGCTATTCCGACATGGATATTCACCTAAGCTCCGGAAACAGTGTCACCAGAATGAATCAACCAATCAGCTATCCCCAATTCATTTGATGGGTTCGTAGTCTACTTAATCATTGGAGACAAGAAGAAATGATCCCTTTCATCCACCATATTGTCCTCTTGGTGAAGAACCTGAAGCACTTACCCGCGAACCTATCCGTAATACCATTTTCTCGCTCATTTCCAGAGTATCTCGTCATGATTATATTCTATCCACAATTCTAAACCTTATTCATCCGCTCGTTCCGACCGACAATCATCCCGGAATAATGGAAGAAGTCAACGAACTTCACACTCGAATAATCAATCTGGAAAACGTGGTGCAAAACCTACCAGCTTCAGCAATAGCACCGGTAACACCAGTACCATCAACAACAACATCTGCAGCACAAACCTCAACATCTCATTCTGTACCTCGAGTATAATCATCATTCTATACGACGTTCTATATCATTTATCTTCGTTCGACATGGTGATTATGTAATCTCTAATGTTTTAGAGATTATATATTCGTGTTCTAATGGTAAATCAAATGAGTTTAATATCATATTGACTCATTAAATCCATGATTACATCTGAAGAAAATATATATGTAAGCATATTTTCATAAAGATTGTAATTAAAAATTCTTTTGTACAAACTGTTAATGATGAAAATATTTTAACGGGTAGGTAATACCCGAGGAATATTTAGATTTCACATTAATAAATTACACTGAACATTATTCGAAGCTGATTCAACAGTCATTCACTATCCTACTTGCAACCACCGATATACGTATCCGTTCACCGCAGAATAACCATTTTCATCCAATTTCATATTTGGATTTTGATTTACCAGAATCCAGCAAGTGGCATAATAAAGAAAATATTGGACAAAATAAAATTTGTTAGAAACAAACAAATTAACTATCAGAAATTTTGTTAAGAATCCACGCTAACTGTTCCTAGCTAACTGTTCCTTGCTAACTGGTTACATTTTATTTATCGCAATTTAATTATCGCAATTTATGTTCTCGCAATTTTATTTATCGTCATTTAATTTCTGTTATTTATTTTACGCACTTTATTTATTGTCATTTAAATACTGTTATTTACGCATTTTAAATATCGGGACACGTATACAAGGTTTTGACGTATCATATCGACGCATCTATATATATTATTTGGAATAACCATAGACACTCTATATGCAGTAATGATAGAGTTAGCTATACAGGGTTGAGGTTGATTCTCAAATAATATATATACTTTGAGTTGTGATCGAGTCTGAGACATGTACACGGGTCACGATATGTATTAATCAATTCGAATATTATATATTAAACTATATATGAATTATTGGACTGTTAACTGTGGACTATCGACCGTGGACTACCAACATTGGACAATTAAAATGAATTAAAATATTGATTATAACATATGAAACTAAACAATTCTTCAAGTTTGCCACTTGATTTCATCTTAAACCTCATTTATATCTTGACGATTACAATCTGCAATTCAAACCTATCATAATTCTTGAAAACACTTCAATCGATAGGATGAACCAACCGCACTTCATCTACGGAAGAAGATATTGATGCATATAGTTATGCATCTGAAAACACTCGGAACCTGAGTAAACGTTTAACACGTATCTGTGCTAGCTCCTTTGGCATTGTTATTACCGAAAATAACATTGCAACTCTTTTTTTCAAATTAGCAAATTTTGTCACAGCTTCAGCAAATCAGCTTCGACTTCCATTCGAATTAGCCTTATTATAACCTCGATATATAAGTTTTTCCTGTCGTCATCGTTACCGGGGAACCGTTTATATTCCACCACATTAGCAGTAAACTTACCAGCAACTTCAATGAATTTGGACTTTCCAAAAAATCATTATATTCATTGAAACCCCATCGTGTATTCATCTATACTATGTAACAATAATTGCCATATCAATTACCGAGAATCAGCAATCAGTATTTCGAATCTCGTAGCATTTCTACATCAATAGTTATATGTATACATATAATAATTATCTCCTAGAATTACGATCTTCAATTCTGAAATTTTGAAAAGCACCCAGCCTACGAATCAATACATTGAACTTAGAAAAAAAAATCTGTATGAACCAGCAGAAGCTGTAGGCAACCGTAAATGAACTTAATCGTCGAAAGTTTGATGATAAAGCATAGTATGTTGGAAAAGCTTAGAAAAGTTAGAACTGGAAAATGGATTGAGCTAATCACGAAGGAGACCAAGGACAAATACAAGGACCATATGAAATGTCCCGTTCTTATTGATTAAAAATGTTCCATATTAATTGATTTCGTTGCGAGGTTTTGACCTCTATATGAGACGTTTTTCAAAGACTGCATTCATTTTTAAAATAAACCATAACCTTTATTTTATAAATGAAGGTTTAAAAAGCTTTACGTAGATTATCAAATAATGATAATCTAAAATATCCTGTTTACACACGACCATTACATAATGGTTTACAATACAAATATGTTACATCGAAATCAGTTTCTTGAATGCAGTTTTTACACAATATCATACAAACATGGACTCCAAATCTTGTCCTTATTTTAGTATGCAACAGCGGAAGCTCTTAATATTCACCTGAGAATAAACATGCTTTAAACGTCAACAAAAATGTTGGTGAGTTATAGGTTTAACCTATATATATCAAATCGTAACAATAGACCACAAGATTTCATATTTCAATACACATCCCATACATAGAGATAAAAATCATTCATATGGTGAACACCTGGTAACCGACATTAACAAGATGCATATATAAGAATATCCCCATCATTCCGGGACACCCTTCGGATATGATATAAATTTCGAAGTACTAAAGCATCCGGTACTTTGGATGGGGTTTGTTAGGCCCAATAGATCTATCTTTAGGATTCGCGTCAATTAGGGTGTATGTTCCCTAATTCTTAGATTACCAGACTTAATAAAAAGGGGCATATTCGATTTCGATAATTCAACCATAGAATGTAGTTTCACGTACTTGTGTCTATTTTGTAAATCATTTATAAAACCTGCATGTATTCTCATCCCAAAAATATTAGATTTTAAAAGTGGGACTATAACTCACTTTCACAGACTTTTACTTCGTCGAGAAGTAAGACTTGGCCACTGTTGATTCACGAACTTATAATAATATATACATATATATTAAAGTATGTTCAAAATATATTTACAACACTTTTAATATATTTTGATGTTTTAAGGTTATTAAGTCAGATGTCCTCGTTAGTAACCTACAACTAGTTGTCCACAGTTAGATGTACAGAAATAAATCGATAAATATTATCTTGAATCAATCCACGACCTAGTGTATACGTATCTCATTATTGATCACAACTCAAACTATATATATTTTGGAATCAACCTCAACCCTGTATAGCTAACTCCAACATTCACATATAGAGTGTCTATGGTTGTTTCGAAATATATATAGATGTGTCGACATGATAGGTCGAAACATTGTATACGTGTCTATGGTATCTCAAGATTACATAATATACAATACAAGTTGATTAAGTTATGGTTGGAATAGATTTGTTACCAATTTTCACGTAGCTAAAATGAGAAAAATTATCCAATCTTGTTTTACCCATAACTTCTTCATTTTAAATCCGTTTTGAGTGAATCAAATTGCTATGGTTTTATATTGAACTCTATTTTATGAATCTAAACAGAAAAAGTATAGGTTTATAGTCTGAAAAATAAGTTACAAGTCGTTTTTGTAAAGGTAGTCATTTTAGTCGAAAGAATGACGTCTAGATGACCATTTTAGAAAACATACTTCCACGTTGAGTTTAACCATAATTTTTGGATATAGTTTCATGTTCATAATAAAAATCATTTTCTCAGAATAACAACTTTTAAATCAAAGTTTATCATAGTTTTTAATTAACTAACCCAAAACAGCCCGCGGTGTTACTACGACGGCGTAAATCCGGTTTTAAGGTGTTTTTCATGTTTCCAGGTTTTAAATCATTAAGTTAGCATATCATATAGATATAGAACATGTGTTTAGTTAATTTTAAAAGTCAATTTAGAAGGATTAACTTTTGTTTGCGAACAAGTTTAGAATTAACTAAACTTTGTTCTAGTGATTACGAGTTTAAACCTTCGAATAAGATAGTTTTATATATATGAATCGAATGATGTTATGAACATTATTACTACCTCAAGTTTAGTAGGTAAACCTACTGGAAGTGACAAGAAATAATCTAGCTTCAAAGGATCTTGGATGGCTTGAAAGTTCTTGAAGTAGGATCATGACACAAAAACAAGTTCAAGTAAGATTTTTACTCGAATTAAGATAGTTTATAGTTATAGAAATTGAATCAAAATTTGAATATGAATATTACCTTGAATAAGAAAGATAACCTACTGTATATAACAAAGGTTTCTTGATCTTAGATGATTACTTGGAATGAATTAGAAAGCTTGGAAGTAAATTAGTAACCTTGAAGGGATTTTTGAAGTGTTCTTGAAGTGTTCTTCCTATGATGATTATAGCTTGATTCTTGAAGTGATTTTTGATGAAGATGATGATTAACTACTGGAAAAATACGTTCATAATAGTGTGTGTGTGTGTTGAGAGAGAATTAGAAAGAGAATTGGAAGTGAAATGGAGTGAATGGTGAGTGGTAATTGGTGAGTGGTGAGTGGGGTTAAAAGGAGTTCTAGTTAGTTGACTAGCTCATGGTAGAAGTTAAAATTGATTAGTCATACATGACATAATCAAGAGTGGAATCCCATGCTAGTTCCTATTGGTATATACCCATAGTAAGTAAGTTTTGAAGCTGTGTATAATACGGGTAAGAATACGACTAGAATTCTTGATGAAAGAAAAGAATGGGAAAGTAACTGTAACCATTTTCGTTAAGTATGAGTGTTTTGATATATGTCTTGAAGTCTTCCAAAAGTATTTTAATACATCTAAATACACTACATGTATATACATTTTAACTGAGTCGTTAAGTCATCGTTAGTCGTTACATGTAAGTGTTGTTTTGAAACCTTTAAGTTAACGATCTCAATTAATGTTGTTAATCCATTGTTTATTATATCTAATGAGATGTTAAATTATTATATTATCATGATATTATAATATATTAATATATCTTAATATGATATATATACATTTAAATGTCGTTACAACGATAATCGTTACATATATGTCTCGTTTCGAAATCCTTAAGTTAGTAGTCTTGTTTATATGTATATAACTCATTGTTAATATACTTATGGAGATACTTACTTATCATAATCTCATGTTAACCATATGTATATCCATATATATATCGTCATGTCATTTTTACAAGTTTTAACATTCGTGAATCGCCGGTCAACTTGGGTGGTCAATTGTCTATATGAAACATATTTCAATTAATCAAGTCTTAACAAGTTTGATTGCTTAACATGTTAGAAACATTTAATCATGTAAATATCAATCTCAATTAATATATATAAACATGGAAAAGTTCGGGTCACTACAGTACCTACTCGTTAAATAAATTTCGTCCCGAAATTTTAAGCTGTTGAAGGTGTTGACGAATCTTCTGAAAATAGATATGGGTATTTCTTCTTCATCTGATCTTCACGCTCCCAGGTGAACTCGGGTCCTCTACGAGCATTCCATCGAACCTTAACAATTGGTATCTTGTTTTGCTTAAGTCTTTTAACCTCACGATCCATTATTTCGACGGGTTCTTCGATGAATTGAAGTTTTTCGTTGATTTGGATTTCATCTAACGGAATAGTGAGATCTTCTTTAGCAAAACATTTCTTCAAATTCGAGACGTGGAAAGTGTTATGTACAGCCGCGAGTTGTTGAGGTAACTCAAGTCGGTAAGCTACTGGTCCGACACGATCAATAATCTTGAATGGTCCAATATACCTTGGATTTAATTTCCCTCATTTACCAAATCGAACAACGCCTTTCCAAGGTGCAACTTTACGCATGACCATCTCTCCAATTTCAAATTCTATATCTTTTCTTTTAATGTCAGCGTAGCTCTTTTGTCGACTTTGGGCGGTTTTCAACCGTTGTTGAATTTGGATGATCTTCTCGGTAGTTTCTTGTATAATCTCCGGACCCGTAATCTGTCTATCCCCCACTTCAATCCAACAAATCGGAGACCTGCACTTTCTACCATAAAGTGCTTCAAACGGTGCCATCTCAATGCTTGAATGGTAGCTGTTGTTGTAGGAAAATTCTGCTAACGGTAGATGTCGATCCCAACTGTTTCCGAAATCAATAACACATGCTCGTAGCATGTCTTCAAGCATTTGTATCGTCCTTTCGCTCTGCCCATCAGTTTGTGGATGATAGGCAGTACTCATGTCTAGACGAGTTCCTAATACTTGCTGTAATGTCTGCCAGAATCTTGAAATAAATCTACCATCCCTATCAGAGATAATAGAGATTGGTAGGAAGTGTGCTGATTTGGTGAGACGATCAACTATTTCCCAAATAGTATCAAAACCACTTGCAGTCCTTGGCAATTTAGTGATGAAATCCATGGTAATGTTTTTCCATTTCCATTCTGGGATTTCGGGTTGTTGAAGTAGACCTGATGGTTTCTGATGCTCAGCTTTGACCTTAGAACACGTCAAACATTCTCCTACGTATTTAGCAACATCGGCTTTCATACCCGTCCACCAAAAATGTTTCTTGAGATCCTTGTACATCTTCCCCGTTCCAGGATGTATTGAGTATCTGGTTTTATGAGCTTCTCTAAGTACCATTTCTCTCATATCTCCAAATTTTGGTACCCAAATCCTTTCAGCCCTATACCGGATTCCGTCTTCCCGAATATTAAGATGCTGCTCCGATCCTTTGGGTATTTCATCCTTTAAATTTCCTTCTTTTAAAACTCCTTGTTGCGCCTCCTTTATTTGAGTAGTAAGGTTATTATGAATCATTATTGTAGAAACCCGAACTAATCCATCCGAACGAAGTCTTCAACAGTTGGTCCCATTGCGATGATCGACTCCAAGTAATATCCTTAATTTGAGCTAATGCACAGCGGAAGACTTAATTCGTACCTGAGAATAACATGCTTTAAAATGTCAACATAAAGTTGGTGAGATATATAGGTTTGATGCTAGCAGCGTTATAACTATGGACCACAAGATTTCATATAGTTAAATATAATACACTCCTCGTGTATGAAAAGTCGTTGAGCACTTGGTAACCATACTTAACATTTAAATCACAGCAGCATATTCTTAAATAAACCCTACACCGTACCAAGTGTAGTAACGAAACGAAGTACTGTGCAACCGTTTAAAACTGGTCGTCCAGCCCGGTTGGGGTTGTCAGGCCCGATAGATCTATCAACAGGATTCGCGTTTACGCTCCTCACGTAAATATTAGCTACCAAGTATAAAGAAATATGCCATGGTACAACTCAACGTAGATTTTATTTTTGATCACTTGTGTCCATAACGTAAATCACTTATAAAAGTAGCGCATGTATTCTCAGCCCAAAAATATTTAGAGTTTAAAAGGGAACTATATACTCACCATACTGTATTTTGTAGTAAAAATACATATAACATCATTGAACACGTATAAGGTTGGCCTTCGATTCACGAACCTAAATCATTTGGATATCTATTAATACACATAATCGAAATCGAATAGATTTAAATATATTTACTTTATACATTTTATATAACTATTTTTATTTTCCATTATAACATATTAATAATAATAATTTATATTAGAGTTTATATACGATAAAAATATATTTTTATATATTAATTGATAACTGTTAGTTATAATCTTTTAATAATAATTATAGCGTAATATATTGGTTTATAAAAATATCTATTTGTAATATTATTGATAGTTTAGTGATAACAAAATAATGATTTTATTACGAATGATAGTAATAATAATAAGTATAATAATAACAACACAATAATCATATTACTAATAAAAATAATGATAATTGGATTTAATTATGGTAATAATACTTAACATAAATAATAAAAATAATAATAATAATAATAATAATAATAATAATAATAATAATAATAATAGTTTTAAAAAAATGGAAACTACCTTTTAAAGCTCCTCAAAAAAAAATGTCCCAAACGAGACTCGAACCTAAGACCTCTTGCTCCCACACCATATCCCTAACCAACTGATCTGCACTCGTTTTTCTGATTTTAACAGGTACCCAATTTACATAACCCGAAATTTCTTATCTTTCAGACTTTACCATATTAATTCGGCCCAACTAGTATTCAAAGCATAGAAGCCCACTTGTAATCGGTCCAGTAGCCCGATTAGCTTACTAATTTAATTGCGTACGTGCTTGATAAAAAAAATATCCCACAAACAATTTCTATACCCCAATTCGATATCCTGTATTCTTTTAATATTCAAAAGGGGTCGACTCAATTTAGGGTTGTCGGCCATTATTAGTTTTTCTTTTGTATTGATGTTATGGGTGGGCCGTATCCTTTGAAAGCTAACCAACCCATTTCTTTACATGTACTAAATTGTCATGTTTCGATTATCATTATCCTTATCAAAGTGAATCGTAATCAATACCAGTATTGGTGTTCTTAGATATTTCGATGGTATCCACAGTTATTTACAGGTGGTCTGGTGATGGTTTTTAACGAAGATAATCATGATAGGTTTTATATTCAAACAAGAAAGAGATCGATCTGTTTCGATGCATTCAAGTGGTTGCTTGAATAAACGGAAAAACAGAAAATATAAACTGCAGGCTTGCAGTTTTTCAGTGTGTTTGGTGTTGTCCAATCGAAATAGGAATGATTGTAAAAGTACATGGTTGTTGTTGATCGATTTGAACTAGAAAGAAAACACAGAAAAAAAAACAAATGGGTTTGGTGTTTATCGATGGCTAAATAAAATAGATAGTGATTCAATAAAAGCGAGATATTAAGAGAGAGTGGTGAGGTGGTGCTATGGTGATGATTAGGTCAGCGGTGGTGATGAACATGGTGATTAAGGTGGTGGTTGTATATGGGTGTATCTTAGTTGTTCTTGGTGAGGTTGTGAGAACAAGGGTGGTGACGGTTTGGTGATGGAGAGGAAAAGGACCAAGATGGCTCTCGATAGTGGATGATAGTTCACGAAAAAGAAATCAAGGAAGAATAAGAGAGATAGGTGGTGAGGGTAGTGAAGAAGAAATAACTAGAAACATAGATGATTATCCTTTCTAACTACATGTGGGTATATGTATATATATAAATGGCTAAAGAATCAAAAACAATGATGTGAAGACAAATAAAAAAAATTGATATGTGACCAATATTAAACAGTAATCAATTCCGTGAATTTTAAATTTCATCACTATTTCAATATAATAATAATAATAATAATAATAATAATAATAATAATAATAATAATAATAATAATAATAATAATATAATACTAATAAACAAACGTGTATCTAATAAAAATATCATATTTTTATTTTATTTTAAATAATTAATTTTATCAACCATCACATACAATACCTCAATTTATATATATATATAGTTTTATAGTAATATCATATAAGTTTCTATTTCAATTAAATATATACATATATTTATTTACAGATGGTGGTTCGTGAATCGCCAGGCTTGGTCAAGGGTAATCTAATTATCCAAATATAGATTTCAAACTTTCTAGACTCAAAATTACAGATTTTGCTTATCGTGTCGGAAATATATAAAGGTTAAGGTTCAAATTTGGTCAGAAATTTCCGGGTCGTTACAGTACCCACCCGTTAAAGAAATTTCGTCCCCGAAATTTTGGTAGAGGTCGTTATGGATAGAGATAAGGATGTTTTCATGTCAAATATGAGGTAGTAATGGAGTTTTATCTTTATTGGGATATATAGATAAAACGATTCGATCATGTGAAGCGTACTAGTGAAGCTATCACAAAAGAGTGAAATGAGTAAATATGAAATTGTTTTAACCGATGACGTAGTTATGATTGATTTCCGGAATTTGAGTGATTTAAAGAAAATCCTGAAAATCTAAAAGATTTGATTATTTGGCGAATAAGGAAATTATGATCTTCTTTGATTTAATGCGCCAATCTGTTTCGATTTCTCTGTCGGATATTTCACTATAAATCAACTCCCTTCGTTTTTCTTATTCTCCACACTATCTATTCTTTCTCTCTCTACTCATTCTTTAATATGCTCCATCCAATCCTGATTCTTGATATACCTTTAATCTTCACATTTGTCATCCTTCTCTTTCATCTACCACCGGAAGAATCTATTTACTTCTACTATACTCTTGGGTTTATAGTGTTTTATAGTTCTCCCGTGTCTTTATATTGCTATATGCATTGATATACACGGTTTGTAGTTTCTGGGTGGTTGTTGGGCTTTATTCCTTCATTATTTTTCGAAGCTTCATGCTTTTGTTTTCTCTTCCCGTCTTCGGGTCAAGCGAGTAATGATCCGAAATTCGTGGGTATGAAATTTGAATTGAACATAGCTAATGCTCTTAGAAAGAAATGGTAATGGCACGATTTTGATTTGTCAAATTACCAGAATATCTAGGAAGATAGAACTATCAGGATGATATGTTCTTGATATGTTTGGAGATTAGATAGAATGTAAGAGCCGTGTAACATGGCATATGATGATGGTACTGTGGATCATCACATTCCATTAGAAACTCAACATGACTTACTGTAATATAATGAAGTTGATCAGGTTTCATTATATTATACTAATTCATGCATCAGTTCCCAACACTGCTTCAGATCATTCCTATTTAAAACTCGAAGGTTTCAGAATTTAGAAATTAACACAGTTTCTCTTATGCTGTAATGCAGATATTACGGAGAGATACATGGTCTCAGATAAGAATAATTGTGAAAATATCTCCAGAAATATGAAGAATATGTATAACGGAAGATATAAAGATATCTTATAATATCTAAGATAAAATGATGATGAAGAATATCATCTGGAAGGGTTTAGAATAAGAAGTAGGGTTCTTACTAACGGTTTCGGCAGGCACTGAATCATTTGGATTCTTTGAAGGCAGGTTCAGTCCTTGTATTTGTTCTTTGTTTCCTTCACAGTTAGCTCAATCCGTTTTTCAGTACCAAATTTTCTATCGAGCGTTCCCAACACTCTATTCTTTTATCATCACTTTTTGCCATTAAGACCTTTTACTACATGCTGCTTCGTCAGCATTTTCAAAGTTAACGGATCTGGATCATCAAATCAAGGTGTTTTCAGGAGAATTGTGTTTTGAGATGATTAAACGCTGATGGTAATATGGTGGAATATAAAAGGTTCTCCGATAACGATGGGGAAAGCTAATCGTATATATCAAAGTTATAATAAGACTTATTCGAATGAAAGGTCGAAGTTGTTCTGCTGAAGCTGTGACAAAATTGGCTACTTTGAAAAGGAATCGTAAGGTTGTTTTTGCTAATAAATGCTAAAGAATTCGTCGCGGTACGTGTTAAACTATGACTTTAGGTTCAAGAGTTTTTCATGTGTATAGATCTTTTCTTCTGTAGATGAAGTGCGGTCGGTTCAACTTCTCGATTGAGGTATTTTCAAGAATCCTGATAGGTTTGTACGCGGATTGTAAACGTCGAGATACAAATGAGGTTTAGGATGAAATCAAGTGGCAAACTTGAAGAATTGTTTAGTTTCATATGTTATAATCAATATTTTAATTCATTTTAATTGTCCAAAGTTAGCAGTCCAATAGTCCATTTGTCCACTAGTCCAATATATTCATATATAATTTAATATATAATATTCGAATTACTTAATACGTATCGTGACCCGTGTACCGGTCTCAGTATTGATCACAACTCAAACCATATATATATTTTGAAATCAACCTCAACCCTGTATAGCCAACTCCAACATTCACATATAGAGTGTCTATGGTTGTTCCGAAATATATATATAGATGGGTCGATATGATAGGTCGAAACCTTGTATACGTGTCCCGTTATTTAAAGTGCGTAAAATAAATAACAGAACTTAAATGACAATAAATTAAATTGCGATAAAATGTAATACGGAATTAACAGTTAGCTGGGAACAGTTAACTAGGAACAGTTAGCGTGGATTCCTAACAGAATTTCTCATAATTAATTTGTTTGTTTCTAACACTTTTTATTTTGTCCAATGTTTTCTTCATTATGCCACTTGTTGGATTCTGATAGATAAAAATCCAAATATGAAATTTGAATAAAAATGGTTATTCGGTGGTGAACAGATACGAATATCGGTGGTTGTAAGTAGAATAGCAAATGACCGTTGAATCAGATTCGAAGAATATACACTGTAACTTATTAATGTGAGATCTAAATATTCCCCGGGTACTACCTACCCGTTAAAATATTTTCATCATTAACAGTTTGTACGAAAGAATTTTTTTTTAATTACAATCTTTATGAAAATATACTTGTATATATATTTTCTTCAGATGTAATCATGGATCTAATGAGTCAATAAGATATTAATTTTTTTTTTTTTTTTATCGTTAATACTTGATTACATGATCTCTAAAACATTAAAGATTACATAATTACCATGTTGAAAGAAGATAAATGAGATAGAACGATAAGTAAAGCGAAGATAATCGATATAGAATGATATGTAAAACGAAGATCATACTCGAAGTACAGATAGTGATATTGAGGTGTGTGATGTTGATATCCGAGGTACAAATTGTGATGTTGAGGTTTACGACGCGGTTGTGGTTGAGGGTGATATGGGTACTGTCGGTGTTGATGATGGTGGTACGGATTATGCTGCTGGTGCTGCTGCTGGTGTTTGTAACCTTCGCACCATATTCTCCAAAGTCGTCACGCGAGCGCGAAGTTCGTTAACTTCTGCTAGTACACCGGGATGATTGGTGGTTGGAGTGAGCGAATGAACAAGATCTGAAATATGGGATAGTATATAATCGTGACGAGATACTCTAGAAATGAGAGAGAAAATGGTTTCTCGAACAGGTTCGCCGGTAAGTGCTTCAGGTTCATCGCCAAGAGGGTAATTTGGTGGATGGAAGGGATCACCCTCTTCATGTCTCCAATGACTTAGTATATTATGAACCCACCCCCAATTCATCCAGAATAGATGATGGGAGATTGGTTGATCCATTCCGGTGACGCTGCCTTCGGAGCTTGAATGAAAATCCATATCGGCATAGTTGTCATAATCTGAGGAATTCGAACTAGATGCGGAATCCATCTTGTATAATCGGAAAAATGAATTTTTGGTATGAAATAGATTATAGAAGTTAGATTTGGTACTCTTCAATACATACTTTACATATGTATATATATAATACCAAAATCCCGTAAATTACGGAGAATCTTTGAAAAGATGTCAACTAAAGTCCAAAGTAACAGATATGCTAAGATATGAATTTTGTCTATACACTATCGATGCACTAAATGCAGTAAGACGTGTCTAGACTTATGAATGATAAGCAGGCAATTCCCTAAGGATGATAAGCAAATAATTTACGACTAGAAATGATAAGCAAATCTTTTGACATGCAGGCACGGTCGAAGTCCAGACTCATTAATGTATCCTAACAGCTACTAGTTAGACGCACTAATGCAAGACCTGGTTCACTAAGACCACCGCTCTGATACCAACTGTAGAAACCCGAACTAATCCATCCGAACGAAGTCTTCAACAGTTGGTCCCATTGCGATGATCGACTCCAAGTAATATCCTTAATTTGAGCTAATGCACAGCGGAAGACTTAATTCGTACCTGAGAATAACATGCTTTAAAATGTCAACATAAAGTTGGTGAGATATATAGGTTTGATGCTAGCAGCGTTATAACTATGGACCACAAGATTTCATATAGTTAAATATAATACACTCCTCGTGTATGAAAAGTCGTTGAGTACTTGGTAACCATACTTAACATTTAAATCACAGCAGCATATTCTTAAATAAACCCTACACCGTACCAAGTGTAGTAACGAAAGGAAGTACTGTGCAACCGTTTAAAACTGGTCGTCCAGCCCGGTTGGGGTTGTCAGGCCCGATAGATCTATCAACAGGATTCGCGTTTACGCTCCTCACGTAAATATTAGCTACCAAGTATAAAGAAATATGCCATGGTACAACTCAACGTAGATTTTATTTTTGATCACTTGTGTCCATAACGTAAATCACTTATAAAAGTAGCGCATGTATTCTCAGCCCAAAAATATTTAGAGTTTAAAAGGGAACTATATACTCACCATACTGTATTTTGTAGTAAAAATACATATAACATCATTGAACACGTATAAGGTTGGTCTTCGATTCACGAACCTAAATCATTTGGATATCTATTAATACACATAATCGAAATCGAATAGATTTAAATATATTTACTTTATACATTTTATATAACTATTTTTATTTTCCATTATAACATATTAATAATAATAATTTATATTAGAGTTTATATACGATAAAAATATATTTTTATATATTAATTGATAACTGTTAGTTATAATCTTTTAATAATAATTATAGCGTAATATATTGGTTTATAAAAATATCTATTTGTAATATTATTGATAGTTTAGTGATAACAAAATAATGATTTTATTACGAATGATAGTAATAATAATAAGTATAATAATAACAACACAATAATCATATTACTAATAAAAATAATGATAATTGGATTTAATTATGGTAATAATACTTAACATAAATAATAAAAATAATAATAATAATAATAATAATAATAATAATAATAATAATAATAATAATAATAGTTTTAAAAAAATGGAAACTACCTTTTAAAGCTCCTCAAAAAAAAATGTCCCAAACGAGACTCGAACCTAAGACCTCTTGCTCCCACACCATATCCCTAACCAACTGATCTGCACTCGTTTTTCTGATTTTAACAGGTACCCAATTTACATAACCCGAAATTTCTTATCTTTCAGACTTTACCATATTAATTCGGCCCAACTAGTATTCAAAGCATAGAAGCCCACTTGTAATCGGTCCAGTAGCCTGATTAGCTTACTAATTTAATTGCGTACGTGCTTGATAAAAAAAATATCCCACAAACAATTTCTATACCCCAATTCGATATCCTGTATTCTTTTAATATTCAAAAGGGGTCGACTCAATTTAGGGTTGTCGGCCATTATTAGTTTTTCTTTTGTATTGATGTTATGGGTGGGCCGTATCCTTTGAAAGCTAACCAACCCATTTCTTTACATGTACTAAATTGTCATGTTTCGATTATCATTATCCTTATCAAAGTGAATCGTAATCAATACCAGTATTGGTGTTCTTAGATATTTCGATGGTATCCACAGTTATTTACAGGTGGTCTGGTGATGGTTTTTAACGAAGATAATCATGATAGGTTTTATATTCAAACAAGAAAGAGATCGATCTGTTTCGATGCATTCAAGTGGTTGCTTGAATAAACGGAAAAACAGAAAATATAAACTGCAGGCTTGCAGTTTTTCAGTGTGTTTGGTGTTGTCCAATCGAAATAGGAATGATTGTAAAAGTACATGGTTGTTGTTGATCGATTTGAACTAGAAAGAAAACACAGAAAAAAAAACAAATGGGTTTGGTGTTTATCGATGGCTAAATAAAATAGATAGTGATTCAATAAAAGCGAGATATTAAGAGAGAGTGGTGAGGTGGTGCTATGGTGATGATTAGGTCAGCGGTGGTGATGAACATGGTGATTAAGGTGGTGGTTGTATATGGGTGTATCTTAGTTGTTCTTGGTGAGGTTGTGAGAACAAGGGTGGTGACGGTTTGGTGATGGAGAGGAAAAGGACCAAGATGGCTCTCGATAGTGGATGATAGTTCACGAAAAAGAAATCAAGGAAGAATAAGAGAGATAGGTGGTGAGGGTAGTGAAGAAGAAATAACTAGAAACATAGATGATTATCCTTTCTAACTACATGTGGGTATATGTATATATATAAATGGCTAAAGAATCAAAAACAATGATGTGAAGACAAATAAAAAAAATTGATATGTGACCAATATTAAACAGTAATCAATTCCGTGAATTTTAAATTTCATCACTATTTCAATATAATAATAATAATAATAATAATAATAATAATAATAATAATAATAATAATAATAATAATAATAATAATAATATAATACTAATAAACAAACGTGTATCTAATAAAAATATCATATTTTTATTTTATTTTAAATAATTAATTTTATCAACCATCACATACAATACCTCAATTTATATATATATATATAGTTTTATAGTAATATCATATAAGTTTCTATTTCAATTAAATATATACATATATTTATTTACAGATGGTGGTTCGTGAATCGCCAGGCTTGGTCAAGGGTAATCTAATTATCCAAATATAGATTTCAAACTTTCTAGACTCAAAATTACAGATTTTGCTTATCGTGTCGGAAATATATAAAGGTTAAGGTTCAAATTTGGTCGGAAATTTCCGGGTCGTTACAATTATATTCATAGATTTTACTCGAATGGGTTCTCTGTCCTTCCTGCTCAAGGCATCGGCTACCACATTTGCCTTCCCCGGGTGGTAACGAATCTCAAAGTCGTAATCATTCAACAATTCAATCCACCTACGCTGCCTCATATTCAGTTGTTTCTGATTAAATATGTGTTGAAGACTTTTGTGGTCGGTATATATAATACTTTTGACCCCATATAAGTAGTGCCTCCAAGTCTTTAATGCAAAAACAACTGCGCCTAATTCCAAATCATGCGTCGTATAATTTTGCTCGTGAATCTTCAATTATCTAGACGCATAAGCAATCACCTTCATTCGTTGCATTAATACACAACCGAGACCTTGCTTTGATGCGTCACAATAAATCACAAAATCATCATTCCCTTCAGGCAATGACAATATAGGTGCCGTAGTTAGCTTTTTCTTCAATAACTGAAACGCTTTCTCTTGTTCATCCTTCCATTCAAATTTCTTCCCTTTATGCGTTAATGCAGTCAAGGGTTTTGCTATTCTGGAAAAGTCTTGGATGAACCTTCTGTAGTAACTAGCTAGTCCTAAAAACTGGCGTATGTGTTTCGGAGTTTTCGGGGTTTCCCACTTTTCAACAGTTTCTACCTTTGCCGGATCCACCTTAATACCTTTTTTGTTCACTATGTGACCGAGGAATTGAACTTCTTCCAACCAAAATGCACACTTTGAAAATTTAGCATACAATTCTTCCTTCCTCAATACTTCTAACACCTTTCTCAAATGTTCACCGTGTTCTTGGTCATTCTTTGAGTAAATAAGTATGTCATCAATGAAAACAATGACAAACTTGTCAAGGTATGGTCCACACACTCGGTTCATAAGGTCCATGAACACAGCTGGTGCATTAGTTAAACCAAATGGCAAGACCATAAACTTGTAATGACCGTAACGTGTTCTGAAAGTAGTCTTTGGAATATCATCTTCTTTCACCCGCATTTGATGATACCCGGAACGTAAGTCAATCTTTGAATAAACAGACGAGCCTTGTAGTTGATCAAATAAGTCGTCGATTCTCGGTAGTGGGTAGCGGTTCTTGATGGTAAGTTTGTTCAACTCTCGGTAGTCGATACACAACCTGAATGTACCATCTTTCTTCTTGACAAACAAAACAGGAGCTCCCCACGGTGATGTGCTTGGTCGAATGAAACCATGCTCTAAAAGTTCTTGTAATTGGCTTTGCAGTTCTTTCATCTCACTGGGTGCGAGTCTGTAAGGAGCACGAGCTATTGGTGCAGCTCCTGGTACAAGATCTATTTGAAATTCAACAGATCGATGTGGGGGTAATCCCGGTAATTCTTTCGGAAATACATCAGGAAATTCTTTTGCGACGGGAACATCATTGATGCTCTTTTCTTCAGTTTGTACTTTCTCGACGTGTGCTAGAATAGCATAGCAACCTTTTCTTATTAGTTTTTGTGCCTTCAAATTACTAATAAGATGTAGCTTCGTGTTGCCCTTTTCTCCGTACACCATTAAGGGTTTTCCTTTTTCTCGTATAATGCGAATTGCATTTTTGTAACAAACGATCTCTGCTTTCACTTCTTTCAACCAGTCCATACCGATTATCACATCAAAACTCCCTAACTCTACTGGTATCAAGTCAATCTTAAATGTTTCGCTAACCAGTTTAATTTCTAGATTCCGACATATATTATCTGCTGAAATTAATTTACCATTTGCTAATTCGAGTAAAAATTTACTATCCAAAGGCGTCAATGGACAACTTAATTTAGCACAAAAATCTCTACTCATATAGCTTCTATCCGCACCCGAATCAAATAAAACGTAAGCAGATTTATTGTCAATAAGAAACGTACCCGTAACAAGCTCCGGGTCTTCCTGTGCCTCTGCCGCATTAATATTGAAAACTCTTCCGCGGCCTTGTCCATTCGTGTTCTCCTGGTTCGGGCAATTTCTAATAATGTGGCCCGGTTTTCCACATTTATAACAAACTACATTGGCATAACTTGCTCCGACACTACTTGCTCCGCCATTACTCGTTCCGACACCATTTGTTCCTTTCGTTCTATTAACCCCTGGTCCGTAGACCTCACACTTCGCCGTGCTATGACCGTTTCTTTTACACTTGTTGCAAAATTTGGTACAGAACCCCGAGTAATACTTTTCACACCTTTGGCATAGCTGCTTCTGATTGTTGTTGTTGTTGCGGTTATTATTGTTGTTGGGATGATTGTTGTAGTTGTTGTTGTTGTTGTTGTTGTTGTTGTTGTTGTTGTTGTTGGGCCGTTTGTTGTAGTTGCGATTGATGTTGCGATTGTTGGGATAATTGTTGCGATTATTGTTGTAATTGCTGTTGTTGTTGTATTGGTGATTCTTATCACCATTTTCCTCCCACTTTCTTTTGACTTGCTTCACATTGGCCTCTTCAGCAGTCTGTTCTTTAATTCTTTATTCAATCTAGTTCACTAGTTTGTGAGCCATTCTACATGCCTGTTGTATGGAGGCGGGCTCGTGTGAACTTATATCTTCTTGGATTCTTTCCGGTAATCCTTTCACAAACGCGTCGATCTTCTCTTCCTCATCTTCGAATGCTCCTGGACACAATAGGCACAATTCTGTGAATCGTCTTTCGTACGTGGCAATATCAAATCCTTGGGTTCGTAACCCTCTAAGTTCTATCTTGAGCTTATTGACCTCGGTTCTGGGACGGTACTTCTCGTTCATCAAGTGCTTGAATGCTGACCACGGTAGTGCGTACGCATCGTCTTGTCCCACTTGCTCTAGATAGGTATTCCACCATGTTAACGCAGAACCTGTGAAGGTATGCGTAGCGTACTTTACTTTGTCCTCTTCAGTACACTTACTTATGGCAAACACCAATTCGACCTTCTCGGTCCATCGTTTCAATCCGATCGGTCCTTCGGTTCCATCAAATTCCAAAGGTTTGCAGGCAGTGAATTCTTTGTAGGTGCATCCTACACGATTTCCTGTACTGCTAGATCCAAGGTTATTGTTGGTATGTAGTGCAGCCTGTACTGCGGCTATGTTTGAAGCTAGAAAAGTACGGAATTCCTCTTCATTCATATTCACGGTGTGTCGAGTAGTCGGTGCCATTTCCTTCAAAATAGTCAAATGGAACAAGTTAATCATACAAAATATTAAGAGTAGTTAATAGTATTTCGTAGCATAATATGAACTCATTTATAAAAGCTTTTTCTTCATATTAGCGTTTTATAAGTTTAAATTCGGGTAGTACCTACCCGTTAAGTTCATACTTAGTAGCTAATATACAATTCAACTACTACAATTCTATATGAAAAACTGATTATAATAATATTTCGCGTTCAACTTTTATACAATCTTTTACAAACTTACAATACCGCTTATTTTACATAAAGCATGAAATATAGCACACAATAACTTTGATACAAGATAGTTGTGAAGATAATTCTAGCTAGTACACAAGTCGTTCAGCAAAGGCAATAAAGACACGTAATTCATACGTCCAGAAACAAGTCATGCATTCTAGTTTTACTAGGACTACTTCCCATCCTTGGTCTTGTGGAACATAACCGTTATGGCCGTTGATAAGACAGCGTGTTGTAACGTCGTCAAAGGGACGAGGGTTACGTAATGTCCAACAGTCTCGTAACAATCTAAAAACCTCATTTCTTACCCCAATTACCGACTCCGTCACTTGTGGGAACGTTTTGTTTAATAGTTGTAGGCCGATGTTCTTGTTCTCACTTTGGTGAGAAGCGAACATTACTAATCCGTAAGCATAACATGCTTCTTTATGTTGCATGTTAGCCGCTTTTTCTAAATCACGAAGTCCAATATTCGGATATATTGAGTCAAAATAATTTCTTAACCCATTGCGTAAAATAGCATTTGGGTTCCCCGCAATATATGCGTCAAAGTAAACACATCGTAACTTATGGATTTCCCAATGTGATATCCCCCATCTTTCGAACGAAAGCCTTTTATAAACCAAGGCATTCTTGGAACGTTCTTCGAATGTCTTACAAACTGATCTCGCCTTAAATAGTTGTGCCGAAGAATTCTGACCGACTCTAGACAAGATTTCATCAATCATGTCTCCGGGTAGGTCTCTTAAAATATTGGGCTGTCTATCCATTTTGTGTTTTTATACTGTAAAATAGACAAGAGTTAGATTCATAAAAAAAAATACTTATTAATACAAGCAATTTTTACATATATCATAAAGCATAAGCACACTATATTACATATATTACACCACACGAATACAACTATCTTATTCCAACTCGCTTGTTTCTTCTTCTTCGATTTTGGTTCATTTTTCCAAGTTTCTAGGGATATATGATGTTCCCCTAATACGAGCCGTCGTTTTCCACATTGGTTTAGAAAAACCTGGTGGTTTAGAGGTTCCCGGGTCATTGTTACAACTTAAGGACTTCGGGGGTTGACGATACATATAAAGTTCATCGGGGTTGGAATTAGATTTCTCTATTTTTATGCCCTTTCCCTTATTATTTTCTTTTGCCTTTTTAAATTCAGTTGGGGTAATTTCTATAACATCATCGGAATTCTCGTCAGAATCCGATTCATCGGAGAATTGGTAATCCTCCCAATATTTTGCTTCCTTAGCGGAAACACCATTGACTATAATTAACCTTGGTCGGTTGGTTGAGGATTTTCTTTTACATAACCGTTTTATTATTTCCCCCAACGGTTCTATTTCTTCATCCGGTTCCGATTCTTCTTCCGGTTCCGATTCTTCTTCTGGTTCCGACTCTTCTTCCGGTTCCTCTTCGGGAACTTGTGAATCAGTCCACGAATCATTCCAATTTACATTTGACTCTTCATTATTATTAGGTGAGTCAATGGGACTTGTTCTAGAGGTAGACATCTATCACATAATATCAAACGCGTTAAGAGATTAATATATCACATAATATTCACATGTTAAAAATATATATTTTCCAACAAAATTTGTTAAGCAATCATTTTTCAAGTAAACACGGTCGAAGTCCAGACTCACTAATGCATCCTAACAAACTCGATAAGACACACTAATGCAAAATTCTGGTTCTCTAAGACCAACGCTCGGATACCAACTGAAATGTCCCGTTCTTATTGATTAAAAACGTTCCATATTAATTGATTTCGTTGCGAGGTTTTGACCTCTATATGAGACGTTTTTCAAAGACTGCATTCATTTTTAAAACAAACCATAACCTTTATTTTATAAATGAAGGTTTAAAAAGCTTTACGTAGATTATCAAATAATGATAATCTAAAATATCCTGTTTACACACGACCATTACATAATGGTTTACAATACAAATATGTTACATCGAAATCAGTTTCTTGAATGCAGTTTTTACACAATATCATACAAACATGGACTCCAAATCTTGTCCTTATTTTAGTATGCAACAGCGGAAGCTCTTAATATTCACCTGAGAATAAACATGCTTTAAACGTCAACAAAAATGTTGGTGAGTTATAGGTTTAACCTATATATATCAAATCGTAACAATAGACCACAAGATTTCATATTTCAATACACATCCCATACATAGAGATAAAAATCATTCATATGGTGAACACCTGGTAACCGACATTAACAAGATGCATATATAAGAATATCCCCATCATTTCGAGACACCCTTCGGATATGATATAAATTTCGAAGTACTAAAGCATCCGGTACTTTGGATGGAGTTTGTTAGGCCCAATAGATCTATCTTTAGGATTCGCGTCAATTAGGGTGTCTGTTCCCTAATTCTTAGATTACCAGACTTAATAAAAAGGGGCATATTCGATTTCGATAATTCAACCATAGAATGTAGTTTCACGTACTTGTGTCTATTTTGTAAATCATTTATAAAACCTGCATGTATTCTCATCCCAAAAATATTATATTTTAAAAGTGGGACTATAACTCACTTTCACAGATTTTTACTTCGTCGAGAGGTAAGACTTGGCCACTGTTGATTCACGAACCTATAATAATATATACATATATATTAAAGTATGTTCAAAATATATTTACAACACTTTTAATATATTTTGATGTTTTAAGTTTATTAAGTCAACTGTCCTCGTTAGTAACCTACAACTAGTTGTCCACAGTTAGATGTACAGAAATAAATCGATAAATATTATCTTGAATCAATCCACGACCCAGTGTATACGTATCTCAGTATTGATCACAACTCAAACTATATATATTTTGGAATCAACCTCAACCCTGTATAGCTAACTCCAACATTCACATATAGAGTGTCTATGGTTGTTCCGAAATATATATAGATGTGTCGACATGATAGGTCGAAACATTGTATACGTGTCTATGGTATCTCAAGATTACATAATATACAATACAAGTTGATTAAGTTATGGTTGGAATAGATTTGTTACCAATTTTCACGTAGCTAAAATGAGAAAAATTATCCAATCTTGTTTTACCCATAACTTCTTCATTTTAAATCCGTTTTGAGTGAATCAAATTGCTATGGTTTCATATTGAACTCTATTTTATGAATCTAAACAGAAAAAGTATAGGTTTATAGTCGGAAAAATAAGTTACAAGTCGTTTTTGTAAAGGTAGTCATTTTAGTCGAAAGAACGACGTCTAGATGACCATTTTAGAAAACATACTTCCACTTTGAGTTTAACCATAATTTTTGGATATAATTTCATGTTCATAATAAAAATCATTTTCTCATAATAACAACTTTTAAATCAAAGTTTATCATAGTTTTTAATTAACTAACCCAAAACAGCCCGCGGTGTTACTACGACGGCGTAAATCCGGTTTTACGGTGTTTTTCGTGTTTCCAGGTTTTAAATCATTAAGTTAGCATATCATATAGATATAGAACATGTGTTTAGTTAATTTTAAAAGTCAATTTAGAAGGATTAACTTGTGTTTGCGAACAAGTTTAGAATTAACTAAACTATGTTCTAGTGATTACGAGTTTAAACCTTCGAATAAGATAGTTTTATATATATGAATCGAATGATGTTATGAACATCATTACTACCTCAAGTTTAGTAGGTAAACCTACTGGAAGTGACAAGAAATGATCTAGCTTCAAAGGATCTTGGATGGCTTGAAAGTTCTTGAAGTAGGATCATGACACAAAAACAAGTTCAAGTAAGATTTTTACTCGAATTAAGATAGTTTATAGTTATAGAAATTGAATCAAAGTTTGAATATGAATATTACCTTGAATAAGAAAGATAACCTACTGTATATAACAAAGGTTTCTTGATCTTAGATGATTACTTGGAATGGATTAGAAAGCTTGGAAGTAAATTAGTAAACTTGAAGGGATTTTTGAAGTGTTCTTGAAGTGTTCTTCCTATGATGATTATAGCTTGATTCTTGAAGTGATTTTTGATGAAGATGATGATTAACTACTAGAAAAATACGTTCATAATAGTGTGTGTGCGTGTGTGTGTTGAGAGAGAATTAGAAAGAGAATTGGAAGTGAAATGGAGTGAATGATGAGTGGTAATTGGTGAGTGGTGAGTGGGGTTAAAAGGAGTTCTAGTTAGTTGACTAGCTCATGGTAGAAGTTAAAATTGATTAGTCATACATGACATAATCAAGAGTGGAATCCCATGCTAGTTCCTATTGGTATATACCCATAGTAAGTACGTTTTGAAGCTGTGTATAATACGGGTAAGAATACGACTAGAATTCTTGATGAAAGAAAAGAATGGGAAAGTAACTGTAACCATTTTCGTTAAGTATGAGTGTTTTGATATATGTCTTGAAGTCTTCCAAAAGTATTTTAATACATCTAAATACACTACATGTATATACATTTTAACTGAGTCGTTAAGTCATCGTTAGTCGTTACATGTAAGTGTTGTTTTGAAACCTTTAAGTTAACGATCTCAATTAATGTTGTTAACCCATTGTTTATTATATCTAATGAGATGTTAAATTATTATATTATCATGATATTATGATATATTAATATATCTTAATATGATATATATACATTTAAATTTCGTTACAACGATAATCGTTACATATATGTCTCGTTTCGAAATCCTTAAGTTAGTAGTCTTGTTTATATGTATATAACTCATTTTTAATATACTTATGGAGATACTTACTTATCATAATCTCATGTTAACCATATGTATATCCATATATATATCATCATGCCGTTTTTACAAGTTTTAACGTTCGTTAATCGCCGATCAACTTGGGTGGTCAATTGTCTATATGAAACATATTTCAATTAATCAAGTCTTAACAAGTTTGATTGCTTAACATGTTGGAAACATTTAATCATGTAAATATCAATCTCAATTAATATATATAAACATGGAAAAGTTCGGGTCACTACACCATACCCTATATTCAAAGAATCCGGGTAATTCTGGATCCGTTAAAATCTTTAGAGAATATCTTGCTCCGAAGTCATGTTAAAATCTTGCGGAAAATTTTTCTTCATCAACCTTCGAACTTGGAAATTCCAAAATATCATCATAAATATCTTTGATATTTCTGAGGATATTTTCATAAATATTCTCGTCCGAAATTATATACCTCTTTGTGCTTCCTGTGTTTCATTATATTGGAAACTTCTGTAAAATTTAAGTTTAATTTATGAATGAATTCTGGAGAAATGTAAATAAATTGATGCATGAATTAGTATAATATAATGACACTTGATCAACGTGATTATATTACAGTAAGTCATGCTAAGTTTCTAATGGGACATGATGATTCACAGATCATAACGTCCTCATGTGCCATGTTACATAACTCTTTCATTCTGCTTAACTTCTGAACATATCAAGAAAGTATATTCTTGATAGTTCTATTCTTAGTGATTCTGGTAATTTAACCAATCAAGATCGTACTATTACAATCTATCTCTTAGAACATTAGTCATGTTCATTCGAAACTTCATATATACGAATTCTAGACCATTATTAGCTTGACTTAAAGTCGGGAAGAGAAAGCAAAAGTATAGAACTACAAAATATAAAGGAAATGAAGAGGGTAGATTTATAGAGAAATATCCGACAGAACAATCAAAACAGATGATCGCATTTAAAGCAGATCCTAATTTCTTTAATTACCGAAGAACCAAAACTTATTACGAAGATTTTCTTTGAAAACCCTAGAATTCCGGAATTCAACAATGACCAGTCAAAAGTTATGATGAAACATGTCTTTCTCATTTCGCTATTTAGTGATAGCTTCATTCGTACTATTCGAGTAATCGAATTATTTTATCAATATTACTCAATGTTGATAAAACTCTATTTATCAACTCATATTTGTCATGAAAACATTTTTATTGTTAGCCATGACCACCTCACTCAAATTTCAGGACGAAATTTCTTTAACAGGTAGGTACTGTGATGACCCGAAAATTTTCGACCAAATTTAAACTTGATCTTTATATGATTTCGACACGATAAGCAAAGTCTGTTAAACCGAGTCTCAAAATTTTTGAATTGTGTTTATGTATTTAATTGGCCATTGACTATTTTCGATGGTTCAGGAACATTGGTGTATAAATAAATATGTAAATATATATGAGTTCTATACATAAGTAATATTATATATATATGTATATATATATATATATATGTATATATATATATATATATATATATATATATATATATATATATATATCGTAATATATGTATGTACATATATAAATAATAAGTATTAAAGATTCACTAAATTATAAATTTTTGGATATAATATAATAAATAGTAATATATTAAACTTAACTACAAGGTTAAATATAATTGTTACATTAATATTATTATCATTATTTGTATTATTATTAATATCATTAATAAGATTGTTATTATTATTATTATTATTATTATTATTATTATTATTATTATTATTATTATTATTATTATTATTATTATTATTATTATTATTAATTGTATATCTATTGTAATGTATAAATATAGTTGTTATACAATTTATTACTTTCATTATTAACAAAATAGATATTAATATAAATACTATATATATATACATACATACATACATACATACATACATACATACATACATACATACATACATATATATATATATATATATATATATATATATATATATATATATATATATATATATATATATATATATATATATATATATATATATATATATATATTATTTATATGAAATTTGATACATTTAATTTGTTATATTACTATTATTGTAACTAATATTGTTGTTAACATTACTAATAACATTATAGAATTTAAATTTAAATTTTAGTTATTATTGTGATTATTTTTTTATCATATCATTAAAATAGTTATTATTACTATAGTTATCATTATTACTACAAATAATACAAACTAGTAATGTGGTCCGCGCGATGCCGCAGATTGGATGTATTTAGTGTTCTATGAAATGGGTCTGAAAATGTATATCTCACAATACTGAAATGGCTAACATCATCATCAGCACATCAGCATTAGCATCACGTAATGATGTACTTTCAAGGTTTATATATAAGAGTTTTTATGACAGGTTATTATGAGATATAAGTTATTTCTAAATGGCTAACAAAATTAAATGAATTCGAAGTATTCTAGTGGTATGTTTACCTGTGCTATGTGTTTGTGCTCGCGCGTTGCCGCAATTGCGTTTTGATGTGTAAAAATATTGTTACAAACATACGGTTCAAACATACCGTTACAAAAGATAATGGTTACAAACCAGTTGTAGTTGTTATACCATTGCAAGTGCAACACAACAATTCGCCATGGTTTTCGCATTCCATTGACTCTCATCGGTTCCTGATTCTTCCATTTGTATTGTAGAGTGTATCTATATTCAAAAGTACATCAATGGTATATAAAGTGCTTCTTAAAATCAAATAAAATTCAAATGAAATCAAAGTAAATTATCATCCAATTATTAAATTTATCTAACAGAATGGATAAAAAAATTCGATTCGAATCAAAAAGGAAAAGAAAATAATATTGTATGTAATCATATTAAATTGACCGGTGAAAAAATAACTGATGTTCTTGAAATACAAATACTTGATGTTCTTGAAGTCGATTAATAGCCGTCCTTAATCGATTTAGTGCGGACCACGTTTACGTTTAAACAAAGCTATTGTGCATTCCAAATGTGAAAATGGTTGCAACAATGGCTGCAAGATAAGTAAGAATTGAACACCTGAGTATTAGCATCATAATCAGTCTATATCAATTACCTATCAACTACCGAATTCCTAACAATAGTCCATCAAAGTTGACCATTGAACATATTTTTTAAGTATTACAAAAGACCAATACTTCTATTAGAAGTATCTATATATATCATTACCAAAGATGGGAGCCGGTTGGGCGAATGAACGACGTTTCCCTCACTTACATAGCATGAACACGCATATTCAGCAAGATAATAGCTACATTTCATAAATAAGATAACACAACACAACACAAACCAAAGGTCATTCATGATGTATTATTGAGAAAATGTATATATCCGTGACATTGTATATATCCGTGACACGGGTATAAGATATAAAATTTCGAAATCACAACATAAATTAAAGTTCAATACGCACATACTTAGCATCGTAATTAACTGATTCAAAGCTCATTAGCAAAATACCGGTTTTACCTAACTTGCTTTATATGATTTCTATCAGTAGCAGAATTCTAATAAGACGGTGTGCATATGATAGAACAAATACCTTTTTTGTACCTCATATAAAAAAACACCAGCTGCAGCTTGTTAAAATGAGGGTTGATTGAAATCCCGAGGAGAAGATCAAATCAATCTCCACTCGAATTTAATCCAATGCGATGTATGTTGCGTTGTATGTTGTTGCTATTGGATACACGTGAGCATATGGGGTCACTGCATCACTTCGCAACACTTTGTTTAGAACCCACACGTCGACCTTTTTCCAGGTACTGCTGGTGGTGCTCTTCCGCTTTGTAGAATCTTTTAGCGGGAAGAATCTCGGGCTCAAATTTATTTGTTATCGTCTTCTGCTTCTCATTGAATGATTTTTTTCACTAAACGTGCTTCTTCTTCATTGTATCACAGTGTACCTACATCACCCTACTATACCAGTAAAACATTATCCAAATCAGAAAAATTAAACAACATTACGACATGATTAAAGATCTGCTTATAAATTTAAAGTAGTACTCTCTATCTAACTTTATCAAAATCTCTCTTGAACTATATGAAAAACAAAAATTATAAATTCGCTAGTATACGGATCATATTATAATTATGCTATTGTAATTATATGTATCGAACTTTCAACAATTTTTCATTTATATGCGTTTACCTATACGCCTTGTAACCATCAAGTTATCGAAAAATAGAAAATACTGGTCACATGAATAAATTATAAGAATACGTTTACATGTTACAATAACAATAAGTGAAAATTTGATCTATTAAAAACAAATTACAAAATATGAAAAAGAACATCAAGCTGTGAGGGCTGATTAACCCAAGCAAACATAACATGGACCAATTATTAAATTAATGAAACCCTACTTAATCAAATCACATAATAAAAAACCTCTAACGAAACCCAAAAATTACATAAATATTACCTGACAGTTGATGGTAGTAGGATCGTGGCAGGACCAAAAGAAGGAAAACAGGTTGTTGCAGTGACAAACGGTCGGGTGAAACTCGAACCGAATAACCTCTGCCCATCTGTTATAGTTGCTTCAGAACGGGTTGTGAGCGTGGCCTTGTGAGTACCCAACTTCAGTTTTCACAAAACCTTCGACCCGCTGGAATGGTATTAGTCATTAACAACACATGAATGGTTAATGCAAATTGAGATAATTGGTGATTCGGGTTGCTCGGGTGTTCTAAAATCCAACAAATGATTGGTTAATGCAAATAAAGTTACATTATGAACACCTATGATAGATAGATAATTCAAGTGTAACATAATACCAACAAATTTATTAGTCATTAACAACTATTTTGCTAATAATTATTGATACTTTTCTTCTCCAAAAGGCAAAAGATAATAGTTATTAGCAAAGTCCTATAACCACGCACTTTGACACTAATACGATTAAAAAAAATAGCAGCTCTCAATCGCCAGATTAAGTGACACTCAAACAAAACTCAGTTGGAAGCATCTCAAGTTGTGTGACTGTAACTTACACCAATCTGAAAGTACGTTACTTAGTTAAAAACAATCTAATTAATCCTTTTCAATTATGCAATCAAGCACCTAAAATTATAAAAACCTTGAAAAATTCAACCTTTTTTCAAGATTTACAATTCCCACTGCAAATACACAAAATATACATATATAGCTACAGAAAGATGGGTTATCAACATTAAATGGTACCTTTTTGATATGAGCAGCAAATCTTTTTCAGTCAATAAAATCCACATAGATCTAGAGACCCAAAGATAGATGACGCCAGATTCAAATATACCATAACCTCAGCTCAAATTCAGTTCACAAATAAACTAAACAATAAGCTACCATGTGTTAACCATGAGTGATTGTCACCTACATCGTCAACAACATGTAAATGAACAACCACCCAAATCGAGGGGAAAAAAACTTAATACAAAGTACGCTATTCGAAAAGACACTAAAATTACCAAGATAAACCCACCTAATCATCCCAAATCAACCCTTGCCTAGGATCGTAACCACACAAACCAAAAGAAACCTTTTTGTTTTTTTGCAATCGAAACAGGTGAACAGAAGACGATGAATTAAAGGCAATATGTTTACCATCACAGCCTACTTGTTAGCATCAAACCACAAAAAATACACGTGAAGAGTGATGTAAAAAGACAATCACAGACAAATTGAACAGTAAATGGCCAAAATCTATTGATATAGGACTCGGGTCATTCTATTCAGCATACAACAACGTTTACCATCTCACTTTAAGCTTTTCTCATAAACATAATACTTATGCCAATAAATACCGGTTACCATCCAAGTTGGTTTAAACATGGCATCGACTACAAAGTATGTGATGTTTTCTTTTTTGAAGGTAGGACTGTAATTTTTAGCTATTGTATCAATTTGGTAAGCAAAGAATGGGTAAGGATTGATCATAAAGGGTGACCCATTGATCAGTGGCTATGCTCAAACTACACATTATTTTTATGTTTTTTAAATGTTTTCACCACATCATCAGTATGTAGTGACCACTGATCAACTTGAATGTCCTTAACACACAACTTGGTGTCAATTAGCTTCTACAAATAACAACCAACAATTTAAAAAAATTAGGAAGTATATTAATACCTAGAAGTAGTAATTTTGACCCAATTACTACTAAATGGGAATATTTTTTGATTTTATCCTATAACACCTCATCTTTTATCCAGCATAGCTGTAGCAGAAACCTGAAGATAAAAGAAACCAAACCATGATCAATCACGGTAACAATTACCAGATTAACATACAATAAAAAAGGCAATAGAAGTCAAAATTCTTATGCGTATTTTCAACAAATAATTAGCAAACGTGTTTCATCTATATTCTTTTACCATCATCAATCGCTTCAAAGGCACCATTTCTTTACCCTTTTTATATACTCCAATCCCAATCAGTCACCTACTTCCAGTCGCCTCTCCACAAATCTTCACCAAATTAGGGTCAAACAGAAAATCACCACAAAAAATATAAAACATCAATTGTGTTAAAGAAAAATAGAAGCGTTAAAAAGGGGAAAACGAAAATTACCAAGTGGACGAAGGTTATGTTCAATACGGTAATCGTTGTTGCTAGAAACATGATACGGGGAAGAAGATAGCAGAAGGCGGGGGAAAGGGGAGGGAGAAAGCTACAGTTGAATAGGGAATTAGCAGAAGGCGGGGGGAAAGGGGAGGGAGAAAGCTACAGTTGAATAGGGAAGTTAGTGTAGGGAAGCGTATGGAAGTTAGTGTAGGGAAGCGTATAGTATGTAGTATAATATAATAATAATAATATAATAATATAATATAATATAGTATAATATAGTATAATACAGTTGTGAATTTTAGTGTAGGAAAACTTACGCGAAATAATATATAGTATAATATAATATAATTATTATTATTATAAATAATATCATAATTATTATTTTTATGGTTAATATCATTATTTTTATTTATATAATTATTATTAGTAGTATTATTAATATTAATATATTTATTATTTATATTTATTAAATATAAAAATTAACATATATGATTATCTAATCAGCTTCAAAAAAATCGTTATCTTAACTATTAATATTGTCTGTTAATCGAATCTGTTAAGAAGAACAAAACAAAATCTGTTTTGAGTCAATCTCAAACTTTATTTACTTGTCTGCTCCAATAATTACCTAGCAATTCATAATCTGCTATAAACTAAAACGTTTTCTCACAAGCTGTTATGAAATACCATTCGACTTCTCACCTCAATATCAATTTACAATTTCCTGTAATTTATTACATCTGTTAAAGTATTATTTTTTTTTATAACAGCTCGACAACTCTGTTTCGTTTTCTTAAAATCAAAAGCTCGATTTTGTAATTAATTTCAAATTCTGTAAATGTGGAAGTGTTAGAAATCTAATAAACGATCTTTCTCTGAAGATTGAACTTCCAATTCTTCAAATCAAAGTCGAATTTTAAAGTCAAAGTTATATATAAAAAGTCAACAAATTATGTTCATCGAGAAATTCAGGTTGGTCTTGATGTTTGGAATTAAATTGATGATGCAGAAAGATTTCATAAACGATTTGGAACCTCTTTTGTGTTATAAGTTTTGTCTAAAATCTTCTAAAAATTCGAAATTGATTTGAGGTTGAGCTCGTGTTCTTCACAGGCTGACCAGCATATTTTTTTTATTTTTTTTCTGTTTTAAATTAATTTGATCAATCTCTAAACGTTTTTATATAAACATTGAATCTTAAAAACTAATTGTGTGACGCCCCGTACTAAATCAACATGTGCGGACCATCAACAACAGGATCATTACAAGGTCAAACACTATATGCGTTTTCAAAACAAGTTTGCATTCATGATAAAAGGTGACGTCATAACTGACGTCAAATGTTTTACATCAAAAGTATGCTTCTATGAATAGAAGCAAAGATATTAGTGCGTGACCCTTAGGTCGTTACAAATCATTGTTTCAAAAGTATTAAAGTTTGAATGCAAGATAAAGTGTTTCATGCGGTGACATCTCTAGCAAGGCAGCGGGTGGCTAATCAGCAAGACTAGTACACCAGCGGAAGCAAGCAACCTTAAGCATCTGAGAAAAACATGCTTAAAAACGTCAACACAAAGGTTGGTGAGCTATAGTTTAAAGTATAACAGTAATGTAAGGTAAGCCACGAGATTTCAGTGCTACGAATAGCGTATCAAAACCGTATGAAAAGTATATGTTTAACCGTGGGCACTTGGTAACTAACTTAACGTTTATCACCTCCTAAAAGTACACTTGGCGAGTGCGTATGTTTACGAAGTATTAAACACCCGTTAAATGCTAGCGCTACTAGCCCAAGTGGGGATGTCAAACCCTATGGATCCATATCTAAGATTCGCGTTCACCGGTTTAAAGACCAATGACTAAACGTTACCGAGCTAAGAGGAAGTTTATGCCGTTGTATAACCCACACATATATAAAGTTTAAGTACTCATGCCTAGTATGTAAAACGTAAAATGCGCATGTATTCTCAGTTCCCAAAATAGTTAAAGTAAAAAGGGTTGCTATAACTCACAGTGGAAAAGTAGTAAAAGTCGGTACGCGGTAAAGTAAGCAAAGTGGTTGGTCCGAAAGTCCTCAACCTAAGTCAAAAGGTACTAAGTTAGTAGATCGTTCCCAAAGGCTTAAATGTATGTAAATTAGGTCTTAAGGGTCATCATCATTCATCATTAAACAAAAAGTATAAAGTAAGTTTCATCTTAGAAAAGAGTTTAAAACAAAGGCTGACTTCGATCAGTCACCACGGCCACTATACCTACTGAAATAAGGTGAGACTAGTGGCCATGGTTCCATATATAAGTCCTTTAGTTTCTGTAAAAATTCCAGAATCAAACTCGTCTTTGTTTGACCGTGGCGACGGTTTAAGTGCAAGTAGGTCAGAATTTTCAGCACAACGTTAAAAGGACATAGTGACGTTCGGAGGACCATAGATCATAAACCGTAACTCGGATTAAGATGAGTCTTAAACGAAAAATTATCTACTCGAACAGAGATAACGGAAAATCAACTTTACAGTAGCCCAGGTATTCTGATAAGTTCCAGAAAACAGTAAACAGTGTGTTCCGGTGGGTTCTTGGTGCTTGATGCTCATCACGGTTCTCATCCTTGATGCATATAGCTTCAAGTGTACAACTCGTTGATGAGTTTGCATCATATTTACCAAGTTTTTACCATCATAACATAAGTGTAAGTCTAAGATAGGTAGCACAACTCATTTAAGGGTTGTAAGTAGTTTGATGAACCAAAGTTACATCAAGATCTTAGATCCGACACATACATGAACTCTAAAAGTAATATTAACCAAGTTTTGACTATTATGACACTAGTGTAAGTCTAAGATGTGTAGCACAACTCACTTAAGAGTTGTAGGAAGTTTGATGAATCAAAGTTACATCAAGATCTTAGATCCAACACATACAAGAGTTATAAAAGTAATATTAAGCTACAAACTTGAAAATAACTTAAGTAAACAAGATCTTAAGTTGTAGAACATAGTTCTTAGTTAGATCTTGAAGATCCTAGACTCAAAAGTCTAGATCTAAAGTTCTTAAGTTAGATCCAACACAAGTATATGAAGTTATAACTAAAAAGTTATACTTCCATGTTCTTGAACTTACAAAGTTAGCTTTTAGTTCAAGAATGTAACGACCTTGGAATTTCCAACGTTTATTTATTAATAATTATTATTATTAATACGTGTGATTAAACGAATGTATGTTATTACATTTACATGTTACCATGATTGCCCGAACTTGACTTTAATTGCCCGAAACGTCTTTGTGACACCCGGAACTTGCACGAATAATATTTCTAGATATTATTTGCATTCATGATTAGTTTTATTAATCATTTTAATTAACAAAGGTTAATTGTTAGTTACTTGGGCTTTAATTGGTTTAACTTGGTAAATACTTGAACTTGGGCCTTGTTAGTGTTAATGGACTTATGTAAGCCCACCCTACTTCTTAATGGACAAAGTTAGCCCACCAAGAACTTGTAAGTATCAAGTTAAATGGAAACTAGTTGGTTAACTTGACTTGGAATATAGTTTGTCCATAATCCCCATGAGACTACCTCCATTAACCAACTTTAATGAACTTTACAAGCTAGTAACCAAAGAACAAACATCTCCTCCCTTTTTTTTCTGCTGAAAATGCCGAAGCCCAAGGCTCCATATGGGGTGTTTTGATTTTCATTTTCTCACTACTTCATTCTTGTATTCTCTCATTCAAACACACACTTGATTTTCTCTCAACTTTCCTCTCTTTTTCTCTTATACTTGTAAGCAACTTGGAACCTTTCTTCTTCCTTTCTTGCTTATCAAAACCGTAGCATATGCTACTTATATCATCATCATCATCTCTTGTTACTTGTTCTTGTTGTTTGGTTTCTTGTTTGTTAATTAGTTACTCACTTGTCTTTGTTGTTGTTTAGTTATTTACTTGTTATTACTTACTTACTTTCATGTTACAAGAATAAACTTACTAGTTTGATTCTTCATCTTTATCTTGTTATAACAAGAACAACAAGAACATAATCTATCTAGTTATGTTCTACCTTACTTGTTTCAAAAGATTATAAAGTTCATGGTTGAAAGACATACTTGAAGTTCATGAAGTAAACTTTAAAGCTTACTTTCTAAAGATCAAACTTTGGTTTGAATCTTTAAAGTATGAACAACCATGAATAATTTACTTGTTTACTTAGTTTACTACTTCATTCTTGCACTTTAATTTCATGATTTATGTTCTTGTTGGTCAAATGTTACAAGTTAACTTTGATCTCATTAATCTTGAACTTAAGGTTAACTTTAAAGTTCAAGAACATATAAAGGAAACTTTTTAATTATAACTTTGTATACTTATGCTTGATCTAGACTTTTGAGTCTTGGATCTTCAAGATCTAACTAAGAACTATGTTCTACATTTTAAGATCTTGATTTCATAAGTTCATTTTCAAGTTTGTAACTTATTATTAGTCTTATAGTTCATGTAAGTGTCAAACCTAAGACTTTGATGTAACTTTGGTTCATCAAACTACATGCAACTCTTAAGTGAGTTGTGCTTCATGTCTTAGACTTGCACTAGGGTTATGATGGTCAAGACTTGGTTAAGATGATTTAGATACATCAATGAGTTGTACACTTGAAGCTATATGCATCAAGGATGAGAACCATGATGAACATCAAGCACCAAGACCACCGGAACCCTTTTAAACTTACTGTTTCTGTCCAAAAGCTACTGATCTGATGTTTCTGTAACAGACTAGTAGACCTGTGCTGTTCTAACCTTGATTTTTAGATAGAAATTTTCGAGTAGATAACTTTTCATATAGGACTCGTCTTAATCCGAGTTACGGTTTAGGATTTATGGCCCTCCGATCGTCACTATGTCCTTTAACGTTGTGCAGAAATTTCTGACCTACTCGCACTTAGACCGTCGCCACGGTCAAACCAAGACGAGTTAGCTTCTGAAATTTTTACCACACTTAAATTACTGATAGACGGAGCCATGGCCACTGGTCTCACCTTAATTCAGTAAGGGTAGAGGCCGTGGTGACTGACTGAAGTCAGACTTTGTTTTAAACTACTTTCATTAACGAAACCTACCTTACGCCTTTTGTTTAATGATGAATGATGATGACCCTTAAGACCTTAATTACATACTTTTAAACCTATTAAGACGATTTACTGACTTAGTACTATTTGACTTAGGTTGAGGACTTCAGACCGTTTACTTGCACACCTTTTCCGAACCGACTTTACCACTACATTATCATTGTGAGTTATAGCATTCCCTTTTTACTTTAACTTATTTTGGGAACTGAGAAAACATGCGGATTTTATGTTTTACATACTAGGCACGAGTACTTAAACTTATATATGTGTGGGTTATACAACGGCATAAACATTCCCTTTAGCTCGGTAACGTTTAATCATTGGTTTTTGAACCATGAACGCGAATCTTAGATATGGATCCATAGGGTTTGACATCCCCACTCGGGCTAGTCGCGCTAGTATTTAACGAGTGTTTAATACTTCGTATACATACGCACTTGCCAAGTGTACTTTCAGGGGGTATAAACGTTAAGTTAGTTACCAAGTGCCCACGGTTAACATATACTTTATCATACTATTTTTGAAACGCTCTTTGTAGCACTGAAATCTCGTGGCCTACCTTACATACTGTTATACTTAAACTATAGCTCACCAACCTTTGTGTTGACGTTTTTAAGCATGTTTTTCTCAGGTACTTGAGGTTAGCTTCCGCTGTGTACTAGTCGTGCTGTAGACACCCGCTGTTTAGAGTTGTCATCGCATGAACTACTTTATTTTGCATTCAAACATTCGTACTTTTGAACTATGACTTGTAACGACTATTGTGGTCATATACACTTATTATTTGCTTCTACTTAGTGAAGCATGCTTTTGAAATGTAAAACATTTGATGTCGGTTATGACATCACCTTTTTATCGTGAATGCAACTTCTTTAATTACAGCATATAGTACTTAACCTTGCAATGATCCTGTTGTTGATGGTCCATACATGATGATTTAGTACGGGGCATCACATTTGGTATCAGAGCATTGGTTGTAGGGAATTAGGTTGCATTAGTGAGTCTAAGACCGACCCGAGTAGGATTCACTAATAGGACTAATCTACAACTTGCTAGTTTACGTGTTTCTACTGAACTTACTGCATGCTGCTGCTTACTGTTACTGCTATATGCCATATGCTATTACATGATTTCACTACTGCATGATGCTACTTACTTTCGATTGCGTGCTACTTTCATACGAATTACTGTTATTGCCATGCTAGTTACCGTTATACATGATTTAAACTGTTGGCCTATTATTTGCTTGCTTTATGACATACTGACATGGAAAATTTATTTTTCCTTGTTCAGATGTCGGATGTTCCACCTACTGGCATTTCGGGCAGTACAGACTCAGACCCCGTCGTCCTACCTACTGCTACACCTGCTGCTGCCACTGCCGATACACCGGCCCCGACACCCACTAGTGATCCCGGCGCTTCTACTTCTGGAGCTGGTACTAGTGCACCTGCCCCAGTGTCTGCTCCCGGACCCTCGAGGTCACAGCCCCGCATTGGTGGTATTGACATCCCCGCGGAGTTCGGGGAAGGGCCGTTTCGTAACCACATGCGCACGCCTTGCCGACGCCCTCCCGACGGACGTTTAGTCGTGATTCCGCCAGACAGACACAGACAGATGTTGGCCGCCTTCGGACGCTTCGAATTACCAGCTCAGCCACCAGTGTCACCACCACACGATTCAGATGACTCATCATCCGCCGATTCTTCATCATCAGACGACTCCAGCGATGATGAGGATCCTGCTGATAGACCTATTCAGGCACCCTCCACCCCGCCGAAGAAGCGGTGCCATTTTGACGGCACCATCATTCCAGGGGTGAATGGAGGTCGTGCTTTTACTGACGCATTTGGCAATCGTCGTAGGGTTACTGCTCGTAAACGAGTTGTGCCATACCCTGCCGACCCACAGATACGTAAGGTTCCCCGTTACGTATTGACTATTCCTGGAACCATACCACCTAGATTTAGATACGGACCACTTACATCTAGGGACGTACCGTCTACATCCGGAGCCGGACCATCTACATCAGCACCACCGGCACCACCCGCACCACCCGCCCCACCTGCACCGCCTGCCCCACCAGCTCCCTCTAACGAGGAACTGATGAGGGAGATTGAGACTCTCCGAGCTCGAGTCACTGAGCTCGAGGAGCAGTTAGCTCGAGGAGCAGTTCACCCGCCTTCACCGTAGGACCTTGTATTTAGATTTCATGATGTAATCTAGATATAGTTTCATGTATTTCATATGTATTGTACGAACTTATTCAGATGTATGAAACTTATTATTATTAATGAATGGAACTTTGCGTTATTTAATTCTTGCACGATGTTCTATTTACATTGTTGTACGATGATTCTGTGGTATTTGTACCTAGATGCATTATTTAATAACATGTGATGTTTTGATTCCATGTTGGTCACTATATACTGTATTATTACTACTTGCATACTGGATTTTGACTTGAGTCAAAATTTTTGTTTAGAATACCATGGCTAACGGAAGATCCATACCTACCGCCGCCCAGATTGAGGACATGATCAACGAACGGGTCGCTGCAGCCCTAGCAGAAAGAAATCTTCAAGTTCCACCGCCACCACCACCAGTTATCCCACCCGTTCGAAATGGGTGTACTTACAAGGAATTCCAGAGCTACAAACCGCATAACTTCAGCGGCACCGAGGGACTGGTTGGTCTCACCAGATGGTTCGAGAAACTTGAATCAGTATTCCAAGTTAGCAACTGTTCGGAGGATAATAAAACCAAGTTTGCTTCTTGCACGCTTTCTGATGGCGCGCTTACATGGTGGAATACCATGGCCCAAGCGCAAGGAATTGATGAGGCGTATGCTACGCCTTGGGAAGAGTTTAAATGTGCTATGATTGAGGAATACTGTCCGAGAACCGAGGTTCAAAAGATGGAGATTGAATTCATGCAACATAAGGCCGTAGGAAACGATCTTGATAGCTACAACCGTAGGTTTTTGGAGTTAGCGCTGATGTGTCCAACTATGGTCACCCCCGAATTCAAACGAATGGAGCGATACTTTTGGGGACTTCCTAAGTCCATCAAGGGGAATGTCACCTCATCCAAACCACCGACTGTTCCCGAAGCAATGCGCATGGCGCATACTCTCATGAATCAGATTCTTATTGATGAGCCGGAGAAGGCTAAGTTTGAGGCTGGTAGTAGCGAAAAGAGGAAATGGGACAACAACCATAACAACCACAACAACCACAACAACAACAACAACAACAACAACAACAACAACAGGGGGAGAAACTACGATCGAACCCCCGCCAAGAGGCACAACAACGGTGGAAACCCTAATCCCAACAACAACACCAACACCAACCCGAACTACAAAGGAACCTTACCTCAATGCAAGCGATGTTACAAACACCACACTGGGTATTGCAATGTTGTCTGTGAGAAGTGCCAACGGGCTGGGCACATCGGGAAGGACTGCAAGGTCACTACTTTGAATGGGAAGCCAAACACCAATGGGCCGAAGAAGTGCTACGAATGCGGGCAGACGGGCCATTTCAGAAACGCATGCCCCAACAAGCGAAAAGATGGCGGACCACCCCGTGGACGAGCTTTTAATGTTAATTCAAGGGATGCACGCGATAACCCCGACTTGGTGACAGGTATATTCACAATCAACAATCTTTTAGCTTCTGTCTTTTTTGATACTGGTGCGGATAGAAGTTATGTATGTAGACATTTTTGCGATAAGATTAATTGGTCATTAGTCCCGTTAAAAGAAAGTATGCTTGTCGAGGTCGCAAATGGAAAACTTGAAAAGGTTGACCATATTAGTCGTGGAGCTATTATCAACATAGCTGGTGCAGATTTCGAAATTGATTTGATACCTATCAAACTGGGAAGTTTTGACGTGATCATCGGTATGGATTGGTTGAGCAAGATAAAGGCCGATATAATCTGCGGAGATAAAGCACTTCGCATACCACAAGGGGATGGCGAACCACTGGTTATCTATGGAGAGAGATGTACCTCGAAGTTGAACCTCATTAGTTGCGTGAAAGCGCAAAAGATTATGAAGAAGGGACGTTTTGCTGTCCTAGCACATGTGAAAGCGGTAGAAACTGAGGTGAAGAGCGTGAATGACGTTCGAATTGTGAACGAATTTTCTGATGTCTTCCCAGAGGAATTGCCTGGATTACCGCCGCAGAGAGCAGTAGAGTTTCAGATTGACTTAGTGCCAGGAGCTGCACTTGTAGCTCGCGCACCTTATAGACTCGCACCTTCCGAGATGCAAGAATTACAGAGTCAACTACAAGAGCTGTTAGACCGTGGATTTATCCAACCAAGTTTCTCGCCTTGGGGCGCACCTGTGTTGTTTGTGAAGAATAAGGATGGATCCTTCCGTATGTGTATCGACTACCGTGAACTCAACAAATTGACTATCAAGAATCGGTATCCTCTTCCACGAATTGACGATCTTTTTTGATCAACTACAAGGATCGAGTGTTTATTCAAAGATCGATTTGCGATCCGGATATCACCAACTGAGGGTGAAGGAAAGTGACGTGATGAAAACTGCATTCAGGACCCGTTATGGTCATTATGAGTTTCTCGTGATGCCATTCGGTTTGACAAATGCACCTGCCGTGTTCATGGACCTCATGAATCGTGTCGGCAAGCCTTACTTGGACAAGTTTGTTATCGTCTTCATAGATGATATCCTCATCTACTCTAAGAGCGAAGAAGAACATGAGCAACACCTCCGATTAGTGCTTGAACTCTTAAGACAAGAGCAACTTTACGCCAAATTCTCCAAGTGTGAATTTTGGTTGAAGGAAGTACAATTTTTGGGTCATGTTGTAAGCGACCAGGGTATCAAAGTTGATCCCGCCAAGATTGAAGCCATCAGCAAGTGGGAGACCTGAAAGGACCCGTTCATATACATTATAAACGATTCACAATAGTTGATTACATTGCGAGGTATTTGACCTCTAAATGATACATTTTACAAACATTGCATTCGTTTTTAAAAGACAAACTTTCTTTACATCGAAAATTGATAGGCATGCATATCATTTCATAATATCCACTATCCAACTATAAATTGATTTAATAATAATCTTTGATGAACTCAATGACTCGAATGCAACGTTCTTCGAAATATGTTATGAAAGACTCCAAGTAATATCTTTAAAATGAGCAAATGCACAGCGGAAGATTTCTTTAACACCTGAGAATAAACATGCTTTAAAGTGTCAACCAAAAGGTTAGTGAGTTCATTAGTTTATCATAATCATTTATTTCCATCATTTTAATAGACCACAAGAATTTCATTTTTAGTTCTCATAAATATACGTCCCATGCATAGAGACAAAAATAATCATTCATATAGTGAACACCTGGTAACCGACATTAACTAGATACATATAAGAATATCCCCTATCATTCCGGGATCCTCCTTCGAACATGATATAAATTTCGAAGTACTAAAGCATCCGGTATTTTGGATGGGGTTTGTTAGGCCCAATAGATCTATCTTTAGGATTCGCGTCAATTAAGGTGTCTGTTCCCTAATTCTTAGATTACCAGACTTAATAAAAAGGGGCATATTCGATTTCGATAATTCAACCATAGAATGTAGTTTCACGTACTTGTGTCTATTTCGTAAAACATTTATAAAAGTTGCGCATGTATTCTCAGCCCAAAAATATAAAAGGGTAAAAAAGGAAAATGAAACTCACCATACTGTATTTCGTAGTAAAAATACATATAACGTCATTGAACAAGTGCAAGGTTGGCCTCGGATTCACGAACCTAAATTAATTATATATATTTATATGTTGGTCAATATTTGTCTAACAAATTAGGTCAAGTCATAGTGTACCACAATCCTAATGCTCGAGACTAATATGCAAAAGTCAACAAAAGTAAATTTGACTCAAAATAATTTCCAAAAATCTATACATGATTAATATATAGTTTAAATATCGTCGTTTTATATTTTTAAATATTTTTAAAAGATTTATTAGAGTAAATAATATAATTTATTTATTAATAAATAAAATTTTATATTAAATTTATATAATAAAATATACTTTTATATATATTAAGTAATAAAATTTATAGGGTTCATTTAATATCATAAAGATAATATGATAGGTATTATTAAAGTAAGTTATTACACGTAGTAAAATATGTTTGTATCACATATTTATTTGATAAAATAATATCTATAATGATAGTAAGTAAAAGTTGTATTATTTTGTAATAATAATTATTATTATAAAAATATCAATATTTATAATTACTAAGATGACATTATGATAAAACGATAATTCTAATTATGATAACTTTAATATTTACGATAATTTTTAATATTATCTTTAAAATAATAATTCTATTTAAAATAATAATAATAATGATATTTTATAGTAACAATGACATTTCTATTAAAATGATAATTTTTGTTAAAATGATAGTTTTAATACTAACGATACTTTTAATAATAATAGTAATGATAAAAATAATAAGAACGATAATTTTATCTAAATTAATATCTTATAATATTTTAATTTCATCATGATACTCTTACTCATTATTTCCTAATCGTTTCGTTTAATAGCTTTTAATCGTCTTTTATATCGTGTTCATAATAATGATAATAATAGTAATCAAAATATTTAGGTGTTACAATTATTTGTTTTAATTACACTAATATTAATAATTATAGTTACTATAATATTATTAACGATAATACTAATAATTATCTTAATGATAATATAGTAATAATAATAATAACAATAACAATAACCATTTTTAAATAATGATATATATATATATATTAATAATGATAATAATAATAATAATACTAATAATAATAATAATAATAATAATAATAATAATAATAATAATAATGATAATTGGATAATAATAATAATAATACTAATTATAACTTTAACGATAATAACGATAGTAATAAAAAAAACAATTTTTAATGATAAATCTCTTTTATTGATAAAGATAATAATAATGATAATAATAAGATAAAACTAGAACGACGATAAAAACGACGATAATAATAATCATTTTTAATAAAAATATTTAAAATTCAATTGATTATAACTTCTAATCCATTCATCGAAACCATTCGATATCTAAAGGAAAAGTTCTTAATTTTTCGCTAGCTTTCCAAGGACATGCATATCTTATACCTTATCTCAACCGCAAGTGTAACTAATTCAAGATTCAACCTAACCTGTCTAAGGGCAATATCAAAAGTACAAGCATGCATAATCCTAAATACTCGAGCACTAGTCAGGGATACACTATTAGTATGTAAAAGTTAAATTATGAGTACTCACGTATCAATATTGAGATTCAATATTGCAGGAAAGGTACGTAGACGCAACAGAAATGATAAACACTATATTGACCTCACGAGCATACCCATGAACCATACTCAATCACCTCCATAGCTATAACCCATAATTTCCTTAATCATATCCCACTCGAAAAACAATTTCGAAATCACTCGGACAGCACTCCGTCGTAATATTTTATGTATACTAATAATATCTTGAAATAATACGGAGTAAATATATATATGTAAATCGATTGAGAGAGTTTAGAGAAAAATATTTTCAAGTTTCTATGAAATAATGAAACCTATTGAATTCTATTTATAAAAGATTTTTGAATTATTAAAGTGAATTATTAAAGTATGAATTATTAAAGTGAATTATTAAAGTATGAATTATTAAAGTGAATTATTAAAGTATGAATTATTAAAGTGAATTATTAAATTATAAATTATTAAAGTATGAATTATTAAAGTGAATTATTAAAGTTAAAGTAAAGTAAAATAAAGTAAAGGTAAAGTTTAAGTATAGTAAAAGTATAAAACTATGTACGTATTATACACGTATAAATATATATAATATTAATTTAAATCGTTATATATATTTAATAAAATAAAATATAAATATCGTTATCTTTATCATACTAGTTAAGTAATGAGTTGTCAAAAGTGGTTCTAGATATTTATAAAAGTTATATACGTTTTAATAATAAAGTTCTTTTTAAACTGAAAACGTTTTTGTACGTTTGAAATTAAATAGATCAATCGAGTCTTTATGAGATTCAATCTTCCACTATCCTTTGTCTAGTTCTCAATGATTGACAATTTGTTCTTATTTATAAATTACTTTACCATTTTCCGAATATTGTTAAAATGGAAAGATTTCTCAAATCAACGTGGGCCTTTCAACAGAGACTTGTAATCATAATTTAATATATCTGATAATTCAATCATTTGATCTTATCTTCTAATTCCATTGATAAACATTTTGAAACAGATACAATCATATAAAGTGTTTAATCTAATATTTTATTTACGTTTCAAGTTATAATATATATACACATATACATATATAATCATATTCGTTTAATGGTTCGTGAATCGTTGGAACTTTGTTGAGGTTGAATGAATGTATGAACATAGTTTAAAATTCTTGAAATTTAACTTAACAAATATTGCTTATTGTGTCGGAAACATATAAAGATTAAAGTTTAAATTTGGTTGGAAATTTCTGGGTTGTCACAGTACCTACCCGTTAAACAAATTTCGTCCCGAAATTTAAGTGGAAAGGTCGTGAATGATAATAAGTATGTTTTCATGATACATACGGGCTGAAAATTAGAGTTTTATCATCAGCGAATAATTTGGATAAACAATCCATTTATATGAAGAGTACGAATGAAGCTAACATAGAAGAGTGAAATGAGTAAGTGTAGATTCATCTTATCATTTGACGTAGATATGATTGATTCCCAGATTTCAAGGGATTTGAAGAAAATCTTCTTAATAAGATTTAACTCTCCGGTAATCAAGGAAATTAGGATCCGCTTTAAATGCGATCGTCCATTTTAATTATTCTGTCGGAGATTTTCTTATAAATTCACCTCCTTCGTTTCCTTACAACTCACACCTTCTGTTGATGCATTTTATGCAAGTCCCTAGACATCTACCCACATCCATTGCAGGTACAACAGTTTACAGGCCACCATGATTGCTCATTATTATCCTGTGTTTGTATGTGGTTACAGGAACTGCAGGAACGAGATTTAGATGTTTGACTATGTTAGACTTAGTCAGACGTACGAGTGAAGCCTCACTAGTACTGCTGACAGGCTCATACTCACGGTTGATGCTGAGCTAAGTCACAATTACAACCTAAATGAGAAGACACGAGTGAGTGATCACCCGTACGGCTGATGAAGCCAACTCGTACGTGTGATGAATGAATCGTATGGGTGAGTCAACAGCAGGGGTATATAAAGTCTTATGTTCTTCATTTTAGGTTAAGCCTCTTATTTGTTACACACACTCAGATCTAGTGAGCTCCTCCGATTCTCTCTCAGTCCAAATCACCCATGTGGTGAATAATAGCTCTAGGTGTTGATCTAATCACACTTGATTTAGTTGTGGTTTGACTAAATTAATCAAAAAAAAAAAAAAACTTAACCTATTCACTAGAGGGTTTGATTCACTTATTCTGCCATTGTGTGAGTTAAATCTGTTGATTTCTAAGTTCCTAGTCATGTTTCATCACCTTCTATTCTTTCCCCCTCAACTCATATTTTAAAGTATTCATCAATATGCTCCATCCAGCTCTGATTCTCGATATACTTCTAAATTTCATATCGGTCATTCTTCTTTTTCATCTACCGCCGAAAGAATCTATTTACTTCTACTATACTCTTGGGTTTATAGTGTTTCTAGTTCTCCCGTGTCTTTATATTGCTATATGCATCGATATACGGTTTATAATTTCTGGTTTGTCGTTGGGCTTTATATGTTCCCTTATATTTCAAAGTCTCTGCTTCTGTCTTCTATAATCATTATCATTCACAGTTAATGCTCTCTTTTATTTGCTGCAATTTATACCCCAATTTCTATTTCGGAGTTTTGTCCTTTCGTTTCTTCTTCTTGCGATTAAGCACCGCTTGTAATGGTCCAGAATTCACAGATATGAATTTCGGAATGAACATTGTTAATGTTCTAGGAAGGAAATTATGATGGCATGATCTTGACTTATCAAATTACTAGAATACCTTGGAAAAGGCCGAATCATCAAGAAGTATTTTCTTGATATTTTAGAGGTTAAATAGAATACAAGAGTCGTATAACATGGCACATGATGATGTTATGATCTGTGAATCATCACGTTTTATTTAGAAACTCAGCATGACTTACTGTAATATAATCACATTGATCAAGTGTCATTATATTATACTAATTCATGCTTCAGTTCTCAACACTACTTCAAAATATTCCTATTTTAAACTTGAATCTTTCAGAATTTAGAAACTAAAATAGTTTCTTTTATGATGTAATACAGATAGCGCGAAGAGGTAAATGATTTCAAATAAGAAAAATTAAGAAAATATCTTCAGAAATATGGAGGATATTTATAATGAAAGATATGATGATATTTTAGAATTTCTAATATCAGAGGATGATGAAGAATATTGTCCGCAGGGGTTTAGAGTCAGGAGCAAGGTATTCGTTAATGACTTCAGCAGGTACTGAATCATTTGGATCCTTTAAAGTCAGGTTCAGTCTTTGTAATTTTTCCACAGCCTCGTTCCTACTTTGCTCAATCCGTTTTCCAGTTCCAAAACTTCTCTTTTTCTGCGCTTTGCCAGCACACTTCATCATTATCATCCAGCTTTTACCATTTAAAGTCGTTTATAGTTTTTGCTGCTTCATCAGCATTTTTTCCATTTTCGGAGAACCAATTCGTAGTTCGGAGTGTTTTTCAGAAACTTCACATTCAAATTATGTCCAGAAGATAGACGTTATATATACACATATAACTGTTGGCGCAGACATGCTGCAAGATTTCAAAATACTGATTGCTAATTCCCAATGATTCGTATGGCAATTCTCATTACAAGATACGAATGAGTAAATGATGGGGTTTCAATGAATAATTATGATGACTTTTTGGAGAGGCTAAAGTCAAAGGGTAATGAAGTTGTTGGTACATCTGCTAATAATATGGTGGAATGTAAAAGGTTCCCTGGTAACGATGGTGTATATCTCAAGGTTATAATAAGGTTAGTCTGACTGAAAAGTCGAAGTTGACTTACTGGAGCTGTGACAAAACTGGCTACTTTGAATAGGAGTCGCAAAGTTATTTTTGCTAATAAATGCCAAAGAATCTGAAGCGGATACGTTGTTTAAACTTTTACTTTGGTTTCAAGAGTTTTTCGGGTACATAACTGTGGGTAACATGTGGTTGGATCATCATCTCGATTGCTCATCATTCGAAGTGTCTTCAGAAATTTTCGAAGGGTTTGAACACAGATTGTAATCGTTAACATACATTTGATGTTCTAACACAGTTTTGAAGTTAAAATATAGCTTGTGAAAGATGTAAGGATCTAAGAGTGATGATTTTGGTCATATCTCAAGTTAAATTTTGAAATTTCAAAATCAGAATATGTAATTAAATTTTGAATGAGTATGGTTGTTTTAATTTCTATAAAAGAATGCATATTGTTGTGAAAGTAGGGAGTATAATGGATGATTTGCTGAATCAGATTTGAAGAATGTAACATATTAATTGTGAATTTATATATCTCTCGGGTATTACCTACCCGTTAAAAAAAAAAATTTCACAATTAATATTTTGTACAAAAGAATTTTATTACAGTCTTTATGAAAATATATATATATGTATATTTTCTTCAGATGTAACATAGATTTAATGAGTTAATGTTAAATTAAACTCATATGATTTACGGTTGAAACTAGAATTGAATAATCCCTAAAGGCTTTAAAAAGTACATAACTTTTACGCAGTATTTCTTTAATGACATTGAAATTATGAATCACTACTTCGTTATTTGTTGATGTATGATGTTCGGTTCGTGGAATTCTTGTGAATTTCGCAAAGTACGAATGATGTTATCTGAAAAGTTTCGGGTACATCGATGATGAAAGTGTAAAATCAAATATATACTTGATTTATTATGAATTGGAATTTGTTGAATTGCGACAGAGATTGTAGTTAACGCTGGTTAAGTTGCGGTCGAAGGACATACATTATTGCATATTTGTAATATGAATTAACCGAGTAGTTAAGATTCACACACAATAGCTTAGCACGGAAAGATTTATTTTTATTTCAAAATATATAAAATATACATATAATTTCTTCAAAGGGAATGAGTTAATTCTTCATAACTCGTTGATACAATATACGGGTTATTGATTCGTAATGATGTCCATAGTGATTCTTGAGCTGACGGAGTTTGTGATGTTATAGGTGTTGTTGATTCTGATGTTGACTATACTGATGATGCTGGTGACGCTGACGGTACTGTTGATGCTGTTGGTAAAACAAGTTTAGCTTGTTAATCACACACCATTTTTGTCAGGGTTTCTACTCTTCCTTCTATCATTTTGGTTCGCTTAACTGATTTATGGTTAGGGCTAGATTAGATAATCTCTAAGACTTTAGAGATTACATAATCGCCGCGGAATGTTTCTCCAATGAAGTTATGAATTAATACTTCGTCAGTTATTGTTGTTGGTACTCCTTAGTATCTATGGTGCGTATGACGTTGATGCTCGTGGGACAGATTGTGAAGTTGAGGTTTACGACGCGGTTGTGGTTGGAGGTGGTAATGGTACTGTTGGCGTTGATGATGGTGGTACTGGTTATGCTGCTGATGCTGCTGCTGGTGTTTGTAATCTCTGCACCATATTCTCCAAAGCCACTACCCGAGCGCGAAGCTCGTTGACTTCTTCTATTACACCGGGGTGATTGTCGGTTCGGACGAGCGGATAAACAAAATCTAAAATTTGATGTAATATATAATCGTGACGAGATACTCTGGAAATGAGCGAGAAAATGGTGTTTCGGACAGGTTCGCCGGTAAGTGCTTCAGGTTCTTCATCAAGAGGGCAATGTGGTGGATGGAAGGGATCACCTTCTTCTTGTCTCCAATGATTGAGGAGGCTACGAACCCATCCCCAATTCATCCAGAATAGGTGATGACTGATTGGTTGATCTATTCCGGTCACACTGCTTTCGGAGCTTGAATGGGATTCCATTTCGGAATCTGAGTGACTTGAACTGATGACGAATTCCATTTCGTACGATTGGATAAAGGATTTTTTTTTTCGATATGAAATGATTTTGGCTAACGGATGGTATTCTAATTACATAGAATATATATATATATATATATATATATATATATATATATATATATATATATATATATATATATATATATATATATATATATATATATATATATATATATATATATATAGATCAAAAGATTTCGTAGATTACGGAGGACTTTGCGGGATATGTCAGGCAAAGTTTAAAGTAACAGATACGATAAGATATGATTTAGCAGATATGCTAAGATATGAATTTTTTTCTATACACTATTCATGCAATCAATACAGCAAGACGTGTCTTAGACTAAAAATGATAAGCAGGTAATTTTCTGAGGATGATAAGTAGTTAATTTTCGACACAAAATGATAAGCAAAACTTTTGACATGCAGATACGGTCGAAGTCCAGACTCACTAATGCATCCTATCGACTTATCAGTTAGACACACTAATGCAGACCTGGTTAGCTAAGACCACCGCTCTGATGCCAACTGAAAGGACCCGTTCATATACATTATAAATGATTCACAATAGTTGATTACATTGCGAGGTATTTGACCTCTAAATGATACATTTTACAAACATTGCATTCGTTTTTAAAAGACAAACTTTCTTTACATCGAAAATTGACAGGCATGCACATCATTTCATAATATCCACTATCCAACTATAAATTGATTTAATAATAATCTTTGATGAACTCAATGACTCGAATGCAACGTTCTTCGAAATATGCTATGAAAGACTCCAAGTAATATCTTTAAAATGAGCAAATGCACAGCGAAAGATTTCTTTAACACCTGAGAATAAACATGCTTTAAAGTGTCAACCAAAAGGTTGGTGAGTTCATTAGTTTATCATAATCATTTATTTCCATCATTTTAATAGACCACAAGAATTTCATTTTCAGTTCTCATAAATATACGTCCCATGCATAGAGACAAAAATAATCATTCATATAGTGAACACCTGGTAACCGACATTAACTAGATACATATAAGAATATCCCCTATCATTCCGGGATCCTCCTTCGGACATGATATAAATTTCGAAGTACTAAAGCATCCGGTACTTTGGATGGGGTTTGTTAGGCCCAATAGATCTATCTTTAGGATTCGCGTCAATTAGGGTGTCTGTTACCTAATTCTTAGATTACAAGACTTAATAAAAAGGGGCATATTCGATTTCGATAATTCAACCATAGAATGTAGTTTCACGTACTTGTGTCTATTTCATAAAACATTTATAAAAGTTGCGCATGTATTCTCAGCCCAAAAATATAAAAGGGTAAAAAAGGTAAATGAAACTCACCATACTGTATTTCGTAGTAAAAATACATATAACGTCATTGAACAAGTGCAAGGTTGGCCTCGGATTCACGAACCTAAATTAATTATATATATTTATATGTTGGTCAATATTTGTCTAACAAATTAGGTCAAGTCATAGTGTACCACAATCCTAATGCTCGAGACTAATATGCAAAAGTCAACAAAAGTAAATTTGACTCAAAATAATTTCCAAAAATCTATACATGATTAATATATAGTTTAAATATCGTCGTTTTATATTTTTAAATATTTTTAAAAGATTTATTAGAGTAAATAATATAATTTATTTATTAATAAATAAAATTTTATATTAAATTTATATAATAAAATATACTTTTATATATATTAAGTAATAAAATTTATAGGGTTCATTTAATATCATAAAGATAATATGATAGGTATTATTAAAGTAAGTTATTACACGTAGTAAAATATGTTTGTATCACATATTTATTTGATAAAATAATATCTATAATGATAGTAAGTAAAAGTTGTATTATTTTGTAATAATAATAATTATTATAAAAATATCAATATTTATAATTACTAAGATGACATTATGATAAAACGATAATTCTAATTATGATAACTTTAATATTTACGATAATTTTTAATATTATCTTTAAAATAATAATTCTATTTAAAATAATAATAATAATGATATTTTATAGTAACAATGACATTTCTATTAAAATGATAATTTTTGTTAAAATGATAGTTTTAATACTAACGATACTTTTAATAATAATAGTAATGATAAAAATAATAAGAACGATAATTTTATCTAAATTAATATCTTATAATATTTTAATTTCATCATGATACTCTTACTCATTATTTCCTAATCGTTTCGTTTAATAGCTTTTAATCGTCTTTTATATCGTGTTCATAATAATGATAATAATAGTAATCAAAATATTTAGGTGTTACAATTATTTGTTTTAATTACACTAATATTAATAATGATAGTTACTATAATATTATTAACGATAATACTAATAATTATCTTAATGATAATATAGTAATAATAATAATAACAATAACAATAACCATTTTTAAATAATGATATATATATATATATATATATATATTAATAATGATAATAATAATAATAATAATAATAATAATAATAATAATAATGATAATTGGATAATAATAATAATAATACTAATTATAACTTTAACGATAATAACGATAGTAATAAAAAAAACAATTTTTAATGATAAATCCCTTTTATTGATAAAGATAATAATAATGATAATAATAAGATAAAACTAGAACGACGATAAAAACGATGATAATAATAATCATTTTTAATAAAAATATCGAAAATTCAATTGATTATAACTTCTAATCCGTTCATCGAAACCATTCGATATCTAAAGGAAAAGTTCTTAATTTTTCGCTAGCTTTCCAAGGACATGCATATCTTATACCTTATCTCAACCGCAAGTGTAACTAATTCAAGATTCAACCTAACCTGTCTAAGGGCAATATCAAAAGTACAAGCATGCATAATCCTAAATACTCGAGCACTAGTCAGGGATACACTATTAGTATGTAAAAGTTAAATTATGAGTACTCACGTATCAATATTGAGATTCAATATTGCAGGAAAGGTACGTAGACGCAACGGAAATGATAAACACTATATTGACCTCACGAGCATACCCATGAACCATACTCAATCACCTCCATAGCTATAACCCATAATTTCCTTAATCCTATCCTACTCAAAAAACAATTTCGAAATCACTCGGACAGCACTCCGTCGTAATATTTTATGTATACTAATAATATCTTGAAATAATACGGAGTAAATATATATATGTAAATCGATTGAGAGAGTTTAGAGAAAAATATTTTCAAGTTTCTATGAAATAATGAAACCTATTGAATTCTATTTATAAAAGATTTTTGAATTATTAAAGTGAATTATTAAAGTATGAATTATTAAAGTGAATTATTAAAGTATGAATTATTAAAGTGAATTATTAAAGTATGAATTATTAAAGTGAATTATTAAAGTATAAATTATTAAAGTATGAATTATTAAAGTGAATTATTAAAGTTAAAGTAAAGTAAAATAAAGTAAAGGTAAAGTTTAAGTATAGTAAAAGTATAAAACTATGTACGTATTATACGCGTATAAATATATATAATATTAATTTAAATCGTTATATATATTTAATAAAATAAAATATAAATATCGTTTTCTTTATCATACTAGTTAAGTAATGAGTTGTCAAAAGTGGTTCTAGATATTTATAAAAGTTATATACGTTTTAATAATAAAGTTCTTTTTAAACTGAAAAAGTTTTTGTACTTTTGAAACTAAATAGATCAATCGAGTCTTTATGAGATTCAATCTTCCACTATCCTTTGTCTAGTTCTCAATGATTGACAATTTGTTCTTATTTATAAATTACTTTACCATTTTCCGAATATTGTTAAAATGGAAAGATTTCTCAAATCAACGTGGGCCTTTCAACAGAGACTTGTAATCATAATTTAATATATCTGATAATTCAATCATTTGATCTTATCTTCTAATTCCATTGATAAACATTTTGAAACAGATACAATCATATAAAGTATTTAATCTAATATTTTATTTACGTTTCAAGTTATAATATATATACACATATACATATATAATCATATTCGTTTAATGGTTCGTGAATCGTTGGAACTTTGTCGAGGTTGAATGAATGTATGAACATAGTTTAAAATTCTTGAAATTTAACTTAACAAATATTGCTTATTGTGTCGGAAACATATAAAGATTAAAGTTTAAATTTGGTTGAAAATTTCTGGGTTGTCACAAGACCCCCACTACTCCGACCCATATTCGCCAATTCCTAGGTCTCGCCGGTTATTACCGAATATTCATCGAAGGATTTTCTCTGATTGCGCGTCCTTTGACCGCACTGACTCACAAGGGCAAGAAGTTCACTTGGGAACCCGCACACGAATCAACATTCCAAACCTTGAAGAAGAAGTTAACCTCCGCACCTATCCTATCGCTCCCCGAAGGCAGTGAAGATTTCGTTGTTTATTGTGATGCATCGAAGAGTGGTTTTGGTTGTGTACTGATGCAACGATCAAAAGTTATTGCCTATGCCTCCCGCCAATTGAGGATTCACGAGCGGAACTACACTACACATGATCTTGAACTTGGAGCCGTTGTCTTTGCGCTTAAATTGTGGAGACACTATTTGTATGGAACTAAGAGCACTATCTTCACCGACCACAAGAGTCTTCAACACATCTTTGATCAGAAGCAACTGAATATGAGACAGCGTCGATGGATCGAGACGCTCAACGACTACGATTGTGAACTCCGTTATCAGCCTGGCAAGGCCAATGTTGTAGCTGACGCTTTAAGCCGAAAGGAGAGGACGGCACCTCTTCGTGTTAGGGCTCTGAACATCACCATCCATTCGAACCTCAACAGCCAGATCAGAGTAGCCCAAGTTGAGGCTCTCAAGGAGGAGAATATATCTCATGAACATTTGAACATACTTGTCTCTCGATTCGAGGTTAGGGAGTCTGGACTCCAATGTTATGCCGGAAGAATTTGGGTACCTTATTATGGAGATCTACGAAACTTGATACTTGATGAAGCACACAAATCGAGATATTCGATTCACCCTGGAGCAGGTAAAATGTACCACGACCTTAAAGAACAGTATTGGTGACTGAATCTTAAGAAGGACATTGCGACTTATGTTGGTAAGTGTTTGACTTGCTCAAAGGTTAAAGCCGAGCATCAGAGACCTTCTGGATTACTTCAGCAACCGGAGATCCCACAATGGAAGTGGGAAAGGATCACAATGGATTTTATCACCAAGCTGCCAAAGACGGTGGGCGGATACGATACCATTTGGGTTATTGTTGACCGCCTCACCAAATCTGCACACTTCCTAGCGATGAAGGAAACTGATACGATGGAAAGACTTGCTCAATTATACATTAAGGAGGTTGTATCACGACACGGTGTACCTTTATCGATCATCTCCGATCGCGATCCCTGTTTTGCCTCTAGATTTTAGCGTTCTTTGCAAGAAGCCATGAGAACTCGTCTTGACATGAGTACTGCTTATCATCCTCAGACTGACGGGCAAAGTGAGCGAACGATTCAGACCTTGGAAGACATGTTGCGTGCATGTGTCATTGATTTTGGAAAGGCTTGGGAAAGACATTTGCCACTCGTCGAATTCTCGTACAACAACAGTTATCACTCGAGCATTAATGCCGCACCTTTTGAAGCATTGTATGGCCGCAAGTGCCGATCTCCTATTTGTTGGGCCGAAGTAGGCGAAAAGCAAATCACCGGACCCGAGGTAGTCCACGAAACGACGGAGAAGATTGCTCAGATCCAAGCTAGACTTAAGACTACCCGCGATCGTCAAAAGAGTTATGCCGATCTTAAACGTAAGGACTTTGAATTCAACATGGGTGATCGTGTAATGTTGAAGGTTGCACCTTGGAAAGGTGTGATCCGTTTTGGAAAACGTGGAAAGTTGAACCCACGATACATTGATCCTTTTGAGATCTTGGAATGTGTTGGACCCGTTGCTTACCGTTTGGATCTACCAGCACAATTGAGCTCAGTTCATCCTACCTTCCACGTGTCAAACTTGAAGAAGTGTCTTACTGCACCCGAACTTATCATACCACTTGAGGAACTTATGATAGACGACAAACTCCACTTTGTGGAGGAACCTGTTGAAATTATGGATCGTGAGATCAAAACTTTGAAACGAACAAGATTCCGATCGTCCGAGTACGGTGGAATGCAAAACGAGGACCTGAGAATTTTCAGCACAACGTTAAAAGGACATAGTGACGTTCGGAGGACCATAGATCATAAACCGTAACTCGGATTAAGATGAGTCTTAAACGAAAAATTATCTACTCGAACAGAGCTAACGGAAAATCAAATTTACAATAGCCCAGGTGTTCTGATCAGTTCCAGAAAATAGTAAACAGTGTGTTCCGGTGGGTTCTTGGTGCTTGATGCTCATCACGGTTCTCATCCTTGATGCATATAGCTTCAAGTGTACAACTCGTTGATGAGTTTGCATCATCTTTACCAAGTTTTTACCATCATAACATAAGTGTAAGTCTAAAATAGGTAGCACAACTCATTTAAGGGTTGTAAGTAGTTTGATGAACCAAAGTTACATCAAGATCTTAGATCCGACACATACATGAACTCTAAAAGTAATATTAACCAAGTTTTGACTATTATGACACTAGTGTAAGTCTAAGATGTGTAGCACAACTCACTTAAGAGTTGTAGGAAGTTTGATGAATCAAAGTTACATCAAGATCTTAGATCCAACACATACAAGAGTTATAAAAGTAATATTAAGCTACAAACTTGAAAATAACTTAAGTAAACAAGATCTTAAGTTGTAGAACATAGTTCTTAGTTAGATCTTGAAGATCCTAGACTCAAAAGTCTAGATCTAAAGATCTTAAGTTAGATCCAACACAAGTATATGAAGTTATAACTAAAAAGTTATACTTCCATGTTCTTGAACTTACAAAGTTAGCTTTTAGTTCAAGAATGTAATGACCCTGGAATTTCCAACGTTTATTTATTAATAATTATTATTATTAATACGTGTGATTAAACGAATGTATGTTATTACATTTACATGTTACCATGATTTCCTGAACTTGACTTTAATTGCCCGAAACGTCTTTGTGACACCCGGAACTTGCACGAATAATATTTCTAGATATTATTTGCATTCATGATTAGTTTTATTAATCATTTTAATTAACAAAGGTTACTTGTTAGTTACTTGGGCTTTAATTGGTTTAACTTGGTAAATACTTGAACTTGGGCCTTGTTAGTGTTAATGGACTTATGTAAGCCCACCCTACTTCTTAATGGACTTAGTTAGCCCACCAAGAACTTGTAAGTATCAAGTTAAATGGAAACTAGTTGGTTAACTTGACTTGGAATCTAGTTTGTCCATAATCCCCATGAGACTACCTCCATTAACCAACTTTAATGAACTTTACAAGCTAGTAACCAAAGAACAAACATCTCCTCCCTTTTTTTTTTGCTGAAAATGCCGAAGCCCAAGGCTCCATATGGGGTGTTTTGGTTTTCATTTTCTCACTACTTCATTCTTGTATTCTCTCATTCAAACACACACTTGATTTTCTCTCAACTTTCCTCTCTTTTTCTCTTATACTTGTAAGCAACTTGGAACCTTTCTTCTTCCTTTCTTGCTTATCAAAACCGTAGCATATGCTACTTATATCATCATCATCATCTCTTGTTACTTGTTCTTGTTGTTTGGTTTCTTGTTTGTTAATTAGTTACTCACTTGTCTTTGTTGTTGTTTAGTTATTTACTTGTTATTACTTACTTACTTTCATGTTACAAGAATAAACTTACTAGTTTGATTCTTCATCTTTATCTTGTTATAACAAGAACAACAAGAACATAATCTATCTAGTTATGTTCTACCTTACTTGTTTCAAAAGATTATAAAGTTCATGGTTGAAAGACATACTTGAAGTTCATGAAGTAAACTTTAAAGCTTACTTTCTAAAGATCAAACTTTGGTTTGAATCTTTAAAGTATGAACAACCATGAATAATTTACTTGTTTACTTAGTTTACTACTTCATTCTTGCACTTTAATTTCATGATTTATGTTCTTGTTGGTCAAATGTTACAAGTTAACTTTGATCTCATTAATCTTGAACTTAAGGTTAACTTTAAAGTTCAAGAACATATAAAGGAAACTTTTTAATTATAACTTTGTATACTTATGCTTGATCTAGACTTTTGAGTCTTGGATCTTCAAGATCTAACTAAGAACTATGTTCTACATTTTAAGATCTTGATTTCATAAGTTCATTTTCAAGTTTGTAACTAATTATTAGTCTTATAGTTCATGTAAGTGTCAAACCTAAGACTTTGATGTAACTTTGGTTCATCAAACTACATGCAACTCTTAAGTGAGTTGTGCTTCATGTCTTAGACTTGCACTAGGGTTATGATGGTCAAGACTTGGTTAAGATGATGTAGATACATCAATGAGTTGTACACTTGAAGCTATATGCATCAAGGATGAGAACCATGATGAACATCAAGCACCAAGACCACCGGAACCCTTTTAAACTTACTGTTTCTGTCCAAAAGCTACTGATCTGATGTTTCTGTAACAGACTAGTAGACCTGTGCTGTTCTAACCTTGATTTTTAGATAGAAATTTTCGAGTAGATAACTTTTCATATAGGACTCGTCTTAATCCGAGTTACGGTTTAGGATTTATGGCCCTCCGATCGTCACTATGTCCTTTAACGTTATGCAGAAATTTCTGACCTACTCGCACTTAGACCGTCGCCACGGTCAAACCAAGACGAGTTAGCTTCTGAAATTTTTAGCACACTTAAATGACTCATAGACGGAGCCATGGCCACTGGTCTCACCTTAATTAAGTAAGGGTATAGGCCGTGGTGACTGACTGAAGTCAGACTTTGTTTTAAACTACTTTCATTAACGAAACCTACCTTACGCCTTTTGTTTAATGATGAATGATGATGACCCTTAAGACCTTAATTACATACTTTTAAACCTATTAAGACGATTTACTGACTTAGTACTATTTGACTTAGGTTGAGGACTTCAGACCGTTTACTTGCACACCTTTTCCGAACCGACTTTACGACTACATTATCATTGTGAGTTATAGCATTCCCTTTTTACTTTAACTTATTTTGGGAACTGAGAAAACATGCGGATTTTATGTTTTACATACTAGGCACGAGTACTTAAACTTATATATGTGTGGGTTATACAACGGCATAAACATTCCCTTTAGCTCGGTAACGTTTAATCATTGGTTTTTGAACCATGAACGCGAATCTTAGATATGGATCCATAGGGTTTGACATCCCTACTCGGGCTAGTCGCGCTAGCATTTAATGAGTGTTTAATACTTCGTATACATACGCACTTGCCAAGTGTACTTTCAGGGGGTATAAACGTTAAGTTAGTTACCAAGTGCCCACGGTTAACATATACTTTATCATACTGTTTTTGAAACGCTCTTTGTAGCACTGAAATCTCGTGGCCTACCTTACATACTATTATACTTAAACTATAGCTCACCAACCTTTGTGTTGACATTTTTAAGCATGTTTTTCTCAGGTGCTTGAGGTTAGCTTCCGCTGTGTACTAGTCGTGCTGTAGACACCCGCTGCTTAGAGTTGTCATCGCATGAACTACTTTATTTTGCATTCAAACATTCGTACTTTTGAACTATGACTTGTAACGACCATTGTGGTCACATACACTTATTATTTGCTTCTACTTAGTGAAGCATGCTTTTGAAATGTAAAACATTTGATGTCGGTGATGACATCACCTTTTTATCGTGAATGCAACTTCTTTAATTACCGCATATAGTACTTAACCTTTTAATGATCCTGTTGTTGATGGTCCGTACATGATGATTTAGTACGGGGACTCACAAAGAAAGTATGAGATCAAGATTAACTTGTAATACTTGACCATTTAACCAAAACACGAATTGATACATGTACAAAATGAAGAAATAAATTACATCTACAAGTATTATGTTCATGGATGTTCATACTTGAAAAGATTCAAGTCAAAGCTTAGATCCTTAAGAAAGTAAACTTTAAGTTTGCAAACTTGAACACAAGTAATGATTATAAACACATGAACCTTCAATCTTTCAAAACATTAAGTGTAGAACATAAACTAGAAAGTTTATGTTCATGTATGTTCTTGTATGAACAAGATAAAATGAAGAACAAACTAGAGAGTTTGATTCTTAACAACATTAAACAACTATAAGTAAGTAAACAATAATCAAAGACAAGTAAATGATGATGATGATTTTGTAGGCTACGGTTTTGAAGACAAGAAAAGGAAGAAGAAAGTCTTGAAAGAAACTCACAATTTGAGAGAGAACTTGAGAGAAAAATGTGAAGTATTTTGTGGGTGTAAAATGAAATGTAAACTAGTGAATGAGTAATAAGGAAATTCAAACATGGAACTCCCTTTACCTAGGTGATGGCCGACGGTTTTCAACACAAAAGGGGAAGAAGAAAATCCACCAGTTACTTGCATGTAAAGGTGAAGATGCTCTCTTAAAATGGTAATAAAGCTAGTTGCATGGGAAAGATGTGTAATGATACTTGTAACTAGTCTTCACATGACACTAACTAACTAGTTAAGTCTTAATGGGCTACTTACAACAAAAGGGCTCCTAAATTAATCCATTAAGATAAGTAGGGTGGGCTTCTAAGTCCACTAACATTAATAAAAGCCTAAGTTCAAGTAATTAACAAATTAATCCAACAAAGACCAAGTAATTAACTATTAACACTAGTTAATTAAAAATGATTAATAATAATTAATCATGGATGTAAATAATATCCGAAATATTATTCGTGAGTGTCGGGCATTTAAAGTCATGTATGGTAACAAGTAAATGTAATAAAATACATTCATTAATACGCAAGCATTAATAATAAATATTAATAATTAAACGTTGGAAAATCCATGGTCGTTACATTACCCACCTGTTAAAGAAAATTTCGTCCCGAAATTTTAAGCTGAGGTAGATGGAGGAGTTGGGAAAAGGTGAGGATACTTTTGCATCATTTGATCCTCTCGCTCCCAGGTAAATTCAGGTCCTCGTTTGGCATTCCATCGTACTCGGACGATCGGAATCTTGTTGCGTTTCAAAGTTTTGACCTCACGGTCCATAATCTCAATAGGTTCTTCCACGAAGTGGAGTTTGTCATCAATTGTAAGTTCTTCCAGTGGTATGATAAGTTCAGGTGCAGCAAGACACTTCTTCAAGTTTGACACGTGGAAGGTAGGATGAACTGAGCTCAATTGTGTTGGAAGATCTAAACGGTATGCAACGGGTCCAACACGTTCCAAGATTTCAAAAGGACCAATATATCGCGGGTTTAACTTTCCGCGCTTTCCAAAACGAATCACACCTTTCCAAGGTGCTACTTTCAACATAACACGGTCACCCACGTTGAATTCAAAATCTTTACGTTTGAGGTCAGCATAACTCTTTTGATGATCACGGGCTATCTTAAGTCTCGCTTGAATCTGAGCAATCTTCTCCGTTGTTTCGTGGACTACCTCGGGTCCGGTGATTTACTTTTCGCCTAAGTCGGCCCAACAAATAGGAGATCGACACTTTCGGCCATACAATGCTTCAAAAGGTGCAGCATTAATGCTCGAGTGATAACTGTTGTTGTAAGAAAATTCGCCGAGCGGCAAATGCCTTTCCCAGGCCTTTCCGAAATCAATGACACATGCACGAAACATGTCCTCCAAAGTCTGAATCGTTCGCTCACTTTGCCCGTCGGTATGTGGGTGATAAGCAGTACTCATGTCGAGATAGGTTCCCATGGCTTCTTGCAAAGAACGCCAAAATCTAGAAGCAAAACGGGGATCGCGATCTGAGATGATCGATAAAGGTACACCATGACGAGATACAACCTCTTTGATGTATAGTTGAGCGAGTCTCTCCATCGTATCCGTTTCCTTCATAGCTAGGAAGTGTGTAGATTTGGTAAGACGGTCAACGATAACCCAGATGGTATCGTATCCGCCCACCGTCTTTGGTAGGTTGGTGATGAAATCCATTGTTATCCTTTCCCACTTCCATTGAGGGATTTCTGGTTGTTGAAGTAACCCAGAAGGTCTTTGATGTTCGGCCTTAACTTTCGAACAAGTCAAACACTTACCAACATAAGTTGCAACGTCCTTCTTAAGATTAGGCTACCAATACTGTTCTGTAAGATCGTGGTACATTTTTCCCGCTCCGGGATGAATCGAATATCTCGACTTGTGAACTTCATCAAGTATAAGGTTTCGTAGATCTCCATAACGAGGTACCCAAATTCTTTCGGCATAGCATCGGAGTCCAGTCTCCTTAACCTCGAATCAAGAAATGAGAATGTTCAAGTGTTCATGAGATATATTCTCCTCCTTGAAAGCCTCATCTTAGGCTGCTCGGATCTGGCTGTTGAGGTTCGAATGAATGGTGATGTTCAGAGCCCGAGGTGCCGTCCTCTTCTTTCAGCTTAAAGCGTCAGCTACAACATTGGCCTTGCCAGGATGATAGCGAAGTTTACAATCATAGTCGTTTAGCGTCTCGATCCATCGACGCTGTCTCATATTCAGTTGCTTCTGATCAAAAATGTGTTGGAGGCTTTTATGATCGGTGAAAATAGTGCTCTTAGCTCCATAAAGATAGTGTCTCCACAATTTGAGCGCAAAGACAATGGCTCCAAGCTCGAGATCGTGAGTAGTGTAATTTCGTTCATGAATCTTCAGTTGACGAGAGGCGTAAGCAATAACCTTTGTATGTTGCATCAGTACACAACCAAAACCACTTTTCAAAGCATCGCAATAAACGACGAAATCGTCACTGCCTTCAGGAAGTGATAAAATAGATGCGGTGGTTAACTTCTTCTTTAAGGTTTGAAATGCAGATTCCTGTTCAGGTTCCCGAATGAACTTCTTCCCTTTGTGAGTCAGCACGGTCAAAGGACGCGCAATCAGAGAGAAACCTTCAATAAATCTTCGGTAGTAACCGGCGAGACCTAAAAAATTGGCGAATATGAGTTGGAGTAGTGGGGTCTCCCACTTGCTAATAGCTTCAATCTTTGCGGGATCAACCTTGATACCCTGGTTGCTCACAACATGACCCAAAAATTGGACTTCCTTCAACTAAAATTCACACTTGGAGAATTTGGCATAAAGTTGCTCTTGTCTCAAGAGTTCGAGTACCAGACGAAGATGTTGCTCATGTTCTTCTTCGCTCCTGGAGTAGATGAGGATATCATCTATGAAGACAATAACGAACTTATCCAGGTATGGTTTGCAGACACGATTCATGAGATCCATGAACACGGCAGGTGCGTTGGTTAAACCGAATGGCATCACGAGAAACTCATAATGACCATAACGAGTTCTGAATGCAGTCTTCATCACATCGATTTCTTTCACTCTCAACTGGTGATAATCGGATCACAAATCGATCTTAGAGTAAACGCTCAATCCTTGTAGTTGATCAAAAAGATCGTTAATTCGGGGAAGAGGATACCGATTCTTGATCGTCAATTTGTTGAGTTCACGGTAGTCTATACACATGCGGAAGGATCTGTCCTTCTTCTTCACAAACAAAACAGGTGCGCCCCAAGGTGAGAAACTTGGTTGGATGAATCCACGGTCTAGCAGTTCTTGTAGTTGGCTCTGCAACTCTTGCATTTCTTAAGGTGTGAGTCGATAAGGTACGCGCACTACAGGTGCAGCTCCTGGCATTAAATCAATCTGAAACTCTACTGCTCTCGGTGGTGGTAATCCAGGCAATTCCTCTGGGAAGAAATCGGAAAATTCGTTCACAATTCGAACATCGTCCACACTCTTCACCTCGGTTTCTAACGTCTTCACATGTGCTAGCACAGCAAGACATCCTTTCTTCATGATCTTTTGCGCTTTCACGCAACTAATGAGGTTCAGCTTCGAGGTACATCTCTCTCCATATATGATCAGTGGCTCACCGTCTCCGTGCGGTATACGAAGAGCTTTATCTCCACAGATAATGTCGGCCCTTATCTTGGTCAACCAGTCCATACCGATAATAACATCAAAGCTTCCCAACTTAATGAGTATCAGGTCAATCTCGAAATCCACACCAGCTATGTTGATAATGGCTCCTCGGCTAATATGGTCAACTTTCTAAAGTTTTCCATTGGCTACCTCTACAAGCATACTCTCCTTTAAAGGAACTAACGACCAATTTATCTTATCGCAAAAGTGTCTACATACATAACTTCTATCGGCACCAGTATCAAATAGGACAGAAGCTAATAGATTATTGATAGTGAATATACCTGTGACCAAGTCGGGTTCTCACGAGCATCCCTTGCATTAACGTTGAAAGCTCTGCCGCGCAGTGGTCCGCCATCCTTTCGCTTGTTGGGACACTCGTTTCTGAAATGGCTCATTTGTCCGCATTCGTAGCACTTTCTCTGTCCATTGGAGTTCGGCTTTCCAGTCATGGTGGTGATCTTGAAGTCCCTGCCAATATGCCCGGTCTTTTTGCATTTTTCACAAACAACATTACAGTACCCGGTATGATGCTTGTAGCACCTCTTGCACTGTGGTAGGGTACCTTTGTAGTTGGGGTTCGAGTTGGTGTTCGGATTGGGATTCCCACCGTTGTTTTTTCCTTTGAAACCCTCATGTCACTTCGCGTGGTTTTGATCATAGGCTCTGCCCTTGTTGTTATCCCACTTACACTTATCACTAGTACCCGCTTCAGATTTTGCCTTTTCCGGTTCATCGATGATGATTTGGTTCATTAAGGTATGCGCCATGCGCATTGCTTCCAGGACATTGGGTGGCTTAGACGAGGTGACGTTTCCCTTAATGGACTTAGGAGGTCCCCACAAGTATCTCTCCATACGCTTGAATTCCGGGGTGACCATGGTAGGACACATCAGGGCTAGTTCCAAATACCTACGATTGTAACCATCGAGATCGTTTCTCACAACCTTCAACTGCATAAACTCAATCTCCATCTTCTGGATCTCTATCCAGGGCAATATTCCTCAATCAGGGCCCCTTTGAATTCCTCCCATGGGGTAGCAAACGCCTCATCAATACCCTTTACTTGAGCCAAAGTGTTCCACCAAGTTAGTGCGCCGTCAGACAGCGTACATGAAGCAAACTTGGTTTTATTCGTCTCTGAGCAGTTACTAACTCGAAACACAGATTCTAATTTCTCAAACCATCTAGTGAGACCAACCGGTCCCTCCGTTCCACTAAAGTTGTGGGGTTTGCAGCTTTGAAACTCTTTGTATGTACACCCATTACGAATGGGCTGAATAACTGGTGGCGGTGGGGCTTGGGGTTGCATTTCCGCAATGGCTGCGGCTACCCTTTCGGCAATCATTTCCTCGATTTGGGCTGTGGTCGGTGTTGATCTTCCGTTGGCCATGATGTTCTAAACAAAAATTTTGACTCAAGTCAAAATCCAGTATTCAAATAGTAATAGTACAGTATACAACAACCAACATGTAAACAGCACAACACATGTTAATTAAGTAGAGCAACTAGATACAGATATCACAAAACCATAGTACAGTAACGTAAATAGAACACTTGTGCAAAAAGTAACCAACACAAAGTCTCACTCATTAATAATAAGTTTCATACATCCGCATAGATTCGTACAATACATAAGTAATACATAAAACTACAACTAGATTACATAATGAAATCTACTACAAAGGTCCTATGGTGAAGGTGGGTGTAGGATGTCCAATACACGAGACATCTGGTCCTCGATCTCAGCTAACCGAGCACGGAGGATCTCCACCTCCCTTGTCAGTTCCTCGACAGTGGGAGATGGTGGGGCATGCGGTGCTGGTGGTGCAGGTGGTGCAGACGGTCCGACTCCAGAAGTAGAGGCTGCAAAGCGGTAAGGCTTACGGATGAATGGATCAGCAGGATACGGCACAAGCTGCTTACGGGCGGTAACCCTACGATGCTGACCATATGCGTCAGTGAATGCTCGACCTCCATTAATCCCTGGAATAACGGTACCATCGAAATGGTACCGCTTCTTTAGCGGGGTAGAGGGTGGCTGTACAGGTGCATCATTAGGGTCCTCATCAGAATCATCGTCACTGGAGTCGTCTGAGGAGGTGTCGTCGGATAAAGAGTCAGCGGAGGATGGGTCGTCCAAATCATGTGGAGGTGGCTGCACGGGTGGCTGTACTGGCTCTCCTCGGGCAGCCATCATCTGTCGATATCTAGCGGGTCCGATCGACACGAGACGTCCATCAGGAGCGCGTCGGCACCAATGGTTATGCTCATTACGGACTGGACCTTCCCCAAGATCCGCGGGAATCACAGCACCACCGGGATGGTGCTGTGGCTCCGAGGGTCCGGGGGCAAGTGGAGCTAGAATCTCCTGGAGGTCCTCGGCTCCGTCAGAGATAACCACTGGGGCAGGTGCATGACTACTGGCACCGGAGGATGAAGCGCCAGGGTCACTGGTGGGTGTCGATGACGGCATCTGGGAATCGGCAACAACGGTCGGTGAAGTGGCTGATGATTCTGTGTCGCTATCCAAAATGATGATAGGTGGAATATCCGACATCTGAACAAGAAAAAATAACTTTTTCCACGTCAGTAAGTCATAAAGCAAGCACGTATTAGGCAAAGTAACTACGACAGTCTAAATCATGTATAGCAGTAAATATCATGGCAATAATAACGAATCGTACAGAAGTAACATGCAATCGAAAGCAAATAATATCATGCAGTAGTGAAAACAAGTAGCATACGGCATATCGCAGTAAAAGTAAGCAACAGCATGCAGTAAGTTCAGCGGAAACAAGTAAACTAGCAAGTTGTAGATTAGTCCTATTAGTGAATCCTACTCGGGTCGGTCTTTGACTCACTAATGCAACCTAATTCCCTAAAACCAATGCTCTGATAACAAATGTGATGCCCCGTACTAAATCAACATGTACGGACCATCAACAACAGGATCATTACAAGGTCAAGCACTATATGCATTTTCAAAACAAGTTTGCATTCATGATAAAAGGTGACGTCATAACTAACGTCGAATGTTTTACATCAAAAGTATGCTTCTATGAATAGAAGCAAAGATATTAGTGCGTGACCCTTAGGTCGTTACAAATCATTGTTTCAAAAGTATTAAAGTTTGAATGCAAGATAAAGTGTTTCATGCGGTGACATCTCAAGCAAGGCAGCGGGTGGCTAATCAGCAAGACTAGTACAACAGCGGAAGCAAGCAACCTTAAGCACCTGAGAAAAACATGCTTAAAAATGTCAACACAAAGGTTAGTGAGCTATAGTTTAAAGTATAACAGTAATGTAAGAGTATCAAAACCGTATGAAAAGTATATGTTTAACCGTGGGCACTTGGTAACTAACTTAACGTTTATCACCCCCTAAAAGTACATTTGGCGAGTGCGTATGTTTACGAAGTATTAAACACCCGTTAAATGCTAGCGCTACTAGCCCGAGTGGCGATGTCAAACCCTATGGATCCATATCTAAGATTCGCGTTCATCGGTTCAAAGACCAATGACTAAACGTTACCGAGCTAAGGGGAAAGTTTATGCCGTTGTATAACCCACACAAATATAAAGTTTAAGTACTCGTGCCTAGTATGTAAAACATAAAATGCGCATGTATTCTCAGTTCCCGAAATAGTTAAAGTAAAAAGGGATGCTATAACTCACAGTGGAAAAGTAGTAAAAGTCGGTATGTGGTAAAGTAGGCAAAGTGGTTGGTCCGAAAGTCCTCAACCTAAGTCAAAAGGTACTAAGTCAGTAAATTGTTCCCAAAGGTTTAAATATATGTAAATTAGGTCTTAAGGGTCATCATCATTCATCATTAAACAAAAAGTATAAAGTAAGTTTCATCTTAGAAAAGAGTTTAAAACAAAGGCTGAATTCGATCGGTAACCACGGCCACTATACCTACTGAAATAAGGTGAGACCAGTGGACATGGCTCCGTATATAAGTCCTTTAGTTGCTGTAAAAATTCCAGAAGCAAACTCGTCTTTGTTTGACCGTGGCGACGGTTTAAGTGCGAGTAGGTCAGAATTTTTAGCACAACGTTAAAAGGACATAGTGATGTTCAGAGGACCATAGATCCTAAACCGTAACTCGGATTAAGACAAGTCTTAAACGAAAAATTATCTACTCAAACAGAGCTAACGGAAAATCAACTTTACAGTAGCCAGGTATTCTGATCAGTTCCAGAAAACAGTAAACAGTGTGTTTTTGTGGGTTCTTGGTGCTTGATGCTCATCACGGTTCTCATCCTTGATGCATATAGCTTCAAGTGTACAACTCGTTGATGCGTTTGCATCATCTTTACCAAGTTTTGACCATCATAACACAAGTGTAAGTCTAAGATAAGTAGCACAACTCATTTAAGGGTTGTAAGTAGTTTGATGAACCAAAGTTACATCAAGATCTTAGATCCGACACATACATGAACTCTAAAAGTAATATTAACCAAGTTTTGACTATTATGACACTAGTGTAAGTCTAAGATGTGTAGCACAACTCACTTAAGAGTTGTAGGAAGTTTGATGAACCAAAGTTACATCAAGATCTTAGATCCAACACATACAAAAGTTATAAAAGTAATATTGAGCTACAAACTTGAAAATAACTTAAGTAAACAAGATCTTAAGTTGTAGAACATAGTTCTTAGTTAGATCTTGAAGATCCTAGACTTAAAAGTCTAGATCTAAAGTTCTTAAGTTAGATCCAACACAAGTATATGAAGTTATAACTAAAAAGTTATACTTCCATGTTCTTGAACTTACAAAGTTAGCTTTTAGTTCAAGAAAGTATGAGATCAAGATTAACTTGTAATACTTGACCATTTAACCAAAACACGAATTGATACATGTACAAAATGAAGAAATAAATTACATCTACAAGTATTATGTTCATGGTTGTTCATACTTGGAAAGATTCAAGCCAAAGCTTAGATCCTTAAGAAAGTAAACTTTAAGTTTGCAAACATGAACACAAGTAATGATTATAAACACATGAACCTTCAATCTTTCAAAACATTAAGTGTAAAACATAAACTAGAAAGTTTATGTTCTTGTATGTTCTTGTATGAACAAGATAAAATGAAGAATAAACTAGAGAGTTTGATTCTTAACAACATTAAACAACTATAAGTAAGTAAACAATAATCAAAGACAAATAAATGATGATGATGATTTGTGTAGGCTACGGTTTTGAAGACAAGAAAAGGAAGAAGAAAGTCTTGAAAGGAACTCACAATTTGAGAGAGAACTTGAGAGAAAAATGTGAAGTATTTTGTGTGTGTAAAATGAAATGTAAACTAGTGAATGAGTAATAAGGAAATGCAAACATGGAATTCCCTTTACCTAGGTGATGGCCGACGATTTTCAACACAAAAGGGGAAGGAGAAAATCCACTAGTTACTTGCATGTAAAGGTGAAGATGCTCTCTAAAAATGGTAATAAAGCTAGTTGCATGGGAAAGATGTGTAATGATACTTGTAACTAGTCTTCACATGACACTAACTAACTAGTTAAGTCTTAATGGGCTACTTACAACAAAAGGGCTCCTAAATTAATCCATTAAGATAAGTAGGGTGGGCTTCTAAGTCCACTAACATTAATAAAAGCCCAAGTTCAAGTAATTAACAAATTAATCCAACAAAGCCCAAGTAATTAACTATTAACACTAGTTAATTAAAAATGATTAATAATAATTAATCGTGGATGCAAATAATATCCAAAATATTATTCATGAAATGTTCATGTGTCACAAAGACGTGTCGGGCATTTAAAGTCATGTATGGTAACAAGTAAATGTAATAAAATACATTCATTAATACGCAAGCATTAATAATAAATATTAATAATTAAACGTTGGAAAATCCAGGGTCGTTACAAATTGTAACTTGTTGCTTAATTAATTTCGGATTTTATGGTCGATTTGAATTTGGTAAAGAAGAAGAAAAAAGAGAGGATCAGTTAATACGGGTTAAATCTATTTAAGTTCTGATTTGAATCAGTAAAACAGATATGGTCCATTGGTTTAGGCGTGGTGTCGGGTTTCGAGAGGTCTCTGGTTCGAGACTAGCTGGTGGCCAGTTTTTTTTTCTTAAAAACTCAATCTTTTTGAGTTAGTTATTTAAGTTCCTTACTTCTTTTATTATTATTATTATTATTATTATTATTATTATTATTATTATTATTATTATTATTATTATTATTATTATTATTATTATTATTATTATTATTATTATTATTATTATTATTGTCATTATTAGTTATTGTTATTAGGATTAGTATTATAGTTATTATCATTATTATTACTAATAAAAGTTACCATTTGTTATTATTAACCTAATTAAAATTACAATTATAATTACTATTATTATTGTTATTACTAATATTATTATTGTTACTAGTATTATTAGAAAGTAATATTATTAATATTATCATTAGTATTATGTTATAAATATTAGTATTATTAGGATTGACATAAGTATTATTATTAATATTATCATTTTCATTAATATAATTATCATAACTGGTATTATATTATTAAAGATTAACATAACTATTAATAAAAGTATCATTACTTTTAATCTATCATTTTGTTAAAACTACTATTAATACTATCATTATTTTTACTAATACTATTAAAATTATTTTATTATCATTATACTCATTTTAGTACTATTCTAAATGGTACTTGGTAAATAAAAGATTAATTATATAAAAATATATTTAATGCTCATATTTTAAATATATAAAGATTTTCATATATAAAATGAATATATAATAAAGTAGCTAAATTAGTAATATAATAATTATATCAAAACTAATAATATATATATAATTATTCGATTACAATTATGTGTATTAATATACATACTTGATATAAGTTCGTGAATCAGAGGCTAACCCTGCATTATTCAATATCGTCATATGTATTTTTACTACAAAATACAGTAATGTGAGTTTCATTACTCCCTTTTTAAATCCTTTTGCAATATATATTTTTGGGACTGAGAATACATGCGTTGTTTTTATAACTATTTTACGAAATAGACACAAGTAATCGAAACTAAATTATATGGTTGAATGGATCGAAGCCGAATATGCCCCTTTTAAACTTGGTAGCCTAAGAATTAGGGAACAGACCCTCTAATTGACGCGAATCCTAAAGATAGATCTATCGGGCCCAACCAGCCCCATTCTGGAATTTGGAATGCTTTAGTACTTCGAAATTATCATGTCTGATGGGTGTCCTGGAATGATGGGGATATTCTATATGCATCTTGTTAATGTCGGTTACCAGGTGTTCAATCCACATGAATGATTTTTATGCATGATGTTTATGAGAAATAGAAATATGAAATCTTGTTGTCTATTAAAATTATGGAAATGATTATTTATGATAAACTAATGAACTCACCAACCTTTTGGTTGACACTTGAAAGCATGTTGAAATGTCCCGTTCATATTGATTATAAATGTTGCATATTAATTGATTTCGTCGCGAGGTTTTGACCTCTATATGAGACGTTTTTCAAAGACTGCATTCATTTTTAAAACAACCATAACCTTTATTTTATCTATAAAGGTTTAAAAAGCATTACGTAGATTATCAAATAATGATAATCTAAAATATATCGTTTACACACGACCATTACATAATGGTTTACAATAAGAATATATTACATCAAAAATAAGTTTCTTGAATGCAGTTTTTACATAATATCATACAAGCATGGACTCCAAATCTTGTCCTTATTTTAGTATGCAACAGCGGAAGCTCTTAATAATCACCTGAGAATAAATGTAACGACCCTACTTTTTCCGTTATCTTTTACCGTTAATTATTTAACGACCGTTAACTGTTATTCGTGCCACGTCATTTCTATGACCTATATTATTATTTTTGTAATAATATATTAATTATTATGTGTTATATGAATATTTGTATTCATATCATAAATTGTACGTTTCTACGTGTCGCGGATTTCTATCCGGCGAATCTTTTCGGTTTTTAAACCAACAGTTGAGCTTTTGGGATTTTTAAGTCCTAATTATTTTAAATATGATATTTTAATGTCATATGTTTATATTTAGTGTTTATATATTTTATTCGTCGCGTATTTGTTATCTCTCCGAATACTTAATCGCGTAGCGGTGTTTTCGCGTTTCGGGCTTCGTTCGGGCATTCGGGCCACAAGCTAATACTCTTACCATCAATTTGGAACACAAATGGGGCCCACCCAACTCCAAATGGCCAGACACCCCATGGGGAGGGGGTGTTTAGCTTTTGTTTTCCCATTTTTTTGATTTTTACATTCCATTTAACACATTTCCTTAAAACCTAATATTTCTCTCTAGCATTTTTCTCCCTCCCTCTTTCTTTTATTTTTTTTGGCCATCGACAACCACATCAACATCATCATCATCTCATCAAAAATTCTTGCTTGGATCATAGGGCTTTCAACATAATCGGGTTGCTCTCGTTCTTCTCTACACGCACATATCTTTTATTTCTCGATTAGGGTATAAACCCTAACCCTAGCTTTTTGATTTTTCAATTATTTTTCTGTATTTTCATGTTATAATGATAGTATGATTATAGTATGTTGTTGTATTGTTGATTGTATGCGTAGATTCACTCGATAATTCATGTTTTCGGTTTGATTGTTTTGGGATAGCAGCTTGTTTGATCTTTTATGTAAACTTAACTGTTATAATAGTGAAATTAAAGTGTCTAGATGAGTTACTATCATCAAGACATTAATTTTAGACTCCGGATTCATGTCATTTCGATTCCCGGAGCTCTAGTTATGATTAAAATGATGTTATATTGAGATTAAAATATAAAAACGAATTGTACCAGGTGTGGTTCGACTTTGTGACCATTTTTAGAGTATTTAGTGTGTACTAGTATGTTAGGATTGATGATGGGATGAACATTCATGTTCGGGTCATCGAAATCCGAGCCACGGATCACCCGTTATGACTAAAACACGTTTTTGAGCGGATTAAAGATCCAAACTGATTAAGGGCTGAAACTCACGACTTATTTACTGTTCTTGGGGTGTTCTTGAGCACATTAATGTGTTGGGTGGGTCGGTTAGGCGAAGATATATATAAGACTCGCCGAAAACTGATTCCCGGGACTCAAGTTATGACCCGATGAACTTTTAATTAAAACTTATGGTTATTAAATAAGACTTATGATATAAATAATGAAATTCATTATTAATAAATTACTTATGATATAAAAAGTAATTATTTTAATTTAAAACTTATGATATATATTTATTATATCATTTAATTATTACTTACGATTTAATTAACATTTTAATTAAACTTATGATTAATAATACTTTTATTATTAATGGAAAATACTTATGATAAGTATTAAACTTATATTATGAGATTATTATTATAAGACTTATAATAAAGATTAATTAATTATTTAATTATTATTAGGTTTAGTTATTATTTAATTATAATTTAATTATTAAATACTTATGATTTAATAATTATAATTAGAAACTTATGATATGATTAATAATTCATTATTAATTAATAATACTTATGATATGATTTAAAATTTATTATTAATTAATAATACTTATATTATGACTAATATTTAATTAATTAATTAAATACTTATGTTATATTAATTATATCATTTAAACTTATATTAACTTTAATAATTCATTTTAATTTAATTAAACCTATGTTATGACATAATTAGACATATTTAACTTTAATAAACATTATAACTTACATTATTATTACAACTTACACTTTTAAAATTAACGTTGACTATTTTTGACCAAGGTTGACTTTTGAGTTGACTTTCGATTGACTTTGACTTTAAGTTGACTGTTGAAGACTTTCTAAATAAGGAAACTTTCCTAACTTAAAACTTTCTAAAAATAGAAACTTTCTAAATTTGGAAATTTTCCAAAAATAGAAACTTTCCAAAAATAGAAACTTTCCAAAAAAAGAAACTTTCCAAAAATAGAAACTTTCCAAAAATGGAAACCTGCTAAAAATAGAAACTTTCTAAAAATAGAAAGTGTGTATCCGTACGTTGTTTCGATCAAACTGATGCATGTTGAGTATTTTTCTATGACTACTTGCAACATGTACAATAGCTATCATACTAAGACTTGACCTAAGTTAGTTATTTATATCGACCTTCTTTATTTATAGGTCGGCGTTGTGATCATTCCTGATCACTTTACTTCATTTGCTGTTCGCATATTTATGTGGTTACTTCGTTTGCTATTAAGGTGAGTTATAGTCCCATTTTCTATTTTAACTCTTTTGGGATGAGAATACATGCAATTTATTTTATAACTTGGACACAAGTGGAAGTTGATTTAAATTATTCATTGTGAGTTGAACAAAAATATTCCCTAGTCTGGTAACTGTAATCAATAGTTTCTACTGGTGAACGCGAATCCTACGGATAGATCTATCGGGTTTGACAACTCCATTTCGAGCTAGTCGCGCTAGCAATTTATATTATTTATTGTGGATACACTTATTCGGTGTATATTATTTATTGTATTTGACAAGGGTAAATAAATGGTTAAGTGGTTACCTAGTGGCTCACGGTAAATGGAATAATGTTTTTATATGTTTTCTAACATATAATTTTGTGGTCTAAAAAGGAGTTTTTATGTTTTCAAACATAAATTTTTACGATTTAAATTAAATATTGTTTGCAATATTAAACCTATAATTCACTCAACATTTTTGTTGACAGTTACTCGCATATTTTATTCTCAGGTTCATGATTGATTGCTTCCGCTGTGCTTAGATAGTCTGCATATTTATGATGGCAGCTTTTGTTAAACAATAACTTGCATTCTATTTTGATACATTTAATAGTGGATGTTGTTGACTTTGTTTTGGTTAACTTTTGGTTAAGTAATAATGTATGGTTTTTCTAAACTTACATATTTTGGTAGATTTCCTTTATAGGAAATCATTTTTAAACAAAGAATGCAAGGTTATTTATTAAATTCATATAGAGTTATGATCAAGCTGTGGGACCAAGATAACGATGGTCATCAAGTGTACTTTGACGGGTCGTTAAAGTTGGTATCAGAGCTCTGGTTGTAGGGAATTAGGCTGCATTGATGTCGTTACCCGAGTCAATAGGGTGCATTAGTGAGTCTAGTCTATAGCCCGGCCTATAATATATTATTATATGTGATTATTTGTATCATATTGGTATGTATATAGTTTTCATATACGTACATCTCCTTCATATGTTCTGAATCCGGGAGGAACTTCCATTCCGATTTAAACGTATCCTCCAACTCATGCGAGTTTATCTTTTATAAGAACACGTCAGTTAGTAATACCGAGGAATGCCATTCTTGACTTCTGGAATTTTCGACATTTCTATGTCATCTATTATGGTTATGTATATAACGTTTGAATTATATTACACGAGATGTCATTCTTGACTTCTAAATGCTCGGCATTTCAATGTCAGCTATTATGTTTAGGTATATAACATTCTTGTTATATTACGTGCCTATGTGCTTTGGTTTTTGAACCGAAAAATGTCATTCTTGACTTTTAGAGATTCTTGGTACTTCGAAGACATTTTTATGTCATCGTTACTCCTATTTATTACTTTCGATGTTTTTGTCTCTTGTGCTATCCTTAGCACATTGTTTAAGAAATTGTTTTAGAGAAATTGTATGGAAATTCGAGGTTGATCTCGTGTCCTGACCTCATGTAGTGCTATTGGAATGGAACTATGAATTATTGAAATATAATGGCGTCAGGCCAACGTGATTATATTACATTAATTCATAAAGAAGTCCCAATATTGTGACATGAGGAATAGAAAGCGAGTCAAAGAAAATTTTTACACTACTCATTTACAAATTCCGATGTATTACATGGGTAGGGAAAATATTCATTATCTTATTTGTTGATATACGAGGAGCTCGTCTTAACTAGATTATCTATCTCATGCTCTACCCTTTCATAACTCGCTTGTTAGCAACAGCTTCGCTCGGGAACAGTTTTGGCCCAAGGACTTATGTCCTGATAATAGTCAAAACAACATTTAACTCATTGGTTTTCATGACCTCGTAACATTTGTTGGTCAAATGTCGCACGACGATTCAGGTCATTTACTCGATCTTTCACGATCTTACTTCAACTTGTAACCTCTTAAATACAGATACTCTGTTTATCATCGGGAGTTTTACACATTTGTTTAATTGGGTGGTTCTCACAGATTTATGGGCGAATAGAAGTAATGAAATATTTTATCACGTATACAATTTATAAAATCATATATGTACGTATAGATTCAAATGAATAAGTTTACCTTAACCTATTTTGATGAGTACATACTAAATTATACCTTCAAAATTATTTTAAAACCACACCTTTATTGAGTTGTTTAATTAAGTCAGATTATTTTATATAAAATGGTACACATTGTACATACTTCTAAATTACTAAGAACTTCGTTCCGTTTATGTTGTCACATCAAACGTTTAAAGCTTTTTCAAAACTCCTTTGATTAATTTTATCAACTTTTCGCATTACCCTACAGAGTGTCTGGATTACAGTTCTTCTCATCCTCGGTTTAAGGATGAAACTTACCATTCATTGATAGAAACTCTTACGCCACTTTGGATGCCGGTTTTATAAAATTTGTTGGAAAGTCTTTGCGCTCATAAAATTTTCCCTCTTATGGTTGGACATGGCCGAAACACGGACCGATAAATCAATTTTCTGGGATACGCTCGGTGGTCACCCTATTGTAGAAAAGGCGCTAGGTGGGTTTCTACCCCAACTGTTGTTATAGTGGGTATCATGTATATATATTACACTAGATCGTTTTAGGAGTTTCTACTCTCCATATTCGCTGTCAACCGCAACACCCTCGTAAACATCAATCCTAGGATTCAATACTTTGAGGTGCACAAAATTATTTTTGGAGATTTATCTCATCTGGAGTCGGCCATTCTTTATAACCCATGATTCGCGTTCTTTTCATCCGCACATAAATTTAAGAATATGGATGAATCCTAGATTTCCTCGCTCATTGTACAAGGAAGTACACTCTCGTTGAAATATCACACCTTTCGTACGTCTTCCTTTCGGAAATGTAATGAAAATTTACTTTGAAGTCCATGATCCTCGTTATCTCCCTTGAGAGAATTGCCTTAAATATCTATGCCACTTATGTGACTACTCCATATATTTCCTTCCTTGTTGCAACTACATTTCATTCGTCCCAGTTCGTTCCCTTGGGGAGCTCTTGTTTTGTTTATTAAGAAGAAAGGTGGTTCGTTTCGATGGTGTATTGATTATCGCGAGTTGAACAAGCTTACAGTTAAGGACCGTTACCCTCTTCCGAGAATTGATGATCTGTTCGATCAACTTCAAGGTTCGTCCATTTATTCTAAGAATGATCTTCGTTCCGGTTATCACCAACTGCGGGCTAAAGAAACTGATATTTCGAAAACAGCTTATCGTACCCGTTATGGTCACTGCGAATTTCTTGTTATGCCGTCTGGATTGACTAACGCACTTGCTGTGTTCTTGGACCTCATGAACCGTGCGTGTAGCCTATATCTGGATAAATTCGTTATCGTTTTCATCGATGATATCCTTATCTATTCCAAGAAGTGATCAAGAGCACGAAGATAGGTGCTTGATTTGTTAAGAAAAGAAGAGATGTATGCTGAATTTTTCTAAATGTGCGTTCGGGTTGAAAGAAGTTCAATTCCTTGGACACATTGTTAGTAAACAAGGGATACAAGTTGAGCCTGCTAAGATTGAGGAGATTGAAAGGTGGGAAACTCCGAAAACTCCTACCCAGATTTGTCAGTTCCTAGGATTGGCAGGTTACTATCGAAGGTTCATACAAGATTTCTCTCGTATCACGAAACCTCTGACTGCTTTAACGCATAAAGGGAAGAAGTACGAGTGGAAGGATGAACAAGAGACTGCTTTTCAGATTTTAAAGAAGAAGTTGACTACCGCTCTGATATTGTCACTACCTGAGGGTAATGATGATTTTGTTGTTTATTGTGATGCTTTGCGTCAAGGCTTTGGTTGTGTTTTGATGCAACGAAAGAAAGTTATTGCGTACGCATCACGTCAGTTGAAGGTTCACGAGCAGAACTATACAACTCATGATTTAGAGTTGGGAGCTGTTGTGTTTGCGCTTAAGATTTGGAGACATTATCTGTATGGGGTCAAAAGTACAGTGTACACTGATCAAAAAGGTCTTCAACATATTCTTGATCAAAAACAGCTAATTTGAGACAGCGAAGATGGATTGAGTTATTGAACGAGTATTATTGTGAACTCCTCTATCATCTGAGAAGGTCCAGTGTTGTGGCCAATGCTTTAAGTCGAAAAGAGAGAGTTGAACCTCGTAGGTGTAGAACCTTGAATATGACAACCCAAACAAACCTCGCAAGGCAGATTTTTGCAGCTCAACAAGAAGCCTTGAAGGAGGAGAATTTTGTAACGGAAAGGTTCGAGGCTTGAGTAAATAGTTAGAGGTATGAACCGATGGTACTCGGTATTTTGCGAGACGTCTTTGGGTTCCGAAGTTTGGTGAACTGCGACAACTTGTTTTAGATGAGGCTCATAAGTCTAGGTACTCTATTCATCCTGGTTCAGGAAAGATGTATCATGATCTTAAGGAGCTGTATTGGTGGCCTAATTTGAAAGCTGATGTGGCTACGTATGTGGCTAAGTGTTTGACTTGCGCTAAGGTTAAAGCTGAACATCAGGAACCATCTGGACTTTTGGTGTAACCTGAGATTCCCGAGTGGAAATGGGAAGGGATTACAATGGATTTTATTACAAAGTTACTAGAGTTGCGGGTGGTTATGATACCATTTGGGTGATTGTAGATCGACTCACTAAGTCGGCTCACTTTTTGCCGATTAGGGAAACAGATTCAATGGAGAAACTTACACGTTTGTGAAATGTCCCGTTCTTATTGATTAAAAACGTTCCATATTAATTGATTTCGTTGCGAGGTTTTGACCTCTATATGAGACGTTTTTCAAAGACTGCATTCATTTTTAAAACAAACCATAACCTTTATTTCATAAATAAAGGTTTAAAAAGCTTTACGTAGATTATCAAATAATGATAATCTAAAATATCCTGTTTACACACGACCATTACATAATGGTTTACAATACAAATATGTTACAACAAAATAAGTTTCTTGAATGCAGTTTTTACACAATATCATACAAGCATGGACTCCAAATCTCGTCCTTATTTAAGTATGCGACAGCGGAAGCTCTTAATAATCACCTGAGAATAAACATGCTTAAAACGTCAACAAAAATGTTGGTGAGTTATAGGTTTAACCTATATATATCAAATCATAATAATAGAACACAAGATTTCATATTTCAATACACACCCTATACATAGAGATAAAAATCATTCATATGGTGAACACCTGGTAACCGACATTAACAAGATGCATATATAAGAATATCCCCATCATTCCGGGACACCCTTCGGATATGATATAAATTTCGAAGTACTAAAGCATCCGGTACTTTGGATGGGGTTTGTTAGGCCCAATAGATCTATCTTTAGGATTCGCGTCAATTAGGGTGTCTGTTCCCTAATTCTTAGATTACCAGACTTAATAAAAAGGGGCATATTCGATTTCGATAATTCAACCATAGAATGTAGTTTCACGTACTTGTGTCTATTTTGTAAATTATTTATAAAACCTGCATGTATTCTCATCCCAAAAATATTAGATTTTAAAAGTGGGACTATAACTCACTTTCACAGATTTTTACTTCGTCGGGAAGTAAGACTTGGCCACTGGTTGATTCACGAACCTATAACAATATATACATATATATCAAAGTATGTTCAAAATATATTTACAACACTTTTAATATATTTTGATGTTTTAAGTTTATTAAGTCAGTTGTCCTCGTTAGTAACCTACAACTAGTTGTCCACAGTTAGATGTACAGAAATAAATCGATAAATATTATCTTGAATCAATCCACGACCCAGTGTATACGTATCTCAGTATTGATCACAACTCAAACTATATATATTTTGGAATCAACCTCAACCCTGTATAGCTAACTCCAACATTCACATATAGAGTGTCTATGGTTGTTCCGAAATATATATAGATGTGTCGACATGATAGGTCGAAACATTGTATACGTGTATATGGTATATCAAGATTACATAATATACAATACAAGTTGATTAAGTTATGGTTGGAATAGATTTGTTACCAATTTTCACGTAGTTAAAATGAGAAAAATTATCCAATCTTGTTTTACCCATAACTTCTTCATTTTAAATCCGTTTTGAGTGAATAAAATTGCTATGGTTTCATATTGAACTCTATTTTATGAATCTAAACAGAAAAAGTATAGGTTTATAGTCGGAAAAATAAGTTACAAGTCGTTTTTGTAAAGGTAGTCATTTCAGTCGAAAGAACGACGTCTAGATGACCATTTTAGAAAACATACTTCCACTTTGAGTTTAACCATAATTTTTGGATATAGTTTCATGTTCATAATAAAAATCATTTTCTCAGAATAACAACTTTTAAATCAAAGTTTATCATAGTTTTTAATTAACTAACCCAAAACAGCCCGCGGTGTTACTACGACGGCGTAAATCCGGTTTTACGGTGTTTTTCGTGTTTCCAGGTTTTAAATCATTAAGTTAGCATATCATATAGATATAGAACATGTGTTTAGTTGATTTTAAAAGTCAAGTTAGAAGGATTAACTTTTGTTTGCGAACAAGTTTAGAATTAACTAAACTATGTTCTAGTGATTACAAGTTTAAACCTTTGAATAAGATAGCTTTATATGTATGAATCGAATGATGTTATGAACATCATTACTACCTTAAGTTCCTTGGATAAACCTACTGGAAAAGAGAAAAAATGGATCTAGCTTCAACGGATCCTTGGATGGCTCGAAGTTCTTGAAGCAGAATCATGACACGAAAACAAGTTCAAGTAAGATCATCACTTGAAATAAGATTGTTATAGTTATAGAAATTGAACCAAAGTTTGAATATGATTATTACCTTGTATTAGAATGATAACCTACTGTAAGAAACAAAGATTTCTTGAGGTTGGATGATCACCTTACAAGATTGGAAGTGAGCTAGCAAACTTGAAAGTATTCTTGATTTTATGTAACAAGAACTTGTAGAATATATGAAGAACACTTAGAACTTGAAGATAGAACTTGAGAGAGATCAATTAGATGAAGAAAATTGAAGAATGAAAGTGTTTGTAGGTGTTTTTGGTCGTTGGTGTATGGATTAGATATAAAGGATATGTAATTTTGTTTTCATGTAAATAAGTCATGAATGATTACTCATATTTTTGTAATTTTATGAGATATTTCATGCTAGTTGCCAAATGATGGTTCCCACATGTGTTAGGTGACTCACATGGGCTGCTAAAAGCTGATCATTGGAGTGTATATACCAATAGTACATACATCTAAAAGCTGTGTATTATACGAGTACGAATACGGGTGCATACGAGTAGAATTGTTGATGAAACTGAACGAGGATGTAATTGTAAGCATTTTTGTTAACTAGAAGTATTTTGATAAGTGTATTGAAGTCTTTAAAAAGTGTATAAATACATATTAAAACACTACATGTATATACATTTTAACTGAGTCGTTAAGTCATCGTTAGTCGTTACATGTAAGTGTTGTTTTGAAACCTTTAGGTTAACGATCTTGTTAAATGTTGTTAACCCAATGTTTATAATATCAAATGAGATTTTAAATTATTATATTATCATGATATTATCATGTATGAATATCTCTTAATATGATATATATATACATTAAATGTCTTTACAACGATAATCGTTACATATATGTCTCGTTTAAAAATCATTAAGTTAGTAGTCTTGTTTTTACATATGTAGTTCATTGTTAATATACTTAATGATATGTTTACTTATCATAGTATCATGTTAACTATATATATATATATATATCCATATATATGTCATCATATAGTTTTTACAAGTTTTAACGTTCGTGAATCACCGGTCAACTTGGGTGGTCAATTGTCTATATGAAACATATTTCAATTAATCAAGTCTTAACAAGTTTGATTGCTTAACATGTTGGAAACATTTAATCATGTAAATATCAATCTCAATTAATATATATAAACATGGAAAAGTTCGAGTCACTACAGTACCTACCCGTTAAATAAATTTTGTCCCGAAATTTTAAGCTGTTGAAGGTGTTGACGAATCTTCTGGAAATAGATGCGGGTATTTCTTCTTCATCTGATCTTCACGCTCCCAGGTGAACTCGGGTCCTCTACAAGCATTCCATCGAACCTTAACAATTGGTATCTTGTTTTGCTTAAGTCTTTTAACCTCACGATCCATTATTTCGACGGGTTCTTCGATAAATTGAAGTTTTTCATTGATTTGAATTTCATCTAACGGAATAGTGAGATCTTCTTTAGCAAAACATTTCTTCAAATTCGAGACGTGGAAAGTGTTATGTACAGCCGCGAGTTGTTGAGGTAACTCAAGTCGGTAAGCTACTGGTCCGACACGATCAATAATCTTGAATGGTCCAATATACCTTGGATTTAATTTCCCTCGTTTACCAAATCGAACAACGCCTTTCCAAGGCGCAACTTTAAGCATGACCATCTCTCCAATTTCAAATTCTATATCTTTTCTTTTAATGTCAGCGTAGCTCTTTTGTCGACTTTGGGCGGTTTTCAACCGTTGTTGAATTTGGATGATCTTCTCGGTAGTTTCTTGTATTATCTCCGGACCCGTAATCTGTCTATCCCCCACTTCACTCCAACAAATCGGAGACCTGCACTTTCTACCCTAAAGTGCTTCAAACGGCGCCATCTCAATGCTTGAATGGTAGCTGTTGTTGTAGGAAAATTCTGCTAACGGTAGATGTCGATCCCAACTGTTTCCGAAATCAATAACACATGCTCGTAGCATGTCTTCAAGCGTTTGTATCGTCCTTTCGCTCTGCCCATCAGTTTGTGGATGATAGGCAGTACTCATGTCTAGACGAGTTCCTAATGCTTGCTGTAATGTCTGCCAGAATCTTGAAATAAATCTACCATCCCTATCAGAGATAATAGAGATTGGTATTCCATGTCTGGAGACGACTTCCATCAAATACAGTCGTGCTAACTTCTCCATCTTGTCATCTTCTCTTATTGGCAGGAAGTGTGCTGATTTGGTGAGACGATCAACTATTACCCAAATAGTATCAAAACCACTTGCAGTCCTTGGCAATTTAGTGATGAAATCTATGGTAATGTTTTCCCATTTCCATTCCGGGATTTCGGGTTGTTGAAGTAGACCTGATGGTTTCTGATGCTCAGCTTTGACCTTAGAACACGTCAAACATTCTCCTACATATTTAGCAACATCGATTTTCATACCCGGCCACCAAAAATGTTTCTTGAGATCCTTGTACATCTTCCCCGTTCCAGGATGTATTGAGTATCTGGTTTTATGAGCTTCTCTAAGTACCATTTCTCTCATATCTCCAAATTTTGGTACCCAAATCCTTTCAGCCCTATACCGGGTTCCGTCTTCTCGAATATTAAGATGCTTCTCCGATCCCTTGGGTATTTCATCCTTTAAATTTCCCTCTTTTAAAACTCCTTGTTGCGCCTCCTTTATTTGAGTAGTAAGGTTATTATGAATCATTATATTCATAGATTTTACTCGAATGGGTTCTCTGTCCTTCCTGCTTAAGGCATCGGCTACCACATTTGCCTTCCCCGGGTGGTAACGAATCTCAAAGTCGTAATCATTCAACAATTCAATCCACCTACGCTGCCTCATATTCAGTTGTTTCTGATTAAATATGTGTTGAAGACTTTTGTGGTCGGTATATATAATACTTTTGACCCCATATAAGTAGTGCCTCCAAGTCTTTAATGCAAAAACAACCGCGCCTAATTCCAAATCATGCGTCGTATAATTTTGTTCGTGAATCTTCAATTGTCTAGACGCATAAGCAATCACCTTCGTTCGTTGCATTAATACACAACCGAGACCTTGCTTTGATGCGTCACAATAAATCACAAAATCATCATTCCCTTCAGGCAATGACAATATAGGTGCCGTAGTTAGCTTTTTCTTCAATAACTGAAACGCTTTCTCTTGTTCATCATTCCATTCAAATTTCTTCCCTTTATGCGTTAATGCAGTCAAGGGTTTTGCTATTCTGGAAAAGTCTTGGATGAACCTTCTGTAGTAACCAGCTAGTCCTAAAAACTGGCGTATGTGTTTCGGAGTTTTTGGGGTTTCCCACTTTTCAACAGTTTCTATCTTTGCCGGATCCACCTTAATACCTTCTTTGTTCACTATGTGACCGAGGAATTGAACTTCTTCCAACCAAAATGCACACTTTGAAAACTTAGCGTACAATTCTTCCTTCCTCAATACTTCTAACACCTTTCTCAAATGTTCACCGTGTTCTTGGTCATTCTTTGAGTAAATAAGTATGTCATCAATGAAAACAATGACAAACTTGTCAAGGTATGGTCCACACACTCGGTTCATAAGGTCCATGAACACAGCTGGTGCATTAGTTAAACCAAACGGCATGGCCATAAACTCGTAATGACCGTAACGTGTTCTGAAAGCAGTCTTTGGAATATCATCTTCTTTCACCCGCATTTGATGATACCCGGAACGTAAGTCAATCTTTGAATAAACAGACGAGCCTTGTAGTTGATCAAATAAGTCGTCGATTCTCGGTAGTGGGTAGCGGTTCTTGATGGTAAGTTTGTTCAACTCTCGGTAGTCGATACACAACCTGAATGTACCATCTTTCTTCTTGACAAACAAAACAGGAGCTCCCCACGGTGATGTGCTTGGTCAAATGAAACCACGCTCTAAAAGTTCTTGTAATTGGCTTTGCAGTTCTTTCATCTCGCTGGGTGCGAGTCTGTAAGGAGCACGAGCTATTGGTGCAGCTCCTAGTACAAGATCTATTTGAAATTCAACGGATCGATGTGGGGGTAATCCCGGTAATTCTTTCGGAAATACATCGGGAAATTCTTTTGCAATGGGAACATCATTGATGCTCTTTTCTTCAGTTTGTACTTTCTCGACGTGTGCAAGAACAGCATAGCAACCTTTTCTTATTAGTTTTTGTGCCTTTAAATTACTAATAAGATGTAGCTTCGTGTTGCCCTTTTCTCCGTACACCATTAAGGGTTTTCCTTTTTCTCGTATAATGCGAATTGCATTTTTGTAACAAACGATCTCTGCTTTCACTTCTTTCAACCAGTCCATACCGATTATCACATCAAAACTCCCTAACTCTACTGGTATCAAGTCAATCTTAAATGTTTCGCTAACCAGTTTAATTTCTCGATTCCGACATATATTATCTGCTGAAATTAATTTACCATTTGCTAATTCGAGTAAAAATTTACTATCCAAAGGCGTCAATGGACAACTTAATTTAGCACAAAAATCTCTACTCATATAGCTTCTATCCGCACTCGAATCAAATAAAACGTAAGCAGATTTATTGTCAATAAGAAACGTACCCGTAACAAGCTCCGGGTCTTCCTGTGCCTCTGTCGCATTAATATTGAAAACTCTTCCGCGGCCTTGTCCATTCGTGTTCTCCTGGTTCGGGCAATTTCTAATAATGTGGCCCGGTTTTCCACATTTATAACAAACTACATTGGCATAACTTGCTCCGACACTACTTGCTCCACCATTACTCGTTCCGACACCATTTGTTCCTTTCGTTCTATTAACCCCTGGTCCGTAGACCTCACACTTCGCCGCGCTATGACCATTTCTTTTACACTTATTGCAAAATTTGGTGCAGAACCCCGAGTGATACTTTTCACACCTTTGGCATAGCTGCTTCTGATTGTTGTTGTTGTTGCGGTTATTATTGTTGTTGGGATGATTGTTGTAGTTGCTGTTGTTGTTGTTGTTGTTGGGCCGTTTGTTGTAGTTGCGATTGATGTTGCGATTGTTGGGATAATTGTTGCGATTATTGTTGTAATTGCTGTTGTTGTTATATTGGTGATTCTTATCACCGTTTTCCTCCCACTTTCTTTTAACTTGCTTCACATTGGCCTCTTCAGCAGTCTGTTCTTTAATTCTTTCTTCAATCTGGTTCACTAGTTTGTGAGCCATTCTACATGCCTGTTGTATGGAGGCGGGCTCGTGTGAACTTATATCTTCTTGGATTCTTTCCGGTAATCCTTTCACAAACGCGTCGATCTTCTCTTCCTCATCTTCGAACGCTCCCGGACACAATAGGCACAATTCTGTGAATCGTCTTTCATACGTGGTAATATCAAATCCTTGGGTTCGTAACCCTCTAAGTTCTGTCTTGAGCTTATTGACCTCGGTTCTGGGACGGTACTTCTCGTTCATCAAGTGCTTGAATGCTGACCACGGTAGTGCGTACGCATCGTCTTGTCCCACTTGCTCTAGATAGGTATTCCACCATGTTAACGCAGAACCTGTGAAGGTATGCGTAGCGTACTTCACTTTGTCGTCTTCAGTACACTTACTTATGGCAAACACCGATTCGACCTTCTCGGTCCACCGTTTCAATCCGATCGGTCCTTCGGTTCCATCAAATTCCAAAGGTTTGCAGGCAGTGAATTCTTTGTAGGTGCATCCTACACGATTTCCTGTACTGCTAGATCCAAGGTTATTGTTGGTATGTAGCGCAGCCTGTACTGCGGCTATGTTTGAAGCTAGAAAAGTACGGAATTCCTCTTCATTCATATTCACGGTGTGTCGAGTAGTCGGTGCCATTTCCTTCAAAATAGTCAAATGGAACAAGTTAATCATACAGAATATTAAGAGTAGTTAATAGTATTTCGTAGCATAATATGAACTCATTTATAAAAGCTTTTTCTTCATATTAGCGTTTTATAAGTTTAAATTCGGGTAGTACCTACCCGTTAAGTTCATACTTAGTAGCTAATATACAATTCAACTACTACAATTCTATATGAAAAACTGATTATAATAATATTTCGCGTTCAAACTTTTATACAATATTTTACAAACTTACAATACTGCTTATTTTACATAAAGCATGAAATATAGCACACAATAACTTTGATACAAGATAGTTGTGAAAATAATTCTAGCTAGTACACAAGTCGTTCAGCAAAGGCAATAAAGACACGTAATTCATACGTCCAGAAACAAGTCATGCATTCTGGTTTTACTAGGACTACTTCCCATCCTTGGTCTTGTGGAACATAACCGTTATGGCCGTTGATAAGACAGCGTGTTGTAACGTCGTCAAAGGGACGAGGGTTACGTAATGTCCAACAGTCCCGTAACAATCTAAAAACCTCATTTCTTACCCCAATTACCGACTCCGTCACTTGTGGGAACGTTTTGTTTAATAGTTGTAGGCCGATGTTCTTGTTCTCACTTTGGTGAGAAGCGAACATTACTAATCCGTAAGCATAACATGCTTCTTTATGTTGCATGTTAGCCGCTTTTTCTAAATCACGAAGTCCAATATTCGGATATATTGAGTCAAAATAATTTCTTAACCCATTGCGTAAAATAGCATTTGGGTTCCCTGCAATATATGCGTCAAAGTAAACACATCGTAACTTATGGATTTCCCAATGTGATATCCCCCATCTTTCGAACGAAAGCCTTTTATAAACCAAGGCATTCTTGGAACGTTCTTCGAATGTCTTACAAACTGATCTCGCCTTAAATAGTTGTGCCGAAGAATTCTGACCGACTCTAGACAAGATTTCATCAATCATGTCTCCGGGTAGGTCTCTTAAAATATTGGGTTGTCTATCCATTTTGTGTTTTTATACTATAAAATAGACAAGAGTTAGATTCATAAAAAAAAATACTTATTAATACAAGCAATTTTTACATATATCATAAAGCATAAACACACTATATTACATATATTACACCACACGAATACAGCTATCTTATTCCGACTCGCTTGTTTCTTCTTCTTCGGTTTTGGTTCGTTTTGCCAAGTTTCTAGGGATATATGATTTTCCCCTAATACGAGCCGTCGTTATCCACATTGGTTTAGAAAAACCTGGTGGTTTAGAGGTTCCCGGGTCATTGTTACAACTTAAGGACTTCGGGGGTTGACGATACATATAAAGTTCATCGGGGTTGGAATTAGATTTCTCTATTTTTATGCCCTTTCCCTTATTATTTTCTTTTGCCTTTTTAAATTCAGTTGGGGTAATTTCTATAACATCATCGGAATTCTCGTCGGAATCCGATTCATCGGAGAATTGGTAATCCTCCCAATATTTTGCTTCCTTGGCGGAAACACCATTGACCATAATTAACCTTAGTCGGTTGGTTGAGGATTTTCTTTTACTTAACCATTTTATTATTTCCCCCACCGGTTCTATTTCTTCATCCGGTTCCGATTCTTCTTCCGGTTCCGATTCTTCTTCCGGTTCCGACTCTTCTTCCGGTTCCTCTTCGGGAACTTGTGAATCAGTCCACGAATCATTCCAATTTACATTTGACTCTTCATTATTATTAGGTGAGTCAATGAGACTTGTTCTAGAGGTAGACATCTATCACATAATATCAAACGCGTTAAGAGATTAATATATCACATAATATTCACATGTTAAAAATATATAGTTTCCAACAAAATTTGTTAAGCAATCATTTTTCAAGTAAACACGGTCGAAGTCCAGACTCACTAATGCATCCTAACAAACTCGATAAGACACACTAATGCAAAATTCTGGTTCTCTAAGACCAACGCTCGGATACCAACTGAAATGTCCCGTTCTTATTGATTAAAAACGTTCCATATTAATTGATTTCGTTGCGAGGTTTTGACCTCTATATGAGACGTTTTTCAAAGACTGCATTCATTTTTAAAACAAACCATAACCTTTATTTCATAAATAAAGGTTTAAAAAGCTTTACGTAGATTATCAAATAATGATAATCTAAAATATCCTGTTTACACACGACCATTACATAATGGTTTACAATACAAATATGTTACAACAAAATAAGTTTCTTGAATGCAGTTTTTACACAATATCATACAAGCATGGACTCCAAATCTCGTCCTTATTTAAGTATGCGACAGCGGAAGCTCTTAATAATCACCTGAGAATAAACATGCTTAAAACGTCAACAAAAATGTTGGTGAGTTATAGGTTTAACCTATATATATCAAATCATAATAATAGACCACAAGATTTCATATTTCAATACACACCCCATACATAGAGATAAAAATCATTCATATGGTGAACACCTGGTAACCGACATTAACAAGATGCATATATAAGAATATCCCCATCATTCCGGGACACCCTTCGGATATGATATAAATTTCGAAGTACTAAAGCATCCGGTACTTTGGATGGGGTTTGTTAGGCCCAATAGATCTATCTTTAGGATTCGCGTCAATTAGGGTGTCTGTTCCCTAATTCTTAGATTACCAGACTTAATAAAAAGGGGCATATTCGATTTCGATAATTCAACCATAGAATGTAGTTTCACGTACTTGTGTCTATTTTGTAAATCATTTATAAAACCTGCATGTATTCTCATCCCAAAAATATTAGATTTTAAAAGTGGGACTATAACTCACTTTCACAGATTTTTACTTCGTCGGGAAGTAAGACTTGGCCACTGGTTGATTCACGAACCTATAACAATATATACATATATATCAAAGTATGTTCAAAATATATTTACAACACTTTTAATATATTTTGATGTTTTAAGTTTATTAAGTCAGCTGTCCTCGTTAGTAACCTACAACTAGTTGTCCACAGTTAGATGTACAGAAATAAATCGATAAATATTATCTTGAATCAATCCACGACCCAGTGTATACGCATCTCAGTATTGATCACAACTCAAACTATATATATTTTGGAATCAACCTCAACCCTGTATAGCTAACTCCAACATTCACATATAGAGTGTCTATGGTTGTTCCGAAATATATATAGATGTGTCGACATGATAGGTCGAAACATTGTATACGTGTCTATGGTATCTCAAGATTACATAATATACAATACAAGTTGATTAAGTTATGGTTGGAATAGATTTGTTACCAATTTTCACGTAGTTAAAATGAGAAAAATTATCCAATCTTGTTTTACCCATAACTTCTTCATTTTAAATCCGTTTTGAGTGAATAAAATTGCTATGGTTTCATATTGAACTCTATTTTATGAATCTAAACAGAAAAAGTATAGGTTTATAGTCGGAAAAATAAGTTACAAGTCATTTTTGTAAAGGTAGTCATTTCAGTCGAAAGAACGACGTCTAGATGACCATTTTAGAAAACATACTTCCACTTTGAGTTTAACCATAATTTTTGGATATAGTTTCATGTTCATAATAAAAATCATTTTCTCAGAATAACAACTTTTAAATCAAAGTTTATCATAGTTTTTAATTAACTAACCCAAAACAGCCCGCGGTGTTACTACGACGGCGTAAATCCGGTTTTACGGTGTTTTTCGTGTTTCCAGGTTTTAAATCATTAAGTTAGCATATCATATAGATATAGAACATGTGTTTAGTTGATTTTAAAAGTCAAGTTAGAAGGATTAACTTTTGTTTGCGAACAAGTTTAGAATTAACTAAACTATGTTCTAGTGATTACAAGTTTAAACCTTTGAATAAGATAGCTTTATATGTATGAATCGAATGATGTTATGAACATCATTACTACCTTAAGTTCCTTGGATAAACCTACTGGAAAAGAGAAAAAATGGATCTAGCTTCAACGGATCCTTGGATGGCTCGAAGTTCTTGAAGCAGAATCATGACACGAAAACAAGTTCAAGTAAGATCATCACTTGAAATAAGATTGTTATAGTTATAGAAATTGAACCAAAGTTTGAATATGATTATTACCTTGTATTAGAATGATAACCTACTGTAAGAAACAAAGATTTCTTGAGGTTGGATGATCACCTTACAAGATTGGAAGTGAGCTAGCAAACTTGAAAGTATTCTTGATTTTATGTAACAAGAACTTGTAGAATATATGAAGAACACTTAGAACTTGAAGATAGAACTTGAGAGAGATCAATTAGATGAAGAAAATTGAAGAATGAAAGTGTTTGTAGGTGTTTTTGGTCGTTGGTGTATGGATTAGATATAAAGGATATGTAATTTTGTTTTCATGTAAATAAGTCATGAATGATTACTCATATTTTTGTAATTTTATGAGATATTTCATGCTAGTTGCCAAATGATGGTTCCCACATGTGTTAGGTGACTCACATGGGCTGCTAAAAGCTGATCATTGGAGTGTATATACCAATAGTACATACATCTAAAAGCTGTGTATTATACGAGTACGAATACGGGTGCATACGAGTAGAATTGTTGATGAAACTGAACGAGGATGTAATTGTAAGCATTTTTGTTAAGTAGAAGTATTTTGATAAGTGTATTGAAGTCTTTCAAAAGTGTATAAATACATATTAAAACACTACATGTATATACATTTTAACTGAGTCGTTAAGTCATCGTTAGTCGTTACATGTAAGTGTTGTTTTGAAACCTTTAGGTTAACGATCTTGTTAAATGTTGTTAACCCAATGTTTATAATATCAAATGAGATTTTAAATTATTATATTATCATGATATTATCATGTATGAATATCTCTTAATATGATATATATACATTAAATGTCTTTACAACGATAATCGTTACATATATGTCTCGTTTAAAAATCATTAAGTTAGTAGTCTTGTTTTTACATATGTAGTTCATTGTTAATATACTTAATGATATGTTTACTTATCATAGTATCATGTTAACTATATATATATATCCATATATATGTCATCATATAGTTTTTACAAGTTTTAACGTTCGTGAATCACCGGTCAACTTGGGTGGTCAATTGTCTATATGAAACATATTTCAATTAATCAAGTCTTAACAAGTTTGATTGCTTAACATGTTGGAAACATTTAATCATGTAAATATCAATCTCAATTAATATATATAAACATGGAAAAGTTCGGGTCACTGCAGTTTGTACTTGAAGGAAATTGTTTCTAGGCATGGTGTTCCTGTATCAATTATTTCGGACCGAGACAGTTAATTTACATCGAGGTTTTGGCAGTCCTTACAAGATGCTTTGGGAACTATATTGGATATGAACACTGCTTATCATCCATGGTCAGATGGATAGAGTGAGAGAACCATTCAAACGTTGGAAGACATGTTACGAGCATGCATCATTGATTTTGGTAATGGTTGGGATAAGTACTTGCCGCTAGCTGAATTTTTTTATAACAACAGTTATCATGCAAGTATTAAGGCCGCACCATTTGAAGCTCTGTATGGTAGAAAATGTAGGTCTCCTATTTGTTGGAAGGTTAGGGATGCTCAACTCACAGGTCTAGAAATTATTCACGAGACTACTGAGAAGATTGTACAGATTAAAGAATGATTGAGAACCGCCAGAAGTAGGCAAAAGAGTTACGCTGATAAGAGAAGGAACGATATCGAATTTCAGGTCGGTGATCGTGTTATGTTGAAGGTATCACCTTGGAAAGGAGTGGTGCGTTTTGGTAAAAGGGGAAAGTTGAATCCTCGTTTTATGGGACCGTTTGAGATTATTGAGAGAGTTGGACCAGTGGCTTATCGTTTGAAATTGCCACAAGAACACAGTGCTGTTCACGATGTTTTCCATGTATCGAATTTAAAGAAGTGTTTGGCCGAGGCCGACCAGACTATTCCTTTGGAGGAACTTCATGTTGATAAGCAACTTCATTTTATTGAGGAGCCTGTTGAAATTATGGACCGAGAGGTTGACTCTTAAGCAGAGCCGAATTCCTATTGTTCGAGTTAGATGGAACGCCAGATGCGGTCCCGAGTTCACTTGGGAACGTGAAGACCAGATGAAGCAGAAGTACCCGCATTTGTTCCCAGATGCTGAGTCAACCCCTGCACCTGCTTAAATTTCGAGACAAAATTTCCGTAACGGGAAGGTACTGTAACGACCCTACTTTTTCCGTTATCTTTTACCGTTAATTATTTAACGATCGTTAACTGTTATTCGTGCCACGTCATTTCTATGACCTATATTATTATTTTTGTAATAATATATTAATTATTATGTGTTATATGAATATTTGTATTCATATCTTAAATTGTACGTTTCTACGTGTCGCGGATTTCTATCCGGCGAATCTTTTCGGTTTTTAAACCAACAGTTGAGCTTTTGGAATTTTTAAGTCCTAATTATTTTAAATATGATATTTTAATGTCATATGTTTATATTTAGTGTTTATATATTTTATTCGTCGTGTATTTGTTATCTCTCCGAATACTTAATCGCGTAGCGGTGTTTTCGCGTTTCGGGCTTCATTCGGGCATTCGGGCCACAAACTAATACTCTTAGCATCAATTTAGCCCACAAATGGGGCCCACGTTACTCCAAATGGCCGGACACCCCATGGGGAGGGGGTGTTTAGCTTTTGTTTTCCCATTTTTTTGATTTTTACATTCCATTTAACACATTTCCTTAAAACCTAATATTTATCTCTAGCATTTTTCTCCCTCCCTCTTTTTTTTTTTTTTTTGGCCTTCGACAAACACATCAACATCATCATCATCTCATCAAAAATTCTTGCTTGGATCATAGGGCTTTCAACATAATCGGGTTGCTCTCGTTCTTCTCTACAAGCACATATCTTTTATTTCTCGATTAGGGTATAAACCCTAACCCTAGCTTTTTGATTTTTCAATTAATTTCTATATTTTCATGTTATAATGATAGTATGATTATAGTATGTTGTTGTATTGTTGATTGTATGCGTAGATTCACTCGATAATTCATGTTTTCGGTTTGATTGTTTTGGGACAGCAGCTTGTTTGATCTTTTATGTAAACTTAACTGTTTTAAAAGTGAAATTAAAGTTTCTAGATGAGTTCCTCTCATCAAGACATTAATTTTAGACTCTGGATTCATGTCATTTCGATTCCCGGAGCTCTAGTTATGATTAAAATGATGTTATATTGAGATTAAAATATAAAAACGAATTGTACTAGGTGTGGTCCGACTTTGTGACCATTTTTAGAGTATTTAGGGTGTACTAGTGTGTTAGGATTGATGATGGGATGAACATTCATGTTCGGGTCATCGAAATCCGAGCCACGGATCACCCGTTATGACTAAAACACGTTTTTGAGCGGATTAAAGATCCAAACTGATTAAGGGCTGAAACTCACGACTTGTTTGCTGTTCTTAGGGTGTTCTTGAGCACATTAATGTGTTGGGTGGGTCGGTTAGGCGAAGATATATATAAGACTCGCCGAAAACTGATTCCCGGGACTCAAGTTATGACCCGATGAACTTTTAATTAAAACTTATGGTTATTAAATAAGACTTATGATATAAATAATGAAATTCATTATTAATAAATTACTTATGATATAAAAAGTAATTATTTTAATTTAAAACTTATGATATATATTTATTATATCATTTAATTATTACTTACGATTTAATTAACATTTTAATTAAACTTATGATTAATAATACTTTTATTATTAATGGAAAATACTTATGATAAGTATTAAACTTATATTATGAGATTATTATTATAAGACTTATAATAAAGATTAATTAATTATTTAATTATTATAAGGCTTAGTTATTATTTAATTATAATTTAATTATTAAATACTTATGATTTAATAATTATAATTAGAAACTTATGATATGATTAATAATTCATTATTAATTAATAATACTTATGATATGATTTAAAATTTATTTTTAATTAATAATACTTATATTATAACTAATATTTAATTAATTAATTAAATACTTATATTATATTAATTATATCATTTAAACTTATATTAACTTTAATAATTCATTTTAATTTAATTAAACCTATGTTATGACATAATTAGACATATTTAACTTTAATAAACATTATAACTTACATTATTATTACAACTTACACTTTTAAAATTAATGTTGACTATTTTTGACCAAGGTTGACTTTTGAGTTAACTTTCGGTTGACTTTGACTTTCAGTTGACTTTTGTTGACTTTCTAAATAAGGAAACTTTCCTAACTTAAAACTTTCTAAAAATAGAAACTTTCTAAATTTGGAAACTTTCCAAAAATAGAAACTTTCCAAAAAAAGAAACTTTCCAAAAATAGAAACTTTCCAAAAATGGAAACCTGTTAAAAATAGAAACTTTCTAAAAATAGAAAGTGTGTGTCCGTACGTTGTTCCGATCAAACCGATGCATGTTGAGTATTGTTCTGTGACTACTTGCAACATGTACAATAGCTATCATACTAAGACTTGACCTAAGTTAGTTATTTATATCGACCTTCTTTATTTATAGGTCGGCGTTGTGATCATTCCTGATCACTTTACTTCATTTGCTGTTCGCATATTTGTGTGGTTACTTCGTTTGCTATTAAGGTGAGTTATAGTCCCATTTTCTATTTTAACTCTTTTGGGATGAGAATACATGCAATTTATTTTATAACTTGGACACAAGTGGAAGTTGATTTAAATTATTCATTGTGAGTTGAACAAAAATATTCCATAGTCTGGTAACTGTAATCACTAGTTTCTACTGGTGAACGCGAATCCTACAGATAGATCTATCGGGTTTGACAACCCCATTTCGAGCTAGTCGCTCTAGCAATTTATAATCGGAATGTTTAGTACTTCGTAATTTGTTATAGATACACTTGTTCGGTGTATATTATTTATTATGTTTGGCAAGGGTAAATAAATGGTTAAGTGATTACCAGGTGGCTCACGGTAAATGAAATAATGTTTTTATATGTTTTCTAACATATAATTTTGTGGTCTAAAAAGGAGTTTTTATGTTTTCAAACATAAATTTTTACGGTTTAAATTAAATATTGTTTGCAATATTAAACCTATAATTCACTCAACATTTTTGTTGACAGTTACTCGCATGTTTTATTCTCAGGTTCAAGATTGATTGCTTCCGCTGTGCTTAGAGAGTCTGCATATTTATGATGGCAGCTTTTGTTAAACAATAACTTGCATTCTATTTTGATACATTTAATAGTGGATGTTGTTGACTTTGTTTTGGTTAACTTTTGGTTAAGTAATAATGTATCGTTTTTCTAAACTTACATATTTTGGTAGATTTCCTTTATAGGAAATCATTTTTAAACAAAGAATGCAAGGTTATTTATTAAATTCATATAGAGTTATGATCAAGCTGTGGGACCAAGATAACGATGGTCGTCAAGTGTACTTTGACGGGTCGTTAAAATAAACATGCTTAAAACGTCAACAAAAATGTTGGTGAGTTATAGGTTTAACCTATATAGTATCAAATCATAATAATAGACCACAAGATTTCATATTTCAATATATATCCCATACATAAAGATAAAAATCATTCATATGGTGAACACCTGGTAACCGACATTAACAAGATGCATATAAGAATATCCCCTATTATTCCGGGAAATCCTTCGGACATGATAAAAACTAATTCGAAGTACTAAAGCATCCTGTACTTTGGATGGGGTTCGTTAGGCCCAATAGATCTATCTTTAGGATTCACGTCAATTAGTAGATTGGTTTACTAATTCTTAGGTTACCAAGCAAAAGGGGCATATTCGGCTTCGATCATTCACCCATATAATGTAGTTTCATTTACTTGTGTTTATTTCGTAAAACATTTATAAAACTGCATGTATTCTCATCCCAAAATATTAGATTTTAAAAGTGGGACTATAACTCACTTTCACAGATTTTTACTTCGTCGGGAGTAAGACTTGGCCACTGGTCGATTCACGAACCTATAAAAAATATATAGATATATATATCAAAGTATGTTCAAAATATATTTACAATATTTTTAATACATTTTGATGTTTTAAGTTTATTAAGTCAGCTGTCCTCGTTAGTAACCTACAACTAGTTGTCCACAATTAGATGTACAGAAATAAATCGATATATTATCTTGAATCAATCCACGACCTAGTATATACACATCTTAGGCTAGATCACAACTCAAAGTATATATATATTTTGGAATCAACCTCAACCCTGTATAGCTAACTCTAACATTACTGCATATAGAGTGTCTATGGTTGTTCCAAATAATATATATATACATGGGTCGATATGATATGTCAAAATATTTTCATACGTGTCTATGGTATCCCAAGATTACATAATATATTAGAATACATGTATAATACAATATAAGTTAGCTAGGATATGATTTGTATAGAATTGTTACAATATTTCCCGTAGCTACAACAATAAAAAAAAATATCCAATCTTGTTTTACCCATAACTTCTTCGTTTTAAATCCGTTTTGCGTGAATCAAATTGCTATGGTTTCATATTGAACTCTATTTTATGAATCTAAACAGAAAAAGTATAGGTTTATAGTCAGTAATATAAGTTACAAGTCATTTTTGTAAGAGGTAGTCATTTCAGTCGAAAGAACGACGTCTTGATGACCATTTTGAAAAACATACTTCCACTTTGAGTTTAACCATGATTTTTGGATATAGTTTCATGTTCATAAGAAAAATCATTTTCCCAGAAGAACAACTTTTAAATAAAATTTTATCATAGTTTTTAATTAACTAACCCAAAACAGCCCGCGGTGTTACTATGACGGCGTATATCCGGTTTTACGGTGTTTTTCGTGTTTTCCGGTTTTAAATCATTAAGTTAGCATATCGTATAGATATAGAACATGTGTTTAGTTGATTTTAAAAGTCAAGTTAGAAGGATTAACTTTTGTTTGCGAACAAGTTTAGAATTACCTAAACTATGTTCTATTGATTTCAAGTTTAAACCTACGAATAATGTAGTTTTATATATATGAATCAAATGATGTTATGAACATCATTACTACCTCAGGTTTTATGGATAAACCTACTGTAAATGAGAAAAATAGATCTAGCTTCAAAGGATCCTTGGATGGCTTGAAAGTTCTTGAAGCAGAATCATGACACGAAAACAAGTTCAAGTAAGATTTCCACTCGAAATAAGATTGTTATAGTTATAGAAATTGAATCAAAGTTTGAATATGAGTATTAACTTGTATTAGAAAGATATCTTACTATAAATAAGAAAGATTTCTTGAGGTTGGATGATCACTTTACAAGATTGGAAGTAAGCTAGCAAACTTGGAAGTATTCTTGATTTTATGAAACTAGAACTTATAGAATTTATGAAGAACACTTACAACTTGAAGATAAAACTTGAGAGAGATCAATTAGATGAAGAAAATTGAAGAATGAAAGTGTTTGTAGGTGTTTTTGGTCGTTAGTATATGGATTAGATATAAAGGATGTGTAATTTTGTTTACATGTAAATAAGTCATGAATGATTACTAATATTTTTGTAATTTTATGCGATATTTCATGCTAGTTGCCAAGTGATGGTTCCCACATGTGTTAGGTGACTTACATGGGCTGCTAAGAGCTGATCATTGGAGTGTATATACCAATAGTACATACATCTAAAAGCTGTGTATTGTATGAGTACAAATATGGGTGCATACGAGTAGAATTGTTGATGAAACTGAACGAGGATGTAATTGTAAGCATTTTTGTTAAGTAGAAGTATTTTGATAAGTGTCTTGAAGTCTTTAAAAAGTTTATGAATACATATTAAAACACTACATGTATATACATTTTAACTGAGTCGTTAAGTCATCGTTAGTCGTTACATGTAAATGTTGATTTGAAACCTTTAAGTTAACGATCATGTTAAATGTTGTTAACCCAATGTTTATTATATCTAATGAGATGTTAAATTATTACATTATCATGATATTATGATATATTAATATATCTTAGTATGATATATATACATTTAAATGTTGTTACAACGATAATCGTTACATATATGTCTCGTTTCGAAATCATTAAGTTAGTAGTCTTGTTTTTACATATGTAGTTTGTTGTTAATACAATTAATGACATGTTTACTTATCATTTATCATGATTAAACATAGTGTATCAATATCTTAATATGATTCATATGTATTTAGTAAGACGTTGTTATAACGATAATCTTTATATATATATAGTTTCGAGTTTCTTAATTCAATAAACTCAATTTTATGTATATAACTCATTGTTAAAATACCTAATGAGATACTTAATTATCATAATATCATGTTAACTATATATATAATCATATATATGTCATCATATAGTTTTTACAAGTTTTAACGTTCGTGAATCACCGGTCAACTTGGGTGGTCAATTGTCTATATGAAACCTATTTCAATTAATCAAGTCTTAACAAGTTTGATTGCTTAACATGTTGGAAACACTTAATCATGTAAATAACAATTTCATTTAATATATATAAACATGGAAAAGTTCGGGTCACTACACATGTTTATTCTCAGGTATGAAAGAAATCTTTCGCTGTGCATTTGCTCATATTAGAGATATTACTTGGAGTCATTCATGACATATTTCAAAAGACATTGCATTCAAGTCATTGAGTTCATCAAGATTATTATTAAGTCAATTATAGTTGGGACATATTTTGAAATGGTATGCATGTCGTCAACTTTCAATGTAAAGAAAGTTTGTCTTTTAAGAACGAATGCAATGTTTGTAAAATGTATCATATAGAGGTCAAGTACCTCGAGATCTAACCAAATGTAATGTATTCGTCCAGATGGATTAGGATGGGTCATGAAAACGATGAGATATCAAATAAAGAAATTATGCGTATTTAAACTTCCGTAATCGTGATGTTTGACGTGTTGATTTTAATTTATTACCATGGGTTAATTGTCCTTTGTCCTGGATTATTTGATAAGTTCATCTGGTTTTTGTCCATAACAGTCCATCAGTCATAAATATAAAGTGCGAGTGTCCTCGTCAAATTACCCTTATATCCGAAGTCAAATATTCCAACTAATTGGAGACTTAAACTGTAACAAGGTCTTAATACTTTGTTAATTATTACACCAGGTTATCGACTTCGTGTAACCCAAGGTTTTAATACGTAGTTAACAATTACACCAAGTGTCCTTGTATGTAATCCACCCCTGTTTTAATGAGTCCATTGACTATTAATCCATTCCCGTGTCCGCTCAAATGAACGATTATTAGTATTTATAAATATCCCGTCCATCGTATCCGATCGAGTGTATGTGGTTATTTATAATTACCTCAAATTGTAAATCTCTATATTAAATTAACGAACTATCATTCAGTCAAACAAATATAAAGCCCATTAATAGCCCATAGTCTAAATTCCACAAGTGTCGGTCTTTTATCCAAACCCCAATTATGGTCCAAAACCCAATAACCCCGTCTTAATATTTAGTCCAATATCACTATTACTTCGGCTTAAATAAACATAATAATACTTTTCTACGAGACATTAAATTAAAAAGGTTGAACATAACTTACAATGAGTATTAATCGCGTAGCGTTACACGGACAGAATTTCGACTTACAAACTTAAAAGATTCGCCACTATAACCTTAATATTATTAACTTAATATTAAAATTATAATTATAAAATAAATATAAATATATTTGAGAGAGTGAGAGAGATCAGTGAATGAAGGTGTGTTAAACTCGTGGCCCAAACTTGCAATTTATAGGACCTGACCAAGTTTTTGAGGCCATGCGATCGCATGGGATATGTGTCTTCTGGCCATGCAATCACATGGAGGCCTAGGACAGCTCACTTCATCTTGTTTTCTAGCTTGCCGACGGTTTTTAATAATATAATATAATATATATAATTTTATATAATTATATATATATTATATTATATTCATGTGCATAGTTGACTTGTACTTTCAGTTCCGTTGAGTCGCGCGTTGATAGTTGGTTCATGTTCTGGTTCTGGATTTTCGAACGTCCTTTCGTACGATTTAATATCTTGTACTTTGCGTTTTGCGGCTTGTACTCTTGTAATTCTTAGACGGTTCTCACCAATAATTTGAACCACTTGGATTGTACTTTGTACTTTTTATCTTTTTGGTCGTTTGCGTCCTCAAATCATCGAATCTATCTTTTGTCTCCACCTTTTATTATTTAAACGAATATCACTTGTAAATAGAACAATTGCAACTAAAATCTTGTCTTTCTTGAAGGATAATGCTATGAAATATATGTTTGTTTTTAGCATTATCACTTATTTTAAACACAATGGACACAAGTACATACTTAATTCTACACTGAGTTTGAACCGAAAATCTCTTAGCTTTGGTAACTAGTAACTGCCGGTTATAAGAACTGGTGGGCGCGAGTAGTTATATATGGATCCATAGGGCTTGACATCCCCGTCTGTTCCAGGTATAGAAACCCTAGCCTGAACTATAAAACAGACGTATGCTATTTGAGGTTAGTACACGTTGGTTTACGTGTATTGTACATGTTGGTTGCAAGTATGTTAAAATAGGGGTACTTATTATATAGACGTTTAAGTTTAGTTACCAGGGTGCTCAATCTTGTAGAATAATTTGATAAACGTTTCTGGATGAAACAACTGAAATCTTGTGATCCACCTTTATATACAGATTATGCGCAACATTAAAACTATGAACTCACCAACCTTTGTGTTGACACTTTTAAGTGTGTTTATTCTCAGGTTCCTAGAAGTCTTTTGCTGTTTGCTTATACGTTATACAAGCTATGTGCATGGAGTCGTACATGCTTTATTCGAGAAAACTTTGCATTCACAAAATCATCACCATGTATCTTATTTGACTGTATTGTCAACGGATGTATTGTTAAAAACTATTATATACGGTAATTGTCTATACGTAGAAATTATCAGATGTCGAAAACCTTGGATTTATATATTCATTTATGGTGTGCCTTTTCAAAAGAATGCAATGTTTACAAAATGTATCATATAGAGGTCAAAACCTCACTATGAAATCAATGAATGATGTATTCGTCCAAATGGATTTGGACGGGTCATCACACTAGTGTTTGGATGTTAGCATTCTTCACATTCTCACCCTCTCTTGGTGATAATGCATTTGCACTTAGATTAATATTGATTTTCATAATGTTCACATGTGTAAATGTCTTGAAAACTTGATTTTCATCAATACGTGGGTGTTTTGATGTTACCATTATCTACATTATTACTCTCTTTTAGTGATAATGTACTTGCAACATGTGAACAATGATTTTATGAACACCTAATCTAATTGTATGATGAACACTAAAATTCATAGCTTAAATTGATGCAATATTAATCATCATTTCAATGTTTTGGTTGTTTCAAGAACACATTTGATTATTTGCATCAATTTAATGTTTGGAATCTTCTAGTTAGGGTTTCTTCAAACAATGTTTGAAGATCTCATCATACGAACACAATTGAATGAAGGGAGTTGATATGTCCGAAACGGATGATTTTATTTATGCAGTGTCGTCAGGCCGCAAGGCATCAGAATCAGCCAATCGAAGAGGGGGTAGGTAGTTTTAAATTTATATTTAGCGGGGACTAAATTGTACTACTCCTTATTATGAGTAAGGGAAGTATGACCTAGAGTCATATTTTTAAGATATTAGTATAATCGAACCTATAATTAAAGCTTAAGATAATCCTAAAGTGAAGGAGTAGTGGTTTGTTACCTAATTTTGGGTTTTCTAGTTCAAAAATAAAGTAAATTAAATACGATAAAATTTGTAATTCAAATAAGGTTAACACAAGTGCATACTATGGTTTCCTCAGTTACTTTGCTGAGATTATGGAATGCTGCTCATGAATAGGTAGTGACCTTGTATTCACTACATTGGTCCTAAACGCCCTTGTCATAAGACATGTCACTGGGTAATGCGTTAGGCTTGAAGATTCTGAATAGACAGCAACGTCCCTTACCCTTGACGCCCGTGCAGTCTGACTACAGTCATACACGTTCAGACGGCTCATCCAATTGAGCTACTCGGTTGGGTGACGTATTAACATTCCACAAAAGTCTAAACTTTCTTAAGCATAATAGAATACAGGGTTTACCATATCTGAGAGACATGATGTGTTTCGATGCTTTCGTTAATGATTGGGTTTAAAAAGATAGTTAGGCTCTTAAAAAGAGTTCAACCATAGAACACCATGGCCAAGTCAGGTTTGACTTCCATGAACACGTTCGGTTATCCTAACGGTCCAATCCTTTATGTGTTTAAACAAACAGTTCCTTAATTAACTAAGAATCCCTCAAGCGGGGTGCTGTAAGACCCTAAACCCAAGTGTACTTGAGTACATGAACATTGTATAATCAAACTGGAGTTAAACTGAAACAGACAGACTGCTCAGACCATGGTGCGCGCCGCGCACATCTAAGTGAGCGCGCCGCGCACTGCCTCTGTGACAGAATTCTGTTTTTGATGTTTTGAGTTAAATGAAGGGCATTTTGGTCTTTTCACTTGAGGCCAGATGTGTGGCCATATTATCAAATTTGGATCTAGTTTTGGACCATATTTCAAATCCACAAGCACTCTCATTTCATTCTTAGAGAGAGAGAGATTTCTAGAGAGAGATTTGGCGATTTGGGGTAGAAGGAGCTTGAATCGATCAAAAGCTCAAGTGTTAAGGTTGTTCATCTTTCTCTTGGATACATTGTGGTAGTATTGGTAAGTTCTAACTCCGAGTTTTCATAGTTTGATTTAGTGTTCATAATTGGGTGATTGAGTTAGTAAATGGTGTTGATAACCATTGTTGGTGGGTTTTGGATTGGATGATGAAATTGATTAGTTGATAATCATGTTTGGATGTGAAATCACTTGTTAACTTAAGTTATAAGTGATTATTAGTGTAAACTTGCAAATGGGTGTTTTGACTTGAGTTTTGGTCAAAATGGGTTTTGTGTAAATTGATGCAAGTAATGTGTTTTGATGATGAAACCTTGAGTAAATGGGTTGTTGGAATATAATCACTAGTCAATTGTGATTATGGGTATTTCGGGTGAGATTTTGACTTAGTCAAATTGGAAGTAAGTACAATTGGGTTAATATTGCACTTATTGGTATTTTGGTTATAAGCTAGATTGTTTGACTTATTTGTTGTGAATTACTTAGGTGATTTGCATTTAGACGATTAGGAACTCAAGCAGGATTGCTTTTCAAGTAATCGAGATGAGTGGAATATTTATACGCTTATGTATATAATTTGGTTGCTTGCGTGCGAAGTGGTAAGTGACATTCGTTAGGATTCACTTTTCGTGGACCACAATTGAATTGGGAAAATATAGTGAGTGATATCCGTGTGGATAGCTCTTTGTTGGCTATATTCGGTTTGTGTATGTGGCGAGCGATTAACGTTTGACCTATCGCTCTTTGTCGGCCACGTGTATATGTGTGTGTTTGGAATATGGTGAGTGATATCCGAAAGGAATGACTCTTTGTCGAACACAATTGGAGGTGAGCATGTGACGAGTGATTAACATTTGACCTATCGCTCTTCGTCGGTCACATGTGAGTATTTGGTTATGTGGCGAGTGATTAATGTTTGACCTATCGCTCTTCGTCGGCCACATGTATGTTTGGGTAAGTGGTGAGCGTTATCCGTTTGGGGATCCGCTCCTCGTTGGCCACTTATCATGGGATGGTAAGCGGTTCCACTTTTCGTCAGCCATCCTTGTGATTGAGGTAAGTGTTAACGTTTCGGTTGCACTTTTCATCGGCCTCATGGTGCATAGTGGTGAGTGGTTAACGTATTTGACCTACCGCTCTTCGTCGGCCACGTACGCGTTGCGATGGGTGGTGAGTTGTAATGACCCGGAATTTTCTGACCAAATTATACTTATGAGGTTAATATTTACATAAATTAAACCATACCAACATGATAAGCAATCCAAATTGTTGTGACTTGTGTTTTTGAAAAGAGTTTTACACAAAGTTTGACCGTCCAATATGACCGATGATATCACGAACTATATAACATACGATAATTATATGTTTGTGTATATATATATATTTATATATATTTAACATGATCTAAGGATGTTTTAACATCTCATTGTGTACTAATGACAATGAGTTATAAGTATATTTTGAAACTACTAACTTAAGTTTTCAAAACGAAAACTATACGTAACATTCTTTGATATATATACTTATAATCTATAATGCTTATACATGTATCGTATATATAATGTATTTAATCACTTTTTAAGGACTTAAATACATAAAATAATATAAGTATATTCACAAAAGATAGCTATATTTGAATTCTGGTTCCGTTTCCTCAAGATTTCTATACGTATATCTAGGGTATATGTACCCGTATCATACCCAGCTTCTATACGTATTTACTATTGGTATATACACATCAAATCAACATCCTAATCAACATTATTACTGCCCTAGATATGAGGTAACTAGAATTTGTCAAGTAGTATGAATTATTAGTAAGAAAACAAAATTAGGAATCCTTTTCTTTCTTTATAAACTAAAAACGTTTTTATAAATGAACACCATTTCTTCACTCCATTTTCTCATACCTACACCCTCATTTCTCTCTCAAAATACTCCTAACTTCATACTTGATCATCTCCAAGCATTTTCCCCATCATTTAGCTTCAATTATAAGCCTTAAACACCATAAGAAAACTCTTTCAAGAACATATCAAAATAACCACCCATTTGAAGAAGCTTACTTCCAACCTTTTGATCTAACTCCACCACTCTTTGATTCCAAGATTATTTCTTATCTTTTGCAGTAACTTTGTCCAAGTAACTTGAGGTAGTAACCTTGTTCATAATCTTATTCAATTCATATTCATATAGCTATCTTATTTTGTGGTATAAAATTTTAACAACAAGAACATAGTTTGAATGATTTCAAACTTGTTCGCAAACTAAATAGATCCTTCTAACTTGACTTTTAAAACACTTCAAGACCTGTAATATATTATAATTATATGCTAACCTAACAAGATATAACTTGGTTTTACAAAGAACATCTTAAAAACTGAATCTACGTCGTCGGAGTGCAACCGGGGGCTGTTTTGGGTTGGATAATTAAAAACCATCTTGAACTTTGAATTGGAAGTTCATGTTCTGGAAAAATGATATTTCTTATGAATATGTTAACACATAAAAATTTCATGGTTTAACTCAAAGTGTAAGTATTTTTAGAAAAATGATCATTAAATGTTGTTTTTATGATGGAAAATGATCACTTTCATAAGTTTCACCAAAGTTTGACCTATAACCTATGATTTCGAATACAAACTAAGGTATTTTTAGTTCATATTCTTAAAATTTGACTCGATCCAAGGAAGTGGCAAGTTGAACCAACAAAAACGGATTTGTAATGAAGAAACTACGACTAAAACAAGATTGGGTATCCGAAGCTAGTTTAGCAACGAAAATATTTGGAGAAAAAGTAAATTAATCATATCTTTTCTAATTAATATGATATTTTATATATAATTACTTATGATTTGATTTTATATATTTCAGGACCACCCGTAAACAACACGAGAAGATTAATCATAAGACCTCATGATTGTACGCAACACGTCATTTGACAACACGGTACTTTATGTACGCAACACGTCATTTGACAACATGGTACCATGGGTTGAGATTAATTCTGATCAATACGAATACGATGGGGTCTTTATTTATTTTATTTAAGCAACTAATTGTGGACCACTAACATCGGACTGCTAACTACGGACTAAGAAAATATTAAAAGTATATATATATGTAACGATTACTTAAAAAGAAAATATGTTGATATATTATATATATGGTTAGGTTCGTGATATCTATCGGAGGCCAAGTCGAATTAAATACCTTCAAGGCAAAAGTGAGTTTCATTTGTGTAGTGACCCGAACTTTTCCATGTTTATATATATATTAAATGAAATTGTTATTTACATGATTAAGTGTTTCCAACATGTTAAGCAATCAAACTTGTTAAGACTTGATTAATTGAAATAGGTTTCATATAAACAATTGACCACCCAAGTTGACCGGTGATTCACGAACGTTAAAACTTGTAAAAACTATACGATGACATATATATGGTTATATATATAGTTAACATAATTTTATTATAAGTATGTATCTCATTAGGTATTTTAACAATGAGTTATATACATAAAAATGAGACTATTAATTTAAGAAACTCGAAAACGATATATATAACGATTATCGTTATAACAACGTCTTACTAGGTACATATGAATCATATTAAGATATTGATACACTTGGTTAATTATGTTAAATGATAAGTAAATATATTATTAAGTGTATTAACAATGAAATACATATGTAAAAATAAGACTACTAACTTAATGATTTCGAAACGAGACATATATGTAACGATTATCGTTGTAACGACATTTAACTGTATATACATCATACTAAGATATATTATATATATCATAATATCATGATAATATAACAATTTAACATCTCATTTGTTATAATAAACAATGGGTTAACAACATTCAACAAGATCGTTAACCTAAAGGTTTCAAAACAACATTTACATGTAACGACTAACGATGACTTAACGACTCAGTTAAAATGTATATACATGTAGTGTTTTAATATGTATTCATACCATTTTTAAAGACTTCAAGACACTTATCAAAATACTTCTACTTAAAAAAAATGCTTACAATTACATCCTCGTTCAGTTTCATCAACAATTCTACTCGTATGCACCTGTATTCGTACTCGTACAATACACAGCTTTTAGATGTATGTACTATTGGTATATACACTCCAATGATCAGCTCTTAGCAGCCTATGTGAGTCACCTAACACATTTGGGAACCATCATTTGGCAACTAGCATGAAATATCTCATAAAATTACAAAAATATGAGTAATCATTCATGACTTATTTACATGAAAACAAAATTACATATCCTTTATATCTAATCCATACACCAACGACCAAAAACACCTACAAACACTTTCATTCTTCAATTTTCTTCATCTAATTGATCTCTCTTAAGTTCTATCTTCAAGTTCTAAGTGTTCTTCATAAATTCCAAAAGTTCTAGTTTCATAAAATCAAGAATACTTCCAAGATTGCAAGTTTACTTCCAAGTTTTCTAAATCCATTCCAAGTAATCATCCAAGATCAAGAAACCTTTGTTACTTACAGTAGGTTATCTTTCTAATACAAGGTAATAATCATATTCAAACTTTAATTCAATTTCTATAACTATAACAATCTTATTTTGAGTGGAAATCTTACTTGAAATTGTTTTCGTGTCATGATTATGCTTCAAGAACTTTCAAGCCATCCAAGGATCCTTTGAAGCTAGATCTATTTTTCTCATTTCCAGTAGGTTTATACAAGGAATTTGAGGTAGTAATGATGTTCATAACATCATTCGATTCATACATATAAAGCTATCTTATTCGAAGGTTTAAACTTGTAATCACTAGAACATAGTTTAGTTAATTCTAAACTTGTTCGCAAATAAAAGTTAATCCTTCTAACTTGACTTTTAAAATCAACTAAACACATGTTATATATCTATATGATATGCTAACTTAATGATTTAAAACCTGGAAACACGAAAAACACCGTAAAACCGGATTTACGCCGTCGTAGTAACACCGCGGGCTGTTTTGGGTTAGTTAATTAAAAACTATGATAAACTTTGATTTAAAAGTTGTTATTCTGGGAAAATGATTTTTATTATGAACATGAAACTATATCCAAAAATTATGGTTAAACTCAAAGTGGAAGTATGTTTTCTAAAATGGTCATCTAGACGTCGTTCTTTCGACTGAAATGACTACCTTTACAAAAATGACTTGTAACTTATTTTTCTGACTATAAACCTATACCTTTTCTGTTTAGATTCATAAAATAGAGTTCAATATGAAACCATAGCAATTTTATTCACTCAAAACGGATTTAAAATGAAGAAGTTATGGGTAAAACAAGATTGGATAATTTTTCTCATTTTAGCTACGTGAAAATTGGTAACAAATCTATTCCAACCATAACTTAATCAACTTGTATTATATATTATGTAATGACACGTATACAATGTTTCGACCTATCATGTCGACACATCTATATATATTTCGGAACAACCATAGACACTCTATATGTGAATGTTGGAGTTAGTTATACAGGGTTGAGGTTGATTCCAAAATATATATAGTTTGAGTTGTGATCAATACTGAGATACGTATACACTGGGTCATGGATTGATTCAAGATAATATTTATCGATTTATTTCTGTACATCTAACTGTGGACAACTAGTTGTAGGTTACTAACGAGGACAACTGACTTAATAAACTTAAAACATCAAAATATATTAAAAGTGTTGTAAATATATTTTGAACATACTTTGATATATATGTATATATTGTTATAGGTTCGTGAATCAACCAGTGGCCAAGTCTTACTTCCCGACGAAGTACAAATCTGTGAAAGTGAGTTATAGTCTCACTTTTAAAATCTAATATTTTTGGGATGAGAATACATGCAGGTTTTATAAATGATTTACAAAATAGACACAAATACGTGAAACTACATTCTATGGTTGAATTATCGAAATCGAATATGCCCCTTTTTATTAAGTCTGGTAATCTAAGAATTAGGGAACAGACACCCTAATTGACGCGAATCCTAAAGATAGATCTATTGGGCCTAACAAACCCCATCCAAAGTACCGGATGCTTTAGTACTTCGAAATTTATATCATATCCGAAGGGTGTCCCGGAATGATGGGGATATTCTTAAATATGCATCTTGTTAATGTCGGTTACTAGGTGTTCACCATATGAATGATTTTTTATCTCTATGTATGGGATGTGTATTGAAATATGAAATCTTGTAGTCTATTGTTACGATTTGATATATATAGGTTAAACCTATAACTCACCAACATTTTTGTTGACGTTTAAAGCATGTTTATTCTCAGGTGAATACTAAGAGCTTCCACTGTTGCATACTAAAATAAGGACAAGATTTGGAGTCCATGTTTGTATGATATTGTGTAAAAACTGCATTCATGAAACTGATTTCGATGTAACATATTTGTATTGTAAACCATTATGTAATGGTCGTGTGTAAACAGGATATTTTAGATTATCATTATTTGATAATCTACGTAAAGCTTTTTAAACCTTTATTTATGAAATAAAGGTTATGGTTTGTTTTAAAAATGAATGCAGTCTTTGAAAAATGTCTCATATAGACGTCAAAACCTCGCAACGAAATCAGTTAATATGGAACGTTTTTAATCAATAAGAACAGGACATTTCAGTTGGTATCCGAGCGTTGGTCTTAGAGAACCAGAAAATTTGCATTAGTGTGTCTTATCGAGTTTGTTAGGATGCATTAGTGAGTCTGGACTTCAACCGTGTTTTCTTTAAAAATTATTGCTTAACATTTTTGTTGGAAACTATATATTATTAACATGTATATATTATGTGATATATTAATCTCTTAACATGTTTGATATTGTGTGATAGATGTCTACCTCTAGCACAAATCCCATTGACTCACCTAATAATAACGAAGAGTCGAATATATATTGGACTGATTCACAAGTTCCCGAAGAGGAACCGGAAGAAGAATCAGAACCGGAAGAAGAATCAGAACCGGAAGAAGAATCAGAACCAGAAGAGGAGGAACCGGAGGAGGAAATAGAACCGGTGGGGGAAATAATAAAATGGTTAAGTAAAAGAAAATCCTCAACCAACCGACCAAGGTTAATTATGGTCAATGGTGTTTCCGCCAAGGAAGCAAAATATTGGGAGGATTACCAATTCTCCGATGAATCAGATTCCGACGAGAATTCCGATGATGTTATAGAAATTACCCCAACTGAATTTAAAAAAGCAAAAGAAAATAATAAGGGAAAGGGCATAAAAATAGAGAAATCTAATTCCAACCCCGATGAACTTTATATGTATCGTCAACCCCCGAAGCCCTTAAGTTGTAACAATGACCCGGGAACCTCTAAACCACCAGGTTTTTCTAAACCAATGTGGAAAATGACGGCTCGTATTAGGGGAACATCATATATCCCTAGAAACTTGGCAAAATGAACCAAAACCGAAGATGAAGAAACGAGCGAGTCAGAATAAGATAGTTGTATTCGTGTGGTGTAATATATGTAATATAGTGTGCTTATGCTTTATGATATATGTAAAAATTGCTTGTATTAATAAGTATTTTTTATGAATCTAACTCTTGTCTATTTTATAGTATAAAAACACAAAATGGATAGACAACCCAATATTTTAAGAGACCTACCCGGAGACATGATTGATGAAATCTTGTCTAGAGTCAGTCAGAATTCTTCGGCACAACTATTTAAGGCGAGATCAGTTTGTAAGACATTCGAAGAACGTTCCAAGAATGCCTTGGTTTATAAAAGGCTTTCGTTCGAAAGATGGGGGATATCACATTGGGAAATCCATAAGTTACGATGTGTTTACTTTGACGCATATATTGCGGGGAACCCAAATGCTATTTTACGCAATGGGTTAAGAAATTATTTTGACTCAATATATCCGAATATTGGACTTCGTGATTTAGAAAAAGCGGCTAACATGCAACATAAAGAAGCATGTTATGCTTACGGATTAGTAATGTTCGCTTCTCACCAAAGTGAGAACAAGAACATCGGGCTACAACTATTAAACAAAATGTTCCCACAAGTGACGGAGTCGGTAATTGGGGTAAGAAATGAGGTTTTTAGGTTCTTACGAGACTATTGGTCATTACGTAACCCTAGTCCCTTTGACGACGTTACAACACGCTGTCTTATCAACGGCCATAACGGTTATGTTCCACAAGACCAAGGATGGGAAGTAGTCCTAGTAAAACCAGAATGCATGACTTGTTTCTGGACGTATGAATTACGTGTCTTTATTTCCTTTGCTGAACGACTTGTGTACTAGCTAGAATTATCTTCACAACCATCTTGTATCAAATTTATTGTGTGCTATATTTCATGCTATATGTAAAATAAGCGGTATTGTAAGTTTGAATGCGAAATATTATTATAATCAGTTTTTCATATAGAATTGTAGTAGTTGAATTGTATATTAGCTACTAAGTATGAACTTAAAGGGTAGGTACTACCCGAATTTAAACTTATAAAACGCTAATATGAAGAAAAAGCTTTTATAAGTGAGTTCATATTATGCTACGAAATACTATTAACTACTCTTAATATTCTGTATGATTAACTTGTTCCATTTGACTATTTTGAAGGAAATGGCACCGACTACTCGACACACCGTGAATATGAATGAAGAGAAATTCCGTACTTTTCTAGCTTCAAACATAGCTGCAGTACAGGCTGCACTACATACCAACAATAACCTTGGATCTAGCAGTACAAGAAATCGTGTAGGATGCACCTACAAATAATTCACTGCCTGCAAACCTTTAGAATTTGATGGAACCGAAGGACCGATCGGATTGAAACGGTGGACCGAGAAGGTCGAATCGGTGTTTGCCATAAGTAAGTGTACTGAAGAGGACAAAGTGAAGTACGCTACGCATACCTTCACAGGTTCTGCGTTAACATGGTGGAATACCTATCTAGAGCAAGTGGGACAAGATGATGCGTACGCACTACCGTGGTCAGCATTCAAGCACTTGATGAACGAGAAGTACCGTCCCAGAACTGAAGACAGAACTTAGAGGGTTACGAACCCAAGGATTTGATATTACCACGTACGAAATACGATTCACAGAATTGTGCCTATTGTGTCCGGGAGCGTTCGAAGATGAGGAAGAGAAGATCGACGCGTTTGTGAAAGGATTACCGGAAAGAATCCAAGAAGATATAAGTTCACACGAGTCCGCCTCCATACAACAGGCATGTAGAATGGCTCACAAACTAGTGAACCAGATTGAGGAAAGAATTAAAGAACAGACGGCTGAAGTGGCCAATGTGAAGCAAGTCAAAAGAAAGTGGGAGGAAAACGGTGATAAGAATCACCAATACAACAACAACAGCAATTACAATAATAATCGCAACAATTATCCCAACAATCGCAACATCAATCGCAACTACAACAAACGGCCCAACAACAACAACAACAACAACAACAACAACAACAGCAACTACAACAATCGTCCCAACAACAATAACAACCGCAACAACAACAATCAGAAGCAGCTATGCCAAAGGTGTGAAAAGTATCACTCGGGGTTCTGCACCAAATTTTGCAACAAGTGTAAAATAAATGGTCATAGCGCGGCGAAGTGTGAGGTCTACGGACCAGGGGTTAACAGAACGAAAGGAACAAATGGTGTCGGAACGAGTAATGGCGAAGCAAGTAGTGTCGGAGCAAGTTATGCCAATGTAGTTTGTTATAAATGTGGAAAACCGGGCCACATTATTAGAAATTGCCCGAACCAGGAGAACACGAATGGACAAGGCCGCGGAAGAGTTTTCAATATTAATGCGGCAGAGGCACAGGAAGACCCGGAGCTTGTTACGGGTACATTTCTTATTGACAATAAATCTGCTTACGTTTTATTTGATTCGGGTGCGGATAGAAGCTATATGAGTAGAGATTTTTGTGCTAAATTAAGTTGTCCATTGACGCCTTTGGATAGTAAATTTTTACTCGAATTAGCAAATGGTAAATTAATTTCAGCAGATAATATATGTCGGAATCGAGAAATTAAACTGGTTAGCGAAACATTTAAGATTGATTTGATACTAGTAGAGTTAGGGAGTTTTGATGTAATAATCGGTATGGACTGGTTGAAAGAAGTGAAAGCAGAGATCGTTTGTTACAAAAATACAATTCGCATTATACGAGAAAAAGGAAAACCCTTAATGGTGTACGGAGAAAAGGGCAACACGAAGCTACATCTTATTAGTAATTTGAAGGCACAAAAACTAATAAGAAAAGGTTGCTATGCTGTTCTAGCACATGTCGAGAAAGTACAAACCGAAGAAAAGAGCATCAATGATGTTCCCGTCGCAAAAGAATTTCCCGATGTATTTCCGAAAGAATTACCGGGACTACCTCCACCTCGATCTGTTGAATTTCAAATAGATCTTGTACCAGGAGCTGCACCAATAGCTCGTGCTCCTTATAGACTCGCACCCAGCGAGATGAAAGAACTGCAAAGCCAACTGCAAGAACTATTAGAACGTGGTTTCATTCGACCAAGCACATCACCATGGGGAGCTCCTGTTTTGTTTGACAAGAAGAAGGATGGTACATTTAGGTTGTGTATTGACTACAGAGAGTTGAACAAACTTACCATCAAAAACCGTTATCCACTGCCGAGAATTGACGACTTATTTGATCAACTACAAGGCTCGTCGGTTTATTCGAAGATCGATTTACGTTCTGGATATCATCAAATGCGAGTAAAGGAGGATGATATTCCAAAAACTGCTTTTAGGACGCGTTATGGTCATTACGAGTTTATGGTTATGCCGTTTGGATTGACTAACGCACCAGCTGTGTTCATGGACCTTATGAACCGAGTGTGTGGGCCATATCTTGACAAGTTTGTCATTCTTTTCATCGATGACATATTTATTTACTCAAAGAATGATCAAGAGCACGAAGAACATTTGAGAAAAGTGCTAGAAGTATTGAGGAAAGAAAAACTGTACGCTAAGTTTTCAAAGTGTGCATTTTGGTTGGAAGAAGTTCAATTCCTCGGTGACATAGTGAACAAAGAAGGTATCCAGGTGGACCCGGCAAAGATCGAAACCGTTGAAAAGTGGGAAACCCCAAAAACTCCGAAGCATATACGTCAATTTTTTGGATTGGCTGGTTACTACAGAAGATTCATCCAAGATTTCTCCAAAATAGCAAAACCCTTGACTGCATTAACGCATAAAGGGAAGAAATTTGAATGGAAGGATGAACAAGAGAAGGCGTTTCAATTATTGTAGAAAAAGCTAACTACGGCACCTATATTGTCATTGCCTGAAGGGAATGATGATTTTGTGATTTATTATGACGCATCAAAGCAAGGTCTCGGTTGTGTATTAATGCAACGGACGAAGGTGATTGCTTATGCGTCTAGACAATTGAAGATTCACGAGCAAAATTATACGACGCATGATTTGGAATTAGGCGCGGTTGTTTTTGCATTAAAGACTTGGAGGCACTACTTATATGGGGTCAAAAGTATTATATATACCGACCACAAAAGTCTTCAACACATATTTAATCAGAAACAACTGAATATGAGGCAGCGTAGGTGGATTGAATTATTGAATGATTACGACTTTGAGATTCGTTACCACCCGGGGAAGGCAAATGTGGTAGCCGACGCCTTGAGAAAAAAGGACAGAGAACCCATTCGAGTAAAATCTATGAATATAATGATTCACACTAACCTTACTACTCAAATAAAGGAGGCGCAACAAGGAGTTTTAAAAGAGGGAAATTTAAAGGATGAAATACCCAAAGGATCGGAGAAGCATCTTAATATTCGGGAAGACGGAACCCGGTATAGGGCTGAAAGAATTTGGGTACCAAAATTTGGAGATATGAGAGAAATGGTACTTGGAGAAGGTCATAAAACCAGATACTCAATACATCCTGGAACGAGAAAGATGTACAAGGATCTTAAGAAACATTTTTGGTGGCCAGATATGAAAGCCGATATTGCTAAATATGTAGGAGAATGTTTGACGTATTCTAAGGTCAAAGCTGAACATCAGAAACCATCAGGTCTACTACAACAACCTGAAATCCCGGAATGGAAATGGGAAAACATTACCATGGATTTCATTACTAAATTGCCAAGGACTGCAAGTGGTTATGATACTATTTGGGTAATAGTTGATCGTCTCACCAAGTCAGCATACTTCCTGCCAATAAGAGAAGATGACAAGATGGAGAAGTTAGCACGACTGTATTTGAAGGAAGTCGTCTCCAGACATGGAATACCAATCTCTATTATCTCTGATAGGGATGGTAGATTTATTTCAAGATTCTGGCAGACATTACAGCAAGCATTGGGAACTCGTCTAGACATGAGTACTGCCTATCATCCACAAACTGATGGGCAGAGCGAAAGGACGATACAAATGCTTGAAGACATGCTACGAGCTTGTGTTATTGATTTCGAAAACAGTTGGGATCGACATCTACCGTTAGCAGAATTTTCCTACAACAACAGCTACCATTCAAGCATTGAGATGGCGCCGTTTGAAGCACTTTATGGTAGAAAGTGCAGGTTTCCGATTTGTTGGAGTGAAGTGGGGGATAGACAGATTACGGGTCCGGAGATAATACAAGAAACTACCAAGAAAATCATCCAAATTCAACAAAGATTGAAAACCGCCCAGAGTCGACAAAAGAGCTACGCGGACAGTAAAAGAAAAGATATAGAGTTTGAAATTGGAGAAATGGTCATGCTTAAGGTTTCACCTTGGAAAGGCGTTGTTCGATTTGGTAAACGGGGGAAACTAAATCCAAGGTACATTGGACTATTCAAGATTATAGATCGTGTCGGACCAGTAGCTTACCAACTGGAGCTACCTCAACAACTCACGACTGTACATAGCACTTTCCACGTCTCAAATTTGAAGAAATGTTTTGCTAAAGAAGATCTCACTATTCCGTTGGACGAAATCCAAATCAATGAAAAACTTCAATTCATTGAAGAACCCGTCGAAATAATGGATCGTGAGGTTAAGAGACTTAAACAAAAAAAGATACCGATTGTTAAGGTTCGATGGAATGCTCGTAGAGGACCCGAGTTCACCTGGGAGCATGAAGATCAGATAAAGAAGAAATACCCGCATTTATTTCCAGAAGATACGTCAACACCTCCAACTGCTTAAAATTTCGGGACGAAATTTATTTAACGGGTAGGTACTGTAGTGACCCGAACTTTTCCATGTTTATATATATATTTACATGATTAAGTGTTTCCAACATGTTAAGCAATCAAACTTGTTAAGACTTGATTAATTGAAATAGGTTTCATATAGACAATTGACCACCCAAGTTGACCGGTGATTCACGAACGTTAAAACTTGTAAAAACTATACGATGACATATATATGGTTATATATATAGTTAACACGATTTTATTATAAGTATGTATCTCATTAGGTATTTTAACAATGAGTTATATACATAAAAATGAGACTATTAATTTAAGAAACTCGAAAACGATATATATAACGATTATCGTTATAACAACGTCTTACTAGGTACATATGAATCATATTAAGATATTGATACACTTGGTTAATTATGTTAAATTATAAGTAAATATATTATTAAGTGTATTAACAATGAAATACATATGTAAAGATAAGACTACTAACTTAATGATTTCGAAACGAGACATATATGTAACGATTATCGTTGTAACGACATTTAACTGTATATACATCATACTAAGATATATTATATATCATAATATCATGATAATATAACAATTTAACATCTCATTTGTTATAATAAACAATGGGTTAACAACATTCAACAAGATCGTTAACCTAAAGGTTTCAAAACAACATTTACATGTAACGACTAACGATGACTTAACGACTCAGTTAAAATGTATATACATGTAGTGTTTTAATATGTATTCATAAACTTTTGAAAGACTTCAAGACACTTATCAAAATACTTCTACTTAACAAAAATGCTTACAATTACATCCTCGTTCAGTTTCATCAACAATTCTACTCGTATGCACCCGTATTCGTACTCGTACAATACACAGCTTTTAGATGTATGTACTATTGGTATATACACTCCAATGATCAGCTCTTAGCAGCCTATGTGAGTCACCTAACACATGTGGGAACCATCATTTGGCAACTAGCATGAAATATCTCATAAAATTACAAAAATATGAGTAATCATTTATGACTTATTTACATGAAAACAAAATTACATATCCTTTATATCTAATCCATACACCAACGACCAAAAACACCTACAAACACTTTCATTCTTCAATTTTCTTCATCTAATTGATCTCTCTCAAGTTCTATCTTCAAGTTCTAAGTGTTCTTCATAAATTCCAAAAGTTCTAGTTTCATAAAATCAAGAATACTTCCAAGATTGCAAGTTTACTTCCAAGTTTTCTAAATCCATTCCAAGTAATCATCCAAGATTAAGAAACCTTTGTTACTTACAGTAGGTTATCTTTCTAATACAAGGTAATAATCATATTCAAACTTTAATTCAATTTCTATAACTATAACAATCTTATTTCGAGTGGAAATCTTACTTGAAATTGTTTTCGTGTCATGATTCTGCTTCAAGAACTTTCAAGCCATCCAAGGATCCTTTGAAGCTAGATCTATTTTTCTCATTTCCATTAGGTTTATCCAAGGAACTTGAGGTAGTAATGATGTTCATAACATCATTCGATTCATACATATAAAGCTATCTTATTCGAAGGTTTAAACTTGTAATCACTAGAACATAGTTTAGTTAATTCTAAACTTGTTAGCAAATAAAAGTTAATCCTTCTAACTTGACTTTTAAAATTAACTAAACACATGTTATATATCTATATGATATGCTAACTTAATGATTTAAAACCTGGAAACATGAAAAACACCGTAAAACCTGATTTACGCCGTCGTAGTAACACCGCGGGCTGTTTTGGGTTAGTTAATTAAAAACTATGATAAACTTTGATTTAAAAGTTGTTATTCTGGGAAAATGATTTTTATTATGAACATGAAACTACATCTAAAAAGTATGGTTAAACTCAAAGTGGAAGTATGTTTTCTAAAATGGTCATCTAGACGTCGTTCTTTCGACTGAAATGACTACCTTTACAAAAACAACTTGTAACTTATTTTTCCGACTATAAACCTATACTTTTTCTGTTTAGATTCATAAAATAGAGTTCAATATGAAACCATATCAATTTGATTCACTCAAAACGGATTTAAAATGAAGAAGTTATGGGTAAAACATGATTGGATAATTTTTCTCATTTTAGCTACGTGAAAATTGGTAACAAATCTATTCCAACCATAACTTAATCAACTTGTATTGTATATTATGTAATCTTGAGATACCATAGACACGTATACAATGTTTCGACCTATCATGTCGACACATCTATATATATTTTGGAACAACCATAGACACTCTATATGTGAATGTTGGAGTTAGCTATACAGGGTTGAGGTTGATTCCAAAATATATATAGTTTGAGTTGTGATCAATACTGAGATACGTATACACTGGGTTGTGGATTGATTCAAGATAATATTTATCGATTTATTTCTGTACATCTAACTGTGGACAACTAGTTGTAGGTTACTAACGAGGACAGCTGACTTAATAAACTTAAAACATCAAAATATATTAAAAGTATTGTAAATATATTTTGAAAATACTTTGATATATATGTATATATTGTTATAGGTTCGTGAATCAACCAGTGGCCATGTCTTACTTCCCGGCGAAGTAAAAATATGTGAAAGTGAGTTATAGTCCCACTTTTAAAATCTAATATTTTTGGGATGAGAATACATGCAGGTTTTATAAATGATTTACAAAATAGACACAAATACATGAAACTACATTCTATGGTTGAATTATCAAAATCGAATATGCCCCTTTTTATTAAGTCTGGTAATCTAAGAATTAGGGAACAGACACCCTAATTGACGCGAATCCTAAAGATAGATCTGTTGGGCCTAACAAACCCCATCCAAAGTACCGGATGCTTTAGTACTTCGAAATTTATATCATATCCGAAGGGTGTCCCGGAATGATGGGGATATTCTTAAATATGCATCTTGTTAATGTCGGTTACCACGTGTTCACCATATGAATGATTTTTATCTCTATGTATGGGATGTGTATTGAAATATGAAATCTTGTGGTCTATTGTTACGATTTGATATATATAGGTTAAACCTATAACTCACCAACATTTTTGTTGACGTTTAAAGCATGTTTATTCTCAGGTGAATACTAAGAGCTTCCGCTGTTGCATACTAAAATAAGGACAAGATTTGGAGTCCATGTTTGTATGATATTGTGTAAAAACTGCATTCAAGAAACTGATTTCGATGTAACATATTTGTATTGTAAACCATTATGTAATGGTCGTGTTTAAACAGGATATTTTAGATTATCATTATTTGATAATCTACGTAAAGCTTTTTAAACCTTTATTTATGAAATAAAGGTTATGGTTTATTTTAAAAATGAATGCAGTCTTTGAAAAACGTCTCATATAGAGGTCAAAACCTCGCAACGAAATCAATTAATATGGAACGTTTTTAATCAATAAGAACGGGACATTTCAATTTGCTCCCTTTTTAATTGCTTTTGCAATATATATTTTTGGGCTGAGAATACATGCGCTGCTTTTATAAATGTTTACAAAATAGACACAAGTACTTAAAAATATATTCTACGTTGAGTTGTACCACTGGCATATTTCCCTGTAGCTTGGTAACTACTATTTACATGGGTATTGTAAACGCGAATCCTGTTGATAGATCTATCGGGCCTGACAACCCCAACCGGACTGGACGACCAGTATTCAACGGTTGCACAGTACTTCATTTTGGTGATTACACTTGGTACGGTGTAGTGAGATTTCATAATAAAGGGAATATGCGACGTTGAATGTTAAGTATGGTTACCAAGTGCTCAACCACTTAGAATGCTTTACATACACTTGCGAGTGTATTATGTTTATGATTATGAAATCTTGTGGTCTATTAACATATTGAAATGATTGTTATGATAAACCTATGAACTCACCAACCTTTTGGTTGACACTTTAAAGCATGTTTATTCTCAGGTACGAATTAAGTCTTCCGCTGTGCATTTGCTCAATATAAGGACATTACTTGGAGCCGATCATCGCAATGGGACCAAATGTTGATGACTTCGTCCAGGTAGATTAGGACGGGTCCTTTCAGTTGGTATCAGAGCGGTGGTCGTAGCGAACCAGGTCTTGCATTAGTGTGTCTAACTAGTAGTTGTTAGGATGCATTAATGAGTCTGGACTTCGACCGTGTCTACATGTCAAAAGTTTTGCTTATCATTTCTAGTCGGGAATCATCTGCTTATCATCCTTAGGAAATTACCAGCTTATCATTCATAAGTCTAGACAAGTTTTACTGCATTTACTGCATTGATAGTGTATAGACGAATTCTTATCTTAGCATATCTGTTATTGCGAACTTTGACCGATATCTTTTCAAAGATTCTCCGTAATTTACGGGATTTTGGTATTATATATACATATGTAAATTATGTATTGAAGAGTACCAAATCTAACTCCTATAATCTATTCCATACCAAAAATTCATTTTCCCCATTATACAAGATGGATTCCGCATCTAGTTCGAATTCTTCAGATTCCGACAGTTATGCCGATATGGATTTCCATTCGGGATCCGAAAGCAGCGTTACCGGAATGGATCAACCAATTTCCCATCATCTATTCTGGATGAATTGGGGATGGGTTCGTAATATACTAAATCACTGGACACAAGAAGAAGGTGATCCATTCCATCCACCAAATTGCCCTCTTGGCGATGAACCTGAAGCACTTATCGGCGAACCTATTCAAAACACCATTTTCTCTCTCATTTCTAGAGTATCTCGTCACGATTATATACTATCCCATATTACAAATCTTGTTCATTCGCTCGCTCCAACCGCCAATCATCCCGGTGTACTAGCAGAAGTTAACGAACTTCACGCTCGCGTGACGGCTTTGGAGAACATGGTGCGAAGGTTGCAAACACCAGCAGCAGCACCAGCAGCATAATCAGCTCCACCATCAATAACATCAACAATACCATCATCACCACTAATAAACAACATCCGCATCACACGTCTAGACATCATAATCTGTCCCATAAACATCAACATCATACGCACCATAGATACCAAGGAGTACCAACAATAATGAACGATGAAGTATTGATCCATAACTTCATTGATATTCTGCGAAGAATATGTGGTTTCAAAAAGTTTTAGAGATTTCTTATTCTAGCTCAAACCGAAAAGCAAATGAGATTAATATCATATTAACTCATTAAATTCATGATTTCATCTGAAGAAAATATATATGTATATATGTTTTCATAAAGATTGTAATTAAAAGTTCTTTTGTACAAAATATTAATGGTGAAATTTTTTTTTTAACGGGTAGGTAATACCCGAGGAATAATTAGATTTCATCTTAATAAGTTACATTGTACATTCATCGAAGCTGATTCAATAGTCATTTACTATCCTACTTACAACCACCGATATACGTATCCGTTCACCGCAGAATAACCATTTTCATTCAATTTCATATTTGGATTTTGACTTTACAGAATCCATCAAGTGGCATATGAAGAAAACATATGACAAAATAAAATCTGTTAGAAACAAACAAATTAACTATGAAAAATTTTGTTAAGTATCCACGCTAACTGTTCCAGCTAACTGTTCCTAGCTAACTAATTACATTTTATTTATCGCAGTTTATTTATCGCAATTTAATTATCGCACTTTTATTTATCGTCATTTAATTTCTGTAATTATTTTACGCACTTTAAATATCGGGACACGTATACAATGTTTTGACATATCATATCGACGCATCTATATATATTATTTGGAATCACCATAGACACTCTATATGCAGTAATGATCGAGTTCTCTATACAGGGTTGAGGTTGATTCTATAATAATATATATAGTTTGAGTTGTGATCGAGTCTGAGAGGTATACGGGTTACGACACATATTAATTAATTCGTATATTATATATTAAACTATATATGAATTATTGGACTGTTACTGTGGACTATCGACTGTGGACTAATGACATTGGACAATTAAAATGAATTAAAATATTGATTATAACATATGAAACTAAACATTTCTTCAAGATTGCCACTTGATTTCATTTTAAACCTCATTGTATCTCGACGATTACAATCAGCGTTCAAATCTATCATGATTCTTAAAAACACCTCAATCGAGAGGATAAACCAGCCGCACTTCATCTACAGAAGAAAAGATTGATGCATATAGTTATGCACCTGAAAAACCCTCGAAAACTGAGTAAATGTTTGACACGTATCTGTTCTAGTTCCTTTGACATTGTTATTACCGAAGATCATTTTGCAATCCCTTTCCAAAGTAGCTAATTTTGTCACAGCTCCAGCAAGTCAACTCCAACTTTTCATCCGAAACAACTTTATTATAACCGCGATATATATGCGTACTCTTTATTGTTACTGGGGAACCTTTTATATTCCACAATATTACCATCAGCGATTAATCATTCTAAAAACACAATTCTCTTGAAACTACCTCGGTTTGATAACCGATGACCCAGATCAGTTAACTTTGAAAATGCTGATGAAGCAGCATGTTGTAGATGATCTTAATGGCCAAAAGTTTGATGATAAAGAAAGGAGTGTTAGGAACGCTCGATAGAAAATTTAGTACCGAAAAGCGGATTATGTGAAACTATGAAGAAAGCCGTGGAAAAATCACAAAGAATAAGTTTGCCTTCAAAGAATCCAAATGATTCTGTGCCTGCTGAAATCGTTAACAAACATCTTATTTCTCATTCTAAACCTTCACAGACAAATCTTCTTCATCATCCATTGATATTAGAAATTCTAAGATATTCTCGTATGTTCTATTATAAATATCCTCCATATTTCTGGCGATATTTTCACAACTATTCTTATCTGAGATTATTTATCTCTCCGTAATATCTGCAACATAAAAGAAACTGTGTTAGTTTCTAAATTCTGAAACCTTCGAGTTTAAAATATGAATGTTTTGAAGTAGTGTTGGGAACTGAAGCATGGATTAGTATAATATAATGATACTTGATCAACGTCATTATATTACAGTAAGTCATGCTGAGTTTCTAATGAAGCATGAAGATTCACAGTACCGTCATCATGTGCCATTTACACGACTCTTACATTCTATCTAATCTCTAAACATATCAAGAGAATATTTTTCTGGATGACTCGGTCTTCTCCAGGGTATTCTGGTAATTTAACAAATCAAAATCGTTCTATTACCATTTTCTTCTTAGAGCATTAGCTATGTTCATTCTGAATTTCATATCTACGAATTCCGGACCATTACTCGCTTGACTCGAAGTCGGGAAGAGAAAACGAAAGCATGAAGCTCCAAAAAATAATGAAGAATATAAACTTCGATAATAACCCCGAAATTACAAACCGTGTATATCGATGCAGATAGCAATATAGAGACACGGGAGAATTAGAAACACTATAAACACAAGAGTATAGTAGAAGTAAATAGATTCTTCTGGTGGTAGATGAAAAAGAAGAATGACAGATATAAAAGTTAGGATTATATCAAGAATCAGGACTGGATGGAGCATATTGATGAATGCTTTAAAGTAAGAATCAAGGGAGAAAGAATAGAAGGTGTGAGTCATAGAAAATAAGGAAACGAAGGGGTGAATTTATAGTGAAAATTCCGACAGAACAATCGAAACAGATTATTGCATATAATTAAAGAAGATCCTGATTTCCTTAATCACCAAAGAACCAAATAATATTACGTAAGATTCTCTTTAAATCCCTTAAATCCCAGAAATGAATCATAACTACGTCATCGGTTAAGACGAATATATTTTACTCATCTCACTCTTTTACGATAGTCTCATTTATATTCTTCGCATAATCGAATCATTTTATCTACATTACTCAATGATGATAAAACTATATTATCACCTTATATTTGTCATGAAAACCTTCTTATTGTTATCCATAACAACCTCGATCAAATTTCGGGGACGAAATTTCTTTAACGGGTAGGTACTGTAATGACCCGGAATTTTTCGACCAAATTATACTTATGAGATTAATATTTACATAAATTAAACCATACCAACATGATAAGCAATCCAAATTGTTGAGACTTGTGTTTTTGAAAAGAGTTTTACACAACGTTTGACCGTCCAATATGACCGATGATATCACGAACTATATAACATACGATAATTATACGTTTGTGTATATATATGTATTTATATATATTTAACATGATCTAAGGATGGTTTAACATCTCATTGTGTACTAATGACAATGAGTTATAAGTATATTTTGAAACTACTAACTTAAGTTTTCAAAACGATAACTATACGTAACATTCTTTGATATATATACTTATAATCTATAATGCTTATACATGTATCGTATATATAATGTATTTAATCACTTTTTAAGGACTTAAATACATAAAAAAAAATATAAGTATATTCACAAAAGATAGCTATATTTGAATTCTGGTTCCGTTTCCTCAAGATTTCTATACGTATATCTAGGGTATATGTACCCGTATCATACCCAGCTTCTATACGTATTTACTATTGGTATATACACATAAAATCAACATCCTAATCAACATTATTACTGCCCTAGATATGAGGTAACTAGAATTTGTCAAGTAGTATGAATTATTAGTAAGAAAAAAAAATTAGGAATCCTTTTCTTTCTTTATAAACTAAAAACGTTTTTATAAATGAACACCATTTCTTCACTCCATTTTCTCATACCTACACCCTCATTTCTCTCTCAAAATACTCCTAACTTCATACTTGATCATCTCCAAGCATTTTCCCCATCATTTAGCTTCAATTACAAGCCTTAAACACTATAAGAAAACTCTTTCAAGAACATATCAAAATAACCACCCATTTGAAGAAGTTTACTTCCAACCTTTTGATCTAACTCCATCACTCTTTGATTCCAAGATTATTTCTTATCTTTTGCAGTAACTTTGTCCAAGTAACTTGAGGTAGTAACCTTGTTCATAATCTTATTCAATTCATATTCATATAGCTATCTTATTTTGTGGTATAAAATTTTAACAACAAGAACATAGTTTGAATGATTTCAAACTTGTTCGCAAACTAAATAGATCCTTCTAACTTGACTTTTAAAACACTTCAAGACCTGTAATATATCATAATGATATGCTAACCTAACAAGATATAACTTGGTTTTACAAAGAACATCTTAAAAACTGAATCTACGTCGTCGAAGTGCAACCGGGGGCTGTTTTGGGTTGGATAATTAAAAACCATCTTGAACTTTGAATTGGAAGTTCATGTTCTGGAAAAATGATATTTCTTATGAATATATTAACACATAAAAATTTCATGGTTTAACTCAAAGTGTAAGTATTTTTAGAAAAATGAACATTAAATGTTGTTTTTATGATGGAAAATGATCACTTTCATAAGTTTCACCAAAGTTTGACCTATAACCTATGATTTCGAATACAAACTAAGATATTTTCAGTTCATATTCTTAAAATTTGACTCGATTCAAGGAAGTGGCAAGTTGAACCAACAAAAATGGAGTTGTAATGAAGAAACTACGACTAAAACAAGATTGGGTATCCGAAGCTAGTTTAGCTACGAAAATATTTGGAGAAAAAGTAAATTAATCATATCTTTTCTAATTAATATGATATTTTATATATAATTACTTATGATTTGATTTTATATATTTCAGGACCACCCGTAAACAACACGAGAAGATTAATCATAAGACCTCATGATTGTACGCAACACGTCATTTGACAACACGGTACTTTATGTACGAAACACGTCATTTGACAACATGGTACCATGGGTTGAGATTAATTCTGATCAATACGAATACGATGGGGTCTTTATTTATTTTATTTAAGCAACTAATTGTGGGCCACTAACATCGGACTGCTAACTACGGACTAAGAAAATATTAAAAGTATATATATATATATATATATATATAACGATTACTTAAAAAGAAAATATGTTGATATATTATATATATGGTTAGGTTCGTGATATCTATCGGAGGCCAAGTCGAATTAAATACCTTTAAGGCAAAAGTGAGTTTCATTTGTGTAGTGACCCGAACTTTTCCATGTTTATATATATATTAAATGAAATTGTTATTTACATGATTAAGTGTTTCCAACATGTTAAGCAATCAAACTTGTTAAGACTTGATTAATTGAAATAGGTTTCATATAAACAATTGACCACCCAAGTTGACCGGTGATTCACGAACGTTAAAACTTGTAAAAACTATACGATGACATATATATGGTTATATATATAGGTAACATGATTTTATTATAAGTATGTATCTCATTAGGTATTTTAACAATGAGTTATATACATAAAAATGAGACTATTAATTTAAGAAACTCGAAAACGATATATATAATGATTATCGTTATAACAACGTCTTACTAGGTACATATGAATCATATTATCGTTATAACAACGGCCGATGTGGGCTCGGTGTCGTAAATCTTATTTTATTATTGAAACGTGTTAGTTTTACATATTATAAAATGTTGTGAAAAGCATTTTGTCTAAAAGTGTCGGGAAGTGGGAGATCTTTAATCGAAAAACGACAAAACCGGACAGAACTGATCAGGCCTTGTGCGCGCCGCGCACAATGGGTGGTGCGCGCCGTGCACCTTATCTGTATAAAAAAAAAATTATTTCGCGTTTAAGGTTAGATAACGGGTTGGGTTGTTAGTAGTGGTATCAGAGCATGCTCTAAGGGATTTAGGTGACTTGAGATAGGTGCCTAGAATTAGACTTTTTGTGTGTGCTTATTTGTTGTGGGACTTGTAGGATTACGGGTCGGTTCGGGTTTTAGCTAGTGCCTTAGATTGTAGGTGAACTAGCTATGTATTGATTATGTGTTACTAATCATGTTGTTTTGTGTTGAACATCTAGCGAGATGGTTGTTGTATTCATGAGCTCGGCATGGCGCGTAAGCGTAATAATGCTTCGCGACCATTATTATGGTTGCAAGCCAAGTCAAGTAAGTGATGTACAACAAGTATTGAACTAGATGAGATGTGCAAACGGTGGCGTATTTACTTGATTGTGATTATTGTTCGCGACGGTGTATATAATTTATTCGTGTTGCATTCCTAACCGAGTTCATTTCTTAGAATGAAGATGAGGAACGGACATGATAATGGTGATCAAGGCGAGGACTCTGAGTTCACGGCCAAGGTTGAGGCCATCTTTGAGCGTCAAAAGGCTGAGTTTCTAGAGGACGTTAAAAAGATGTTCTTACATACGATTGACGAGCAAGTAGTCAATCTAGTCAAGGAACAAGTTAAGGTTGTTCTCCGCAAAGATAATATAGGAAGGCGAGACTTCTACTACAAAAACTTCAAGGATGCTCAACCTCCCACTTTTGATCGTGAACGAGATCCGCTAAAGAGCAATCATTGGATCTCCGATATGGAGGGGGCCTTTCGTACTAGTGAGTGCCCTCTCGATAAGAAGACGAGGTATGGTAGTAGTATGCTAAGGGGTGACGCTAAGTTGTGGTGGGATGCGAAAATCCAACTCTATGGTGATGAACAATGTATGGAGTTCACATGGGACGAGTTTAAGACGGAATTTTTCAAGGAGTACTTAACTTCGGCCGATATTTCTAAGCTTAAAGACGAGTTGCGTGCTTTGAGGCAAGGGTCGATGGATTTAAACACTCTCAAATCCGTTTTCTTATCGAAGACCCAATTTTACCCAGAATATGTCGGGAATGACCACATGTTGAAGGAAGACTTTTACCGAACCTTGAACGATCACTACCAAGAGAAAATTAGTAGGAACGCGGTGAAAACTTTTGACGAATTGTTTGACATGGCGAAGGGTTTTGAGACGCTTGTCCTGAAGAGGAGTGGTTCCGATGTTAGTAAGCAAAAGTTCGAAACTACGGTGCATTCTAACAAGAAAGGTAAGAGTGCTTCCGAGGGAAATGAAAGCGTGAAGAAGAGTGGTACCGGTGGTTTTATACCCACATGTTATAATTGCGGACAACGGGGTCATTTGTTGCGCGAATGTACGAATGCGAAGTCTAACAAGGTTACATGTTTTAATTGTCGAAAGGAGGGACAGCAAAATTCGGCGTGTCCGGAACTAGTTGGTGATGCATGAGAACCTGACGACGATGTTCAGGTACTTTTCGATATTTCTTTCGAAATGTGCTTATGATTTTGTTTGATGCATTTTGTGTTAGTGCATAGTGTAATGAAGGGTAGCATTCCTTATGGAATTACCCTATGATGATGGTCGGATTGACATGCGAGGGGCGTAAGACTTGGTGCTTCTAAGCATTCCTTAGTGTTGGGTGAAAGATTTTTACCAAGCCATGAGAATGGGCTTTGGTGTTGTTTTGGTAGCGCGAAGTCGCTTTTGTGTAGTAATTGATGAAACTTAAGTTTCGTTGGGTACGGGTGACTTAAAGTCGCTCTAGTGTTATGATGGGTGACATCGGATGAATGGAACCCTCGAAGTCGAGCTTTTCGGTCTCGATGAATGTTGATAGTGGAGTCTATGTGACGCGGTGTCAGGTGCCTCTTTTATACCTACACGCGTAACGTTCGACTCCGACGGTATTGTGGTTACATTGTACTTAGGGTACCAGAGAGAAACCCTTAGGTACATGAGTGACTAGATGGAACTTTAACAAGTTATGGCAATCGAAGGGTTGCAAGAATAAAGTTTGTGTAATTTGTGGTACACTTTTCGTTCGAAGTGTTTAAGGATAGGTTAAGGTCCTTAGTATGCTCAAGGTTGGAGCAAGATATGGTGATGGGTCGTGTGAACCCAATTGTTAGTAAAGTCTACCTTTGGTAGCATTATACGGTTGTACAAATGCGGTTATGGGACGTAGTTCCAAGTGGGGGAGTTACACTCCCACGCGAGGAGGTTTTAGTGTGAGATTTCGGATGATGCTCACATTGGATCCGAAATTTGTGTCGGGACCTAGATTTGGTCAATTTGTGGTAGAGTACAATTTCATTTAAATTGTACTTATGATTTTGGATTTAAATTATCACCGAGGTGGTAATGTGGTAAATCTCGTTGGGAGATAATGAACGTGTTTGACGAGCAAGGTGAAATCTCTCGGTTAAGGGGTGTGTGTATCGGATTCTTTTCTAGAGAATGGTTGTCCTATACCTATGTGCGATATAGGTGGTTCTTGCTCGATTGCGATGGCGTTGTGTACGCGTACGTATGATGCGTGCATGTGTATAATGGATTTTACTTGGGTGGATTAGTCGTGGTGTTTAAGACTCCACTCATTGGTTTGATTGACATGTGGAATTGTCACGGTGTTTAAGACACCACATGGTCATGGGGGTGAGTTAGTCGCGATGTTTAAGACATCACCCGGGGAATTAGTGATTACGCGGTGTTAAGTACACTAATGGATTTTGTGGTGAAATGCAATTTCGGTTAAATTATATGTATTGTGGCAAGTGCTATCCAATTGCGAGGATTCACTTTTCGTTGGCCACGGTTGGAGTGTGATAAGTAGTAAGTGTTATCCGTTAGGATTCGCTTTTCGTCGGCTACTTATTGGTGTGTGGAATGCGTTTTCCGTTAGAAATCGCTTTTGTTTGGCCATGTGTGAGGAGAGGTAAGTGTGATCCGTAAGGATGCGCTTTTTGTCGGCCTCTTGTTGCGTAGTGGTAAGTGGTTAACATTTGATCTGCCACTTTTCGTTGGCCACGTACGCGTGAGAATGTGGGGCAAGTGGTATCCGATCGTGAGGATTCACTTTTCGTCGTCTCCATTATGATGTTTGTTAGCCATATTATTGGTGTGTTGTTACTTTAGCAATGTACATGATAAGGGTACGCTAAAGGGATTGCTAACTTGGTACTAGGTTTGGGAATGTTAGCTTGTTTTTGTCATGCAGTCGAGGCGTGAGTTCGTTCCGGATTGAGAATGAAGCGAGACTTAGTGCTCGGTTTGGTAGATTTGGTAAATCACGGATGATGATTTAAATCGGAAGGGTAACTTTGGAGTAAAGTCACCTAAGGGAGTTGTGCAAAATCTTCGGATTTGATGGAATTATTGTGGACATCGAGTTTAGATGTATGTCGGAGGACCATGGATCGTGGTTCCCGTTAGTTAAGTGGTTAGGATCACGGGGACGTGATCCAATTTAAGTGGGGGAGAGTTGTAAGACCCTAAAACCAAGTGTACTTGAGTACATGAACATTGTATAATCAAACTGGAGTTAAACTGAAACAGACAAACTGCTCAGACCATGGTGCGTGCCGCGCACATCTAAGTGAGCGCGTCGCGCACTGCCTCTGCGACAGAATTCTGTTTTTGATGTTTTGAGTTAAATGAAGGGCATTTTGGTCTTTTCACTTGAGGCCGGATGTGTGGCCATATTATCAGTTTTGGATCTAGTTTTGGACCATATTTCAAATCCACAAGCACTCTCGTTTCATTCTTAGAGAGAGAGAGAGATTTCTAGAGAGAGATTTGGTGATTTGGGGAAGAAGGAGCTTGAATCGATCAAAAGCTCAAGTGTTAAGGTTTTTCATCTCGCTCTTGGCTACGTTATGGTAGTATTGGTAAGTTCTAACTCCGAGTTTTCATAGATTGATTTAGTGTTCATAATTGGGTGATTGAGTTAGTAAATGGTGTTGATAACCATTGTTGGTGGGTTTTGGATTGGATGATGAAATTGATTAGTTGATAATCATGTTTGGATGTGAAATCACTTGTTAACTTAGGTTATAAGTGATTATTAGTGTAAACTTGCAAATGGGTGTTTTGACTTGAGTTTAGGTCAAAATGGGTTTTGTGTAAATTGATGCAAGTATTGTGTTTTGATGATGAAACCTTGAGTAAATGGGTTGTTGGAACATAATCACTAGTCGATTGTGATTATGGGTATTTCGGGTGAGATTTTGACTTAGTCAAATTGAAAGTAAGTGCAATTGGGTTAATATTGTACTTATTGGTATTTTGGTTATAAGCTAGAATGTTTGGCTTATTTGTTGTGAATTACTTAGGTGATTTGCATTTGGACGATTAGGAGCTCAAGCGGGATTGCTTTTCAAGTAATCGAGGTGAGTGGAATATTTATACACTTATGTATATAATTTGGTTGGTTGCGTGCGAAGTGGTAAGTGACATCCGTTAGGATTCACTTTTCGTGGACCACAATTGAGTTGGAAAAATATAGTGAGTGATATCCGTGTGGATAGCTCTTGGTTGGCTATATTCAGTTTGTGTATGTGGCGAGCGATTAACATTTGACCTATCGTTGTTTGTCGGCCACGTGTGTATGTGTGTGTTTGGAATATGGTGAGTGATATCCGAAAGGAATGACTCTTTGTCGACCAAAATTGGAGGTGAGCATGTGACGAGTGATTAACGTTTGACCTATCGCTCTTCGTCGGTCACATGTGAGTATTTGGTTATGTGGCGAGTGATTAATATTTGACCTATCGCTCTTCGTCGGCCACATGTGTGTTTGGGTAAGTGGTGAGCGTTATCCGTTTGGGGATCCGCTCTTCGTTGGCCACTTATCGTGGGATGGTAAGCGGTTCCTCTTTTCGTCGGCCATCCTTGTGATTGAGGTAAGTGTTAACGTTTTGGTTGCACTTTTCGTCGGCCTCATGGTGCGTAGTGGTGAGTGATTAACGTATTTGACCTACCGCTCTTCGTCGGCCACGTACGCATTGCGATGGGTGGTGAGTGGTTAACGATTTTGACCTACCGCTCTTCGTCGACCACCATCGAGTCGAATGTCGACATTGTATATGTTGGGGTGTGTATGTTTCGCTGGTATTGTACTTATTATTGTTGAGATCTCTATGCTAATGTTGTTGACTTGTTGTACTTACGATTATACGTTTATTGCGGTTTGCTAATGATTATTGTGTTGTTTGTGTAGGTGTACGCAAGTAATTGGATTATGTATGTATGCGTATAAGTATTGCATTCACTAAGCATTAGCTTACCCTCTCGTTGTTTACATTTTTAGGTTCGGAGGCGGACATGGCAAGGGTATGCTCGGGATTAGATGATTTCCCCTTTTGATGCTTGCTTGGATTACTTTTGGTTTCGACTTAGGATTGGGTAGTTTATCCCCAAACATCATGCCCGTGGTTGTGTTTGGAACTTAAACTCATGTAGTCGAAAACTTGTATTTTGTACGAAGGTCGTAAAACGGCTGATGTGGGCCCGGTGTCATAAATCTTGTTTTATTATTGAAACGTGTTAGTTTTACATATTATAAAATGTTGTGAAAATCATTTTGTCTAAAAGTGTCTGGAAGTGGGAGATCTTTAATTGAAAAATGACAAAACCGGATAGAACTGATCAGGCCTTGTGCGCGCCGCGCACAATGGGTGCTGCGCGCCGCGCACATTGGATGGTGCGCGCCGCACACCTTATCTGTATAAAAAAAATATTTCGCGTTTAAGGTTGGATAACGGGTTGGGTTGTTACAAGTGCAAGGTTTGAGACCGCGTTATGGTGAAGTGTACTAATCAGCACTGAACGGGTTCCATGGCCTTACTTAGCAGAGGTACAGCTTACAACAACCGTTGTGCTTCAGCGTGCACGTACGAAGTTTATATGCTTGGTGACTACACTAGCATGGTCTAGGACCGACAATGTACTAGGGGTCTAGTTAGATATTTCACTACGAAAGAGTCCTCAGTCGGAATCCATGGCTCGATGGACTTACTACAACCGGTGTACCTCAGCCAAACTTATGTTGTATCCGATAGACTTCTCTTACCAAGGGGTGACACAGATAGTGTACTCTGAAACAGGGTTCGCGACTTCCCAATAACAGAGCCGATAACTGCGTTCTATTAGTTGTAAAAGCGATTGAGTTTAAAGCATAATCGGAAAGCATCTCAACAAATTACACAAACCATAATATTATTTCGGTAGTATAACTGACTACATCATAGCATACACTAAAGATAACTACTCGCTAATCATGGAAACAATATCACAAAACATAATAATGGGAAACATTATAAAAAGACAAAGGATAGAAGTACCAGTAGATTAAACGAGTTCCGAATACAAAAGTGACAACTTCAAACTCCAGACCGCTCCTAATATAATCTTCGGCATTCTTCTCCGGGTACTAGGTTTCTTGCATGGAGTCGAAGACCTTGAAAGTATGACTAATATTGTAGAAAAAGAGATAAAGAAGTGAATTGAAGTGTGTGTAAAAATGGATTACAAAGACCCTCCAAATAGACTTGAAATTAGCCTGCATACGGCTAGTAAGTCGTATGGCAGACCGTTTTTGATGCCCGTTTGCACTGGTCAGCCGTTTTTCCTGGCCGTTTGGTTGGGCCGTATGGCATGCCGTTTTCCCTATAGGCAGGCCATATGGAAGGCCGTATGGAAAGCCGTATGACCTACTTTGGTTTTCTAATTTCACTGGATCTAACTTGATTTCCTTGATCGTAGCTTGGTTTCTCGTCTTTTACCGTTTTCTCTCTAGAATCTTCGTTTTAGCTTCGATTCTATTGATTCTTTTTGAACCCTCTTCGTAATCACTTGATCTTCAATTTCAACCGACGAAGCGGGTATTTTGGCGATAAAGCTCGGAAATTTATTTTTTCGGGCCTTAATACCGGGGTGAAACGTGACTTTTTAGCCGATATCAAATATCCCACACTTAGACTTTGCTTGTACTCAAGCAAAATTCTCGATTTCACTTTAAGAAATCTTTTCGGAGTTTCCTTTCTAATAGCCCAAGCGGTTTTCTTTTTATTATAAGGGTAAAAAATAAGGTGAGTTATCTATGTTAGGGTTGAAACTATCTCTGCAAGCATACGAGGAGGTTACATGACTTAGGATAGCTTTAACAGGTCACTCAAATTACTCAAGTGTTTAGGGTTCCCTATAGATTTAAGAAATGAATTCACTCATAGCCAGTCATGTTGCACTCATTGTCATAGGCTTGATAAAGACTCAAATCCTTACTACTAATGTGAAAATGGTAGTAACCATAGCTTCTAGGTCATTTGTCAATTTGGAATGATGGAAAGGAATTTTGGAGTGGTGGTAAAGTTGTTTTAAGGGGGTTGAGAAAAGGGTAACATAGTCTTCTTAAAGACTTTTTTTCCGAAATTTCGGAAACATAGAATAGATAGGAGTGCTGAAATTTTTGAGAAGCACTTTTCGAACTTTCCTCCTTTGGGGTGATAGGCATTTGTGGTCAAGTTTTTCTTCGGTGTTTCTCTTTATAAGTTCTGCTCCTTTTCTCAGAACTTTAAATATTTTTATATATATTTTTTTGGAGATTTCATCTCGAGAAACTTTTCTGCCAGCAAACTTTTTAAAGACCTTTGCCATGATACGTGAGAAGTTTATAACATTGGGTTTTCGGAAGGAATATCATTTTCTGAATTTTTCGAGTGATAGTAAAGATGATATGGATGAGGGTTTGATGTGGTAGAAGTTGTGAAGGTGTGAAAGGCTTATTTTGACAAATTACTTGCTCTTATGATTTATACACGAATCACATTTCGTTACTTGGAAATGCAGATCTAGAGCAAGTTCTGATTCTGAGTACAGACATCGGCATTCTCAACGGAAAATAGTGAAGCATTAAAGATGAATTCTCATATGTTCTTATTTGGGTGGCTCACCATAATAAATATAGGTCAATAATGCCTAGTCATTTAATGCTCTATTAGAGATTCGGTTCGTCCCAACAGAATTTCTACCTTACTTAAGCCTTAATTTTATTTACAAACGTTTCAGGTTTTCGAAAGTACTTTTTCGAAAAGCCTTTTGACTTAAGAACTCGTAATCTTTGTAATAGGTTATTTTAATATACCATAAAAAGATTATACCAACATTCCACACTTAGACGAACATTATCCTCAATGTTCCTAGTGTATCCCACACTTAGGAGTTTTAATTAAAGATTTCGGAATATTTGTATAGTGTTTATTTGGGTTGGAATCCCACACTTAGTGATAAGCTAGGATGTGACATAATTGAAATTTGAGCTAGTAACGGGAAGAAAGGAGTACCCTCAGCAGGTGGTCGTGGTTGCTTGTGAACACAGGTTGTTTCACCAATCTTGGAAGTTACGTCCTTTATTGATCGGCTCATTTTCATCCTTTATTCTTCTACTCTACTTTATTGCACGGGTTGCCTCCCAAGAAGCGCTGTTTAAGGTCATTGGTGAAAGGACCCGTTCATATACATTATAAATGATTCACAATAGTTGATTACATCGCGAGATATTTGACCTCTATATGATACGTTTTACAAACATTGCATTCGTTTTTAAAGATAAACTTTCTTTACATCGAAATTTGACGGCATACATACCATTTCATATTACATCCAACTATTATTGACTTAATATTAATCTTGATGAACTCAACGACTCAAATGCAACGTCTTTCAAAGTATGTCATGAATGACTCCAAGTAATATCCTTAAAATGAGCTAATGCACAGCGGAAGATTTCTTTAATACCTGAGAATAAACATGCTTTAAAGTGTCAACCAAAAGGTTGGTGAGTTCATTAGTTTATCATAATCAATCATTTCCGTAATAGTAATAGACCACAAGATTTCATATACATAAACGTCTTAATAAAAATATTCTAAGTGGTTGAGCACTTGGTAACCATACTTAACATTTAATCAACGTCGCATATTCCCGTTATTATGAAATCTCACTACACTGTACCAAGTGTAGTCACTGAAACAAAGTACTGTGCAACCGTTGAATACTGGTCGTCTAGTCCGGTTGGGGTTGTCAGGCCCGATAGATCTATCAACAGGATTCGCATTTACAATACCGCATGTAAATGGTAGTTACCAAGCTATTAAGGAAAAATATGCAAAGTGGTACAACTCAACGTAGAATATGTTTTTAGTACTTGTGTCCATTTCGTAAAACAGTTATAAAACAATGCATGTATTCTCAGCCCAAAAATATATATATAAAAAAGGAGTAATGAAACTTACAATACTGTATTTTGTAGCAATTATGTATATGACGGCACTGAACAAATGCAGGGTTTGTCTCGGATTCACGAACCTATATTAAGTATGTATATTTATATGTTGGTCAATATCTGTCTAACAATTTAGGTCAAGTCGTAGTGTATCACCATCCTAATGCTCGAGACCGACATGCAAAAGTCAACAAAAGTCAACTTGACCCAAAATGACTTCCAAAATCTATACATGTTTATTATATAACTTATATATAGTCGTTTTATATATTTAAATATATTTATCAGATCTTATTATACTAAATAATACAAGTCATTTATTAATAAATAAAAAATTTATATTAAAATTCATATATGATAAAAATATACTTTTATATATCTCAAGTAATAAAATTTATAAAATTCACTTAATATCATAAAAATATAGTGGTATGTATTATTAATGTAATTATATTACGTGTGGTAAAAATATCTTTGTACGCATATTTATTTGATAAAATAATGTTGATAATAATAATGATAAAAATAATAAAATGATAGTTTCAATAAAAATATTAATTTTTAGTAATAAAGATAATTTTAGTAATAACATCAACTGATAACAATTATAATAATCGTTTTAATAATAATATTAAAATTAATGATAATTCAGTTGACCATATCTTTTAATCCGTTCATCGAAACCACACGATTTCTAAATGAAAAGTTATTAATTTTTCTTTAACTTTTCAACGACATGCATATCATATACCTTATCTCAGTAGCATATGTATCAAATTCGTGATTTATCATAAACTATTTAACGACGAAACTAAGCATACAAACATGCATAATCATATATACTCGAGCACTAGTCAGGGATACACTATTAATATTTAAAAGATAAGATATGAATACTCACGTATCAATATTGTGATTCAATATTGCAGGAAAGTACGCAGACGCAATGAAAATGATAAACGTTAGGTTGACCTCACGAGTATTACCCTCGAACAATACCCATAACCTCCATAGCTATAACCCATAATTACCTTAGCTCTATCCCGTTTGAAAACTTATTTTGCAATCGTCTGAATATAACTCCGTCATAGTATTTTATGTATACTAATAATATCTTGAAATAATACTAAGTAAATATATATATGTAATTCGATTAAGAGAGTTTAGAGAAATATATTTTCAAGTTTCTATGAAATAATGAAACCTATTGAATTCTATTTATAATAGATTTTTGAATTATTAAAGTGAATTATTAAAGTATAATTATTAAAGTGAATTATTAAAGTATGAATTATTAAAGTGAATTATTAAAGTAAGAATTATTAAAGTGAATTATTAAAGTATGAATTATTAAATTGAATTATTAAAGTGAATTATTAAAGTTAAAGTAAAGTAAATATAAAGTAAAGGTAAAGTTAAAATATAGTAAAAGAATAAAACTATGTGTGTATAATACGCGTATAAATATATTTAATATTAATTTAAATCGTTATATCATAATACATTTTAGAAAAGTAGAATTATATATATTCATAATAGGTTTCAAGTTTTTAAATTACAGTCTGTTGGTGAAGCATGGGATAAAGTCCGAAGGTTAGATAAACGTATGAAATCATCTTAATGAAAAATGTCGAGTTACTTAACTTGTTGATATCCAACATCTAAGTTATTTAGACTCCACGTTCTTATTTATAAATCACTTTACCATTTTCCGAATATTGTAAAAAAGAATAGATTTCTTAAATCACAGTGGACCTCATAACATTGGCCCGTAATCATATCATAATGTATCTGATAATTCAATCATTTGATATTATCTCTTAATTCTGTCGATAAATATATCGAAACAAATACGTTCATGTAAAGTATCATATATCTAATACTTTGTTAATGTTTTCAGTTAATATTATATATTATATATACATATCTATATACACATAATTGTTCGTGAATCGTCGAACACGGTCAAAGGGTAATTGATTACATGAATGTAGTTCCAAACTTTTTGAGATTCAACATTACAAATTCTGCTTATCGTGTCGGAAACATATAAAGGTTAAGTTTAAATTTGGTCGGAAATTTCCGGGTCATCACAGTACCTACCCGTTAAAGAAATTTCGTCTCGAAATTTGATCGAGGTCGTCATGGCTAACCATAAAAATGTTTTCATGATGGATATGTGTTGAAAGATAGGATTTTATTACCATGGAGTAATATGGATAAAATGATCCGATTACTCGAAGCGTATGAGTGAAGCTATCACAAAATAGTGGAATGAGGAAAATAAGTTTCGTCATAATTTTTGACGTAGTCATGGTTGAATTCAAAAAAAAAAAATCTTGGAAATCTATAAGATCTGTTTCTTCGAGATTTAAGGAAAATAGGATCTCTTTAATTAAATGCGATGATCTGTCCCGATTACTACGTCTGATATTTCCCTTATATATTTACCTTTTCCATTCCATTAGTTTTTACCACTTCTATACTCAATTCCAATTTCAAAAGATTGCGAAAATGCTTAATCCAATTCTAATCCTTGTCCTTATCCTTACTATCGCAACAATCATTCTCCTTTTCCAACTTCCACCGGAGGAATCTGTTTTCTTCTACTTCGCCCTTGGGGTTATAGTGTTTTTAATTATCCCGTGTCTTTATGTTGCGATAAACATTGATATACACGGTTTGTAATTTATTTGTTGTTATTGGACTTTATATTCTCCCTTACATTTCGGAGTTTAATATTTTTGTTGTCTCTTCCTGGCTTTAAGTCAAGCGAATAATGGTCCAGAATTAGTAGGTATGAAGTTTTGGATGAACATAGTTAATGTTCTAAGAAGGAAATCGTAATGGTACAATCTTGATTTGGCAAATTACCAGAATATCCGAAAAGATAGAACTACCAAGAAGATATGTTCTTAATATGTTTGGAGATTTGGTAGAATGTAAGAGTCGTGTAAATGGCATATGATGACGGTATGTTCTGCGAATCATCACGTTCCATTAGAAACTCAGCATGAATTACTATAATATAATCACGTTGATCAAGTGTCATTATATTATACTAACTCATGCTTCAGTTCCCAACACTACTTCAAAACATTCATATTTGAATTTTTCAGAATTTAGAAACTAACACAGTTTCTTTTATGTTGTAGATATTATGGAGAGATAAATGATCTCAGATAAGAATAGCTGTGAAAGTATCTCTAGAAATATGGAGAATACGTATAATGAGAGATACGAAGATATCTTATAATATTTAAGATAAGATGATGATGAAGAAGAATAAGGTCTGCAAAGGTTTAGAGTCAGGAGCAAAGGTATTCGTTAATGACTTCGTCAGAAACAGAATCATCAAGATTCTTTAAATACAGACTTTGGTCCTTGTATTTGTCCTTGGTCTCCTTCACGGTCTGCTCGATCCATTGTTCAGTACCAACTCGTCTCTTTTTCTGGGCTTTACCAACACATTATTCTTTGTCATCAAACTTTTGACTGTTAAAGTCGTTTACAGTTTCTGCTGCTTCATTAGCATTTCGAGAACTAATTCACAGTTTGAGATATTTTTTAGAAACTTCACATTCGAAGTGTGTAAGTTTAGGAGATAGACGTTATATGTATATATAACTATTGAAGTAGAAACGCTGCGAGATTTCAAAATACTGATTGTTGATTTTCAGTAATTGGTATGGCAATTCTTGTTGCAAGATGCGGATGAGTAAAAGATGGAGTTTCAATGAATAAGTATAGTGACTTTTCGGAGAGGTTTAAGTCGAAGGTTAATGAAGTTGTTGATAAGTTTACTACTAATGTGGTGAGATATGAAATGTTCCCCAGTAACGATGGTGAAAGGGCAGCGTATCTATCGAAGTTATAATAAAATTAGTTTTACTGAAAAGTCGAAGTTGACTTGTTGGAGCTGTGACAAAACTGGCTACTTTGAAAAGAATCGTAAGGTTGTTTTTGCTAATAAATGCTAAAGAATTCAACGCGGGTACGTGTTAAACTATGACTTTGGGTTCAAGAGTTTTTCTGGTACAAGACTTCGGGTAATGTGTGATTGGATCATCATCTCGATTGTTCCTTATTTGAAGTGTCTTCTGAAATTTCAAAGCGTTTTAAATGCAACTTGTCATTGTCAATATCCAAAGGATAAATTCATCATGAATTTCGATTGATTCTCGTATCCTTTTGAGTGTTACAATTAAAAGTGATGTTCTATCACAGTTTTGAAATCAAAGAATAGCTTTGAAAAAAATGTAAGGATCTAAGAGTGATGGTTTTGCTTATATCTCGAGTTGCATTCTGAGATTTCAAAAATCAGAATAGGTGATTGAATTTGAATGAGTATGGTTGTTTTGATTTCTTATAAAATAAGGTATACTGTTGTGAAAATAGGGAGTATAGTTGATGATTTACTGAATTAGAATCGAAGAATGTAATATATTAATTGTGCATTTATATATCTCTCGGGTATTACCTACCCGTTAAAAAAATGTCACAAATAATATTTTGAACAAGAATTTTTCATTACAGTCTTTATGAAAATATATGTATGTATATTTTCTTCAGATGTAATACAGATTTAATGAGTTAATATCATATTAAGCTCATTTGATTTTCGGCTTGGATTAGTAAAGATTAATCTCTAAAACATTAGAGATTACATAATCTTCGTGGAGTATTTCGCTAATGTAATCAATACTTCAATATTTATTCTTATAGATATTTCATTAGTGAATTATGCTGATGCTCATAGAACTCTTACTAACTTCACAAGATACGAATGTTTTTTTCCAGTAAGTTTCGAGTACATTGATGATGAAAGTGTAAAATCAAACATGTTATTAAATGATACACTTGGTTTATTATGAAACCGAATTCATTTAATTGAATCAAAGATTGTAGTGACGATGGTTAGGTTGTTAACGAATGATGTACATCATAGCATATTAGTAATATGAATTTAACTGAGTAGTATCTACCCTTTTTCAATTCATATTCAATAGCTTAGTACGAAAGATTTTTATAGTTTCAGCATTCATATATATAAATATATATATATATATATATATATATATATATATATATATATATATATATATATATATATATATATATATATATATATATATATATATATATGTATAATTTCTTCAGAAGAATGAGTTAATACTTCATAACTCGTTGATACAAAATACTCGTTGTTGATCAATGATGACGTCCATGGCGATTCTTGAACTGATGGAACTTGTGATGTTATAGGTGCTGCTAGTGCTGATGATGCTGACAGTACTGACGGTGGTGGTGGTGCTGACGATATTGTTGATGCTGATGATACTGCCGGTAACTGCTGGTGATGCTTGTATAGCAAGTCTAGTTTGTAAATCGCTCACCATTCATGTCAGGGTTTCGATTATTCTCCCTATCATCTCTATCTATTCTACTCATCTGATTTATGGATAAGGCTGAAATAGATAATCCCTAAGACTTTAGAGATTACATTATCACCGCAGGATGTTTCTTCGATAAAGTTATGAATCAATACCTCATCGTTTGTTGTTGTTGGTATTCTTTGGTATCTACAGAGCGTATGACATTGGTGCTCGTGGGACAGATTGTAAAGTTGAGGTTTATGACGCGGTTGTGGTTGGGGGTGGTAATGGTACTATTGGCATTGATGATGGTGGTACTGGTTATGCTGCGGGTGCTGCTGATGGTGTTTGTAATCCTTGCACCATGTGTTCCAAAGCCACTACTCGGGCGTAAAGTTCGTTAATTTCTGCTAGTACACCGAGATGATTGGTGGTTGGAACGAGCAGATGAATAAGATTCGCAATATGGGATAGTATATAATCATGACGAGATACTCTAGCAATGAGTGAGAAAATGGTGTCTCGAACAGGTACGCCGGTAAGTGCTTCAGGTTCATCGCCAAGAGGGCAATGTGGTGGATGGAAGGGATCACCTTCTTCTTGTCTCCAATGGTTGAGTAGACTACGGACCCATCCCCAATTCATCCAAAATAGATGATGGGAAATTGGTTGATCCATTCCGGTGACGCTACTTTCGGAGCTCGGGTAGATATCCATATCGGAATAGCTGTCGGAATCTGAGGAATTCGAACTGGTTGAGGGATCCATCTCATAGGATCAGGGAAAGAATTTTTGGTATGAAATAGATTGTAGAATTTAGATTTGGTATTCTTCAATTACATAATCTGCATATGTATATAAAATACCAAAATCCCATAAATTACGGAGAATCTTTGAAAAGATGTCAGTTAAAGTTCACAGTAATAGATGTGCTAAGATAAGAATTCGTCTATACACTATTATGAAATAAATGCAGGAAAACGCGTCTAGACTTAAGATGATAAGCAGGTAATTTCCTAAGGATGATAAGTAGATGATTTCCGACTATAATTGATAAGCAAACGTTTTGACATGCAGACACGGTCGAAGTCCAGACTCACTAATGCATCTTAACAACTATCAGTTAGACACACTAATGCAAGACCTGGTTCGCTAAGACCACCGCTCTGATACCAACTGAAAGGATCCATTCATATACATTATAAATGATTCACAATAGTTGATTACATTGCGAGATATTTGACCTCTATATGATACGTTTTACAAACATTGCATTCGTTTTTAAAAGACAAACTTTCTTTACATCAAAAATTGACGGCATGCATACCATTTCATATTACATCCAACTATTATTGACTTAATATTAATCTTGATGAACTCAACGACTCTAATGCAACGTCTTTTAAAGTATGTCATAAATGACTCCAAGTAATATCCTTAAAATGAGCTAATGCACAGCAGAAGATTTCTTGAATACCTGAGAATAAACATGCTTTAAAGTGTCAACCAAAAGGTTGGTGAGTTCATTAGTTTATCATAATCAATCATTTTTGTAATAGTAATAGACCACAAGATTTCATTTACATAAACGTCTTAATAAAAATATTCTAAGTGCTTAAGCACTTGGTAACCATACTTAACATTTAATCAACGTCGCATATTCCCTTTATTATTAAATCTCACTACACTGTACCAAGTGTAGTCACTGAAACGAAGTACTGTGCAACCGTTGAATACTGGTCGTCCAGTCCGGTTGGGGTTGTCAGGCCCGATAGATCTATCAACAGGATTCGCGTTTACAATACCGCATGTAAATGGTAGTTACCAAGCTATTAGGGAAAAATATGCAAAGTGGTACAACTCAACGTAGAATATGTTTTTAGTACTTGTGTCCATTTCGTAAAACAGTTATAAAACAATGCATGTATTCTCAGCCCAAAAATATATATAAAAAGGGAGTAATGAAACTCACAATACTGTATTTCGTAGCAATTATGTATATAACCGCACTGAACAGGTGCAGGGTTTGTCTCGGATTCACGAACCTATATTAAGTATATATATTTATATGTTGGTCAATATCTGTCTAACAATTTAGGTCAAGTCGTAGTGTATCACAATCCTAATGCTCGAGACCGACATGCAAAAGTCAACAAAAGTCAACTTGACCCAAAATGACTTCCAAAATCTATAAATGTTTATTATATAACTTATATATAGTCATTTTATATATTTAAATATATTTATTAGATCTTATTATACTAAATAATACAAGTCATTTATTAATAAATAAAAATTTATATTAAAATTCATATATGATAAAAATATACTTTTATATATCTCAAGTAATAAAATTTATAAAATTCACTTAATATCATAAAAATATAGTGGTATGTATTATTAATGTAATTATATTACGTGTGGTAAAAATATCTTTGTACGCATATTTATTTGATAAAATAATATTGATAACAATAATAATGATAAAAATAATAAAATGATAGTTTCAATAAAAATAATAATTTTTAGTAATAAAGATAATTTTAGTAATAACATCAACTGATAACAATTATAATAATCGTTTTAATAATATTATTAAAATTAATGATAATTCAGTTGACCATATCTTTTAATCCGTTCATCAAAACCACACGATTTCTAAATGAAAAGTTATTAATTTTTCTTTAGCTTTTCAATGACATGCATATCATATACCTTATCTCAGTAGCATATGTATCAAATTTGTGATTTATCATAAACTATTTAATGATGAAACTAAGCATACAAACATGCATAATCATATATACTCGAGCACTAGTCAGGGATACACTATTAATATATAAAAGATAAGATATGAATGCTCACATATCAATATTGTGATTCAATATTGCAGGAAAGTACGTAGACGCAACGAAAATGATAAACGTTAGGTTGACCTCACGAGTAATACCCTCGAACAATACCCATAACCTCCATAGCTATAACCCATAATTTCCTTAGCTCTATCCCGTTTGAAAACTTATTTTGAAATCGTCTGAATATAACTCCATCGTAGTATTTTATGTATACTAATAATATCTTGAAATAATACTAAGTAAATATATATATGTAATTCGATTGAGAGAGTTTAGAGAAATATATTTTCAAGTTTCTATGAAATAATGAAACCTATTGAATTCTATTTATAATATATTTTTGAATTATTAAAGTGAATTATTAAAGTATGAATTATTAAAGTGAATTATTAAAGTATGAATTATTAAAGTGAATTATTAAAGTATGAATTATTAAAGTAAATTATTAAAGTGAATTATTAAAGTGAATTATTAAAGTTAAAGTAAAGTAAAAGTAAAGTAAAGGTAAAGTTAAAGTATAGTAAAAGTATAAAACTATGTACGTATAATACGCGTATAAATATATTTAATATTAATTTAAATCGTTATATCATAAAATATTTTAGAAAAGTAGAATTATATATATTCATAATAGGTTTCAAGTTTTTAAATTACAGTCTGTTGGTGAAGCATGAGATAAAGTCCAAAGGTTAAATAAACGTACGAAATCATCTTAATGAAAAATGTCGAGTTACTTAACTTGTCGATATCCAACATCTAAGTTATTTACACTCCACGTTCTTACTTATAAATCACTTTACCATTTTTCGAATATTGTCAAAAAGAATAGATTTCTTAAATCACAGTGGACCTCATAACATAGGCCCGTAATCATATCATAATGTATCTGATAATTCAATCATTTGATATTATCTCTTAATTCTGTTGATAAATATATCGAAACAAATACGTTCATGTAAAGTATCATATATCTAATACTTTGTTAATGTTTTCAGTTAATATTATATATTATATATACATATCTATATACACATAATTGTTCGTGAATCGTCGAACACGGTCAAAGGGTAATTGATTACATGAATGTAGTTCCAAACTTTTTGAGATTCAACATTACAAATTCTGCTTATCGTGTCGGAAACATATAAAGGTTAAGTTTAAATTTGGTCAGAAATTTCCGGGTCGTCACAGTTGGCTCGACCGTAATAATGCCTAAAAAGCAGACATTCCCCTCTGTTAGTTGTAATAGTCGTCTTCACAGGGGGAATGTGAGTCTTGGTGGGTAAATCCTGAGAAAGTGTCGGACCAAAAGTGGTAGCAGATCCAGTACTTCTCTTGAAGATCTTCTGAAGGAGAGATAATGTGCGGTTTCAGCTCGTGACAAAACTTGAAGTCCGATGAGAATATGATCTACGGCTCTGTTGATTGATCCATGAATGTCAATCATTGAGGCAGTGCTCGTAGTGATTACTTCTCTGATAGGATGTTCATTTCAGAGGTCTTCAAATAGTGTCAGAAACTGTATCTTTACTATCTCGAAATCTTATGAACGGTGATCTCCACAGTAGGAGTCTGTAGCTTTGCACAAATTTGTCAAGAGGCGAAGCTGAAAAAAGAAGTGAAAAGTAGCCCTGACCCAAGCATTAATGTCACCATTTTAGAGTATATCTCCCGACAGCCAGCTTTGAATGTGAAACTAGGATCCGTGGATTCATGGAAGATATGTGCTATCTGCTTCGTAACATAGGTGGCAATGTAGACTCGGTCTGGTTCAAGATGTGAGAATGGATTGTTGCGTCTTCCTTCTTCTGCTACTACGTCTTGTAATTCTTTGATAATCAGATCGTCATGGTGATCAATTGTTACGTAAATCAGGCTCCTGTCTGGTGTGCTTTCGAAATTATCTCTTTCCAAGATAGCGAAGAGACTGTTAATATCTTCGATCATTTGTAAATCAGAGTGTTAAGTCGGGCGTCCGGTAGAAAGATTCATATGCTTTCGGATGAGAGTCAGTAGTGCTCGTTGGTTTACTGAGAATGGAAGTGCAAATCCGTCCAAGGCATTGTAAACCTTAGAGTAAATGATCTTCTGATCTCAACAAAATCTTGTCTCGAGAATAGTGTGAACCACTGAATTGTGCTCTCGTTGCCTTTCATCATGGTAGATATGATCGTGAAGAGTATTGATAAAGTCTTGAATGCGCCCTTCTAAGATTTCAATATTATTAGCTTCTCTCTGTAGATAGAGGTGGTATTTATCTTTGATAGCTGTGATCAGTTCTTTTAAGTGTAGAGTGAAATCAATTGTTGATTTTGGATGGCTTCGAGAATATCTTCAAATTCAGCGGTGTTATTGATGAAGGTTATCATGTCGGCGTGATTAGATATGACCGGAATCTGATCTAAAGAAGAGTCTGGCTCCTCCTGATCTGGTTCGGGTGGAGAATATGAATCATCCAGAATGTCTTCATGTTGCTCTTCCTCGTCATCATTGGTATAGTTTTCTTCTGTGGATTCATCTGATGAGCGGGCTTCTTCAGTATTCTGGTGCTTCATTTCAACACTTGAAGGGTCAATCTCTATATCTTTAACCTCAGCCATATCTATCTTCTTCTTGATACGAATGATTAAACTGTAATCCTCCGTCTCAAGCCTCATCAATTCTTCATGACGTTCCAAGCATGGAGAGGGTATTATCACAATTTCTATTACGTCTCCCATTTCCTCTTCCTCCTCAGATTCTTCCTCTTCCTCTATTTCTTCGCTGGGATCCTCTTCTTCCATTTCTGGGGCATCGGCAGACTGTGATTCGACACCCATCTCGATATCATTGACTGGTGGTGGAGACTCATCATCAGAAGTAATTCGTCTGGTGGAAATAGAAAACATCTCTGCATGTCCAGAAATATCGGTAGGTCGGTCAATTTTGATGGTAACGCTCTTCCCGTGTGATCGCAAGATCAAGGTTTGATTGTACACATCAATGACAGTCCTAGTTGTATTTATGAAAGGTCTCCCTAAACTATTGGTTTATGTAGGTCTTCCTTAATGTCCATCACTACGAAATCCGTAGGATACAAGAATTTGTCGACTTTCATAAGACGTTCTAACTATACCCTTAGGATATCGAATTGTTTAATCGACAAGTTGGATTGTCATTTTTGTTGGTAACAAATCTCCTAACTCTAATCTCTTGTAGAGAGAATAGGGGATTAGGTTGATACTTGCCCCTAAATCTGCTAGTGCATAAATGGTTCTAGATTGGTAGATTGAACACGGGAAAATGAATCGGCCCGTATCTCCTAGCTTTTGCAGTAGAGAGTTTCTGAGTAATGTCGAGCATTCTTTACACAGTGGAATTTTGTTGGAATCTAGTATCCTTTCCTTAGTAGAGAGAAGCCTTCGAATGTATCTCTTCTGGTTGGGAACTTTGGACATGATATCCAGGAATCTTCCATCAAGTTTGTAGGTATCGAGCTTGGATGGTTCTTCCTGTAGCCATCCAGGATAAGGTATACGAACTGTAGTTGTAGTGGGCAGCTTCTGAGTATTTGTTGATTTGTTCTTGAGCCTAGCTGACCTTCTCCGTGGTTCTTCCACTGTAATTATGGAATCCATTTGCTTAGCCTCCTCTATGTGGGGATTTTGGATAGTATTACAAGGTAATCTTCCTTGGGGTCGGGTTTCAAGGCGTTATGATAACTGTTCGAGCTGCGTTTCTAGACTTTTGAGCAGTGATTTCGCATTAGTATTTCTGTCTGTTCTTGTCTAGATGCAATTCTCTTGTCTGGATGCAGTTCTCTGATTTAGTTGTTGTTGTCCTTCAATGAACTGAGTTAACTGATCATCAGTCCCGAGAGCAGGGTTGGTTACTTTCGTAATTTTAGGTGGTTGGGGAATTTTCCTCAGCTGGTGGACCAGTGAATGGAAGTGGTTGTTCGTAGGTCAATTAAGATTATTGGGGTGGATAAGGTGGGTAACGATAGTGAAAAGGATGGTTGTTTCTTTGAAATTGGTTAACCCTAGGTTGTTTATTGAATCCAGGATTGGATTGACGAGCTGGGTATTGAACGTAATAGACTGAACCATCAGGATTCTCGTACACAACTTGATATTCATCAGTGGGTTTCGGTTTGGTACAATTAACACAGGCCTGAACCTGGTTAACCTGCTACAGCTGCGTCTTCAATTCTTCGAGTTGTTTGGCAAGAGATTCCTTCTTATCCGTGAGGGATTTGATGGCCTCTGTTTGATTGTGAAGTGCGGAGAGTGGAGCAGATGATGAAGTTGTTTCACCACTGTTCCAGTCATGATGATGCATTGTCATGTTCTCGAGCAACTCCCATGCTTTGTCTGCGGTTTGGTTCATCAGATTTCCTTGAGCTGCTGCATCGATCGTCGTCCTACGATTTACCGTATGACCATTGTAGAAGGTACAGATTTGGGCTGACTATTCTAACTGGTGATTAGGGCATTTCTTTAACAGGGTTTTGAATCGCTCCCATGCAGTGTAAAGAGATTCATCATAACTTTCTTTAAAGTTAATGATGTCATTCTTAAGCTTGGTTTGTTTAGAAGGAGGGAAATATTTGGTTAGGAATTTAGTAGCCATCTCCGTCCATGATGTGATGGAATCTTTTTCCAATCCTTCAAACCATGTTTGTGCATGATGAGTGAGAGAATATGGAACAAGTATAGCCGGACTATATCTTGTCTTATCCCTGGCTGTTTGTAGGAGTTCGAAAGAGATATGAATTTATCAAGGTGAGAGTTAGGATCGTCATTTGGTAATCCATGAAATTGACAGCTATTTTAGAGAAGCTGTATAATGTGATGTTTTAACTCAAACGAGTGTCCTTGAATTTTTTGGAATCCGATCGGTCCTCCTCGACCTTCAATCGAGGGTTTGGTGTTTTCTGCTAAAGTAACGCGTAACTCCATTCAATTTCTGATTCGTTCTCCTTTACGTGCTTTAGAGATTATTACGTCTGGATCAGGTACGAATAACAACGGCCGTGGTCTAGATCGGCTTTGGATCATACACTGGGTATGCCTTTTTCTTTCTAAATTTTAAGTAGATAAGTTAAATTTCTAATTTAATCTAAGGCAATCTAATTTAATCTAAAGTAATCTAAAGTAATCTAAGGTAATCTAAGGTAATCTAAGGTAATATAAAGTAATCTAAGGTAATTATCCTAAGTTTAAATATGTTTTTGGTTCTTGCTACTGATTCCCTGTTATTTTGATAACAGAACTTCGCACGAACTATTCAATAAACAAAGTTACGGAGAGGCAGGATCCTTTTGGTTCCAATATAATTGAAGACTGTTCGGAAAATCCAACAACCAAGTATGTGTATAATTGTCTTTCTTAGACACCATTAAATGCTTGCGAATGATCTTGATAAAAGCAGTATTGTCTGATACCAGTTCCCTAACAGCGGCGCCAAAAACTCTTCTCCCTCTTGATATGACTGAAACGAACGGTTTTATTTATGTGGTGTCGTCAGGCCACAAGGCGTCAGAATCAGCCAATCGAAGAGGGGGTAGGTAGTTTTAGATTTATATTTAGCGGTGCCTAAATCGTACTACTCCTTATTATGAGTAAGGGAAGTAGGACCTAGAGTCGTATTTTTAAAATATCAGTAGAATCGAACCTATAATTAAAGCTTAAGATAATCCTAAAGTGAAGGAGTAGTGGTTTGTTACCTAATTTTGGGTTTTCTAGTTTATAAAATAAAGTAAAGTAAATGCGATAAAATTTGTAATTCAGATAAGGTTAAAACAAGCGCATATAGTATGGTTTCATCAGTTACTTTGCCGAGATTATGGAATGCTGGCTCATGAATAGGTAGTGACCTTGTATTCACTACACTGGTCCTAAACGCCCCCGTCATAAGACATGTCACTGGGTAATGCGTTCGGCTTGAAGATTCTGAATAGACAACAACGTCCCTTATCCCCGACGCCCGTGCAGTCTGACTAAAGGCATGCACGTTCAGACGGCTCATCTAATTGAGCAACTCGGTTGGGTGACGTATTAACATTCCACAAAGGTCTAAACTTTCTTAAGCATAATATAATACAGGGTTTACCATATCTGAGAGACGTGATGTGTTTCGATGCTTTCATTAATGATTGGGCTTAAAAGATAGTTAGGCCCTTAAAAAGAGTTCAACCATAAAGAACACCATGGCCAAGTCAGGTTTGACTTCCATGAGCAAGTTCGGTTATCCTAACGGTCCAATCCTTTATGTATTTAAAAAAACAGTTCCTAAATTAACTAAGAATCCCTCAAGCGGGGTGCAATGCTTGACACCGCGTTAAGGTGTAGTATACTAATCAGCACTGACCGGGTTCCATGGCCTTACCTAGGAGAGGTACAACTTACAACAACCGTTGTGCTTCAGCGTGCACGTACGAAGTTTATGTAGAGACCCGTCCTAATCCATCTGGATGAATACATTACATTTGGTTACATTGCGAGGTACTTGACCTCTATATGGTACATTTTACAAACATTGCATTCATTTTTAAAAGACAAACTTTCGTTTCATCGAAAGTTGACGGCATGCATACCATTTCATAATATATCCAACTATAATTGACTTAATAATAATCTTGATGAACTCAACGACTCGAATGCAACATCTTTTGAAATATGTCATGAATGACTCCAAGTAATATCTCTAAAATGAGCAAATGCACAGCAAAAGATTTCTTTCATACCTGAGAATAAACATGCTTTAAAGTGTCAACCAAAAGGTTGGTGAGTTCATTAGTTTATCGTAAACAATAAAATTCATCATTTTAATAGACCACGAGATTTAAATACAGTACACCTATCTCGTGTACGAAACCATATTTCATAAAGCTTAGCATAGTAGGTTCGTATCCTTTTCTTCCCCGTAGGTTGCCTCGCGATTTTTAATAATCGTACACATATCTCGTGCACAAAAACTAATACACATAACCTGTGTATAAAAGTCATTCATACGAACTACAAACACCTGGTAATCGACCTTAACAAAATGCATCTAGAATATCCGCCGCATACCGGCATTCCGCACGGTCATGCAAAAAGCATACAATCAGGCCACTCTTTTAAATATGATGGTTGTGTACACCTCACAAACAGATCATATCTTTTAAAGCTGGCGGTTGTATACCTATTTCGAAGTACTAAAGCAGTTCAAATTCTCTGACTGGGGCTTGTTAGTGCCCATAGATCTATCTTTAGGATTCGCGTCAATTTGGGGCTCGGTTCCCAAATTCTCAGATTACCAGACTAAAAGGGGTGATATCCGGTGTACTCATAACTCATTCGTAGAATGTTTTTAAGTACTTGTGTCTATTTCGTCAAATATTTATAAAAGCATTTCATGTATTCTCAGTTCAAAACATATTTCAAAAGCATTTAATAAAGCAGTTGTAAAAATAGCGCATGTATTCTCAGTCCCAAAAATGTAAAGAGTAAAAGGGAATCAAATTAACTCACAATGCTGTATTTTGTAGTAAAAATACTCATGACGACATTTAACAATGCAGGGTTGGCTTCAGATTCACGAACCTATATCATTTGTATATTTATTAACACACATAATCGTGATGGAACAAATTTATATATTTAGTTATGTATTAGGATTAATATTTATATATAATTTTATTAATACTTAAAATATATTATAATGCCTATTTGATATATATAAGTTAATTAACATTATATCAATATAAATAATATTATATTAGTTAAAATGTAATATTATGTAAAATTAGTATACTTATGTAATAAATATATTTTTATATAAATAGCTCTTGTTTTGCCAAAAATTAATAGTTGTAATAAAAACAGGTTAGGGATAATAATAATAATAATGATAGTAACAATAGTAATAATAATAATAAAAATGTTAATTTTAATGATAAATACTAATTATGATAATTATATTAATAATTAGTAATGATATTATTATTAGTAATACTTATGTTAATCCTAAAAAAAAAAAATACTACTAATAAGTATAAATTGATACCAAGACTAATACTAATAATAGTTTGTGTTATTTTCATAATTACAATAATAATAATAATAATCATAATCATAATAATAATAATGATAATAATAATAATAATAATAATAATAATAATAATAATAATAATAATAATAATAATAATAATAATAATAATAATAATAATAATAATACTAATAATATTTAGTGATATTACTTAATAATAACTAAAATGATAATTATAATAATCATATCATAAATTTTAACATAATAATAACAATTTATAATAACAATAACAACAACAACAACAACAACAACAACAACAATAATAATAATAATAATAATAATAATAATAATAATAATAATAATAATAATAATAATAATAATAATAATAATAATGAAAATGACAATAATAATAATAATCATAATAGAACTAAATAAAAAGTGAACTACCTTCAAGGAAATAAGCCTAAAAAATATACTGCCTCCTCAGGGACTCGAACCCAAGACCACTTGCTAACCCGACAACACCCAAGACCATTACTCCGTAATCATTTATCTGATAATATTCTGATTTAACAAATATTTATGCTCTTTCTATTTTTATTCCTTTTCTTCTTCTTCTTAATCATTCAGTCTACCAGTAGATCGAAACTAACATTAGTAGGTTTACTAATTAGTTTTTAAGATTTAAAACTTATACAGAATAATTACATAGTGTTTAATTTAATTAAAACAGAAGAAAATAAAAATAAATAAGAAAAAAACGGACGCTGAAGAACATTTTTGATTTGAAATCTAATTCGAATTTAGATACCATTATAGACCAAAATTCCTTCATGATAAAGGTTTTAATTTATCACTAGAAACTTTCTGAATAATTAATTTGACTTAAAACCTCAAAACGAATTCGAATTTTGTGATGAACAAAGCGTTTGACTTTTTGAAAATTAACTTTGACTCGTGAATTCAAACTCGATAAGAAAAATTGAACCTTGAGATTTTCCAGATAGTTCAAGTATTTGATTTCCAACATATCTACATTTAAAGATTTTAAAATGGCATTCGAATTCGAAGTTTTTGAGAAAATGACCAAGAACAGGGAACACGAGCTGTGTTCTTCAAATTAAATCTTTATTTTTGTTGTTTTTGCTCTAATTGTATCAGTGGAGTATTATATAGATACTACAGATATAATTATAGCCAATATAGCTAAATTAACGTTCGTTTGATAGTTTGATTGGCTCGACACTTTCTTTATCCTGTCAGAAGAAAATTCATATAATTCCAATCGATTGAAACTGATTTTGTTTGATATTATGACTAATTGTTAAAGATTCGTACAAGTTGCAGTATTAAAACAATTTATAAAACAGTTTGATATGGATGGAAAACAGAATTCGTAATATTTGTATTTAAAATTATATAAATCAGTATATATATATATATATATATATATATATATATATATATATATATATATATATATATATATAACTGAAATTTTGTATATATATATATGTATTTATATAAATCTGAATTTATATATATATATGTTTAAAATATAAAATTCGTAAATCATGATAATTGCAAGTATATATATATTAATACTAGTAATAATACAATAATATTACTAATTGATAGTGCTCCAAATGAACATATATTTAGTAGCAATATCCTCCCAATATGTAAATTATTTAGTTATAATTGTCCTATTTTAAGTTGTAATCGTTTATATTAAATAAGTGCGAAGACAAAAGGCGAAAACGACGATTTGAAGACGCAAATGACCAAAAAGCTCAAATGTACAAGATACAATCCAAGTGGTTCAAATTATTGATGAAGAACGTCTAAAAAAGATAAGAGTACAAGTTACAAAATGCAAAGTACAAGATATTAAATTGTACGCAAGGACGTTCGAAAATCCGGAACCAGGACATGAGTCAACTATCAACGCCCGACGCAACGGACTAAAAATTACAAGTCTACTATGCACAAGAATATAATATAATATATAAATAATTATATTAATTATTTATATTTTATATTTATATATATAAAACGTCTGCAAAGAAGATCCAAAGGGGTGTGAGCTGTATTCCATATCCCCGCGACTCGCGGAGTTCTCAGGCACAAAGTGCCGCGACTCGCGGAGCACAGAAATTTCAGAATCCCTATAAAAGGTCGCGAATTCTGCCGAGTTTAATAACATAATAATAATAATACTCCCTAGTATAATATAAATATATATATATATATGTATATATAGTATAGATTAGTGTTATATTAGATTAGTTTGGGTTATGTAAAAGTTATTTTTACGGGTTTTTAAAGTCGGAGCTCTGTCCGTGTAACACTACGCGATAAATAATCAATGTAAGCTATGTTCTCCTTTTTAAATTAATGTCTCGTACTTAAGTTATTATTATGCTTATTTGAGCCAAAGTAATCATGATGTTGGGCTAAATATTAAAGACGGGGTAATTGGGTTTTGTACCATAATTGGGGTTTGGACAAAAGAATGACACTTGTGGAAATTAGACTATGGGCTATTAATGGGCTTTATATTAAATTAACGATACCTCGTTAATTTAATATAAAGGTTATGATTTGAAGTATCTATATATAACCACATACGCTTAATCGGACACGATGGGCGGGATATTTATAAGTACGAATTATTGTTCATTTGACCGGAAACGGGGATGGATTAATAGTCAATGGACTCATTAAAACAGGGGTGGATTACATTCAAGGGTAATTGGTGTAATTGTTAACAAAGTATTAAAACCTTGGTTTACACACAGTCGATAACCTGGTGTATTCATTAAGCAAAGTATTAAGACCTTGTTACAGTTCGAATCCCCAGTTAGTTGGAATATTTGACTTCGGGTATAAGGTTAAATTTGCCGAGCAGTTTATAATTATGACCGATGAACTATTATGGACAAAAACCAGATAGGTTTCAAATACATCCAGGACAAAGGACAATTAGCCCAGGACAATAAATTAAAATCAAAACGTCAAACATCATGGTTACGGAAGTTTAAATAAGCATAATATATTTTATTTCATTTTTCCTCGTACTTTTATTTATTGTCATTTCAATTATTGTTATTTATTTTATATTGTTATTTAAATATCGTCATTTACTATACGCTTCGCTTAAAATATAAATCGACAAACCGGTCATTAAACGGTAAACCCCCTTTTATATATTATTATATATAATTATATATATTTTGTACAAATATAGTTGTTTAAAAATATAGTGTGCAATAAGCCCGCTCCCTGTGGAACGAACCGGACTTACTAAAAACTATACTACTCTACGATTAGGTACACTGCCTATAGTGTTGTAGCAAGGTTTAGGTATATCCCATTCTATAAATAAATAAATATCTTGTGTAAAATTGTATCGTATTTAATAGTTTTTCCTTGTAAAATTTAATAGTATTTTATACCCCTTAGCTTTGACATCACTAATAATAATAATATTATTGATAAATAGACTAGTAATAATAAATGATAAATAATGATAATATTAATACTAATCAAAAATGCTAATTTTAATAAATTTAATTAATAATAATGATATTAATAATAATAACAATAATATTAGTAATAATAACATTATAACAAAACTCATTGTATCAATTTCATATCTATATATTATATATAATAATAATAATATTACTGATATTAATATTAATATTTATTTTAATAAAAGTAATAATAATCATAATTTAACTTGTAAGTAAGTTTAATATGTTGATATTACATATTATTAAGTATGTAGTATTTAATAACATCATATCATATATATATAATAACACATATTGTTTATTTAATATTTATATCTTTTATATATAATGCAACATACATATAATAATAATAATTAGGTTTAGAAACCATATATATATATATATATATATATATATATATATATATATATATATATATATATATATATATATATATATATATATATATATATATATATATATATATATATATATATATATATTCACATATATATATTTATTTATTTATTTTAATGGCAACTTAATTATTTTATATGTTATTTTACTCTAATTGATTAAAGTATATTTTATTAATCCAATTTATTATATATACCTTTGTTTATATATATATATATATATATATATATATATATATATATATATATATATATATATATATATATATATATATATATATAATACATACACTTATATATATTCACATTTATTTACACACACTCGTTCGTGAATCGTCAAAATTGGTCAAATGGTAATTGCATATATGAAATCAGGTCAAAGTTTTTAGACTCAACATTATAGACTTTGCTTATCGTGTCGAATTCATATTAAAATTAAGTTTAAATTTGGTCAGAAATTTCTAGGTCGTCACATTTTATATGCTTGGTGACTACACTAGCATGGTCTAGGACCGACAATGTACTAGGGGTCTAGTTAGATGTTTCACTATGAAAGAGTCTTCAGTCAGAATCCAAGGCTCGGTGGACTTACTACAACCGGTGTGCCTCAGTCAAACTTACGTTGTATCCGATAGACTTCTCTTACCGAGGGGTAACACAGATAGTGTACTCTGAATCGGGGTTCGCGAACAGATAGTGTACTCTGAATCGGGGTTCGCGACTTCCCAATAACAGAGCCAATAACTACGTTCTATTAGTTGGAAAAGCGATTGAGTTTAAAGCATAATCGGAAAGTATCTCGACAACATACACAAACAACAATATTATTTTGGCATTATAACTGACTACGTCATAGAATACACTAAAGATAACTACTCGCTAATCATGGCAACAATATCACAAAGCATAATAATGGAAAACATTATAAAAAGACAAGGGATAGAAGTACCAGTAGATTAAACGAGTTTCAAATACAAAAGTGACAAATTCAAACTCCAGACCGCTCCTAATACAATCTTCGGCATTCTTCTCCGGGTACTAGGTTTCCAGCACGGAGTCGAAGACCTTGAAAGTATGACTAATATTGTAGAAAGAGAGAGAAAGAAGTGAATTGAAGTGTGTGTAAAAATGTATGACAAAGACTCTTTAAATATACTTGAAATTGGCTTGCATACGGCTGGCAAGCCGTATGGCAGGCCGTTTTTGATGCCCGTTTGCACTGGTCAGCCATTTTGCCTGGCCTTTTGGTTGGGCTGTATGGAAGGCCGTTTTACCTATAGGCACGTCGTATGGCAAGTCGTATGGCCTGATTTGGTTTGCTGATTTCACTGGATCGTAACTTGATTTCCTTGATCGTAGCTTGGTTTCTCGTCTTTCACCGTTTTCGCTCTAGAATCTTCGTTTTAGCTTCAATTCTATTGATTCTTTTTGCACTGTCTTCGCATTCACTTGATCTTCAATTTCACCGACAAAGCAGGTATTTTGGCGATAAAGCTCGGAACTTTATTATTTTTGGGCCTTAATACCGGGGTGAAAACGTGACTTTTTAGCCGATATCAGGAGTTCAAAGATTAATCTTACCGAGAGTGAAGATTAAGATTGAGTGATAACAAATTCTTCGGTATGCGATTTGATGTCTTAATCTGTGAGAGAGAATGAGTGTAATAGATTTTGAGGGAAATGAAAAGTGAGGGCATGATTTGAGATTTAAAAGCCGTCAGGACCCGTGCAGTCGATCTGCGGTCGATCGTGGGTTCGACCGTGGAGGGAAAACACTCTATGGTTGAGTGTGCGATTGGCTGTGGTTCGACCGTGCAGCTTCTGATAGAGAAGTTTGTCTGTATCTTCAAGTCGAGCGCGTTTTGGTGATTTTCTCGTTCTAAAGAATACTTGAGGACAAGTTTTCTTTGCTTAACATTGTATGATCACATCCAACTGATGTTTCATCATCAATGACATGTATGAAGGCACTTTGACCTACATTTAGAATGCAATAAGATCCCTCATCATTTCAAGTTAAGCATTCATTCATATCCTAAGCATAATCATACCAAGTATCCTTTATAATCATTTTGTAGATGTGCTATTTAATATTGATTATTAATAGTGACACATTAACTAATGAACTTAAGAAATATAGAGTTTTAGATGCACTATCCTCTTTCCCTTTTGTTTGATCATATTATAGGAAAATCTTTCAATAGTTTTAGAAAAGTTTTGACAAGATTATCCTTACGTGCATTGTGATCATTGATTCTCATTTATTCTTAAGTTACCCAACCCTCGATTTATCCCATCCATTGAATTGCTAGATTGATTTGACTTTCCTAAGTTTTCATTTCTCCTAATGCTTGACAATGGACTTAGAGTACATGATTTGTAGGTACTAGAGTCATGACATGATTTCAAATCAATTTTGTTTCTTGATGATTCAAAATTCCTTTTTGACCTTTAAAGACCTTTTTAAGTCATTGTTTTCATCAATTAAAACTTTGTTGAATTTATTAACCTTTTGTAATTTTTTTTCCAACAATTTTACTTTGTCACGACTTCTAGTATATATACAAATTTTACCATTTTGTACTCATCTACCAATTCAGCATCATAATTAGAAGGATAAAATACATGTACCTCACTGCTTTGAACACTTCAGTTCTCGCCTTCTTCTCCTTAGAAGTAAGATTCAACTTCATCTTCACTATGATCATCTTGACTTGGAGAGTATCTTGAAGCCATGAGACAAAAGTCTTCATCTTCATCTTTATCTTCATCTTGAGTATCTATCCAATTTCCTTCAAGACATTCAAGTCTTGTTAACTCTTCCTTGAACACATTCTTCTTAAAGCTATTAGAAGTGTCTTCTTCTTGAGAGCATTGTGTGTCCCAACATTCCTTTTCATTTTCACAAAAAAGTATTGTCATTCTTTCTCCACTTGGAAGAATTTTATGAAGTAGTGATATAGCATCAAATTGCTTTAGTACTTTGTTCATTACTTCACCATTTTGAAATGTTGAGAACACCACATTTGAAGATTCTTGAGGAACAAGGTTTCATTCCTTGATAATCCTCCATATGTCATAATCCTTTAATTTGACATAGATCTTGAATCTTAATTTCCACACATAGACATCCTCTTTATCAAAAATTGGTGCTTCTCTAGCCAATCCTTCTAGGTATGCCATTATTTGAGTTGATCCCAACAACGTTTGACTCAGGTTTTTACACAAAATGATTTTTGACACAATCAAAAACGTTTCTAGAGCAAAGATTCGAGCAACCGCTTTGATATAAATTGTAAGTAACTAAAGAGGGTGGGGGTGGGTGGGTGAATAGTTACTTAATACGTTTTTAAAACTTTATCGATGATTATCAAGATTTAATCAACCTTCATCAACTTGATCAACTTAATCAACTCAAACACAATGTGTGTAGTGTTTATGTTTGAACCAATGCGTAAAGTAAAGTAAAGAACATAAACACAAGAATTTATAGTGGTTCGAGTGGATGTTAACTAATCCACCTTAATCCACTCCCCGATTCACTAACTGGGAGTTTGCTTCACTAACCCTTTTTCAAACCCGGTGGAGATTCGTTTTACAAATCTTGTACTCCTTGTAGACAACAAATCTAATATTTCTATCCCATCCAAAGATTACCTCTAGCTTAGATCAACTTGTCTTCACCTTGGACAAGTATTAATCCCGAATATAATTAATCAACTACCTAGTTCCCTTTAAGGAAGATGATAACTAAGCTAGCTTATGCTTCTAGTTAGTACAAGACTCACCCTTTTAGTGATGAAAATCCTAAGACAATTCAAAGGATAATACAACACTAAGTAAACTCACAAAGATAGTAATTTGATAGTAAGTTTACAACACTTCTACAATCTATGAGATCATAGAACTTCACTTGCTAATCACAAATATATAAGAATTAAGATCTTGTGATTCTCTGATGAATTAGAGTTGAAACATGCAAGAGGGGCAAATATGTAAAGCTCTCCAAGTCTTGCTATTTATAGAGATAGACAAAAAAACAATCTGTTGTTGTGGCTCAGACCACGGTCGACCGTGTGTCGACCACATGTCGTCGGGTCTTTTTTCACCTAGCTGTTGTATGGCCGTTTGAATCCTTTCAAACCTGATTCTTTTTGCCTCTTTACTTCATTTAATACCTGCAAAAGATACCCAACATCCTCTACAAGTACTATATGCATTAATTGCATGATTCTCCATGGTTGTGTTCTTTTGATAGTGACTTATGATGACCAAAGAGGGAATTTTAGCATTCTTGGATACAAGTCTTGATAACCAATTGAAGTAATCTCAGATTTGTCATAATCTTTTTTTTAACACACTTTCTTAAGTTCTATTAGTTGGTCAACACGTCATTAATGACAATAACCCAATTAATCACTAAGCATGTTATTATTTGTATTTAAGCTTACACGTGGATTAATTAAATGTATTTATGATGTCTTACCTAATGAAACAAATAAGTTCAATTAAGCATGTTGTAAGACATTGTGTTAATCAAGATTGATCCATTCTTAGACATGTTGCTAAATTTAAACATGCTCCTTTTAATATTTCAATATGTGTGTTAATAATTTTTTTAAGCACTTAAGATCATTTGATTATGACACATCAATTGTTATCAACCAATTTACACGTATTACATTTGAATAGGCTAAGCATACATTTGTAATTTCCAAACTTATAGCTTATAGCAAGACAAAGTTCATTCATACATATTAAACGAGTATAAGAAAGTTGGCAAATAGCACATAGTCAAGTAATACTCATGTAGTAATAAAGCAAGTAGTCAAGTAATACTTATGTAATGACTAGCAAGAGATCACTTAGTAATTAATCTAAGATTAAACATATAGTGATGACATAGCAATATACTAAGGCTATGGAAGTTTACTTGCAATGTGGCACTTTGCATGATTAATGTTTAAGTATACATTAATGTCCAACATATGTACAGGGAAGGGGCAACTCTTGGTTGGGACTTGATGACCATCCTAAGTTAGTATAGATACATTTTAAGAGCACAAGTTATTTTGTAACACTTATGTGTTATCCTTAATCTAGGCTAAAACATCATTAAGGTGTCATTAGGTGTGATTAACTAAGATTAGCGTTCTAGTGACCAAAACTCTATTAGATATTAAAAGGGCAACTATTCAAAGCATGTTGAAACATGTTTCGTGAATTATAGATGCCCCGAAGTGGTTAAACTTTTTGTGATCAATAGATTTGGACATAACAAACTACGATCGACCCACAGTCAGCTGTGGAGTCGACTGCGTACCTGGTTTCTCATAAATCAAAGTAAATGACTTCCACGGTCTGACATGTGGTCGCCCGTGGACTCAAGCTGTATGGTATCTGAGTTTTGTATTCTATTTGTTTTCCCTAATGTATTTTCTCTAAGCTTCATTTGATTTGGTCTTTTACTAGAGTAAGTGTGGATTAGTGAACTTGTATATATATGTCAAGATGTCTACCATCAGTTTTGGTTATATGCATGTGTCATCATCAAAACACTTATTATCGTTGATTAAAATTAATATTATCATTAAGCATAAACCAACATTCTCCCCCAACATTGTTGGTTAATAATGATATTATCATTAAGCATAAACCAACATTCTCCCCCAACAAAGTTGGTTTCGTGGACATTATGAAAGTAATGAGCAATGAATCAAAGATGGTGGAGACCCCTTCTATCCGGTCCGATGAAGGATCGTCCCGAATGATCCAACAATCGTTGGTGGTGGTGATAGGCCATATTGTGATTGTTATGATACACCATGTAATGGTTTTTGTCATGATTGGTTTAAAAAGAATAGGGCCAATTAGAATGACACGGGTTCTAAAGGCGAAGTCGATAAACGTACTCGGGATCAAGTAGAAAACTGGAGATGAGGGACGCCCAAGTTCATATAAGTTACCTGACAATGAGGAAAAATTATATTATGGAGAGGCGGTGTAGAATTTATTTAGGGATTCTCATGTAGACGAGCATGTTGGTGTTTCTATGGTTGGCACAATTCTTCTAACTTGATTCTTCTTAATTCTTCTTGTCTACGAATATTTTTGGACATGTACTCTATTGAAACAAAAATATTCTCTTCATTAGCATGTCTTTTTGTGATATCTTAATCATGAATATTTACCATTTCAGTAAGCTTCTAAGGTAGTTGGAGTCAAATGTGAGTTGTTTCCACACTCTTTTCATTTGACCAAATTCCTAAAATTACTCTATCCCTAAAGTATTCTAAAGTATTATGTATATCGCCCCATGCTTGACATTGTTTCTCTATTTGTTCGAACTTCTAACACGTTATTGAATCCATCAGTACCATGTACTTGAATTTAGTTAGAGAGGGCTATATGGGTGCTTCTGATAACAGGCTCAAAACAGGCTGAATAATGGGCTAAAACCGAGTCGATTGTCTCGATTTACTTTATGTTCGAAGTTTTACTTTTACAGTAATGATAGTTGTTTGATTAAATGATATATGAGATTTTTTTCACTAAAAGTCACTTTTAGCAATGTTTTACCCATAACCCAGTTTACCCATTTCTTATAAGCTAATGCTTTATTATTTCACCTTTTTGTCCAGTTAAACATAAAGTATAGCATAAATCATCCATCCATATAGAATTGTCACCTCTTCCCTTTTTTCATCGGCACATGTTCATTTTATAGTATATTATACGGATTGTATTAATATTATATTATATATATATGTGGAATAGTTATCTAACTTCTTTTTGAAATCTGTTAGATTTTCGCTTCTTGTATTCAAAGAGCTCCTCAAAAGAAACCGTCAGATATCAGGATCTAATAAATCGTGTCAACCATGTGATCAACAGAAAGTGAACACCTCTTTGGATATTTGAAAAATAGATTTCATGGAAACTTGTGGAAGAATTCGTCTATTTCTTTGCATCTTTGGAAAATAACTTTCATGGAAAGTTGTGGAGATACTGCATCTTCATCTTCAGTTTGTTCGTTTTGATGTTTGTTTTTGACTTTCAAGAGATAAAAGAACATAGTTCCTCTTTGTATTAAATTATTTCATTGTGGTATGGATGGTCGTTAGAACTTAGAAGTCACTTCGAAAATTTTTATTGCTATATATATATATATATATATATATATATATATATATATATATATATATATATATATATATATATATATATATATATATATATATATATATATATATATATATATATATATATATATATATATATATATATATATATATATATATATATATATATATATATATATGTAACACCGGCCATTTTTTTTTAAAACACAGCGGAAGACTTTTATATTAAAATCACCACATTAAACACATCACAGAATAAATGCACATAATTAGGTTTAAGTTTACACGACGGTGTTACTTATTACAAAATACATGTTGCAAAAGTCCACATCAGAGTTCACACGTCAAACATGTCTTCAACACTAGCACCCATCCCAAACTAGCAGAACTTAAACCTGCAAGGGTGGAAATGTGGGGGATTAGCATAACGCTAAGTGAATGGAATCTATCTACAGATATCGCATAAGCACCACACATGCGAACAATATCACTAACATGCTAACAACCAACTAGCATACAACATAAAGACAATATGAGGATTGGCGGCTTGTACGAGCACGCGACTCCTAGTTGATCGAGCTAGAGTCTACCGATAGTCCTTACTACACGATTCACAGCATAGTTATCCGGACACAGGGGATGCGTCATTCAATACTATACTCCACAATCAGTAGTCCTTGGACCCAAACTCCTCAGGACCGGTTGCCCTCACACGAACTCTAACCTCCTCAGGCCCGGTTACGAGTCCCCAGCCTCCTCAGGCCCGGCTGGTGCCAAACACAGTGCGCACATAATATCACATAATCACAATAAACATGTAATAAACTCACTAGCATGGCAACCAATATCTAAACATTGCAATAACATTATATCAAAGCATGGTAATAGAATAAATCACAGTAGCATGACATGCTACTTAAACTCTATCCGGAGATAGACCCACTCACCGATTACCAGCTACAGCTCATTTATCTTACTTCTGAGCTTCTTCCTTGTTCTTATCACCTGAGAACAACACAAACGAAGTCAATATACATATCTCAATCAATATTATAACCAAATCATATTATAAACAAGGTCATAACATCATTTCACAAGTCCACAACGTAACTCCATTCACTATTGTCAAACAAGTACGTGGAAAACAGGACACGCACGCCAAAACCTATTTTCCTGCCCTAAAAATAGTTTCATCCATCTTCTTAAAAGTTAATCATTTAAAAGTACTCTTCAATACGATTCCAACGATATTTTATTTATCAAAAACGAAGTTACGGTTTGAAAGTTATGACCAAAACAAATTTCTCAAATTGATGAAAAGACACACTACCCAACTCGGTAGTGTGTGTCATAGTCACTCGGTCGAGTGTGTAGACACATGGCTGAATGAGTAGAGACACTCGAACGACTGTCTTTTCAAAATACACACTACCGAGTGTGTAGACACATGACCCACTTCAAAAGACACTCGACCGAGTGTGTACATACACGGTCCACTTCCAAAAGACACTCGACCGAGTGTGTTCTTGAGCTGCTGAAAATTGGAAAAGTGACGGGTTTGAGCCAAAAATCACCAAATCTCAACCATATACTCGTTTTAAACCTCAAAACTCATCACATCTTGTTTATAAAACCTTTTGGGACATAAACCCACAAACATTACATCAAAACAACAACAAATTGCACCAATTTGACATCAAAACCCACTTTGACAAAAACCTAACTTCAAATCGAATTTGACACAAATTTAAGTAATGAAAATGGGTGATTCTTACCTTGTTTGAACCAGTAAAACACAAAGAATCGATTTCTAACATACAAATCAAACTTCAAATCGAGATTTGGAGAATTAGGGTTCAAGAGGTGAAGAAAGTAGGTACGGGAGTGATTTTGGGAATTTTCTAGAAAATGTGGAAATGAGGCAAGTATTACCCACTTATTTGGGTTAAAACCCATACCCCACAATACACGGGTATTTATCAGTTATCTAAAATCTTTCGTACCTCGTTAGGCGTCCCTAACGGAGACCAAATTAAATAAACAAACTTGTTCTGTGACCCTTGTCACAAACTGGTCTTAACCAAATAATAAAATAACACTATTCACATAATTAAAATAAAAGCATATAAAACACATAATAAAATCCTAAGGGCAAAATAGTCCACTTACAACTAGTCCAGGTGTGACAACCCAGAAATTTCTGACCAAATTTAAACTTGATCTTTATATGTTTCTGACACGATAAGCAAAGTCTGTAATGTTGAAATCTCAAAAACTTTGAACTGTGTTCATGTATTCATTTACCTATCGACTGCACTTGACGATTCACGAACAATTATGTGTAAAACGACCCGGATTTTTCCGTTAATATATATGAGATTAATATTTACACAATTAAATGTTTCCAACATGTTAAGCAATCAAACTTGTTTAGACTTGATTAATTGAAACGGAATTTATGTAAACATTTGACCACCCAGTTTGGCCGATGATTCACGAACGTCATAACTTGTATTTGAAATGTCCCATTCTTATTGATTAAAAACGTTCCATATTAATTGATTTCGTTGCGAGGTTTTGACCTCTATATGAGACGTTTTTCAAAGACTGCATTCATTTTTAAAACAAACCATAACCTTTATTTCATAAATAAAGGTTTAAAAAGCTTTACGTAGATTATCAAATAATGATAATCTAAAATATCCTGTTTACACACGACCATTACATAATGGTTTACAATACAAATATGTTACATCGAAATCAGTTTCTTGAATGCAGTTTTTACACAATATCATACAAACATGGACTCCAAATCTTGTCCTTATTTTAGTATGCAACAGCGGAAGCTCTTAATATTCACCTGAGAATAAACATGCTTTAAACGTCAACAAAAATGTTGGTGAGTTATAGGTTTAACCTATATCTCACCAACATTTTTGTTGACGTTTTAAGCATGTTTATTCTCAGGTGATTATTAAGAGCTTCCGCTGTCACATACTTAAATAAGGACGAGATTTGGAGTCCATACTTGTATGATATTGTGTAAAAACTGCATTCAAGAAACTTATTTTGTTGTAACATATTTGTATTGTAAACCATTATGTAATGGTCGTGTGTAAACAGGATATTTTAGATTATCATTATTTGATAATCTACGTAAAGCTTTTTAAAACCTTTATCTATGAAATAAAGGTTATGGTTTGTTTTAAAAATGAATGCAGTCTTTGAAAAACGTCTCATATAGAGGTCAAAACCTCGCAACGAAATCAATTAATATGGAACGTTTTTAATCAATAAGAACGGGACATTTCAGTTGGTATCCGAGCGTTGGTCTTAGAGAACCAGAATTTTGCATTAGTGTGTCTTATCGAGTTTGTTAGGATGCATTAGTGAGTCTGGACTTCGACCGTGTTTACTTGAAAAATGATTGCTTAACAAATTTTGTTGGAAACTATATATTTTTAACATGTGAATATTATGTGATATATTAATCTCTTAACGCGTTTGATATTATGTGATAGATGTCTACCTCTAGAACAAGTCCCATTGACTCACCTAATAATAATGAAGAGTCAAATGTAAATTGGAATGATTCGTGGACTGATTCACAAGTTCCCGAAGAGGAACCGGAAGAAGAGTCGGAACCGGAAGAAGAATCGGAACCGGAAGAAGAATCGGAACCGGATGAAGAAATAGAACCGGTGGGGGAAATAATAAAACGGTTAAGTAAAAGAAAATCCTCAACCAACCGACCAAGGTTAATTATGACCAATGGTGTTTCCGCCAAGGAAGCAAAATATTGGGAGGATTACCAATTCTCCGATGAATCGGATTCCGACGAGAATTCCGATGATGTTATAGAAATTACCCCAACTGAATTTAAAAAGGCAAAAGAAAATAATAAGGGAAAGGGCATAAAAATAGAGAAATCTAATTCCAACCCCGATGAACTTTATATGTATCGTCAACCCCCGAAGTCCTTAAGTTGTAACAATGACCCGGGAACCTCTAAACCACCAGGTTTTTCTAAACCAATGTGGATCACGACGGCTCGTATTAGGGGAACATCATATATCCCTAGAAACTTGGCAAAACGAACTAAAACCGAAGAAGAAGAAGAAACAAGCGAGTCGGAATAAGATAGTTGTATTCGTGTGGTGTAATATATGTAATATAGTGTGCTTATGCTTTATGATATATGTAAAAATTGTTTGTATTAATAAGTATTTTTTTTTATGAATCTAACTCTTGTCTATTTTACAGTATAAAAACACAAAATGGATAGACAACCCAATATTTTAAGAGACCTACCCGGAGACATGATTGATGAAATCTTGTCTAGAGTCGGTCAGAATTCTTCGGCACAACTATTTAAGGCGTGATCAGTTTGTAAGACATTCGAAGAACGTTCCAAGAATGTCTTGGTTTATAAGAGACTTTCGTTTGAAAGATGGGGGATATCACATTGGGAAACCAATAAGTTACGATGTGTTTACTTTGACGCATATATTGCGGGGAACCCAAATGCTATTTTACGCAATGGGTTAAGAAATTATTTTGACTCAATATATCCGAATATTGGACTTCGTGATTTAGAAAAAGCGGCTAACATGCAACATAAAGAAGCATGTTATGCTTACGGATTAGTAATGTTCGCTTCTCACCAAAGTGAGAACAAGAACATCGGGCTACAACTATTAAACAAAACGTTCCCACAAGTGACGGAGTCGGTAATTGGGGTAAGAAATGAGGTTTTTAGATTGTTACGGGACTGTTGGACATTACGTAACCCTCGTCCCTTTGACGATGTTACAACACGCTGTCTTATCAATGGCCATAACGGTTATGTTCCACAAGACCAAGGATGGGAAGTAGTCCTAGTAAAACCAGAATGCATGACTTGTTTCTGGACGTATGAATTACGTGTCTTTATTGCCTTTGCTGAACGACTTGTGTACTAGCTAGAATTATCTTCACAACCATCTTGTATCAAATTTATTGTGTGCTATATTTCATGCTATATGTAAAATAAGCGGTATTGTAAGTTTGTAAAATATTGTGTAAAAGTTTGAACGCGAAATATTATTATAATCAGTTTTTCATATAGAATTGTAGTAGTTGAATTGTATATTAGCTACTAAGTATGAACTTAACGGGTAGGTACTACCCGAATTTAAACTTATAAAACGCTAATATGAAGAAAAAGCTTTTATAAATGAGTTCATATTATGCTACGAAATACTATTAACTACTCTTAATATTCTGTATGATTAACTTGTTCCATTTAACTATTTTGAAGGAAATGGCACCGACTACTCGACACACCGTGAATATGAATGAAGAGGAATTCCGTACTTTTCTAGCTTCAAACATAGCCGCAGTACAGGCTGCGCTACATACCAACAATAACCTTGAATCTAGCAGTACAGGAAATCGTGTAGGATGCACCTACAAAGAATTCACTGCCTGCAAACCTTTGGAATTTGATGGAACCGAAGGACCGATCGGATTGAAACGGTGGACCGAGAAGGTCGAATCGGTGTTTGCCATAAGTAAGTGTACTGAAGAGGACAAAGTAAAGTACGCTACGCATACCTTCACAGGTTCTGTGTTAACATGGTGGAATACCTATCTAGAGCAAGTGGGACAAGACGATGCGTACGCACTACCGTGGTCAGCATTCAAGCACTTGATGAACGAGAAGTACCATCCCAGAACCGAGGTCAATAAGCTCAAGACAGAACTTAGAGGGTTACGAACCCAAGGATTTGATATTACCACGTACGAAAGACGATTCACAGAATTGTGCCTATTGTGTCCGGGAGCATTCGAAGATGAGGAAGAGAAGATCGACGCGTTTGTGAAAGGATTAACGAAAAGAATCCAAGAAGATATAAGTTCACACGAGCCCGCCTCCATACAACAGGCATGTAGAATGGCTCACAAACTAGTGAACCAGATTGAAGAAAGAATTAAAGAACAGACTGCTGAAGAGGCCAATGTGAAGCAAGTCAAAAGAAAGTGGGAGGAAAACGGTGATAAGAATCACCAATACAACAACAACAGCAATCGTAACAATTATCCCAACAATCGCAACATCAATCGCAACTACAACAAACGGCCCAACAACAATAACAACAACAACAACAACAACAGCAACAGCAACTACAACAATCATCTCAACAACAATAATAATCGCAACAACAACAATCAGAAGCAGCTATGCCAAAGGTGTGAAAAGTATCACTCGGGGTTCTGCACCAAATTTTGCAACAAGTGTAAAATAAATGGTCATAGCGCGGCGAAGTGTGAGGTCTACGGACCAGGGGTTAATAGAACGAAAGGAACAAATGGTGTCGGAATGAGTAATGGCGGAGCAAGTAGTGTCGGAGCAAGTTATGCCAATGTAGTTTGTTATAAATGTGGAAAACCGGGCCACATTATTAGAAATTGCCCGAACCAGGAGAACACGAATGGACAAGGTCGCGGAAGAGTTTTCAATATTAATGCGGCAGAGGCACAGGAAGACCCGGAGCTTGTTACGGGTACGTTTCTTATTGACAATAAATCTGCTTACGTTTTATTTGATTCGGGTGCGGATAGAAGCTATATGAGTAGATATTTTTGTGCGAAATTAAGTTGTCCATTGACGCCTTTGGATAGTAAATTTTTACTCGAATTAGCAAATGGTAAATTAATTTCAGCAGATAATATATGTCGGAATCGAGAAATTAAACTGGTTAGCGAAACATTTAAGATTGATTTGATACCAGTAGAGTTAGGGAGTTTTGATGTGATAATCGGTATGGACTGGTTGAAAGAAGTGAAAGCAGAGATCGTCTGTTACAAAAATGCAATTCACATTATACGAGAAAAAGGAAAACCCTTAATGGTGTACGGAGAAAAGGGCAACACGAAGCTACATCTTATTAGTAATTTGAAGGCACAAAAACTAATAAGAAAAGGTTGCTATGCTGTTCTAGCACACGTCGAGAAAGTACAAACTGAAGAAAAGAGCATCAATGATGTTCCCATTGCAAAAGAATTTCCCGATGTATTTCCGAAAGAATTACCGGGATTACCCCCACATCGATCTGTTGAATTTCAAATAGATCTTGTACCAGGAGCTGCACCAATAGCTCGTGCTCCTTACAGACTCGCACCCAGCGAGATGAAAGAACTGCAAAGCCAATTACAAGAACTTTTAGAGCGTGGTTTCATTCGACCAAGCACATCACCGTGGGGAGCTCCTGTTTTGTTTGTCAAGAAGAAAGATGGTACATTCAGGTTGTGTATCGACTACCGAGAGTTGAACAAACTTACCATCAAGAACCGCTACCCACTACCAAGAATCGACGACTTATTTGATCAACTACAAGGCTCGTCTGTTTATTCAAAGATTGACTTACGTTCCGGGTATCATCAAATGCGGGTGAAAGAAGATGATATTCCAAAGACTGCTTTCAGAACACGTTACGGTCATTTCGAGTTTATGGTCATGCCGTTTGGTTTAACTAATGCACCAGCTGTGTTCATGGACCTTATGAACCGAGTGTGTGGACCATACCTTGACAAGTTTGTCATTGTTTTCATTGATGACATACTTATTTACTCAAAGAATGACCAAGAACACGGTGAACATTTGAGAAAGGTGTTAGAAGTATTGAGGAAGGAAGAATTGTACGCTAAGTTTTCAAAGTGTGCATTTTGGTTGGAAGATGTTCAATTCCTCGGTCACATAGTGAACAAAGAAGGTATTAAGGTGGATCCGGCAAAGATAGAAACTGTTGAAAAGTGGGAAACCCCGAAAACTCCGAAACGCATACGCCAGTTTTTAGGACTAGCTGGTTACTACAGAAGGTTCATCCAAGACTTTTCCAGAATAGCAAAACCCTTGACTGCATTAACGCATAAAGGGAAGAAATTTGAATGGAATGATGAACAAGAGAAAGCGTTTCAGTTATTGAAGAAAAAGCTAACTACGGCACCTATATTGTCATTGCCTGAAGGGAATGATGATTTTGTGATTTATTGTGACGCATCAAAGCAAGGTCTCGGTTGTGTATTAATGCAACGAACGAAGGTGATTGCTTATGCGTCTAGACAATTGAAGATTCACGAACAAAATTATACGACGCATGATTTGGAATTAGGCGCGGTTGTGTTTGCATTAAAGACTTGGAGGCACTACTTATATGGGGTCAAAAGTATTATATATACCGACCACAAAAGTCTTCAACACATATTTAATCAGAAACAACTGAATATGAGGCAGCGTAGGTGGATTGAATTATTGAATGATTACGACTTTGAGATTCGTTACCACCCGGGGAAGGCAAATGTGGTAGCCGATGCCTTGAGCAGGAAGGACAGAGAACCCATTCGAGTAAAATCTATGAATATAATGATTCATAATAACCTTACTACTCAAATAAAGGAGGCGCAACAAGGAGTTTTAAAAGAGGGAAATTTAAAGGATGAAATACCCAAAGGATCGGAGAAGCATCTTAATATTCGGGAAGACGGAACCCGGTATAGGGCTGAAAGGATTTGGGTACCAAAATTTGGAGATATGAGAGAAATGGTACTTAGAGAAGCTCATAATACCAGATACTCAATACATCCTGAAACGGGGAAGATGTACAAGGATCTCAAGAAACATTTTTGGTGGCCGGGTATGAAAGCCGATGTTGCTAAATACGTAGGAGAATGTTTGACGTGTTCTAAGGTCAAAGCTGAGCATCAGAAACCATCAGGTCTACTTCAACAACCCGAAATCCCGGAATGGAAATGGGAAAACATTACCATGGATTTCATCACTAAATTGCCAAGGACTGCAAGTGGTTTTGATACTATTTGGGTAATAGTTGATCGTCTCACCAAATCAGCACACTTCCTGCCAATAAGAGAAGATGACAAGATGGAGAAGTTAGCACGACTGTATTTGAAGGAAGTCGTCTCCAGACATGGAATACCAATCTCTATTATCTCTGATAGGGATGGCAGATTTATTTCAAGATTCTGGCAGACATTACAGCAAGCATTAGGAACTCGTCTAGACATGAGTACTGCCTATCATCACAAACTGATGGGCAGAGCGAAAGGACGATACAAACGCTTGAAGACATGCTACGAGCATGTGTTATTGATTTCGGAAACAGTTGGGATCGACATCTACCGTTAGCAGAATTTTCCTACAACAACAGCTACCATTCAAGCATTGAGATGGAGCCATTTGAAGCACTTTATGGTAGAAAGTGCAGGTCTCTGATTTGTTGGAGTGAAGTGGGGGATAGACAGATTACGGGTCCGGAGATTATACAAGAAACTACCGAGAAGATCATCCAAATTCAACAACGTTTGAAAACCGCCCAAAGTCGACAAAAGAGCTACGCTGACATTAAAAGAAAAGATATAGAATTTGAAATTGGAGAGATGGTCATGCTTAAAGTTGCACCTTGGAAAGGCGTTGTTCGATTTGGTAAACGAGGGAAATTAAATCCAAGGTATATTGGACCATTCAAGATTATTGATCGTGTCGGACCAGTAGCTTACAGACTTGAGTTACCTCAACAACTCGCGGCTGTACATAACACTTTCCACGTCTCGAATTTAAAGAAATGTTTTGCTAAAGAATATCTCACTATTCCGTTAGATGAAATCCAAATCAACGAAAAACTTCAATTCATCGAAGAACCCGTCGAAATAATGGATCGTGAGGTTAAAAGACTTAAGCAAAACAAGATACCAATTGTTAAGGTTCGATGGAATGCTCGTAGAGGACCCGAGTTCACCTGGGAGCGTGAAGATCAGATGAAGAAGAAATACCCGCATCTATTTCCAGAAGATTCGTCAACACCTTCAACAGCTTAAAATTTCGGGACGAAATTTATTTAACGGGTAGGTACTGTAGTGACCCGAACTTTTCCATGTTTATATATATTAATTGAGATTGATATTTACATGATTAAATGTTTCCAACATGTTAAGCAATCAAACTTGTTAAGACTTGATTAATTGAAATAGGTTTCATATAGACAATTGACTACCCAAGTTGACCGGTGATTCACGAACGTTAAAACTTGTAAAAACTATATGATGACATATATATGGTTATATATATAGTTAACATTATATTATGATAATTAAACATATCATTAAGTATATTAACAATGAACTACATATGTAAAAACAAGACTACTAACTTAATAATTTTGAAACGAGACATATATGTAACGATTATCGTTGTAACGACATTTAATGTATATATATTATATTAAGAGATATTCGTACATCATAATATCATGATAATATAATAATTTAAAATCTCTTTTGATATTATAAACATTGGGTTAACAACATTTAACAAGATCGTTAACCTAAAGGTTTCAAAACAACATTTACATGTAACGACTAACGATGACTTAACGACTCAGTTAAAATGTATATACATGTAGTGTTTTAATATGTATTTATACACTTTTGAAAGAATTCAATACACTTATCAAAATACTTCTACTTAACAAAAATGCTTACAATTACATCCTCGTTCAGTTTCATCAACAATTCTACTCGTATGCACCCGTATTCGTACTCGTACAATACACAGCTTTTAGATGTATGTACTATTGGTATATACACTCCAATGATCAGCTCTTAGCAGCCCATGTGAGTCACCTAACACATGTGGGAACCATCATTTGGCAACTAGCATGAAATATCTCATAAAATTACAAAAATATGAGTAATCATTCATGACTTATTTACATGAAAACAAAATTACATATCCTTTATATCTAAGCCATACACCAACGACCAAAAACACCTACAAACACTTTCATTCTTCAATTTTCTTCATCTAATTGATCTCTCTCAAGTTCTATCTTCAAGTTCTAAGTGTTCTTCATAAATTCCAAAAGTTCTAGTTTCATAAAATCAAGAATACTTTCAAGTTTGCTAGCTCACTTCCAATCTTGTAAGGTGATCATCCAACCTCAAGAAATCTTTGTTTCTTACAGTAGGTTATCATTCTAATACAAGGTAATAATCATATTCAAACTTTGGTTCAATTTCTATAACTATAACAATCTTATTTCAAGTGATGATCTTACTTGAACTTGTTTTCGTGTCATGATTCTGCTTCAAGAACTTCGAGCCATCCAAGGATCCATTGAAGCTAGATCCACTTTTCTCTTTTCCAGTAGGTTTATCCAAGGAACTTAAGGTAGTAATGATGTTCATAACATCATTCGATTCATACATATAAAGCTATCTTATTCGAAGGTTTAAACTTGTAATCACTAGAACATAGTTTAGTTAATTCTAAACTTGTTCGCAAATAAAAGTTAATCCTTCTAACTTGACTTTTAAAATCAACTAAACACATGTTCTATATCTAGATGATATGCTAACTTAATGATTTAAAACCTGGAAACACGAAAAACACCGTAAAACCGGATTTACGCCGTCGTAGTAACACCGCGGGCTGTTTTGGGTTAGTTAATTAAAACCTATGATAAACTTTGATTTAAAAGTTGTTATTCTGGGAAAATGATTTTTATTATGAACATGAAACTATATCCAAAAATTATGGTTAAACTCAAAGTGGAAGTATGTTTTCTAAAATGGTCATCTAGACGTCGTTCTTTCGACTGAAATGACTAACTTTACAAAAACGACTTGTAACTTATTTTTCCGACTATAAACCTATACTTTTCTGTTTAGATTCATAAAATATAGTTCAATATGAAACCATAGCAATTTGATTCACTCAAAACGGATTTAAAATGAAGAAGTTATGGGTAAAACAAGATTGGATAATTTTTCTCATTTTAGCTACGTGAAAATTGGTAACAAATCTATTCCAACTATAACTTAATCAACTTGTATTGTATATTATGTAATATTGAGATACCATAGACACGTATACAATGTTTCGACCTATCATGTCGACACATCTATATATATTTCGGAACAACCATAGACACTCTATATGTGAATGTTGGAGTTAGCTATACAGGGTTGAGGTTGATTCCAAAATATATATAGTTTGAGTTGTGATCAATACTGAGATACGTATACACTGGGTCGTGGATTGATTCAAGATAATATTTATCGATTTATTTCTGTACATCTAACTGTGGACAACTAGTTGTAGGTTACTAACGAGGACAGCTGACTTAATAAACTTAAAACATCAAAATATATTAAAAGTGTTGTAAATATATTTTGAACATACTTTGATATATATGTATATATTGTTATAGGTTCGTAAATCAACCAGTGGCCAAATCTTACTTCCCGACGAAGTAAAAATCTGTGAAAGTGAGTTATAGTCCCACTTTTTAAATCTAATATTTTTGGGATGAGAATACATGCATGTTTTATAAATGATTTACAAAATAGACACAAGTACGTGAAACTACATTCTATGGTTGAATTATCGAAATCGAATATGCCCCTTTTTATTAAGTCTGGTAATCTAAGAATTAGGGAACAGACACCCTAATTGACGCGAATCCTAAAGATAGATCTATTGGGCTTAACAAACCCCATCCAAAGTACCGGATGCTTTAGTACTTCGAAATTTATATCATATCCGAAGGGTGTCCCGGAATGATGGGGATATTCTTATATATGCATCTTGTTAATGTCGGTTACCAGGTGTTCACCATATGAATGATTTTTATCTCTATGTATAGGATGTGTATTAAAATATGAAATCTTGTGGTCTATTATTATGATTTGATATATATAGGTTAAACCTATAACTCACCAACATTTTTGTTGACGTTTTAAGCATGTTTATTCTCAGGTGATTATTAAGAGCTTCCGCTGTCACATACTTAAATAAGGACGAGATTTGGAGTCCATACTTGTATGATATTGTGTAAAAACTGCATTCAAGAAACTTATTTTGTTGTAACATATTTGTATTGTAAACCATTATGTAATGGTCGTGTGTAAACAGGATATTTTAGATTATCATTATTTGATAATCTACGTAAAGCTTTTTAAAACCTTTATCTATGAAATAAAGGTTATGGTTTGTTTTAAAAATGAATGCAGTCTTTGAAAAACGTCTCATATAGAGGTCAAAACCTCGCAACGAAATCAATTAATATGGAACGTTTTTAATCAATAAGAACGGGACATTTCAGTATTAATATATGTGTGTGTGTGTGTGTGTATATATATATATATATATATATATATTTAACTTGAAAATATGATAATTAAATATCTCATTAAGTATATTAACAAAGTATTATATATATATTTTCATACTACTAATTTAAAGAGTTTTTGAACAATATATATGGCAGAGCTATGGTTCAAGGTGTTTGGTTTAACTGAGAGGTCGTGAGTTCGAGCCCTGATAATGGCATTTTTATTTGGAAACTTGTTACTTTAAGGTAGTATTTATATTTATTATTATTATTATTATTATTATTATTATTATTATTATTATTATTATTATTATTATTATTATTATTATTATTATTATTATTATTATTATTATTATTATTATTATTATTATTATTATTATTATTATTATTATTAGTCTTATTGTAAAAATATTACAACTTTCTATTATTAAATAAAAATTTGTTTGATAAAAACATATTTTATTATAATCATATATATAGATATTAATTTTAATTTAAGCATTAATATATAATATTTATAATGAATGACATATATTATATATATATATATATATATATATATATATATATATATATATATATATATATATATATATATATATATATATATATATATATATTCTAATTAAAATGCTTTATTAAGAATATGTTATATAAATACTAAAATATATAAAAGAATTATAATTAATTTATTTATTAAATATAACATAAAAATTATTAATATAACAAGTATATTATGAAATGTCACGTTCTTATTGATTAAAAACGTTCTATATTAATTGATTTCGTTGCGAGGTTTTGACCTCTATATGAGACGTTTTTCAAAGACTGCATTCATTTTAAAACAAACCATAACCTTTATTTCATCAATAAAGGTTTAAAAAGCTTTACGTAGATTATCAAATAATGATAATCTAAAATATCCTGTTTACACACGACCATTACATAATGGTTTACAATACAAATATGCTACAACAAAATAAGTTTCTTGAATGCAGTTTTTACACAATATCATACAAGCATGGACTTCAAATCTCGTCCTTATTTAAGTATGCGACAGCGGAAGCTCTTAATAATCACCTGAGAATTAACATGCTTAAAACGTCAACAAAAATGTTGGTGAGTTATAGGTTTAACCTATATATATCAAATCATAATAATAGACCACAAGATTTCATATTTCAATACACATCCCATACATAGAGATAAAAATCATTCATATGGTGAACACCTGGTAACCGACATTAACAAGATGCATATATAAGAATATCCCCATCATTCCGGGACACCCTTCGGATATGATATAAATTTTGAAGTACTAAAGCATCCGGTACCTTGAATGGGGTTTGTTAGGCCCAATAGATCTATCTTTAGGATTCGCGTCAATTAGGGTGTCTGTTCCCTAATTCTTAGATTACCAGACTTAATAAAAAGGGGCATATTCGATTTCGATAATTCAACCATAGAATGTAGTTTCACGTACTTGTGTCTATTTTTTAAATCATTTATAAAACCAGCATGTATTCTCATCCCAAAAATATTAGATTTTTAAAAGTGGGACTATAACTCACTTTCACAGATTTTTACTTCGTTGGGAAGTAAGACTTGGCCACTGGTTGATTCACGAACCTATAACAATATATACATATATATCAAAGTATGTTCAAAATATATTTACAACACTTTTAATATATTTTGATGTTTTAAGTTTATTAAGTCAGCTGTCCTCGTTAGTAACCTACAACTAGTTGTCCACAGTTAGATGTACAGAAATAAATCTATAAATATTATCTTGAATCAATCCACGACCCAGTGTATACGTATCTCAGTATTGATCACAACTCAAACTATATATATTTTGGAATCAACCTCAACCCTGTATAGCTAACTCCAACATTCACATATAGAGTGTCTATGGTTGTTCCGAAATATATATAGATGTGTCGACATGATAGGTCGAAACATTGTATACGTGTCTATGGTATCTCAAGATTACATAATATACAATACAAGTTGATTAAGTTATGGTTGGAATAGATTTGTTACCAATTTTCACGTAGCTAAAATGAGAAAAATTATCCGATCTTGTTTTACCCATAACTTCTTCATTTTAAATCCGTTTTGAGTGAATCAAATTGCTATGGTTTCATATTGAACTCTATTTTATGAATCTAAATGAAAAAAGTATAGGTTTATAGTCGGAAAAATAAGTCACAAGTCATTTTTGTAAAGGTAGTCATTTCATTCGAAAGAACGACGTCTAGATGACCATTTTAGAAAACATACTTCCACTTTGAGTTTAACCATAATTTTTGGATATAGTTTCATGTTCAGAATAAAAATCATTTTCTCAGAATAACAACTTTTAAATTAAAGTTTATCATAGTTTTTAATTAACTAACCCAAAACAGCCCGCGGTGTTACTACAACGGCGTAAATCCGGTTTTACGGTGTTTTTCGTGTTTCCAGGTTTTAAATCATTAAGTTAGCATATCATATAGATATAGAACATGTGTTTAGTTGATTTTAAAAGTCAAGTTAGAAGGATTAACTTTTGTTTGCGAACAAGTTTAGAATTAACTAAACTATGTTCTAGTGATTACAAGTTTAAACCTTCGAATAAGATAGCTTTATATGTATGAATCAAATGATGTTATGAACATCATTACTACCTTAAGTTCCTTGGATAAACCTACTGGAAAAGAAAAAAATGGATCTAGCTTCAACGGATCCTTGGATGGCTCGAAGTTCTTGGAGCAGAATCATGACATGAAAACAAGTTCAGGTAAGATCATCACTTGAAATAAGATTGTTATAGTTATAGAAATTGAACCAAAGTTTGAATATGATTATTACCTTGTATTAGAATGATAACCTACTATAAGAAACAAAGATTTCTTGAGGTTGGATGATCACCTTACAAGATTGGAATTGAGCTAGCAAACTTGAAAGTATTCTTGATTTTATGTAACTAGAACTTGTAGAATTTATGAAGAACACTTAGAACTTGAAGATAGAAATTGAGAGAGATCAATTATATGAAGAAAATTGAAGAATGAAAGTGTTTGTAGGTGTTTTTGGTCGTTGGTGTATGGATTAGATATAAAGGATATGTAATTTTGTTTTCATGTAAATAAGTCATGAATGATTACTCATATTTTTGTAATTTTATGAGATATTTCATGCTAGTTGCCAAATGATGGTTCCCACATGTGTTAGGTGACTCACATGGGCTACTAAGAGCTGATCATTGGAGTGTATATACCAATAGTACATACATCTAAAAGCTGTGTATTGTACGAGTACGAATACGGGTGCATACGAGTAGAATTGTTGATGAAACTGAACGAGGATGTAATTGTAAGCATTTTTGTTAAGTAGAAGTATTTTGATAAGTGTATTGAAGTCTTTCAAAAGTGTATAAATACATATTAAAACACTACATGTATATACATTTTAACTGAGTCGTTAAGTCATCGTTAGTCGTTACATGTAAGTGTTGTTTTGAAACCTTTAGGTTAACGATCTTGTTAAATGTTGTTAACCCAATGTTTATAATATCAAATGAGATTTTAAATTATTATATTTTCATGATATTATCATGTATGAATATCTCTTAATATGATATATATATATACATTAAATGTCTTTAGAACGATAATCGTTACATATATGTCTCGTTTAAAAATCATTAAGTTAGTAGTCTTGTTTTTACATATGTAGTTCATTGTTAATATACTTAATGATATGTTTACTTATCATAGTATCATGTTAACTATATATATATATATCCATATATATGTCATCATATAGTTTTTACAAGTTTTAACGTTCGTGAATCACCGGTCAACTTGGGTGGTCAATTGTCTATATGAAACATATTTCAATTAATCAAGTCTTAACAAGTTTGATTGCTTAACATGTTGGAAACATTTAATCATGTAAATATCAATCTTAATTAATATATATAAACATAGAAAAGTTCGGGTCACTACAGTACCTACCCGTTAAATAAATTTCGTCCCGAAATTTTAAGCTGTTGAAGGTGTTGACGAATCTTCTGGAAATAGATGCGGGTATTTCTTCTTCATCTGATCTTCACGCTCCCAGGTGAACTCGGGTCTTCTACGAGCATTCCATCGAACCTTAACAATTGGTATCTTGTTTTGCTTAAGTCTTTTAACCTCACGATCCATTATTTCGACGGGTTCTTCGATGAATTGAAGTTTTTCGTTGATTTGGATTTCATCTAACGGAATAGTGAGATCTTCTTTAGCAAAACATTTCTTCAAATTCGAGACGTGGAAAGTGTTATGTACAGCCGCGAGTTGTTGAGGTAACTCAAGTCGGTAAGCTACTGGTCCGACACGATCAATAATCGTGAATGGTCCAATATACCTTGGATTTAATTTCCCTCGTTTACCAAATCGAACAACGCCTTTCCAAGGTGCAACTTTAAGCATGACCATCTCTCCAATTTCAAATTCTATATCTTTTCTTTTAATGTCAGCGTAGCTCTTTTATCGACTTTGGGCGGTTTTCAACCGTTGTTGAATTTGGATGATCTTCTCGGTAGTTTCTTGTATAATCTCCGGACCCGTAATCTGTCTATCCCCCACTTCACTCCAACAAATCGGAGACCTGCACTTTCTACCATAAAGTGCTTCAAACGGCGCCATCTCAATGCTTGAATGGTAGCTGTTTTTGTAGAAAAATTCTGCTAACGGTAGATGTCGATCCCAACTGTTTCCAAAATCAATAACACATGCTCGTAGCATGTCTTCAAGCGTTTGTATCGTCCTTTCGCTCTGCCCATCAGTTTGTGGATGATAGGCAGTACTCATGTCTAGACGAGTTCCTAATGCTTGCTGTAATGTCTGCCAGAATCTTGAAATAAATCTGCCATTCCTATCAGAGATAATAGAGATTAGTATTCCATGTCTGGAGACGACTTCCTTCAAATACAGTCGTGCTAACTTCTCCATCTTGTCATCTTCTCTTATTGGCATGAAGTGTACTGATTTGGTGAGACGATCAACTACTACCCAAATAGTATCAAAACCACTTGCAGTCCTTGGCAATTTAGTGATGAAATCCATGGTAATGTTTTCCCATTTCCATTCCGGGATTTTGGGTTGTTGAAGTAGACCTGATGGTTTCTGATGCTCAGCTTTGACCTTAGAACACGTCAAACATTCTCCTACGTATTTAGCAACATCGGCTTTCATACCCGGCCACCAAAAATGTTTTTTGAGATCCTTGTACATCTTCTCCGTTCCAGGATGTATTGAGTATCTGGTTTTATGAGCTTCTCTAAGTACCATTTCTCTCATATCTCCAAATTTTGGTACCCAAATCCTTTCAGTCCTATACCGGGTTTCGTCTTCCCGAATATTAAGATGCTTCTCCGATCCTTTGGGTATTTCATCCTTTAAATTTCCCTCTTTTAAAACTCCTTGTTGCGCCTCCTTTATTTGAGTAGTAAGGTTATTATGAAACATTATATTTATAGATTTTACTCGAATGGGTTCTCTGTCCTTCCTGCTCAAGGCTTCGGCTACCACATTTGCCTTCCCCGGGTGGTAACGAATCTCAAAGTCGTAATCATTCAATAATTCAATCCACCTACGCTGCCTCATATTCAGTTGTTTCTGATTAAATATGTGTTAAAGACTTTTGTGGTCGGTATATATAATACTTTTGACCCCATATAAGTAGTGCCTCCAAGTCTTTAATGCAAAAACAACCGCGCCTAATTCTAAATCATGCGTCGTATAATTTTGTTCATGAATCTTCAATTGTCTAGACGCATAGGCAATCACCTTCGTTCGTTGCATTAATACACAACCGAGACCTTGCTTTGATGCATCACAATAAATCACAAAATCATCATTCCCTTCAGGCAATGACAATATAGGTGCCTTAGTTAGCTTTTTCTTCAATAACTGAAACGCTTTCTCTTGTTCATCATTCCATTCAAATTTCTTCCCTTTATGCGTTAATGCAGTCAAGGGTTTTGCTATTCTGGAAAAGTCTTGGATGAACCTTCTGTAGTAACCAGCTAGTCCTAAAAACTGGCGTATGTGTTTCAGAGTTTTCGGGGTTTCCCACTTTTCAACAGTTTCTATCTTTGCCGGATCCACCTTAATACCTTCTTTGTTCACTATGTGACCGAGGAATTGAACTTCTTCCAACCAAAATGCACACTTTGAAAACTTAGCGTACAATTCTTCCTTCCTCAATACTTCTAACACCTTTCTCAAATGTTCACCGTGTTCTTGGTCATTCTTTGAGTAAATAAGTATGTCATCAATGAAAACAATGACAAACTTGTCAAGGTATGGTCCACACACTCGGTTCATAAGGTCCATGAACACAGCTGGTGCATTAGTTAAACCAAACGGCATGACCATAAACTCGTAATGACCGTAACGTGTTCTAAAAGCAGTCTTTGGAATATCATCTTCTTTCACCCGCATTTGATGATACCCGGAACGTAAGTCAATCTTTGAATAAACAGACGAGCCTTGTAGTTGATCAAATAAGTCGTCGATTCTCGGTAGTGGGTAGCGGTTCTTGATGGTAAGTTTGTTCAAATCTCGGTAGTCGATACACAACCTGAATGTACCATCTTTCTTCTTGACAAACAAAACAAGAGCTCCCCACGGTGATGTGCTTGGTCGAATGAAACCACGCTCTAAAAGTTCTTGTAATTGGCTTTGCAGTTCTTTCATCTCGCTGGGTGCGAGTCTGTAAGGAGAACGAGCTATTGGTGCAGCTCCTGGTACAAGATCTATTTGAAATTCAACGGATCAATGTGGGGGTAATCCCGGTAATTCTTTCAGAAATACATCGGGAAATTCTTTTGTAATGGGAACATCATTGATGCTCTTTTCTTCAGTTTGTACTTTCTCGACGTGTGCTAGAACAGCATAGCAACCTTTTCTTATTAGTTTTTGTGCCTTCAAATTACTAATAAGATGTAGCTTCGTGTTGCCCTTTTCTCCGTACACCATTAAGGGTTTTCCTTTTTCTCGTATAATGCAAATTGCATTTTTGTAACAAACGATCTCTGCTTTCACTTCTTTCAACCAGTCCATATCGATTATCACATCAAAACTCCCTAACTCTACTGGTATCAAATCAATCTTAAATGTTTCGCTAACCAGTTTAATTTCTCGATTCCGACATATATTATCTGCTGAAATTAATTTACCATTTGCTAATTCGAGTAAAAATTTACTATCCAAAGGCGTCAATGGACAACTTAATTTAGCACAAAAATCTCTACTCATATAGCTTCTATCCGCACCCGAATCAAATAAAACGTAAGCAGATTTATTGTCAATAAGAAACGTACCCGTAACAAGCTCCGGGTCTTCCTGTGCCTCTGCCGCATTAATATTGAAAACTCTTCCGCGGCCTTGTCCATTCGTGTTCTCCTGGTTCGGGCAATTTCTAATAATGTTACCCGGTTTTCCACATTTATAACAAACTACAATGGCATAACTTGCTCCGACACTACTTGCTCCGCCATTACTCATTCCGACACCATTTGTTCCTTTCGTTCTATTAACCCCTGGTCCGTAGACCTCACACTTCACCGCGCTATGACCATTTCTTTTACACTTGTTGCAAAATTTGGTGCAGAACCCCGAGTGATACTTTTCACACCTTTGGCATAGCTGCTTTTGATTGTTGTTGTTGTTGCGGTTATTATTGTTGTTGGGATGATTGTTGTAGTTGCTGTTGTTATTGTTGTTGTTAGGCCGTTTGTTGTAGCTGCGATTGATGTTGTGATTGTTGGGATAATTGTTGCGATTATTGTTGTAATTGCTGTTGTTGTTGTATTGGTGATTCTTATCACCGTTTTCCTCCCACTTTCTTTTGACTTGCTTCACATTGGCCTCTTCAGCAGTCTGTTCTTTAATTCTTTCTTCAATCTGGTTCACTAGTTTGTGAGCCATTCTACATGCCTGTTGTATGGAGGCGAGCTCGTGTGAACTTATATCTTCTTGGATTCTTTCCGGTAATCCTTTCACAAACGCGTCGATCTTCTCTTCCTCATCTTCGAATGCTCCCGGACACAATAGGCACAATTCTGTGAATCATCTTTCGTACGTGGTAATATCAAATCCTTGGGTTCGTAACCCTCTAAGTTCTGTCTTGAGCTTATTGACCTCGGTTCTGGGACGGTACTTCTCGTTCATCAAGTGCTTGAATGCTGACCACGGTAGTGCGTACGCATCGTCTTGTCCCACTTGCTCTAGATAGGTATTCCACCATGTTAACGCAGAACCTATGAAGGTATGCGTAGCGTACTTCACTTTGTCCTCTTCAGTACACTTACTTATGGCAAACACCGATTCGACCTTCTCGGTTCACCGTTTCAATCCGATCGGTCCTTCGATTCCATCAAATTCCAAAGGTTTGCAGGCAGTGAATTCTTTGTAGGTGCATCCTACACGATTTCCTGTACTGCTAGATCCAAGGTTATTGTTGGTATGTAGCGCAGCCTGTACTGCGGCTATGTTTGAAGCTAGAAAAGTACGGAATTCCTCTTCATTCATATTCACGGTGTGTCGAGTAGTCGGTGCCATTTCCTTCAAAATAGTCAAATGGAACAAATTAATCATACAGAATATTAAGAGTAGTTAATAGTATTTCGTAGCATAATATGAACTCATTTATAAAAGCTTTTTCTTCATATTAGCATTTTATAAGTTTAAATTCGGGTAGTACCTACCCGTTAAGTTCATACTTAGTAGCTAATATACAATTCAACTACTACAATTCTATATGAAAAACTGATTATAATAATATTTCGCGTTCAAACTTTTACACAATATTTTACAAACTTACAATACCGCTTATTTTACATATAGCATTAAATATAGCACACAATAAATTTGATACAAGATGGTTGTGAAGATAATTCTAGCTAGTACACAAGTCGTTCAGCAAAGGTAATAAAGACACGTAATTCATACGTCCAGAAACTAGTCATGCATTCTGGTTTTACTAGGATTACTTCCCATCCTTGGTCTTGTGGAACATAACCGTTATGGCCGTTGATAAGACAGCGTGTTGTAACGTCGTCAAAGGGACGAGGGTTACGTAATGTCCAACAGTCCCGTAACAATCTAAAAACCTCATTTCTTACCCCAATTACCGACTCCGTCACTTGTGGAAACGTTTTGTTTAATAGTTGTAGCCCGATGTTCTTGTTCTCACTTTGGTGATAAGCGAACATTACTAATCCGTAAGCATAACATGCTTCTTTATGTTGCATGTTAGCCGCTTTTTCTAAATCACGAAGTCCAATATTCGGATATATTGAGTCAAAATAATTTCTTAACCCATTGCGTAAAATAGCATTTGGGTTCCCCGCAATATATGCGTCAAAGTAAACACATCGTAACTTATGGATTTCCCAATGTGATATCCCCCATCTTTCGAACGAAAGCCTTTTATAAACCAAGGCATTCTTGGAACGTTCTTCGAATGTCTTACAAACTGATCTCGCCTTAAATAGTTGTGCCGAAGAATTCTGACCGACTCTAGACAAGATTTCATCAATCATGTCTCCGGGTAGGTCTCTTAAAATATTGGGTTGTCTATCCATTTTGTGTTTTTATACTGTAAAATAGACAAGAGTTAGATTCATAAAAAAAAATACTTATTAATACAAGCAATTTTTACATATATCATAAAGCATAAGCACACTATATTACATATATTACACCACACGAATACAACTATCTTATTCCGACTCGCTTGTTTCTTCTTCTTCGGTTTTGGTTCGTTTTGCCAAGTTTCTAGGGATATATGATGTTCCCCTAATACGAGCCGTCGTTTTCCACATTGGTTTAGAAAAACCTGGTGGTTTAGAGGTTCCCGGGTCATTGTTACAACTTAAGGACTTCGGGGGTTGACGATACATATAAAGTTCATCGGGGTTAGAATTAGATTTCTCTATTTTTATGCCCTTTCCCTTATTATTTTCTTTTGCCTTTTTAAATTCAGTTGGGGTAATTTCTATAACATCATCGGAATTCTCGTCGGAATCCGATTCATCGGAGAATTGGTAATCCTCCCAATATTTTGCTTCCTTGACGGAAACACCATTGACCATAATTACCCTTGGTCGGTTGGTTGAGGATTTTCTTTTACTTAACCGTTTTATTATTTCCCCCACCAGTTCTATTTCTTCTTCCGGTTCCGATTCTTCTTCCGGTTCCGATTCTTCTTCCGGTTCTTACTTTTCTTCCGGTTCCTCTTCGGGAACTTGTGAATCAGTCCACGAATCATTCCAATTTATATTTGACTCTTCATTATTATTAGGTGAGTCAATGGGACTTGTTCTAGAGGTAGACATCTATCACATAATATCAAACGCGTTAAGAGATTAATATATCACATAATATTCACATGTTAAAAATATATAGTTTCCAACAAAATTTGTTAAGCAATCATTTTTCAAGTAAACACGGTCGAAGTCCAGACTTACTAATGCATCCTAACAAACTCGATAAGACACACTAATGCAAAATTCTGGTTGTCTAAGACCAACGCTCGGATACCAACTGAAATGTCCCGTTCTTATTGATTAAAAACGTTCTATATTAATTGATTTCGTTGCGAGGTTTTGACCTCTATATGAGACGTTTTTCAAAGACTGCATTCATTTTAAAACAAACCATAACCTTTATTTCATCAATAAAGGTTTAAAAATCCTTACATAGATTATCAAATAATGATAATCTAAAATATCATGTTTACACACGACCATTACATAATGGTTTACAATACAAATATGCTACAACAAAATAAGTTTCTTGAATGCAGTTTTTACACAATATCATACAAGCATGGACTCCAAATCTCGTCCTTATTTAAGTATGCGACAGCGGAAGCTCTTAATAATCACCTGAGAATTAACATGCTTAAAACGTCAACAAAAATGTTGGTGAGTTATAGGTTTAACCTATATATATCAAATCATAATAATAGACCACAAGATTTCATATTTCAATACACATCCCATACATAGAGATAAAAATCATTCATATGGTGAACACCTGGTAACCAACATTAACAAGATGCATATATAAGAATATCCCCATCATTCCGGGACACCCTTCGGATATTATATAAATTTCGAAGTACTAAAGCATCCGGTACTTTGGATGGGGTTTGTTAGGCCCAATAGATCTATCTTTAGGATTCGCGTCAATTAGGGTGTCTGTTCCCTAATTCTTAGATTACCAGACTTAATAAAAAGGGGCATATTCGATTTTGATAATTCAACCATAGAATGTAGTTTCACGTACTTGTGTCTATTTTGTAAATCATTTATAAAACCTGCATGTATTCTCATCCCAAAAATATTAGATTTTTAAAAGTGGGACTATAACTCACTTTCACAGATTTTTACTTCGTCGGGAAGTAAGACTTGGCCACTGGTTGATTCACAAACCTATAACAATATATACATATATATCAAAGTATGTTCAAAATATATTTACAACACTTTTAATATATTTTGATGTTTTAAGTTTATTAAGTCAGCTGTCCTCGTTAGTAACCTACAACTAGTTGTCCACAGTTAGATGTACAGAAATAAATCGATAAATATTATCTTGAATCAATCCACGACCCAGTGTATACGTATCTCAGTATTGATCACAACTCAAACTATATATATTTTGGAATCAACCTCAACCCTGTATAGCTAACTCCAACATTCACATATAGAGTGTCTATGGTTGTTCCGAAATATATATAGATGTGTCGACATGATAGGTCGAAACATTGTATACGTGTCTATGGTATCTCAAGATTACATAATATACAATACAAGTTGATTAAGTTATGGTTGGAATAGATTTGTTACCAATTTTCACGTAGCTAAAATGAGAAAAATTATCCAATCTTGTTTTACCCATAACTTCTTCATTTTAAATCCGTTTTGAGTGAATCAATTTGATATGGTTTCATATTGAACTCTATTTTTTAAATCTAAACAGAAAAAGTATAGGTTTATAGTCAGAAAAATAAGTTACAAGTCTTTTTTGTAAAGGTAGTCATTTCAGTCGAAAGAACGACGTCTAGATGACCATTTTAGAAAACATACTTCCACTTTGAGTTTAACCATAATTTTTAAATATAGTTTCATGTTCATAATAAAAATCATTTTCTCAGAATAACAACTTTTAAATCAAAGTTTATCATAGTTTTTAATTAACTAACCCAAAACAGCCCGCGGTGTTACTACAACGGCGTAAATCCGGTTTTACGGTGTTTTTCGTGTTTCCAGGTTTTAAATCATTAAGTTAGCATATCATATAGATATAGAACATGTGTTTAGTTGATTTTAAAAGTCAAGTTAGAAGGATTAACTTTTGTTTGCGAACAAGTTTAGAATTAACTAAACTATGTTCTAGTGATTACAAGTTTAAACCTTCGAATAAGATAGCTTTATATGTATGAATCGAATGATGTTATGAACATCATTACTACCTTAAGTTCCTTGGATAAACCTACTGGAAAATAGAAAAATGGATCTATCTTCAACGGATCCTTGGATGGCTCGAAGTTCTTGGAGCAGAATCATGACACGAAAACAAGTTCAAGTAAGATCATCACTTGAAATAAGATTGTTATAGTTATAGAAATTGAACCAAAGTTTGAATATGATTATTACCTTGTATTAGAATGATAACCTACTGTAAGAAACAAAGATTTCTTGAGGTTGGATGATCACCTTACAAGATTGGAAGTGAGCTAGCAAACTTGAAAGTATTCTTGATTTTATGTAACTAGAACTTGTAGAATTTATGAAGAACACTTAGAACTTGAAGATAGAACTTGAGAGAGATCAATTAGATGAAGAAAATTGAAGAATGAAAGTGTTTGTAGGTGTTTTTGGTCGTTGGTGTATGGATTAGATATAAAGGATATGTAATTTTGTTTTCATGTAAATAAGTCATGAATGATTACTCATATTTTTGTAATTTTATGAGATATTTCATGCTAGTTGCCAAATGATGGTTCCCATATGTGTTAGGTGACTCACATGGGCTACTAAGAGCTGATCATTGGAGTGTATATACCAATAGTACATACATCTAAAAGCTGTGTATTATACGAGTACGAATACGGGTGCATACGAGTAGAATTGTTGATGAAACTGAACGAGGATGTAATTGTAAGCATTTTTGTTAAGTAGAAGTATTTTGATAAGTGTATTGAAGTCTTTCAAAAGTGTATAAATACATATTAAAACACTACATGTATATACATTTTAACTGAGTCGTTAAGTCATCGTTAGTCGTTACATGTAAGTGTTGTTTTGAAACCTTTAGGTTAACGATCTTGTTAAATGTTGTTAACCCAATGTTTATAATATCAAATGAGATTTTAAATTATTATATTATCATGATATTATCATGTATGAATATCTCTTAATATGATATATATACATTAAATGTCTTTACAACGATAATCGTTACATATATGTCTCGTTTAAAAATCATTAAGTTAGTAGTCTTGTTTTTACATATGTAGTTCATTGTTAATATACTTAATGATATGTTTACTTATCATAGTATCATGTTAACTATATATATATATATATATATCCATATATATGTCATCATATAGTTTTTACAAGTTTTAACGTTCGTGAATCACCGGTCAACTTGGGTGGTCAATTGTCTATATGAAACATATTTCAATTAATCAAGTCTTAACAAGTTTGATTGCTTAACATGTTGGAAACATTTAATCATGTAAATATCAATCTCAATTAATATATATAAACATGGAAAAGTTCGGGTCACTACATATTAACCATATTAAAACTTGTTTAAATATTATTATATGTGTTAATATATATAGTATTGGTATAGGTTCGTGAATCCGAGACCAACCCTGCATTGTTCAATATCATCATATGTATTTTTACTACAAAATACAGTATGGTGAGTTCATTTGCTCCCTTTTTACTCATTACATTTTTGGGCTGAGAATACATGCAAATGCTTTATTAACTGTTTTACAATATTTATATGCGTGAGTTTCATTTGCTCCCTTTTACTCTTTATATTTTTGGGACTGAGTATACATGCGCTGTTTTTACAACTGCTTTATTAAATGCTTTTGAAATATATTTTGAACTGCGAAGACATGAAATACTTTTATAAATATTTGACGAGATAGACACAAGCAAAACATTCCTCGAATGAATTATTATGCAGCCAGAAGTTCTGCGGATTATTATTGAATTATGTGGACATGATAATTGCCACCATTGAATTATGTGGACATGATAATTGCCACCATTGAATTATGTAGACATGATAATTGACACCATTGAATTATGTGGACATGATAATTGCCACCATTGAATTATGTGGACATGATAATTGCCACCAGTTAATGTGAATGTTATATATCGAGAGAATGATTTTATACACAGGTTATGTGTATGTTATTTTTGTACACAGGATATGTGTACGGTTACTATGATTTATGAAAATGATTTCGTACACGAGAAAGATGTACTGTATTTAAAAGATATAGCATGTACATTACAGGTGGGTATAGGATTCGGGCCCATTTGTACCATGCAGCATTTAAATTTTGTGGTCTATCAAAATGATGAATTTTATTATTTTAAGATAAACCTATGAACTCACCAACCTTTTGGTTGACACTTTAAAGCATGTTTATTCTCAGGTATAAAAGAAAGCTTCCGCTGTGCATTTGCTCATATTAGAGATATTACTTGGAGTCGATCATCGCAATGGAACCAGATGTTGGTGACTTTGTCCAGATGGATTACGACGGGGTATGACATGTGGTATCAGAGCGGTGGTCTTAGCGAACCAGGTCTTGCATTAGTATGTCTAACTGATAGTTGTTAAGATGCATTAGTGAGTCTGGACTTCGACCGTGTCTGCATGTCAAAAGTTTTGCTTATCATTTCGTGTCAAAAATTGCCTGCTTATCATTCTTAGGGAATCACTTGCTTATCACTCTTAATCTAGACACGTCTTACTGCCTCTATTGCATAGACAGTGTATAGATAAATTCATATCTTAGCGTATCTGTTATTGTTACCTTTGCCTGACAGATTCCGTAGATTCCTCCGTAACTTATGGGATTTTGGTATTATATATGTATATGTAAATTATGTATTGCAGGATACTAATCTACACCCTATAATCTAATTCTAATCCTTTACTCAATCGTACGAAATGGAGCTCATCACTAGTTCAAGTTCTTCGGAACCCAACAGCTATTCCGACATGGATGTTCACCTAAGCTCCAGAAACAACGTCACCAGAATGAATCAGCCATTCCTAATTCATTTGATGGGTTCGTAGTCGATTTAATCAGTGGAGACAAGAAGAAGGTGAACCTTTCCATCAACCGAATTCACCTCTCAGCAATGAACCTGAAGCGCTTACCGTCGAACCTGTCCGAAATACCATTTTCTCTCTCATTTCCAGGATAACTCGTCACGATTATATTCTATCCAAAATTCTAAACCTTATTCATCCGCTCGTTCTGACCGACAATCATCCCGGAATAATAGAATAAGTCAACGAACTTCACGCCCGAGTTGTAGCCTTGGAAAATATGGTGCAAAACGTACCAGCTTCAGCAACATCACCGGCACCAACAGTACCATCAGTAACAGCACCCGTACCATCAACAATCCATGCCTCAATATCTCATTCTGTACCTCGAGTATAATCATCATTCTACGTATCGTTCTACATCAATTATCTTCGTTCTTCATGGCGATTATGTAATCTCTAATGTTTTAGAGATTATATATTCTTGTTCTAACGGTAAATCAAATGAGTTTAATATCATATTAACTCATTAAATCCAAGATTACATCTAAAGAAAATATATATGTATATATGTTTTCATAAAGATTGTAATTAAAAATTCTTTTGTACAAACTGTTAATGGTGAAAATATTTTAACGGGTAGGTAATACCCGAGGAATATTTAGATTTCACATTAATAAGTTACACTGTACATTCTTCGAATTTGATTCAACGATTATTTACTATCCTATTTACAACCACCGATATACGTATTCGTTCACCAAAGAATAACTATTTTCATTCAAATTCAATTTCATATTTGGATTTTGACCTATCAGAATCCAACAAGTGGCATAATGAAGAAAACGTTGGACAAAATAAAATTTGTTAGAAACAAACAAATTAACTATGAGAAAATTTTATTAAGAATCCACGCTAACAAAATCCTAGCTAACTGTTCCTAGCTAACTGTTAATTCCTTATTACATTTTATTTATCGTAATTTATTTATCGCAATTTATTTATCGCATTTTATTTATCGCAATTTTAATTCTCGCAATTTTAATTATCGTCATTTAATTTCTGTTATTTATTTTACGCACTTTAAATATCGGGACACGTATACAAGGTTTTGACATATCATATCGACGCATCTATATATATTATTTGGAATAACCATAGACACTCTATATGCAGTAATGCTGGAGTTAGCTATACAGGGTCGATGTTGATTCTACAATAATATATATAGTTTGAGTTGTGATCGAGTATGAGACATGTACATGGGTCACGATACGTATTAATTAATTCAAATATTATATATTAAACTATATATGAATTATTGGACTATCGACTGTGGACTAAAAACATTGGACATTTAAAATGAATTAAAATATTGATTATAACATATGAAACTAAACAATTCTTCAAGCTTGCCACTTGATTCATCTTAAACCTCATTTGTATCTTGACGATTACAATCTACGTTCAAACTTTTCATGATCCTTGAAAACACCTCAATCGATAGGATGAACCAACCGCACTTCATCTATGGAAGAAAAGATTGATGCATATAGTTATGCACCTGAAAACTCCCGGAACCTAAGTAAAAGTTTAACACGTATCGGTACTAGCTCCTTTGGCATTGTTATTTCCGAATATAACAATGCAAATCCTTTTCAAATTAGTCAATTTTGTCATAGCTCCAGAAAGTCAACTTCGACTTTTTGTTCGAAACAACCTTATTATGACCTTGATATATATACGTGCTCTATTATTGTTACAGGGGAATCTTTTATATTCCACCATATTACATCAGTGTTTAATCATCTAGAAACACAATTCTCCTGGAACCACCTCGGATTGATAACCGATGATTCAAAAATCGTAGCATTAAATGCAGAGGAAACAGAAACATTATAGATGGTCTAAACGGCCAAAAGTTTGATGATAAAGAAGGAAGTGTTAGGAATACTCGATAGAAAATTTGGTACTGAAGAACAGATTGAGTAAACCATGAAGGAGACCAAGGCCAAATACAAGGACCATACCATATATTCAAAGAATTCAGGTAATTCTGGATCCGTTGAAACCTGCAACGAATATCTTGCTCCGTACTCATGTTAAAATCTTGCGGAAAATTTTACTTCACCAAACTTCGAACTTAGAAATTCCAAAATATCATCATCAATATCTTCGATATTTCTGAAGATATTTTCATAAATATTCTCGTCCGAAATTATATACCTCTTCGTGCTTCCTGTGTTACATCATAAAGGAAACTATTTTAGTTTCTAAATTTTGAAACCTTCGAGTTTGAAGTAGGAATGTTTTTTTAAAAGTAGTGTTGGGAACTGAAGAATGAGTTAGTATAATATAATGACACTTGATCAACGTGATTATATTACAGTAAGTCATGCTGAGTTTCTAAGTGGAACATGATGATTCACAGATTATAACGTCATCATGTGTCATGTTACATTACTCTTTTATTCTGATTAACTTCTGAACATATCAAGAAACTATATTCTTGATAGTTCTATTCTCAGTGATTCAGGTAATTTGACAAATCAAATCGTGCGATTACGTTCTTTCTTATTTAGAACATTAAGTTCATTCGAAACTCCATACCTACGAATTTTGAATCATTACATGCGGTACTTAATGGATAGAAGAGAAATCAGAGCATGAAGCTCCGAAATAGAAATAGGGGTATAAATTGCAGCAAATAGGAGAGAGCATTAACTGTGGATGACAATGATTATAGGAGACCTAAGCAGGGACATCGAAATATAAGGGAAGATATAAAACCCAACAACAACGCAGAAATTACAAATCGTGGATATTAATACGAATAGCAATATAAAGACACGGTATAATTAAGAATAGTATCACCCCAAGGTAATAGTAGAAGTAAACTGATTTTTTTTGTGGAAGATTGAAAAGAAGGACGACAGAAATGATAATTAGGAAAATATCAAGGATTAGAATTGGATTAAGTATTTTCACAATCTTTTAGATGTATGAACTAAAAAAGAAACTATAAGAATGGTGAGAATAATGGAACGGAAGACTTAATTTATAATGGAAAGAACAGACAGAGAAATCGAGTCAGATCACCGTATTTAATTATAGAGATCTTAATTTTCTTACTCGCCGAAGAATCAAATTCTTTTAGATTTCGAAGATTATCTCTAAAACTCTTAAATTTCAGAATTCAACCTAGACAACGTCAAAAGTCAAAACGAACCGATACTCACTTAATTTCGCTCATTTGTGATAGCCTCACTCGTACTCTTCAAAAAAAATCGAATTGTTTTATCCTTATTACTCAATGATGATAAAACTCTATTTATCAACTCATATTCGTCATGAAAACATTTTTATTGTTAGCCATGACGACCTCACCCAAATTTAGGGACGAAATTTCTTTAACGGGTAGGTACTGTAGTGACCCGGAAAATTTCGACTAATTTTAAACCAAACTCTCGATACGATTTAATATTTTTGACACGATAAGCAAAGTCTGTTAGGTTGCGTCTCAAAATTTTTCAACTGTTTAAATATATCATTTAACCTGTGACTACTTCCGACGATTCACGAACAACTATTTGTAAATAGATATGTGTATATTTATATAAATAAAAATTGGAAGTATAATTTGAAATATTAAATGTTGTTATTATGAGATATGATATTATAATAATTATTATTTAAAACATATTTATATATACATAAAAGTATGTTAAAAATAAATATTAAATGATTGTAATACTCGTTTAATGTGCCGATTAATATTAAGAAAGTTTAATTCGAACTTATATGATTTTAAAATAAACGGTGATCCGAAAATGAGTTCTATAAATTTTAGGTTTACTAAAAATGTATTTAGGATCTAGTTATTAAATATTAGCACTTTTCATATTTTACCTGAAATCGAGCGTGGACAGTTGAGTTAATTTCTATTTAGACAATTAATGACCATTTTTTTAAAAATAATGATTAAAATAAATAAAGATGTTTAATATAAAAATTTAGATTTTCTATGTACTTTTATCCATTATCAACAGAGCACGAATTTCAGTCCATGAACGAAATAGTAAACGATGGCTAATATATTCACACGTTTATATTTTAAATATTATTAAATTATTAATTTATCCGTTCAATCACTTCTCAATTAGTGAATTGAGATTGAGAATAATATTCGATCACTGTGCGCTTTTTGCTTTTACTCACAATCAGACAATCGATTTTCACATATGTTAAGACTTGCGACATTATTAGTTATATAATGTTACTGTGTTTTTGCTTCCACCATCTTTGAGTTATACATATAATATTCATATACATATGCTTTAGACATACACACTGTGACAACCCGGAAATTTTCAACCAAATTTAAACTTTAATCTTTATATGTTTCCGACACAATAAGCAATATTTGTTAAGTTAAATTTCAAGAATTTTAAACTATGTTCATACATTCATTCAACTTCGACCAAGTTCCAACGATTCACGAACCATTAAACGAATATGATTATATATGTATATGTGTATATATATTATAACTTGAAACGTAAACGAAATATTAGATTAAATACTTTATATGATTGTATCTGTTTCAAAATGTTTATCAATGGAATTAGAAGATAAGATCAACTGATTGAATTATCAGATATATTAAATTATGATTACAAGTCTCTGTTGAAAGGCCCACGTTGATTTGAGAAATCTTTCCATTTTAACAATATTCGAAAAATGGTAAAGTAATTTATAAATAAGAACAAATTGTCAATCATTGAGAACTAGACAAAGGATAGTGAAAGATTGAATCTCATAAAGACTCGATTGATCTATTTAGTTTCGAACGTACAAAAACGTTTTCAGTTTAAAAAGAACTTTATTATTAAAACGTATATAACTTTTATAAATATCTAGAATCACTTTTGACAACTCATTACTTAACTAGTATGATAAAGATAACGATATTTATATTTTATTTTATTAAATATATATAACGATTTAAATTAATATTATATATATTTATACGCGTATAATACGTACATAGTTTTATACTTTTACTATACTTAAACTTTACCTTTACTTTATTTTTACTTTACTTTAACTTTAATAATTCACTTTAATAATTCATACTTTAATAATTTATACTTTAATAATTCACTTTAATAATTCATACTTTAATAATTCACTTTAATAATTCATACTTTAATAATTCACTTTAATAATTCATACTTTAATAATTCATTTTAATAATTCAAAAATCTATTATAAATAGAATTCAATAGGTTTCATTATTTCATAGAAACTTGAAAATATTTTTCTCTAAACTCTCTCAATCGATTTACATATATATATTTACTCCGTATTATTTCAAGATATTATTAGTATACATAAAATATTACGACGGAGTGTTGTCTGAGTGATTTCGAAATTGTTTTTCGAGTAGGATAGGATTAAGGAAATTATGGGTTATAGCTATGGAGGTGATTGAGTATGGTTCATGGGTATGCTCGTGAGGTCAATATAGTGTTTATCATTTCCGTTGCGTCTACGTACCTTTCCTGCAATATTGAATCTCAATATTGATACGTGAGTACTCATAATTTAACTTTTACATACTAATAGTGTATCCCTGACTAGTACTCGAGTATTTAGGATTATGCATGCTTGTACTTTTGATATTGCCCTTAGACAGGTTAGGTTGAATCTTGAATTAGTTACACTTGCGGTTGAGATAAGGTATAAGATATGCATGTCCTTGGAAAGCTAGCGAAAAATTAAGAACGTTTCCTTTAGATATCGAATGGTTTCGATGAACGGATTAGAAGTTATAATCAATTGAATTTTCGATATTTTTATTAAAAATGATTATTATTATCGTCATTTTTATCGTCGTTCTAGTTTTATCTTATTATTATCATTATTATTATCTTTATCAATAAAAGGGATTTATCATTAAAAATTGTTTTTTTATTACTATCGTTATTATCGTTAAAGTTATAATTAGTATTATTATTATTATTATTATCCAATTATCATTATTATTATTATTATTATTATTATTATTATTATTATTATTATTATTATTAGTATTATTATTATTATTATCATTATTAATATATATATATATATATATATCATTATTTAAAAATGGTTATTGTTATTGTTATTATTATTATTACTATATTATCATTAAGATAATTATTAGTATTATCGTTAATAATATTATAGTAACTATCATTATTAATATTAGTGTAATTAAAACAAATAATTGTAACACCTAAATATTTTGATTACTATTATTATCATTATTATGAACACGATATAAAAGACGATTAAAAGCTATTAAACGAAACGATTAGGAAATAATGAGTAAGAGTATCATGATGAAATTAAAATATTATAAGATATTAATTTAGATAAAATTATCGTTCTTATTATTTTTATCATTACTATTATTATTAAAAGTATCGTTAGTATTAAAACTATCATTTTAACAAAAATTATCATTTTAATAGAAATGTCATTGTTACTATAAAATATCATTATTATTATTATTTTAAATAGAATTATTATTTTAAAGATAATATTAAAAATTATCGTAAATATTAAAGTTATCATAATTAGAATTATCGTTTTATCATAATGTCATCTTAGTAATTACAAATATTGATATTTTTATAATAATAATTATTATTACAAAATAATACAACTTTTACTTACTATCATTATAGATATTATTTTATAAAATAAATATGTGATACAAACATATTTTACTACGTGTAATAACTTACTTTAATAATACCTATCATATTATCTTTATGATATTAAATGAACCCTATAAATTTTATTACTTAATATATATAAAAGTATATTTGATTATATAAATTTAATATAAAATTTTATTTATTAATAAATAAATTATATTATTTACTCTAATAAATCTTTTTAAAATATTTAAAAATATAAACGACGATATTTAAACTATATATTAATCATGTATAGATTTTTAGAAATTATTTTGAGTCAAATTTACTTTTGTTGACTTTTGCATATTAGTCTCGAGCATTAGGATTGTGGTACACTATGACTTAACCTAATTTGTTAGACAAATATTGACCAACATATAAATATATATAATTAATTTAGGTTCGTGAATCCGAGGCCAACCTTGCACTTGTTCAATGACGTTATATGTATTTTTACTACGAAATACAGTATGGTGAGTTTCATTTGCCTTTTTACCCTTTATATTTTTGGGCTGAGAATACATGCGCAACTTTTATAAATGTTTTACGAAATAGACACAAGTACGTGAAACTACATTCTATGGTTGAATTATCGAAATCGAATATGCCCCTTTTTATTAAGTCTGGTAATCTAAGAATTAGGGAACAGACACCCTAATTGACGCGAATCCTAAAGATAGATCTATTGGGCCTAACAAACCCCATCCAAAGTACCGGATGCTTTAGTACTTCGAAATTTATATCATGTCCGAAGGAGGATCCCGGAATGATAGGGGATATTCTTATATGTATCTAGTTAATGTCGGTTACCAGGTGTTCACCATATGAATGATTATTTTTGTCTCTATGCATGGGACGTATATTTATGAGAACTGAAAATGAAATTCTTGTGGTCTATTAAAATGATGGAAATAAATGATTATGATAAACTAATGAACTCACCAACCTTTTGGTTGACACTTTAAAGCATGTTTATTCTCAGGTGTTAAAGAAATCTTCCGCTGTGCATTTGCTCATTTTAAAGATATTACTTGGAGTCTTTCATAGCATATTTTGAAGAACGTTGCATTCGAGTCATTGAGTTCATCAAAGATTATTATTAAATCAATTTATAGTTGGATAGTGGATATTATGAAATGGTATGCATGCCTGTCAATTTTCGATGTAAAGAAAGTTTGTCTTTTAAAAACGAATGCAATGTTTGTAAAATGTATCATATAGAGGTCAAATACCTCGCAATGTAATCAACTATTGTGAATCGTTTATAATGTATATGAACGGGTCCTTTCAGTTGGTATCAGAGCGGTGGTCTTAGCGAACCAGGTCTGCATTAGTGTGTCTAACTGATAAGTCGATAGGATGCATTAGTGAGTCTGGACTTCGACCGTATCTGCATGTCAAAAGTTTTGCTTATCATTTTGTGTCGAAAATTAACTACTTATCATCCTCAGAAAATTACCTGCTTATCATTTTTAGTCTAAGACACGTCTTGCTGTATTGATTGTATGAATAGTGTATAGACAAAAATTCATATCTTAGCATATCTGCTAAATCATATCTTATCGTATCTGTTACTTTAAACTTTGCCTGACATATCCCGCAAAGTCCTCCGTAATCTACGAAATCTTTTGATCTATATATATATATATATATATATATATATATATATATATATATATATATATATATATATATATATATATATATATATATATATATATATATATATATATATATATATATATATATATATATATATATATATATATATATTCTATGTAATTAGAATACCATCCGTTAACCAAAATCATTTCATATCGAAAAAAAAAATCCTTTATCCAATCGTACGAAATGGAATTCGTCATCAGTTCAAGTCACTCAGATTCCGAAATGGAATCCCATTCAAGCTCCGAAAGCAGTGTGACCGGAATAGATCAACCAATCAGTCATCACCTATTCTGGATGAATTGGGGATGGGTTCGTAGCCTCCTCAATCATTGGAGACAAGAAGAAGGTGATCCCTTCCATCCACCACATTGCCCTCTTGATGAAGAACCTGAAGCACTTACCGACGAACCTGTCCGAAACACCATTTTCTCGCTCATTTCCAGAGTATCTCGTCACGATTATATATTACATCAAATTTTAGATTTTATTTATCCGCTCATCCGAACCGAAAATCACCCCGGTGTAATAGAAGAAGTCAACGAGCTTCGCGCTCGGGTAGTGGCTTTGGAGAATATGGTGCAGAGATTACAAACACCAGCAGCAGCATCAGCAGCATAACCAGTACCACCATCATCAACACCAACAGTACCATTACCACCTCCAACCACAACCGCGTCGTAAACCTCAACTTCACAATCTGTCCCACGAGCATCAACGTCATACGCACCATAGATACCAAGGAGTACCAACAACAATAACTGACGAAGTATTAATTCATAACTTCATTGGAGAAACATTCCGCGGCGATTATGTAATCTCTAAAGTCTTAGAGATTATCTAATCTAGCCCTAACCATAAATCAGTTAAGCGAACCAAAATGATGGAAGGAAGAGTAGAAACCCTGACAAAAATGGTGTGTGATTAACAAGCTAAACTTGCTTTACCAACAACATCAATAGTACCATCAGCGTTACCAGCATCGTCAGTACAGTCAACATCCAAATCAACAACACCGATAACATCACAAACTCTGTCAGTTCAAGAATCACTGTGGACATCATTACGAATCAATAACGTTTATATTGTATCAACGAGTTATGAAGAATTAACTCATTTCCTCTGAAGAAATTATATGTATATTTTATATATATATATATATATATATATATATATATATATATATATATATATATATATATATATATATATATTGAAATAAATCTTTCAGTGCTAAGCTATTGTGTGTGAATCTTAACTACTCGGTTAATTCATATTACAAATATGCAATAATGTACGTCCTTCGGCCGCAACTTAACCAGCGTTAACTACAATCTCTGTCGCAATTCAACAAATTCCAATTCATAAAAAAATCAAGTATATATTTGATTTTACACTTTCATCATCAATGTACCCGAAACTTTTCAGATAACATCATTCGTACATTGCGAAATTCACAAGAATTCCACGAACCGAACACCATACATCAACAAATAACGAAGTATTGATTCATAATTTTAATGTCATTAAAGAAATACTGCGTAAAAGTTATGTACTTTTTAAAGCCTTTAGGGATTATTCAATTCTAGTTTCAACCGTAAATTAAATGAGTTTAATTTAACATTAACTCATTAAATCTATGTTACATCTGAAGAAAATATACATATATATATTTTCATAAAGACTGTAATAAAATTCTTTTGTACAAAATATTAATTGTGAAATTTTTTTTTAACGGGTAGGTAATACCCGAGAGATATATAAATTCACTATTAATATGTTACATTCTTCGAATCTGATTCAGCAAATCATCCATTATACTCCCTACTTTCACAACAATATACATTCTTTTATAGAAATCAAAACAACCATACTCATTCAAAATTTAATTACATATTCTGATTTTGAAATCTCAAAATTTAACTTGAGATATGACCAAAATCATCACTCTTAGATCCTTACATCTTTCACAAGCTATATTTTGACTTCAAAACTGTGTTAGAACATTAAATGTATGTTAACGATTACAATCTGTGTTCAAACCCTTCGAAAATTTCTGAAGACACTTCGAATGATGAGCAATCGAGATGATGATCCAACCACATGTTACCCACAGTTATGTACCCGAAAAACTCTTGAAACCAAAGTAAAAGTTTAAACAACGTATCCGCGTCAGATTCTTTGGCATTTATTAGCAAAAATAACTTTGCGACTCCTATTCAAAGTAGCCAGTTTTGTCACAGCTCCAGCAAGTCAACTTCGACTTTTCAGTCAGACTAACCTTATTATAACCTTGAGATATACACCATCGTTACCAGGGAACCTTTTACATTCCACCATATTATTAGCAGATGTACCAACAACTTCATTACCCTTTGACTTTAGCCTCTCCAAAAAGTCATCATAATTATTCATTGAAACCCCATCATTTACTCATTCGCATCTTGTAATGAGAATTGCCATACGAATCATTGGGAATTAGTAATCAGTATTTTGAAATCTTGCAGCATGTCTGCGCCAACAGTTATATGTGTATATATAACGTCTATCTTCTGGACTTAATTTGAATGTGAAGTTTCTGAAAAACACTCCGAACTACGAATTGGTTCTCCGAAAATGGAAAAAATGCTGATGAAGCAGCAAAAACTATAAACGACTTTAAATGGTAAAAGCTGGATGATAATGATGAAGTGTGCTGGCAAAGCGCAGAAAAAGAGAAGTTTTGGAACTGGAAAACGGATTGAGCAAAGTAGGAAGGAGGCTGTGGAGAAATTACAAAGACTGAACCTTGACTTTAAAGGATCCAAATGATTCAGTACCTGCTGAAGTCATTAACGAATACCTTGCTCCTGACTCTAAACCCCTGCGGACAATATTCTTCATCATCCTCTGATATTAGAAATTCTAAAATATCATCATATCTTTCATTATAAATATCCTCCATATTTCTGAAGATATTTTCTTAATTTTTCTTATTTGAAATCATTTACCTCTTCGCGCTATCTGTATTACATCATAAAAGAAACTATTTTAGTTTCTAAATTCTGAAAGATTCAAGTTTAAAATAGGAATATTTTGAAGTAGTGTTGAGAACTGAAGCATGAATTAGTATAATATAATGACACTTGATCAATGTGATTATATTACAGTAAGTCATGCTGAGTTTCTAAATGGAACGTGATGATTCACAGATCATAACATCATCATGTGCCATGTTATACGACTCTTGTATTCTATTTAACCTCTAAAATATCAAGAAAATATTTCTTGATGATTCGGCCTTTTCCAAGGTATTCTAGTAATTTGACAAGTCAAGATCGTGCCATCACAATTTCCTTCCTAGAACATTAACAATGTTCATTCCAAAATTCATATCTGTGAATTCTGGACCATTACAAGCGGTGCTTAATCGCAAGAAGAAGAAACGAAAGGACAAAACTCCGAAATAGAAATTGGGGTATAAATTGCAGCAAATAAAAGAGAGCATTAACTGTGAATGATAATGATTATAGAAGACAGAAGCAGAGACTTTGAAATATAAGGGAACATATAAAGCTCAACGACAAATCAGAAATTATAAACCATATATCGATGCATATAGCAATATAAAGACACGGGAGAACTAGAAACACTATAAACCCAAGAGTATAGTAGAAGTAAATAGATTCTTCCGGCGGTAGATGAAAAAGAAGAATGACCGATATGAAAGTTAGAAGTATATCGAGAATCAGAGCTGGATGGAGCATATTGATGAATACTTTAAAATATGAGTTGAGGGGGAAAGAATAGAAGGTGATGAAACATGACTAGGAACTTAGAAATCAACAGATTTAACTCACACAATGGCAGAATAAGTGAATCAAACCCTCTAGTGAATAGGTTAAGTTTTTTTTGATTAATTTAGTCAAACCACAACTAAATCAAGTGTGATTAGATCAACACCTAGAGCTATTATTCACCACATGGGTGATTTGGACTGAGAGAGAATCGGAGGAGCTCACTAGATCTGAGTGTGTGTAACAAATAAGAGGCTTAACCTAAAATGAAGAACATAAGACTTTATATACCCCTGCTGTTGACTCACCCATACGATTCATTCATCACACGTACGAGTTGGCTTCATCAACCGTACGGGTGATCACTCACTCGTGTCTTCTCATTTAGGTTGTAATTGTGACTTAGCTCAGCATCAACCGTGCGTATGAGCCTGTCAGCCGTACTAGTGAGGCTTCACTCGTACGTCTGACTAAGTCTAACATAGTCAAACATCTAAATCTCGTTCCTGCAGTTCCTGTAACCACATACAAACACAGGATAATAATGAGCAATCATGGTGGCCTGTAAACTGTTGTACCTGCAATGGACGTGGGTAGATGTCTAGGGACTTGCATAAAATGCATCAACAGAAGGTGTGAGTTGTAAGGAAACGAAGGAGGTGAATTTATAAGAAAATCTCCGACAGAATAATTAAAATGGACGATCGCATTTAAAGCGGATCCTAATTTCCTTGATTACCGGAGAGTCAAATCTTATTAAGAAGATTTTCTTCAAATCCCTTGAAATCTGGGAATCAATCATATCTACGTCAAATGATAAGATGAATCTACACTTACTCATTTCTCTCTTCTATGTTAGCTTCATTCGTACTCTTCATATAAATGGATTGTTTATCCAAATTATTCGCTGATGATAAAACTCTAATTTTCAGCCCGTATGTATCATGAAAATATACTTATTATCATTCACGACCTTTCCACTTAAATTTCGGGACGAAATTTCTTTAACGGGTAGGTACTGTGACAACCCGGAAATTTCCAACCAAATTTAAACTTTAATCTTTACATGTTTCCGACACAATAAGCAATATTTGTTAAGTTAAATTTCAAGAATTTTAAACTATGTTCATACATTCATTCAACTTCGACCAAGTTCCAACGATTCACGAACCATTAAACGAATATGATTATATATGTATATGTGTATATATATTATAACTTGAAACGTAAACGAAATATTAGATTAAATACTCTATATGATTGTATCTGTTTCAAAATGTTTATCAATGGAATTAGAAGATAAGATCAACTGATTGAATTATCAGATATATTAAATTATGATTACAAGTCTCTGTTGAAAGGCCCACGTTGATTTGAGAAATCTTTCCATTTTAACAATATTCGGAAAATGGTAAAGTAATTTATAAATAAGAACAAATTGTCAATCATTGAGAACTAGACAAAGGATAGTGGAAGATTGAATCTCATAAAGACTCGATTGATCTATTTAGTTTCGAACGTACAAAAACGTTTTCAGTTTAAAAAGAACTTTATTATTAAAACGTATATAACTTTTATAAATATCTAGAATCACTTTTGACAACTCATTACTTAACTAGTATGATAAAGATAACGATATTTATATTTTATTTTATTAAATATATATAACGATTTAAATTAATATTATATATATTTATACGCGTATAATACGTACATAGTTTTATACTTTTACTATACTTAAACTTTACCTTTACTTTATTTTTACTTTACTTTAACTTTAATAATTCATTTTAATTATTCATACTTTAATAATTTATACTTTAATAATTCACTTTAATAATTCATACTTTAATAATTCACTTTAATAATTCATACTTTAATAATTCACTTTAATAATTCATACTTTAATAATTCATTTTAATAATTCAAAAATCTATTATAAATAGAATTCAATAGGTTTCATTATTTCATAGAAACTTGAAAATATTTTTCTCTAAACTCTCTCAATCGATTTACATATATATATTTACTCCGTATTATTTCAAGATATTATTAGTATACATAAAATATTACGACGGAGTGTTGTTCGAGTGATTTTGAAATTGTTTTTCGAGTAGGATAGGATTAAGGAAATTATGGGTTATAGCTATGGAGGTGATTGAGTATGGTTCATGGGTATGCTCGTGAGGTCAATATAGTGTTTATCATTTCCGTTGCGTCTACGTACCTTTTCTGCAATATTGAATCTCAATATTGATACGTGAGTACTCATAATTTAACTTTTACATACTAATAGTGTATCCCTGACTAGTGCTCGAGTATTTAGGATTATGCATGCTTGTACTTTTGATATTGCCCTTAGACAGGTTAGGTTGAATCTTGAATTAGTTACACTTGCGGTTGAGATAAGGTATAAGATATGCATGTCCTTGGAAAGCTAGCAAAAAATTAAGAACTTTTCCTTTAGATATCGAATGGTTTCGATGAACGGATTAGAAGTTATAATCAATTGAATTTTCGATATATTTATTAAAAATGATTATTATTATCGTCATTTTTATCGTCGTTCTAGTTTTATCTTATTATTATCATTATTATTATCTTTATCAATAAAAGGGATTTATCATTAAAAATTGTTTTTTTATTACTATCGTTATTATCGTTAAAGTTTTAATTAGTATTATTATTATTATTATCCAATTATCATTATTATTATTATTATTATTATTATTATTATTATTATTATTAGTATTATTAGTATTATTATTATTATTATCATTATTAATATATATATATATATATATCATTATTTAAAAATGGTTATTGTTATTGTTATTATTATTATTACTATATTATCATTAAGATAATTATTAGTATTATCGTCAATAATATTATAGTAACTATCATTATTAATATTAGTGTAATTAAAACAAATAATTGTAACACCTAAATATTTTGATTACTATTATTATCATTATTATGAACACGATATAAAAGACGATTAAAAGCTATTAAACGAAACGATTAGGAAATAATGAGTAAGAGTATCATGATGAAATTAAAATATTATAAGATATTAATTTAGATAAAATTATCGTTCTTATTATTTTTATCATTACTATTATTATTAAAAGTATCGTTAGTATTAAAACTATCATTTTAACAAAAATTATCATTTTAATAGAAATGTCATTGTTACTATAAAATATCATTATTATTATTATTTTAAATAGAATTATTATTTTAAAGATAATATTAAAAATTATCGTAAATATTAAAGTTATCATAATTAGAATTATCGTTATATCATAATGTCATCTTAGTAATTATAAATATTGATATTTTTATAATAATAATTATTATTACAAAATAATACAACTTTTACTTACTATCATTATAGATATTATTTTATAAAATAAATATGTGATACAAACATATTTTACTACTTGTAATAACTTACTTTAATAATACCTATCATATTATCTTTATGATATTAAATGAACCCTATAAATTTTATTACTTAATATATATATAAAAGTATATTTGATTATATAAATTTAATATAAAATTTTATTTATTAATAAATAAATTATATTATTTACTCTAATAAATCTTTTTAAAATATTTAAAAATATAAAACGACGATATTTAAACTATATATTAATCATGTATAGATTTTTAGAAATTATTTTGAGTCAAATTTACTTTTGTTGACTTTTGCATATTAGTCTCGAGCATTAGGATTGTGGTACACTATGACTTGACCTAATTTGTTAGACAAATATTGACCAACATATAAATATATATAATTAATTTAGGTTCGTGAATCCGAGGCCAACCTTGCACTTGTTCAATGACGTTATATGTATTTTTACTACGAAATACAGTATGGTGAGTTTCATTTGCCTTTTTACCCTTTATATTTTTAGGCTGAGAATACATGCGCAACTTTTATAAATGTTTTACGAAATAGACACAAGTACGTGAAACTACATTCTATGGTTGAATTATCGAAATCGAATATGCCCCTTTTTATTAAGTCTGGTAATCTAAGAATTAGGGAACAGACACCCTAATTGACGCGAATCCTAAAGATAGATCTATTGGGCCTAACAAACCCCATCCAAAGTACCGGATGCTTTAGTACTTCGAAATTTATATCATGTCCGAAGGAGGATCCCGGAATGATAGGGGATATTCTTATATGTATCTAGTTAATGTCGGTTACCAGGTGTTCACCATATGAATGATTATTTTTGTCTCTATGCATGGGACGTATATTTATGAGAACTGAAAATGAAATTCTTGTGGTCTATTAAAATGATGGAAATAAATGATTATGATAAACTAATGAACTCACCAACCTTTTGGTTGACACTTTAAAGCATGTTTATTCTCAGGTGTTAAAGAAATCTTCCGCTGTGCATTTGCTCATTTTAAAGATATTACTTGGAGTCTTTCATAGCATATTTTGAAGAACGTTGCATTCGAGTCATTGAGTTCATCAAAGATTATTATTAAATCAATTTATAGTTGGATAGTGGATATTATGAAATGGTATGCATGCCTGTCAATTTTCGATGTAAAGAAAGTTTGTCTTTTAAAAACGAATGCAATGTTTGTAAAATGTATCATATAGAGGTCAAATACCTCGCAATGTAATCAACTATTGTGAATCGTTTATAATGTATATGAACGGGTCCTTTCACACACACCACATGAAACCACTTATGTGTCGTTACTTTTCGTGTATGCTTCAAGATATAAACCATCAATTTTATATCTCTATTATGGATCACCACCATCTTGTAAACCACCTCTACTACTGTTTCTACACAACCATCGACCACCTATGTTTTTCTTTCTCTTGTTGGTCGAGCTCAATCACTAACACCACCTTCGTTCCTGTTTTTGCACCTAAGAAACCCCATCATCGAGACCCAACACCATTAACAAAACCTGTTGCTACTTCTTTCTCTTGCTGTTTTTCTGTCGTGTAAACCACCACAACCGCCACCCAAACACCACCTCCATTATTACTCACACTGGTTGTTATAACCATAAACCATTCGAGAAACCTCATCACCGTGGCAACCCATTTACAGCTGCAGTTCCTTCTTTCTGTTTCTGTTTACAGTCCAAACCAAGACATAAAACTTACACCTGATAAAGTCCTTAGAAGTCACCTATCCAGCTGTTCTCTCACAATATGATCTTGTTTATACTCCAAACGAAACCCTTCGATACCCAGGTACTGTTTCCATTTAGAGTGCCGACCCAAAAACAAGATATTTGGACTACTATTTACGCTGTTATTGCTACTGCAATGTTACTGCTACTACTCGTTTAAACCACCATGACTATCATCATTGTTGCTACTTCTGTTTTCTGTAAACGCCACCTACAAACGTCCCTTTCGGCTGCTATAATTGTCGTGTTATTGCTACTGCTATGTTCTTTCTGGTTCCTGTTTGAATACATCAAAACAACACGTAAACCCTTGTTTTCTGTTTCTTCTTCTGATATAATAATGGTGTTGCTGTGGAATATTAAACACGAATAAGAGTGATGATGAACGTATGGTTAATGATGATGATGATTAATAAGAATCTTGGTGTTGATTGCACTTTCCCTTTTTCTTTTTCACTATGGCCGACTTGTATACCCCAACAATAAACCTACTTGCAAGATTTTATATATATTTTTTTCTCTTTTGTTTTCGTGTAAACCCATTTAAAATTATGTTTGAGGCCGTGTCCTGATTATGTTGTGGGGCTATGTTACAAGTTACATTTTCCATGGAGCCATTTTAAAAGCCCACTTGCAAGACTTCACTCTTTGTCTCATGTATAAACCGAATCCTTAAGTTGTTTCTAATTGGGCAGTGATATTTTTCTTTGAACTAGACAAGAGGGTCGAATAAACATTTGAGATGTTGGGTTAAGATCCGTTCATGTCTCTGTTAAAACACATTATAAATGATGACTATTTTGATCAAGAGGTGATGACCGTGATAATTGATAAAGATGTTGATGGTAGTAATAGATTTAAGGACGATAACGATCGAGATTAAATGAATCGATAAATGATTATGATTATGATTAAGTTATGATAAGGATTAGATTATAATGAGGATTAGATAATGAAGAAATCGTGATTTTATGGTGATGATCGGATTCATGTTCTATAAAAATGATGATGATATTATGAATCACAACTAGAATGGATTATGTTAATTGGGTTTAAAAAGAAGAAGACTGAAATATGGAATAAAACAATTTAAATCCGTATTACACCAGAAATGAAATGGCAGAGCTATGGTTCAAGGTGTTTGGTTTAACTGAGAGGTCGCGAGTTCGAGCCCTGACAATGGCATTTTTATTTGGAAACTTGTTACTTTAAGGTAGTATTTATATTTATTATTATTATTATTATTATTATTATTATTATTATTATTATTATTATTATTATTATTATTATTATTATTATTATTATTATTATTATTATTATTATCATTATTATTATTATTATTATTATTATTATTATTATTATTAGTCTTATTGTAAAAATATTACAACTTTCTATTATTAAATAAATATTAGTTTTATAAAAACATATTTTAATATAATCATATATATAGATATTAATTTTAATTTAAGCATTAATATATAATATTTATAATGAATGACATATATATATATATATATATATATATATATATATATATATATATTCTAATTAAAATGCTTTATTAAGAATATGTTATATAAATACTAAAATATATAAAAGAATAATAATTAATTTATTTATTAAATATAACATAAAAATTATTAATATAACAAGTATATTAACCATATTAAAACTTGTTTAAATATTATTATATGTGTTAATATATAGTATTGGTATAGGTTCGTGAATCCGAGACCAACCCTGCATTGTTCAATATCGTCATATGTATTTTTACTACAAAATACAGTATGGTGAGTTCATTTGCTCCCTTTTTACTCATTACATTTTTGGGCTGAGAATACATGCAAATGCTTTATTAACTGTTTTACAATATTTATATGCGTGAGTTTCATTTGCTCCCTTTTACTCTTTATATTTTTAGGACTGAGTATACATGCGCTGTTTTTACAACTGCTTTATTAAATGCTTTTGAAATATATTTTGAACTGCGAAGACATGAAATACTTATATAAATATTTGACGAGATAGACACAAGCAAAACATTCCTCGAATGAATTATTATGCAGACAGAAGTTCTGCGGATTATTATTGAATTATGTGGACATGATAATTGCCACCATTGAATTATGTGGACATGATAATTGCCACTATTGAATTATGTGGACATGATAATTGCCACCATTAAATTATGTGGACATGATAATTTCCACCATTGAATTATGTGGACATGATAATTGCCACCAGTTGATGTGAATGTTATATATCGAGAGAATGATTTTATACACAGGTTATGTGTATGTTATTTTTGTGCACAAGATATGTGTACGGTTACTATAATTTATGAAAATGGTTTCGTACACGAGAAAGATGTACTGTATTTAAAAGATATAGCATCTACATTACAGGTGGGTATAGGATTCGGGCCCATTTGTACCATGCAGCATTTAAATTTTGTGGTCTATCAAAATGATGAATTTTATTATTTTAAGATAAACCTATGAACTCACCAACCTTTTGGTTGACACTTTAAAGCATGTTTATTCTCAGGTATGAAAGAAATCTTCCGCTGTGCATTTGCTCATATTAGAGATATTACTTGGAGTCGATCATCGCAATGGAACCAGATGTTGGTGACTTCGTCCAGATGGATTAGGACGGGGTATGACAACTGTGGGACCGGAATTAACACGCCGTCAGATGGTAATTTGGCGGGGTGTTATAGTTGGTATCAGAGCTAACGGTTCGTAGGGAAACTAGGACTTGCATTAGTGTGTCTGATTTGGTCATTAGGACACCTTGATGAGTCTAGACTACGATCGGGACTTAGTCATTACATGAGTACTTTGTGACTAACGTTATTTACTTGACTAATCTGTTTTGTTTGTGTTCTTGTACTATGAGTTAGATGTCACAGGATTCAAGAAGCAGTGATAACGACTACAGTGTGGCTGAGGTGAATGCTCCAGCCCTAGCACCAGCACCTGCTCCGCATCAGATACCTAACCATCCCGTGAACCTTTATGCATTGGATTTGGTTCATACTAACCGTAACAGGGATATTGTTGATCGTGTTAACGCCTTGAGTGATATTGCTAGGACATATCCGCACCCCAATGATCTTGAGAGAATGGAGGAAAGAGTCACAGGTATAACTACTTATACGTACGAGGCTGAAGCGAGGTTCGTTGAGATGGCGAGATTGATAGCAGCCTTAACTGCCAGGGTTGCTGCGTTAGAGGCGGAACGTAATAGGCCGAGGAATGATGGACCCGCCTTCCATACCTGACAGAAGAGGAAGTGAAGGGTCGTTGACCATGAGCTTCTTTTCCTTTTCCATCCGCCATACTTTATTGTTTGGTTTACTACTTTGAAATTTGGTTTATCACTCTTGGATTTTATTTATATTAATGGTGGTTTATGCTATTAGTAACTATTATCTTTTATTGCATGCGGTAATATTCTATATTTAGTAACTTTGCATGATCATAATACTTGTGTTATGCTATACTACTACTATTGCCATTAATGTTACTACTTAGTGTTACTACTATCACTACTATCACTACATGACACTAGTACCACTACTACTACCACTAGTGTTACTACTAACACTACTTACACTACTTCTCACTACTAGCGAATCTTTTCGTACTATTATTTACTAGTCTTCAACACTCGTTGCTAGTATATTTTCATATATAGCCTTGTTTTGACACTGACCTGGTGTGTTTTTCTGTGTTGAAGATGCCTCCGAAGGAATCAACCGCCACCCAAATCAGGAGAATGGTCGCCGAAGGAATCGCGACTGAAAGAGCTGAACTACTGAGAGAATTCAACAACGCTCGAAACAGTAATGATCGTGGTGGCTCGAGCAACACTAATGGAAATGGCACACAAGGTCGTAATGGATGTTCTTACAAAATGTTCACTAGTTGCAACCCGCATTCTTTCAACGGAACTGAGGGACCAGTTGGTCTCACTAGGTGGTTTGAGAAGCTCGAATCGATTTTCCGCATTAGTGGTTGTAATGATAACGACAGGGTAGGCTTTGCAACGGGCACACTGGCAGACAGTGCGCTCACCTGGTGGAACAACTATGCTCAATCCCTAGGTCATGATCAGGCTTATGCCCTACCTTGGGACACTCTGAAAAAAAGAATGATCGAGGAGTATTGTTCGAGGAACGAGGTTAAGAAAATGGAACACGAGTACCGAGACCTGAAGTTAGTAGGAAATGATCTCACCGCCTATAACAAGAGGTTCTTTGAGTTGGCGTTAATGTGTCCTAAAATGGTTACTCCAGAAAGGCGTAAGGTAGAACTGTACATTGAAGGTCTGAGTGAGAATATTCAAGGCAGGGTCACTACTTCAAAACCCGCAAATGTGCAGGAAGCTATTGACATGGCTACTTTGCTGTTGGATCAGATTTCCCAGAGAGGGAAGGGCACTACAGTGAATGAGAATAAGCCGAACGATGGTAAGAGGAAGTGGAACGGTGGTCAGGACAAGAATTTCAATCAACAGCCGTTCAAAAAGCAAGATTCTTACCGTAATGACACTGGAACCACAGGAACTAACTCCGGGTATAAGGGCAAGAAGCCACAATGTCAGAAGTGTGGCAACCATCATACTGGGAACTGTTCTGTTCTAAATTGTGACTGTTGTAAGAAGTTTGGTCATTTATCAAAAGATTGCAAGGTTAATCTCAACGGCAACACCAACAACAACAACAGCACTGCAAGAAACGTGAACAATGCTAATGCTGGTAAGAACTGTTATGGTTGTGGACAGCCGGGTCATTTCAAGAAGGAATGTCCTAAGAACAACAATGGGAATGCTCGAGGAAGGGCGTTCAACATCAATTCTGCGGAAGCTCGTGATGACCCAAAGTTAGTCACGGGTACGTTTTCACTTGATGATCAACTTGTTTATGTTTTGTTTGATATTGGCGCCGATAGAAGTTTTATATCTAAGGATATTTGTCACAATGTTAAGAAACCTATTTCTCCCCTAGATAACGTGTATTCCATAGAACTAGGGAATGGTAACTTGATGAGAGCTGATAAGATTTATCGTGATTGTACCTTGATGTTAGAGGGTAAGCCTTTTAGCATTAATGTGATACCTATTAAACTGGGAAGTTTTGACCTTGTGGTTGGAATGGACTGGTTAGCTAGTAACAAAGCCGAGGTGGTCTGTGACCTAAAGGCTATTCGTATTCCTATTGCTGACGGTGAACCTATGATGATTTATGGTGAAAAGAATGGCTCACAATTACATCTCATTACCTGCTTGAATGTTGAGAAGTATGTGAGAAAGGGATGTATCGCGTTCTTGGCTCATGTAAGCCAAATTATACCAGAAGAAAGGAGTCCCGAAGACGTTCCTATAGTTAAGGAATTTCTTGAAGTTTTTCCGGAGGAATTACCTAGTCTCCTACCGCATCGAGAAATTGAGTTTCAGATAGACTTAGTGCCAGGAGCGGCACCGGTGCCTCGCGCATCGTACAGACTTGCACCCCCAGAACTTCAAGAGTTGTCTAGCCAATTGCAAGAGTTTTTAGACAAGAGATTTATTCGACCGAGTTCTTCGCCTTGGGGAGCTCTGGTCCTGTTTGTTAAGAAGAAGGATGGGACGATGAGATTATGTATCGACTACAGAGAATTGAACAAGCTAACAATCAAGAATCGGTATTCGTTACCGAGGATTGATGACTTATTTGATCAGTTACAGGGATCCAGTTGTTATTCGAAGATTGATTTGAGATCCGGGTATCATCAATTGAGAGTCAAAGAAGCTGATGTCCAGAAGACAGCATTTAGAACACGTTATGGACATTATGAGTTTACAGTGATGTCGTTTGGTTTGACGAACACACCAGCAGTGTTCATGGACCTCATGAACCGTGTATGTAAGCCATACCTAGATAAATTCGTCATTGTGTTCATTGATGATATATTGGTGCACTCCAAGAACAGAGAAGAGCACGAACAGCATCTACGCTCGATATTGACTATGCTTAGAGAAGATCATTTGTATGCAAAATTCTCTAAGTGTGACTTTTGGTTACCAGAGGTACAATTTCTTGGCCATGTTGTAGGGGCCAATGGAATACAGGTCGATCCAGCAAAGATTGAGTCGGTTAAGAATTGGGAAACTCCAAAGACGCCAACGCAGATTAGGCAATTTTTGGGTCTAGCTGGTTACTACAGGAGATTCATTGAAGGATTCTCTAAGATCGCCCTACCATTAACCGCATTGACTCATAAGGGCAAGAAGTTTGAGTGGTCAGAACCGCAAGAGACTGCATTTCAGTTGTTGAAGGAGAAGTTAACAACTGCACTAGTATTGTCTCTACCCGAGGGAAGTAAAGATTTTGTTGTTTATTGTGATGCCTCACGTCAAGGAATGGGTTGCGTGCTTATGCAACAAAACAAAGTTATTGCTTATGGATCGCATCAGTTAAAGATTCATGAGCAGAACTACACTACGCACGACCTTGAGTTAGGAGCTGTTGTCTTTGTACTTAAAATGTGGAGACACTACCTGTTTGGAACCAAGTTCACTATCTTCATTGACCATAAGATTTTACAGCACATATTCGATCAGAAGCAACTCAACATGAAACAATGACATTGGATGGAACTACTTAACGATTATAACTGCGAACTTCAATACCATCCGGGCAAGGCGAATGTTGTGGCAGATGCCTTAAGCAGAAAGGAGCGAGAGAAACCTCTTAGGGTTAAAGCGCTTAACATAGTTGTCATTACGAATCTCACATCATAAATCTGCGAAGCACAACAAGAAGCCATGAAACAAGAGAATGTTGATGTTGAATTTCTCAAAGGGATGGATAAGAAGTTTGACATCAAGGAGGATGAAACACGGTACTGTGATGACCCGAAAATTTCCGACCAAATTTAAACTTTAAACTTTATATGTTTCTGACACGATAAGCAAAATCTGTAATGTTGAGTCTCGAAAGTTTTGAAATCTATATTCATGTAATCAAATACCCTTTGACTATGCCCGACGATTCGCGAACAAATTGTGTGTAAATGAAAGTATGTGTGTGTGTATATATATATATATATATATATATATATATATATATATATATATATATATATATATATATATATATATATATATAATGTATAAATACTCAATTGTATATTATGTAATTAGTAAACATTACATAAGTAAAGAAGTGTAACATTAATATAGTAAATGTGATGACAAGTTAAAATTATATTTGTTATAATATTAAAATTACTTTTATTATCAATATTAGTATAATTGTTATAATAATAATTAAAAGGTTATGTTTATCAAAATAAAGATGTTAAAACAAATATTAATATAAGAATAATTAAAACTATAATTTTAAGTTATTATTAGGATTGTTATTATTATTATTACTAAAAATTATTATTATTATTATTATTATTTTTATTTATTTCTATTATCATTATTTTTTTTTATATATTCTTATCATTATACTTAATAATATTAAGAATTAGTTTGATATTACTATTATCAATATTATTATTATTATTATTAATTCTATTATTAGTATTCTTAGTATTTTTATTATTAAAGATATTATCAATATTATTGTTAATATATTTATTTATTAATTATTAATTAAAATTGAATTAAAAAGCTAGATCAATTATCAGTTAAAAACAAAATAGAATTGACTAAATTATCCAATTCTGTTTCCAATCACGATCAAACTTTTTCAATTTTTGTTTCTTGACTGTGAGAATCAAAGGACAACAGATAATAACAAATATTGTTAGCCATCACAATCAGTTTGTTACTTCCTTCTGCATTTCCATGGCTTAATGTTGACAAAGAAGAAATCAAGATGAATTACTCTGAATACGATCTGTTTTCCATCACTTTCATAAAGTATCTTCCTGTCTAGTTTTGTTAGCTGTCAACTTCAAAGATGGTTACAAAACAAATCTTCCACTGCTATTAATTGAGTATTGATTGTATGATTAATAAACTGATCGACACTTGTTTTGTTTTACTTGCACATTAAAAATCTTCAAGTAATACATATGTATATACTTTTACATACACAAAGTGAAGGGAGATAGATAGATTAATGATAACAAATAACACTCACATCAACCACAATACGTTCTTCTCTCTTCTTTCTTGATTTTCTTTCATTCGTGAACCAACAACCAACAAAACCCACTTACAATTTGGTTCTTTCTTTCTTTGTCCAATCGACCCAACCGAAGACAACTGTCCATCACCATTGATCTCCATCGCCACCTCAATCACCCTCGAACACCTTCAACTGCAACTTAAAATTTTTCCTGTTTTATATCTCAATTGTGTTACTAGCCTGCCTTACCATCGATGAGTCACAAGACACAAACCCACTTTGGGTTCTCCAATCCGCCACCACCTTTGTTGTTTCTCCACCCTGAACCATCATGATTAACTGCTACACTTAACCCTTCGAATAAACTATTTCTTTTTCCATCAAACGCCTCTTCTTGTTTTGCTATGGACCAAAAACCGTCACCTTGGTTACCGCTACTCGCTACTATATTTTTCTGATATATATATGGAAACAATAATGTGATTATGAAAGATGATAAGTAAGGAGGATGTCAAGATAATGATGAAATATATTGAGGGCAATTGATTGACGAGTATATGTTAACAAATATATAATGACTATAATCATAAAAAGGCTAATCATGCAAGTAAAAGATCATAATGCCTTGTGTCATTTTCTTCCCCTAGTGGTCGACCAATGGGTCAATCAAAAGAGACGTTTCAAATTTTGTAACTATGATGATAAAGGTGCTAAGCATGTGATTGTGGGGTTTCTTTTTCTCCAATAGCTGGAAATCGTAAAACTATATCTAACTTCAACTTGGGCCACAAAAGTTCAAACCCAACTCGTGAGAGCCCAACAGATTGGAGCATACAACGTTATTTTTTTTTTCTGTTTACTGCTGCTGCTGTACGTATTTTCTTACTTCATAAACCATCGAAAAACCACCATGAAATTACCCCTATAATCTGCTGCTATTACTCGACGGTTACCATTGTAAAATGATGAAACTATGGACTTGATGAGTCTGTGAAAATGATGATGATTTTATGTGATGTATAATGAATGATGATGAAAGTGGCGGATGAAAAAAAAGAAGAAGATGATAATGACGTGTTTGAGTGCCAATCGAACACCACCCAACTAAACTCTCGTTAATTCAAATTGACATATGATTAATGGACCTATTTTGTTTAAGTTGGGCCTGTTCCAGTTTCTACGGTTGGGCCATGTCTTAATATGTTGGGCCGAGACTTTATGTATCTCAGTTGGGCCAAGTGATTGTGCTTGGGCTTGAATAAAGAAATATTACGGGTTAAATATTAGTTGGAGGAGTATTTTATCAGAAAAGGAAAGATGGAGGGATGGTTTAGAGGTGTTGGGATTTAACGCGAGGTCTTAGGTTCAAGCCCGGGCATGGGCATTTAATTTTTTTGGAACTTTGTCTTGAGAGGTAATTATCATTATTTCTCTTATTATTATTATTACTACTATCATAGTTATTATTATTATTATTATTATTATTATTATTATTATTATTATTATTATTATTATTATTATCTAAGAAATATTAGATACATAAAAATATATTTGATACATAATATATTAGTATTACATAAAATTATAAAATAAAAGTATTAACACTAATTATATAAATATTTACATATAACAAATTATTGATTTTCAACATAATACTAATCATATATATATATATATATATATATATATATATATATATATATATATATATATATATATATATATATATATATATATATATATATAACTATCTAAATATTAATTATTTTAAATGAATATACAAACTAAAAATATAAGATATATAATTTAAGATACAATATATAAATTTGTTCGACTAAAATTATGTGTGTTAATATATACATAAATGCTATAGGTTCGTGAATCCGAGGCCAACCCTGCATTGTTCAATTGTTCAATGTCATTATATGTATTTTTACTACAAAATACAGTATGGTGAGTTTTATTTGATTCCCTTTTTACTCTTTACATTTTTGGGACTGAGAATACATGCGCATTTATAAATGTTTGACGCAATAGACACAAGTACCTTAACTGCATTCTATGATAGAATTATCTGGGATTGGGGTTGATTATTATGACACGCATTAGCCCCCGGTTTCCGTTAGAGCGTATGAGCTCCCGAGCCGGGTGGATGGATTATTATTTATGATATTTTGGCACCGGTTGGCCTATATTTTATAAACATGTATTCAGCCGTGGGGTGTAAAGACTGGCACAGAGGTTCTATATTTTGAAGGCACATGTATTCAGCCGTGGGGTGAAAGACCGGCACAGATGGTTACTATTATATTTTGAATCCTCACCAGGTGTTCTTCATATGAAAGATATTTTTGTGCAGTTGGAATGGGACTTCTGCACGTTTTATAATATTTAAAATCTTGTGGTCTATTAAAATGATGAAAATGAAATGATTACTATAAACTGATGAACTCACCAACCTTTTGGTTGACACTTGAAAGCATGTTTATTCTCAGGTTTGAAAAAATTTTCCGCTGTGCATTAGCTCATTTTAAGGATATTACTTGGAGTCATTCATGACATATTTCAAAAGACGTTGCATTCGAGTCATTGAAGTTCATTAGAGATTATTAAGTAAATGACGGATTAGGTCATTTACAGTTGGATATTATGAAATAGTATGCATACCTGTCAACTTTCGATGTAATGAAAGATTGTCTTTTCAAAAACGAATGCAATGTTTGTAAATGTATCATATAGTGGTCAAGCACCTCGCGATGTAATCAACTATTGTGAATCGTTTATAATCGATATGGACTTCATCCGGATGGATTAGGATGGGTATTCACAGTTGGTATCAGAGCGGTGGTCTTAGCGAACCAGGTCTGCAATAGTGTGTCTAACTGATAAGTCGTTAGGATGCATTAGTAAGTCTGGACTTTGACCGTGTCTGCATGACAAAAGTTTTGCTTATCATTTCGTATTGAAAATTACATGCTTATCATTCTTAGTCTAGACACGTCTTACTGCCTTTATTGCATAGACAGTGTATAGATAAATTCATATCTTAGCGTATCTGTCACCGTAGACTTTATTTGACACGTTTCCTTAATTTTCTCCGTAATTCACGGGATCTTTGGATGTATGTATAGATATTATATAAATAATTACGATATCATTCGATATTCGAAAATTATTTCATATCAAAACCCTTTAACCGATCGTGAGAGATGGATCCTACACCTAGCTTGGATTCCATTAGTTCTGGAAGCGATTTTGAGATGTATATTGAAGTAGACTCCGAAGTCAATGAACCAGAAGTGCCTCAACCATTTAGTTATTTTTCTTTCTGGAGGAGATGGGGGTGGGTCCGAGACTTACTCACTCGATGGAGAAATGAAGAAGGCGAGCCCTACTGCGAACCAAACTTACCTCCTAACATCGAAGAAAACGATGTACTCACCGGTGAACCTATGCGCAACACTGTATTCACCCTTCTTGCTAAAATATTCCGCCTCGAATGTCGCATTACTTCAATCTCAAAAAATATTCAACCTCTACTTCCAAATACCAATCGAAGGGGAATATTAGAAGAAGTTAGGGAACTACGAATTGATAATCAAGATCTATCGAATCAGATGAGTGGATGGATAGAAATGATAGAGGGTAGAATAGAAAACCTGACAAGAATGGTGCGTGATCTACAAGCTATATTTACTACACCAACATCATCACCAACCTCAGCACCAACAACACTTGTAGCACCGACAGCGATAGTACCACCATCAGCAGCACCAGCAGCATAACCAGTACCAACCACAACAACATCATCACACGTCTCAATCTCGCAGTCTATACCTCAAGCATAATCATCGTTCTACGAATCGTTCTACATAAACTATCTTCGTCCTTCATGGCGATTATGTAATCTCTAATGTTTTAGAAATTATGTACTCCAGTTCTAGCCATAAATCTGATGAGTTTAATATCACATTGACTCATTAAATCCATGATTACATCTGAAGAAAATATGTATGTATATATGCTTTCATAAAGATTGTAATTAAAAATTCTTTCGTACAAACTGTTAATGGTGAAAATATTTTAACGGGTAGGTAATACCCGAGGAATATTCAGATTTCACATTAATAAGTTATACTGTACATTCTTCGAATCTGATTTAACGGTCATTTACTATTCTATTTACAACTACCGATATACGTATCCGTTCACCACAGAATAACCATATCCATTCAAATTTCATATTTGGATTTTAACCTATCAGAATCCAACAAGTGGCATAATGAATAAAACATTTGATGGAATAAAATTTGTTAGAAACAAACAAATTAACTATGAGAAATTTTGTTAAGATCCACGCTAACAAAATCCTAGCTAACTGTTCCTAGCTAACTGTGGACTAATCAACTGAGGACTACCAACAGTGGACAATTAAAATGAATTAAAATATTGATTATAACATATGAAACTAAACAATACTTCAAGTTTGCCACTTGATTTCATCTTAAACCTCATTCGTATCTTGACGATTACAATCTGCGTTCAAACCTTTCATGATTCTTGAAAACACCTCAATCAAGAGGATGAACCAACTGCATCTCATCTACGGAAGAGAAGATTTACGCATATGGTTATTCACCTGAAAAATTCTCGGAACCTGTATAAATGTTTAACATGTATCTGTGCTAGCTTCTTTGGCATTGTTATTTCTGAAAATAACAACGCAATTTCTTTTCAAATTAGCCAATTTTGTGACAGCTCCAGCAAATCAACTTCAAGTACTTCATTCGAATAAACCATATTATAACGATTACCCCTTCATCATTGTTACCGGGGAACCGTTTGCACCCCATCACAGTATCAGAAAACTTAGCAGCAACTTCATTACTCATTGACTTAAGTCTCTCCGAAGAATCAATATGGTTGTTCATTAAAACCTTACCATATATTCATCCATATCTTATAACGAGAGTTACCATACCAATTACCGGGAATTAGTAATCAGTATTTTGAATCTCGCAGCTTTTCTACATCAACAGTTACATGTATACATATAACATATATCTTTTAGAACTATGATCTTCCAGCCTGAAATTCTGAAAAGCACCCAGTCTACGAATCAATACTCTGAATTCTGAAAAAGCTAAATGAAGCAGCAAAAACTGTAAACAACTTTAACCGTCGAAAGTTTGATGATAAAGAATAGTATGTTGGCAAAGTTCAGAAAAGTTGGGACCGAAAAATGGATTGAGCAAACCATGAAGGAGACCAAGGACAAATACAAGGACCAAACCCTATATTCAAAGGATTCCGGTAATTCTGGATCCGTTGAAATCTTTAGAGAATATCTTGCTCCGAAGTCATGTTAAAATCTTGCGGAAAATCTTTCTCCATCAACCATCGAACTTAGAAATTCCAAAATATCATCATCAATATCTTCGATATTTCTGAGGATATTTTCATAAATATTCTCGTCCGAAATTATATACCTCCTCGTGCTTCCTGTGTATCATTATATTGGAAACATTCAATAGAAAATTTAGTACCGAAAAGCAGATTATGCGAAACTAGGAAGAAAGCCGTGGACAAATCACAAAGAATAAGTTTGACTTCAAAGAATCCAAATGATTCAATGTCTGCTAAAGTCTTTAGTGAATATCTTGCTCCTTACTCTAAACCCTTGCAGATAATAGTTTCTATCATCCTCTGATCTTAGATATTCAAAGATATTATCGTATATTTCGTTATAAATACCCACGATATTTCTGAATATATTTTTATAACTAGTCTTATCTGAAATCATTTATCTCTTCGTGCTATCAGTGTTACATCATATAGAAACTGTTAGTTTCTATATTCTGTAAACTTTCAAGTTTAAAATATGAATGTTTTTTAAGTAGTGTTGGGAGCTGATGCATGAGTTAGTATAATATAATGACACTTGATCAACGTGATTATATTACAGTAATTCATGCTGAGTTTCTAATGGAACGTGATGATTCACAGAACATACCGTCATCATATGCCATTTACACGACTCTTACATTCTACTCAATCTCCAAACATATTAAGAACATATCTTATTGATAAATTCTGTCTTTTAGGATATTCTGGTAATTTACCAAATCAAGATCGTGCTATAACAATCTCTCTCGTAGAACATTAGTCATGTTCATTCGAAACTCCATACCTACGAATTCTGGACCATTACTTGTAGTACTTAGAGTCGAGAAGAGAATAAAAAGGCAAAGAGCTCCGAAGTATAAAAGAAAATATAAAGCTCGACAACAACACATAGATTACAAACAGTGCATATCAATATGTATTGCCATGTAAAGGCACGGGAGAATTAAAATTACTATAACTCCAAGGTAATAGTAAAAATAAATAAAATCCTCCGGGTTAGATGAAAAACAAGAATGACCGGTATGAAAGTTAGGAGTATATTAAGAATCATTATTGGATGGAGCATATTGACGAATGTTTTAAAGTATGAATTGAGGGGGAAAGAATAGAAGGTGTGAGTTGTAAGGAAACGAAGGGGGTGGATTTATAGTGAAATATCCGACAAAGCAATCAAAACGGATGATCGCATTTAAAGCGGATCCTAATTTCCTTAATTATCGAAGAATCAAATCTTATTACTAAGATTTTCTCCAAATATCTTGAACTTGGAAATCAATCATATCTACGTCAAAAGATATGACGAATCTATACCTACTCATTTCACTCTTTGGTGATAGCTTCACTCGTACTCTTCACAAAAATCAAATGGTTTTATCCATATTATTCAATAATGATAAAACTCTATTTATCAGCTCATATTCGTCAGGAAAACATATTTATTGTTAGCCATGACGACCTCACTCAAATTTCGGGACGAAATTTCTTTAACGCGTAGGTACTGTGATGACCCGGAAATTTCCGACCAAATTTAAACTTTAAACTTTATATGTTTCTGACACGATAAGCAAAATCTGTAATGTTGAGTCTCGAAAGTTTTGAAATCTATATTCATGTAATCAAATACCCTTTGACTATGCCCGACGATTCACGAACAAATTGTGTGTAAATGAAAGTGTGTATATATATATATATATATATATATATATATATATATATATATATATATATATATATATATATATAATGTATAAATACTCAATTGTATATTATGTAATTAGTAAACATTACATAAGTAATGAAGTGTAACATTAATATAGTAAATGTGATTACAAGTTAAAATTATATTTGTTATAATATTAAAATTACTTTTATTATCAATATTAAGATCAATATTAGTATAATTGTTATAATAATAATAATAATTAAAAGGTTATGTTTATCAAAATAAAGATGTTAAAACAAATATTAATATAAGAATAATTAAAACTATAATTTTAAGTTATTATTAGGATTGTTATTATTATTATTACTAAAAATTATTATTATTATTTTTATTTATTTCTATTATCATTATTTTTTTTTTATATATTCTTATCATTATACTTAATAATATTAAGAATTAGTTTGATATTACTATTATCAATATTATTGTTATTATTATTATTAATTCTATTATTAGTATTCTTAGTATTTTTATTATTAAAGATATTATCAATATTATTATTAATATATTTATTTATTAATTATTAATTAAAATTGAATTAAAAAGCTAGATCAATTATCAGTTAAAAACAAAACAGAATTGACTAAATTATCCAATTCTGTTTCCAATCACGATCAAACTTTTTCAATTTTTGTTTCTTGCCTGTGAGAATCAAAGGACAACAGATAATAACAAATATTGTTAGCCATCACAATCAGTTTGTTACTTCCTTCTGCATTTCCATGGCTTAATGTTGACAAAGAAGAAATCAAGATGAATTACTCTGCATACGATATGTTTTCCATCACTTTCATAAAGTATCTTCCTGTCTAGTTTTGTTAGCTGTCGACCTCAAAGATGGTTACAAAACAAATATTCCACTGCTATTAATTGGGTATTGATTGTATGATTAATAAACTGATCGACACTTGTTTTATTTTACTTGCACATTAAAAATCTTCAAGTAATACATATGTATATACTTTTACATACACAAAGTGAAGGGAGATAGATAGATTAATGATAACAAATAACACTCACATCAACCACAATATGTTCTTCTCTCTTCTTTCTTGATTTTCTTCCATTCGTGAACCAACAACCAACAAAACCCACTTACAATTTGGTTCTTTCTTTCTTTGTCCAATCGACCCAACCCAAGACAACCGTCCATCACCATTGATCTCCATCGCCACCTCAATCACCCTCGAACACCTTCAACTGCAACTTAAAAGTTTTCCTGTTTTATATCTCAATTGTGTTACTAGCCTGCCTTACCATCGATGAGTCACAAGACACAAACCCACTTCGGGTTCTCCAATCTGCCACCACCTTTGTTGTTTCTCCACCCTGAACCATCATGATTAACTGCTACACTTAACCCTTCGAATAAACTATTTTTTTTCCATCACACGCCTCTTCTTGTTTTGCTATGGACCAAAAACCGTCACCTTGGTTACCGCTACTCGCTACTATATTTTTCTGATATATATATGGAAACAATAACGTGATTATGAAAGATGATGAGTAAGGAAGATGTCAAGATAATGATGAAATATATTGAGGGCAATTGATTGACGAGTATATGTTAACAAATATATAATGACTATAATCATAAAAAGGCTAATCATGCAAGTAAAAGATCATAATGCCTTGTGTCATTTTCTTCCCCTAGTGGTCGACCAATGGGTCAATCAAAAGAGACGTTTCAAATTTTGTAACTATGATGATAAAGGTGCTAAGCATGTGATTGTGGGGTTTCTTTTTCTCCAATAGCTGGAAATCGTAAAACTATATCTAACTTCAACTTGGGCCACGAAAGTTCAAACCCAACTTGTGAGAGCCCAACAGATTGGAGCATACAACGTTATTTTTTTTCTGTTTACTGCTGCTACTGTACGTATTTTCTTACTTCATAAACCATCAAAAAACCACCATGAAATTACCCCTATAATCCGCTGCTATTACTCGACAGTTACCATTGTAAAATGATGAAATGATGGACTTGATGAGTCTGTGAAAATGATGATGATTTTATGTGATGTATAATGAATGATGATGAAAGTGGCGGATGGAAAAAAAAAAGAAGATGATAATGACGTGTTTGAGTGCCAATCTAACCCCACCCTACTAAACTCTCGTTAATTCAAATTGACATATGATTAATGGACCTATTTTGTTTAAGTTGGGCCTGTTCCAGTTTCTACGGTTGGGCCATGTCTTAATTATGTTGGGTCGAGACTTTATGTATCTCAGTTGGGCCAAGTGATTGTGCTTGGGCTTGAATAAAGAAATATTACGGGTTAAATATTAGTTGGAGGAGTATTTTATCAGAAAAGGAAAGATGGAGGGATGGTTTAGGGGTGTTGGGATTTAACGCGAGGTCTTAGGTTCAAGCCCGGGCATGGGCATTTATTTTTTTTTGGAACTTTGTCTTGAGAGGTAATTATCATTATTTCTCTTATTATTATTATTACTACTATCATAGTTATTATTATTATTATTATTATTATTATTATTATTATTATTATTATTATTATTATTATTATCTAAGAAATATTTGATACATAAAAATATATTTGATACATAATATATTAGTATTACATAAAATTATAAAATAAACGTATTAACACTAATTATATAAATATTTACATATAACAAATTATTGATTTTCAACATAATACTAATCACACACACACACACACACACATATATATATATATATATATATATATATATATATATATATATATATATATATATATATATATATATATATATATATATATATATATATATATATATATATATATATATATATATATATATATAACTATCTAAATATTAATTATTTTAAATGAATATACAAACTAAAAATATAAGATATATAATTTAAGATACAATATATAAATTTGTTCGACTACAATTATGTGTGTTAATATATACATAAATGCTATAGGTTCGTGAATCTGAGGCCAACCCTGCATTGTTCAGTTGTTCAATGTCATTATATGTATTTTACTACAAAATATAGTATGGTGAGTTTTATTTGATTCCCTTTTTACTCTTTACATTTTTGGGACTGAGAATACGTGCGCATTTATAAATGTTTGACGCAATAGACACAAGTACCTTAACTGCATTCTATGATAGAATTATCTGGGATTGGGGTTGATTATTATGACACGCATTAGCCCCCGGTTTCCGTTAGAGCGTATGAGCTCCCGAGCCGGGTGGATGGATTATTATTTATGACATTTTGGCACCGGTTGGCCTATATTTTATAAACATGCATTCAGTCGTGGGGTGTAAAGACCGGCACAGAGGTTCTATATTTTGAAGGCACATGTATTCAGCCGTGGGGTGAAAGACCGGCACAGATGGTTACTATTATATTTTGAATCCTCACCAGGTGTTCTTCATATGAAAGATATTTTTTGTGCAATTGGAATGGACTTCTGCACGTTTTATAATATTTAAAATCTTGTGGTCTATTAAAATGATGAAAATGAAATGATTACTATAAACTGATGAACTCACCAAGCTTTTAGTTGACACTTGAAAGCATGTTTATTCTCAGGTTTGAAAGAAATTTTCCGCTGTGCATTAGCTCATTTTAAGGATATTACTTGGAGTCATTCATGACATATTTCAAAAGACGTTGCATTCGAGTCATTGAAGTTCATTAGAGATTATTAAGTAAATGACGGATTAGGTCATTTACAGTTGGATATTATGAAATGGTATGCATACCTGTCAACTTTCGATGTAATGAAAGATTGTCTTTTCAAAAACGAATGCAATGTTTGTAAATGTATCAAATAGAGGTCAAGTACCTCGTGATGTAATCAACTATTGTGAATCGTTTATAATCGATATGGACTTCGTCCGGATGGATTAGGACGGGTATTCATAGGTACTTTGCAAACCGAATTTGGGTACCAAAGTTTGGTGGATTGAGAGAACTAGTGTTGGAGGAAGCACACAAGTCGAGATACTTAATTTATCCGGGATCAGATAAGATGTACCAAGATTTGAAGGCATTTTATTGGTGGTCGAACTTGAAAGCTGACATTGCCACTTATGTCGGGAAATGCTTGACTTGCGCTAAAGTCAAGGCTGAGCATCAGAAGCCATCAGGATTACTGATTCAACTAGAGATTCCCCAGTGGAAGTGGGAAGGAATTTCCATGGACTTCATTACGAAACTGCCGAGAATGGCGGGAGGTCACGATACCATTTGGGTTATCGTGGATCGTCTCACTAAGTCCGCACACTTCTTACCGATAAGGGAAACTGATAAAATGGAGAAGCTGGCTCAGATTTACATTAAGGAAGTCGTCTCTAGGCATGGAGTGCCTATATCCATTATATCCGACCGCGATAGCAAATTTACTTCCAGGTTTTGGCAATCGTTACAGAAAACAATGGGGACCCTTTTAAATATGAGTACAGCATATCACCCCCAGACAGATGGCCAGAGCGAACGAACTATTCAGACTTTTGAGGACATGTTGAGAGCGTGTGTCATTGATTTCGGAAACGGATGGGATAAGTATTTACCACTAGCTGAGTTCTCATACAATAACAGCTACCACGCGAGTATTAAAGTTGCACCTTTCGAAGCATTGTATGGAAGGAAGTGTAGATCTCCCGTTTGTTGGAGCGAGTTGGGAGATAGTCATTTGATAGGTCCTGAGATTATTCAGAAGACAACTGAGAGAGTTCTACAGATTCAGGAACGATTGAGAACGGCTCGAAGTCGTCAAAAGAGTTACGTCGATGTTAGACGGAAGGACATAGAATTTCAAGTTGGTGATAAGGTTATGCTTAAAGTATCACCTTGGAAGGGTGTTGTACGATTTGGGAAACGAGGTAAACTGAGTCCTAGATATGTTGGACCATTTGAGATAATCGAAAGAGTTGGACCAGTAGCTTACAGATTGGAACTACCACAAGCACTCAGCGGTATTCATGACGTTTTCCATGTATCCAATCTAAAGAAGTACCTAGCCAATGATAATTTGATTATTCCTTTAGAGGAACTACGTATCGACGACAAACTTCATTTCATTAAGGAACCTGTTGAAATCTTGGGCCATGAGGTCAAACAGTTGAAGCAAAGCAGAATTCCTATCGTTAAAGTTCGGTGGAACGCGAGAAGAGGACAAGAGTTCACGTGGGAGCGTGAAGACCAGATGAGGCTGAAGTATCCACAATTGTTTCCCGAGGAAACCACTTCAGCGGATGATCACTAAAATTTCAGGACGAAATTTTCAATAACACGTGGGTAATGTAACAACCCTGATTTTTCCGTTACTTCCGTTAACCTTCCATTAGTTTATTTAACGGCGATTATTTAACTTTTATGCGTTTACGTGTATTAAATGCGTACTTGATCTTCGGAGGGTTTTAATAATTGATATGGATTGATATTAATTCAAATAAATATTTCGGATAATGAAATACGATAAAAACGATACGATTTTGATAAAAGGTTTTTGAGCAACGAAACGCTCGGGTTTATTTTAATAATTAATTTTATTAATTATTAACTTTTTAAAATATTTAATTTATTGAGTTTTTAATAAATTGGACAATTGGTTGCGTTTAACGATCGGGTTAGCGTTCCGGGCCTTCGGTAAGACTAAACGGCACTTAAAACGGACCACGATTACACGGGATTGCAAAACGAGAGCCCGAGAAGACTCCCATGGGGCCCATCGGCCGAAACCCCCACCCCACCCCCTTTTATTTTAATTTTTGATAACTTTAGGGACTTATGTGTTAATTGTGTATTTATGGCTTGGTATAAATAGAAGTATTAAACCTAATTAGGGATAAGAAAAATAAAAACGCAGCTTTTTCCCTCCTGCTCCCTCCCCATCATCGACATCATCACCATCACTATTACCTTCAATTTTCAATTTTTGATTAAACCTCAAGAACAAACGTTGTAATTCGCGTTATCCTCTACGCGTTGATATAATTCTTTTCGCGATCAAAGGTATAATTTTATAAACCCTAATTCTTAAAATCTGAATTTTATTAAAGTTTTATAGTTATGTTGTCAATTGCTCAAGTCTATACGCGTACGTGTTAATTGTAATCGTTATTTTGATTGTTTGATGCGCTGGGGTTTAAAAACGAATTTATATTTGTTTGATCAGAAAAATTAAGTTTTTCAAATGTTAATTATTATGTTATAATCAGATTCCTTGCGAAAAACTATTGATTTTAGGATTTGGATTCGCTTGATTTCGTTTCCGTATGATTAAGTTATGTCGATTTGAATTATCGTTGTGTTTTTGTTGCTTGATCAGAAATCTGGTATTGATAGAAAACGAATTGGCATGTGAAACTTATACCACTGGAAATATAATTTAAAAATACTCAAGTTAGACTAGTATATCATGTCGTTTGCTTATGTATAGCCCGAGATATGCTAGAATTAGTGTGAATGTAGTTTTATACAGCACTTGCATGAAAATAACCTTGTATGATAAAATATGTTAATTTCTGTGATTAAAGCTTTGCATATTTGAAAATTAGACAAAAATTACTTCATCTTTCATGCGGATATCATAGGCTAATTGTATTTAGATCTTCGGATAATCGTATGCAAATGTGACTAACTAAATGAGAATCGAATCTGTAAATTGCACACGGTTTTGTACTCTGTGAATTTTGTGTATTGTTTGAGCATGTATGCTTCTGGGAAATGAAACTTAATATGATATGTGACTTATTTTTAGTTTATGTCAATCTCTGAAATCTTATGCATTGGGCACAATAGAGCCATACTTTACGTGAATTCTGATTTGAGCTGAAAACTGAATGATCAACTTGCACGAATAAACTGTACAAATTGGCTAAACAAAAGTTGCTAGATTTTTGATATGTGTTACTTTATTTGTCCTTGAACTATGGCCACTGGCCTTGTATCAATTACATGTTCCTAACTCCGGTTATAGCCAAAATGAAATCAGTGCGCGGTCAGAAACTGACCTGGCAAACCCCAAATGTATCCCTTCTGATTCCTGACTTTTAATTGTCATATGAGTCCCTGTCCAGACTTTTTGGAATCTATTTTAAGTGTATTTTTGATCTGGAGTTTTTCATATTTACATGAATTTTGTACTATGAGATAATGTTGTGCATGACGATAAACTGAAATTGTGAAAATGATCATTCATGACCTAAAATGTATTGTTTGACTTAGGATTGACTTATTGACCAATATTTGACATGAACCTACTGATGTTGACTTTAGTTGATTATGTTGACCAAGTTTGACTTTTGGTTTGACTTTGGTTGACTTTGTTTGACTTGCATGATATAGTTGACTTTTACTTTGAAACGCGTCGAGTCGAGCAATAAGACAACGTACACTATGAAACCACACTTATATAAGATACATATATTGACCAACCTACATACGTATACTTAGGTTACATTACTCGGGTCTAAACCGTACAAGTCGTTTGTTTTTTAATCCGAGCTTATTCAAAGGTGAGTCTACAGTCCCGCTTTTTACATGTTTTCAGGGATGAGAATACACGCTGTTATATTTACATTTTCAATTACTTTTATATTGACATGAGTACTACACATATGCATAATGAGTTTGTTCAAAAAGCCTCTAGCTTGAATACTTTTAATACCATCGGTGTAAGCACAATTTAGATGGACGGATCCGTTAGGTTGACAACCTCACCCACTATAAAAGCAGTGGTGCATTTATTTTGAACATTAAATACATTTGAACAAGTGTATAACATTTTACGAGGTAAGGTCGGGTGTAGTAGTTTCTATACTCGGGTCATTGCTAGTATTCAGGTGCTCGATTTGTGCAAGTGATAGAATCTCGTGGTCAAGGAAATCAAACTATTTTTCTGATAACTGTTTTTCAGATACTGTTACATTACTTTAAACCTGTAGATTCACCAACATTATTTGTTGACCTGTTTTTTCGTGTTGTTATTCTCAGGTCCTTAAGAGGTATGCTTCCGTTGTGTTTGCTGCATGACTGGCTGTGGAGTCAGCATTTGATTTTAAAGAACATTATTTACTTTCGCATTTAAAACTTTTATACTGTTTAAATACTGTTGGCTTGTGGTTACGATCACAACAGTGTTTCTATTTTGGGATTATTGACTTATGTTTTTTTGAAAGTTAATATTTTTAAATAAAATTAAATGCGATTGCTTTAAACGTCTCATATAGAGGGTGTAACTGTTAACTGTGGGACCGGAATTAACACGCCGTCAGATGGTAATTTGGCGGGGTGTTATATGATTGATTATGATAAACTAATGAACTCACCAACCTTTTAGTTGACACTTTAAAGCATGTTTATTCTCAGGTATTAAAGAAATCTTCAGCTGTGCATTAGCTCATTTTAAGGATATTACTTGGAGTCATTCATGACATACTTTGAAAGACGTTGCATTCGAGTCGTTGAGTTCATCAAGATTAATATTAAGTCAATTATAGTTGGATATAATATGAAATGGTATGCATGCCGTCAATTTTTGATGTAAATAAAGTTTGTCTTTTAAAAACAAATGCAATGTTTGTAAAATGTATCATATAGAGGTCAAATACCTCGCGATTGTAGTGACCCGAACTTTTCCATGTTTATATATATTAATTGAGATTGATATTTACATGATTAAATGTTTCCAACATGTTAAGCAGTCAAACTTGTTAAGACTTGATTAATTGAAATATGTTTCATATAGACAATTGACCACCCAAGTTGACCGGCGATTCACGAACGTTAAAACTTGTAAAAATGACATGACGATATATATATGGATATACATATGGTTAACATGAGATTATGATAAGTAAGTATCTCTATAAGTATATTAACAATGAGTTATATACATATAAACACGACTACTAACTTAAGGATTTCGAAACGAGACATATGTGTAACGATTATCGTTGTAACGACATTTAAATGTATATATATCATATTAAGATATATTAATATATCATAATATCATGATAATATAATAATTTAACATCTCATTAGATATAATAAACAATGGGTTAACAACATTAATTGAGATCGTTAACTTAAAGGTTTCAAAACAACACTTACATGTAACGACTAACGATGACTTAACGACTCAGTTAAAATGTATATACATGTAGTGTATTTAGATGTATTAAAATACTTTTGGAAGACTTCAAGACATATATCAAAACACTCATACTTAACGAAAATGGTTACAGTTACTTTCCCATTCTTTTCTTTCATCAAGAATTCTAGTCGTATTCTTACCCGTATTATACACAGCTTCAAAACGTATTTACTATGGGTATATACCAATAGGAACTAGCATGGGATTCCACTCTTGATTATGTCATGTATGACTAATCAATTTTAACTTCTACCATGAGCTAGTCAACTAACTAGAACTCCTTTTAACCCCACTCACCACTCACCAATTACCACTCATCATTCACTCCATTTCACTTCCAATTCTCTTTCTAATTCTCTCTAAACACACACACACTATTATGAACGTATTTTTCCAGTAGTTAATCATCATCTTCATCAAAAATCACTTCAAGAATCAAGCTATAATCATCATAGGAAGGACACTTCAAGAACACTTCAAAAATCCCTTCAAGTTTACTAATTTACTTCCAAGCTTTCTAATCCATTCCAAGTAATCATCTAAGATCAAGAAACCTTTGTTATATATAGTAGGTTATCTTTCTTATTCAAGGTAATATTCATATTCAAACTTTGATTCAATTTCTATAACTATAAACTATCTTAATTCGAGTAAAAATCTTACTTGAACTTGTTTTTGTGTCATGATCCTACTTCAAGAACTTTCAAGTCATCCAAGATCCTTTGAAGCTAGATAATTTCTTGTCACTTCCAACAGGTTTACCTACTAAACTTGAGGTAGTAATTATGTTCATAACATCATTCGATTCATATATATAAAACTATCTTATTCGAAGGTTTAAACTAGTAATCACTAGAACATAGTTTAGTTAATTCTAAACTTGTTCGCAAACAAAAGTTAATCCTTCTAACTTGACTTTTAAAATTAACTAAACACGTGTTCTATATCTATATGATATGCTAACTTAATGATTTAAAACCTGGAAACACGAAAAACACCGTAAAACCGGATTTATGCCGTCGTAGTAACACCGCGGGCTGTTTTGGGTTAGTTAATTAAAAACTATGATAAACTTTAATTTAAAAGTTGTTATTCTGAGAAAATGATTTTTATTATGAACATGAAACTATTTCCAAAAATTATGGTTAAACTCAAAGTGGAAGTATGTTTTCTAAAATGGTCATCTAGACGTCGTTCTTTCGACTGAAATGACTACCTTTACAAAAATGACTTGTAACTTATTTTTCCGACTATAAACCTATACTTTTTCTATTTAGATTCATAAAATAGAGTTCAATATGAAACCATAGCAATTTTATTCACTCAAAACGGATTTAAAATGAAGAAGTTATGGGTAAAACAAGATTGGATAATTTTTCTCATTTTAGCTACGTGAAAATTGGTAACAAATCTATTCCAACCATAACTTAATCAACTTGTATTGTATATTATGTAATCTTGAGATACCATAGACACGTATACAATGTTTCGACCTATCATGTCGACACATCTATATATATTTCGGAACAACCATAGACACTCTATATGTGAATGTTGGAGTTAGCTATACAGGGTTGAGGTTGATTCCAAAATGTATATAGTTTGAGTTGTGATCAATACTGAGATACGTATACACTGGGTCGTGGATTGATTCAAGATAATATTTATCGATTTATTTCTGTACATCTGACTGTGGACAACTAGTTGTAGGTTACTAACGAGGACAGCTGACTTAATAAACTTAAAACATCAAAATATATTAAAAGTGTTGTAAATATATTTTGAACATACTTTAATATATATGTATATATTGTTATAGGTTCGTGAATCAACAGTGGCTAAGTCTTACTTCTCGACGAAGTAAAAATCTGTGAAAGTGAGTTATAGTCCCACTTTTAAAATCTAATATTTTTGGGATTAGAATACATGCAGGTTTTATAAATGATTTACAAAATAGACACAAGAACGTGAAACTACATTCTATGGTTGAATTATCGAAATCGAATATGCCCCTTTTTATTAAGTCTGGTAATCTAAGAATTAGGGAACAGACACCCTAATTGACGCGAATCCTAAAGATAGATCTATTGGGCCTAACAAACCCCATCCAAAGTACCGGATGCTTTAGTACTTCGAAATTTATATCATATCCGAAGGGTGTCCCGGAATGATGGGGATATTCTTATATATGCATCTTGTTAATGTCGGTTACCAGGTGTTCACCATATGAATGATTTTTATCTCTATGTATGGGATGTGTATTGAAATATGAAATCTTGTGGTCTATTGTTACGATTTGATATATATAGGTTAAACCTATAACTCACCAACATTTTTGTTGACGTTTAAAGCATGTTTATTCTCAGGTGAATATTAAGAGCTTCCGCTGTTGCATACTAAAATAAGGACAAGATTTGGAGTCCATGTTTGTATGATATTGTGTAAAAACTGCGTTCAAGAAACTGATTTCGATGTAACATATTTGTATTGTAAACCATTATGTAATGGTCGTGTGTAAACAGGATATTTTAGATTATCATTATTTGATAATCTACGTAAAGCTTTTTAAACCTTCATTTATAAAATAAAGGTTATGGTTTGTTTTAAAAATGAATGCAGTCTTTGAAAAATGTCTCACATAGAGGTCAAAACCTCGCAACGAAATCAATTAATATGGAACGTTTTTAATCAATAAGAACGGGAAATTTCAGTTGGTATCCGAGCGTTGGTCTTAGAGAACCAGAATTTTGCATTAGTGTGTCTTATCGAGTTTGTTAGGATGCATTAGTGAGTCTGGACTTCGACCGTGTTTACTTGAAAAATGATTGCTTAACAAATTTTGTTGGAAACTATATATTTTTAACATGTGAATATTATGTGATATATTAATCTCTTAACGCATTTGATATTATGTGATAGATGTCTACCTCTAGAACAAGTCCCATTGACTCACCTAATAATAATGAAGAGTCAAATGTAAATTGGAATGATTCGTAGACTGATTCACAAGTTCCCGAAGAGGAACCGGAAGAAGAATCGGAACCGGAAGAAGAATCGGAACCGGAAGAAGAATCGGAACCGGATGAAGAAATAGAACCGGTGGGGGAAATAATAAAACGGTTGAGTAAAAGAAAATCCTCAACCAACCGACCAAGGTTAATTATGGTCAATGGTGTTTCCGCTAAGGAAGCAAAATATTGGGAGGATTACCAATTCTCCGATGAATTGGATTCTGACGAGAATTCCGATGATGTTATAGAAATTACCCCAACTGAATTTAAAAAGGCAAAAGAAAATAATAAGGGAAAGGGCATAAAAATAGAGAAATCTAATTCCAACCCCGATGAACTTTATATGTATCGTCAACCCCCGAAGTCCTTAAGTTGTAACAATGACCCGGGAACCTCTAAACCACCAGGTTTTTCTAAACCAATGTGGAAAACGACGGCTCGTATTAGGGGAACATCATATATCCCTAGAAACTTGGCAAAACGAACTAAAACCGAAGAAGAAGAAACAAGCGAGTCGGAATAAGATAGTTGTATTCGTGTGGTGTAATATATGTAATATAGTGTGCTTATGCTTTATGATATATGTAAAAATTGCTTGTATTAATAAGTATTTTTTTTTATGAATCTAACTTTTGTCTATATTACAGTATAAAAACAAAAAATGGATAGACAACCCAATATTTTAAGAGACCTACCCGGAGACATGATTGATGAAATCTTGTCTAGAGTCGGTCAGAATTCTTCGGCACAACTATTTAAGGCGAGATCAGTTTGTAAGACATTCGAAGAACGTTCCAAGAATGCCTTGGTTTATAAAAGGCTTTCGTTCGAAAGATGGGGGATATCACATTGGGAACTCCATAAGTTACGATGTGTTTACTTTGACGCATATATTGCGGGGAACCCAAATGCTATTTTACGCAATGGGTTAAGAAATTATTTTGACTCAATATATCCGAATATTGGACTTCGTGATTTAGAAAAAGCGGCTAACATGCAACATAAAGAAGCATGTTATGCTTACGGATTAGTAATGTTCACTTCTCACCAAAGTGAGAACAAAAACATCGGCCTACAACTATTAAACAAAACATTCCCACAAGTGACGGAGTCGGTAATTGGGGTAAGAAATGAGGTTTTTAGATTGTTACGGGACTATTGGACATTACATAACCCTCGTCCCTTTGACGACGTTACAACACGCTGTCTTATCAACGGCCATAACGGTTATGTTCCACAAGACCAAGGATGGGAAGTAGTCCTAGTAAAACCAGAATGCATGACTTGTTTCTGGACGTATGAATTACGTGTCTTTATTGCCTTTGCTGAACGACTTGTGTACTAGCTAGAATTATCTTCACAACTAACTTGTATCAAAGTTATTGTGTGCTATATTTCATGCTTTATGTAAAATAAGCGGTATTGTAAGTTTGTAAAATATTGTATAAAAGTTTGAACGCGAAATATTATTATAATCAGTTTTTTATATAGAATTGTAGTAGTTGAATTGTATATTAGCTACTAAATATGAACTTAACGGGTAGGTACTACCCGAATTTAAACTTATAAAACGCTAATATGAAGAAAAAGCTTTTATAAATGAGTTCATATTATGCTACGAAATACTATTAACTACTCTTAATATTCTGTATGATTAACTTGTTCCATTTGACTATTTTAAAGGAAATGGTACCGACTACTCGACACACCGTGAATATGAATGAAGAGGAATTCCGTACTTTTCTAGCTTCAAACAGAGCTGCAGTACAGGCTGCGCTACATACCAACAATAACCTTAGATCTAGCAGTACAGGAAATCGTGTAGGATGCACCTACAAAGAATTCACTGCCTGCAAATCTTTGGAATTTGATGGAACCGAAGGACCGATCGGATTGAAATGGTGGACCGAGAAGGTCGAATCGGTGTTTGCCATAAGTAAGTGTACTGAAGAGGACAAAGTAAAGTACGCTACGCATACCTTCACAGGTTCTGCGTTAACATGGTGGAATACCTATCTAGAGCAAGTGGGACAAGATGATGCGTATGCACTACCGTGGTCAGCATTCAAGCACTTGATGAACGAGAAGTACCGTCCCAGAACCGAGGTCAATAAGCTCAAGACAGAACTTAGAGGGTTACGAACCCAAGGATTTGATATTACCATGTACGAAAGACGATTCACAGAATTGTACCTATTGTGTCCGGGAGCATTCGAAGATGAGGAAGAGAAGATCGACGCGTTTGTGAAAGGATTACCGGAAAGAATCCAAGAAGATATAAGTTCACACGAGCCCGCCTCCATACAACAGGCATGTAGAATGGCTCACAAACTAGTGAACCAGATTGAAGAAAGAATTAAAGAACAGACTGCTGAAGAGGCCAATGTGAAGCAAGTCAAAAGAAAGTGGGAGGAAAATGGTGATAAGAATCACCAATACAACAACAACAGCAATTACAACAATAATCGCAACAATTATCCCAACAATTGCAACATCAATCGCAACTACAACAAACGGCCCAACAACAACAACAACAACAACAACAACAACAACAGTAACTACAACAATCATCCCAACAACAATAATAACCGCAACAACAACAACAACAATCAAAAGCAGCTATGCCAAAGGTGTGAAAAGTATCACTCGGGGTTCTGCACCAAATTTTGCAACAAGTGTAAAAGAAATGGTCATAGCGCGGCGAAGTGTGAGGTCTACGGACCAGGGGTTAATAGAACGAAAGGAACAAATGGTGTCAGAATGAGTAATGGCGGAGCAAGTAGTGTCGGAGCAAGTTATGCCAATGTAGTTTGTTATAAATGTGGAAAACCGGGCCACATTATTAGAAATTGCCCGAACCAGGAGAACACGAATGGATAAGGCCGCGGAAGAGTTTTCAATACTAATGCGGCAGAGGCACAGGAAGACCCGGAGCTTGTTACGGGTACGTTTCTTATTGAGAATAAATCTGCTTACGTTTTATTTGATTCGGGTGCGGATAGAAACTATATGAGTAGAGATTTTTGTGCTAAATTAAGTTGTCCATTGACGCCTTTGGATAGTAAATTTTTACTCGAATTAGCAAATGGTAAATTAATTTCAGCAGATAATATATGTCGGAATCGAGAAATTAAACTGGTTAGCGAAACATTTAAGATTGACTTGATACCAGTAGAGTTAGGGAGTTTTGATGTGATAATCGGTATGGACTGGTTGAAAGAAGTGAAAGCAGAGATCGTTTGTTACAAAAATGCAATTCGCATTATACGAGAAAAAGGAAAACCCTTAATGGTGTACGGAGAAAAGGGCAACACGAAGCTGCATCTTATTAGTAATTTGAAGGCACAAAAACTAATAAGAAAAGGTTTCTATGCTGTTCTAGCACACGTCGAGAAAGTACAAACTGAAGAAAAGAGCATCAATGATGTTCCCGTCGCAAAAGAATTTCCCGATGTATTTCCAAAAGAATTACCGGGATTACCCCCACATCGATCCGTTGAATTTCAAATAGATCTTGTACCAGGAGCTGCACCAATAGCTCGTGCTCCTTACGGACTCGCACCCAGCGAAATGAAAGAACTGCAAAGCCAATTACAAGAACTTTTAGAGCATGGTTTCATTCGACCAAGCACATCACCGTGGGGAGCTCCTGTTTTATTTGTCAAGAAGAAAGATGGTACATTCAGGTTGTGTATCGACTACCGAGAGTTGAACAAACTTACCATCAAGAACCGCTACCCACTACCGAGAATTAACGACTTATTTGATCAACTACAAGGCTCATCTGTTTATTCAAAGATTGACTTACGTTTCGGGTATCATCAAATGCGGGTGAAAGAAGATGATATTCCAAAGACTGCTTTCAGAACACGTTACGGTCATTACGAGTTTATGGTCATGCCATTTGGTTTAACTAATGCACCAGCTGTGTTTATGGACCTTATGGACCGAGTGTGTGGACCATACCTTGACAAGTTTGTCATTGTTTTCATTGATGACATACTTATTTACTCAAAGAATGACCAAGAACACGGTGAACATTTGAGAAAGGTGTTAGAAGTATTGAGGAAGGAAGAATTGTACGCTAAATTTTCAAAGTGTGCATTTTGGTTGGAAGAAGTTCAATTCCTCGGTCACATAGTGAACAAAAAAGGTATTAAGGTGGATCCGGCAAAGATAGAAACTGTTGAAAAGTGGGAAACCCCGAAAACTCCGAAACACATACGCCAGTTTTTAGGACTAGCTGGTTACTACAGAAAGTTCATCCAAGACTTTTCCAGAATAGTAAAACCCTTGACTGCATTAACGCATAAAGGGAAGAAATTTGAATGGAAGGATGAACAAGAGAAAGCGTTTCAGTTATTGAAGAAAAATCTAACTACGACACCTATATTGTCATTGCCTGAAGGGAATGATGATTTTGTGATTTATTGTGACGCATCAAAGCAAGGTATCGATTGTGTATTAATGCAACGAACGAAGGTGATTGCTTATGCGACTAGATAATTGAAGATTCACGAGCAAAATTATATGACGCATGATTTGGAATTAGGCGCGGTTGTTTTTGCATTAAAGACTTGGAGGCACTACTTATATGGGGTCAAAAGTATTATATATACCGACCACAAAAGTCTTCAACACATATTTAATCAGAAACAACTGAATATGAGGCAGCGTAGGTGGATTGAATTGTTGAATGATTACGACTTTGAGATTCGTTACCACCTGGGGAAGGCAAATGTGGTAGCCGATGCCTTGAGCAGGAAGGACAGAGATCCCATTCGAGTAAAATCTATGAATATAATGATTCATAATAACCTTACTACTCAAATAAAGGAGGCGCAACAAGGAGTTTTAAAAGAAGGAAATTTAAAGGATGAGATACCCAAAGGATCGGAGCAGCATCTTAATATTCGGGAAGACGGAATCCGGTATAGGGCTGAAAGGATTTGGGTACCAAAATTTGGAGATATGAGAGAAATGGTACTTAGAGAAGCTAATAAAACCAGATACTCAATACATCCTGGAACGGGGAAGATGTACAAGGATCTCAAGAAACATTTTTGGTGGCCGGGTATGAAAGCCGATGTTGCTAAATACGTAGGAGAATATTTGACGTGTTCTAAGGTCAAAGCTGAGCATCAGAAACCATCAGGTCTACTTCAACAACCCGAAATCCCAGAATGGAAATGGGAAAACATTACCATGGATTTCATCACTAAATTGCCAAGGACTGCATGTGGTTTTGATACTATTTGGGTAATAGTTGATCGTCTCACCAAATCAGCACACTTCCTGCCAATAAGAGAAGATGACAAGATGGAGAAGTTAGCACGACTGTATTTGAAGGAAGTCGTCTCCAGACATGGAATACCAATCTCTATTATCTCTGATAGGGATGGCAGATTTATTTCAAGATTCTGGCAGACATTACAGCAAGCATTAGGAACTCGTCTAGACATGAGTACTGCCTATCATCCACAAACTGATGGGCAGAGCGAAAGGACGATACAAACGCTTGAAGACATGCTACGAGCATGTGTTATTGATTTCGGAAACAGTTGGGATCGACATCTACCGTTAGCAGAATTTTCCTACAACAACAGCTACCATTCAAGCATTGAGATGGCGCCGTTTGAAGCACTTTATGGTAGAAAGTGTAGGTCTCCGATTTGTTGGAGTGAAGTGGGGGATAGACAGATTACGGGTCCGGAGATTATACAAGAAACTACCGAGAAGATCATCCAAATTCAACAACGGTTGAAAACCGCCCAAAGTCGACAAAAGAGCTACGCTGACATTAAAAGAAAAGATATAGAATTTGAAATTGGAGAGATGGTCATGCTTAAAGTTGCACCTTGGAAAGGCGTTGTTCGATTTGGTAAACGAGGGAAATTAAATCCAAGGTATATTGGACCATTCAAGATTATTGATCGTGTCGGACCAGTAGCTTACCGACTTAAGTTACCTCAACAACTCGCGGCTGTACATAACACTTTCCACGTCTCAAATTTGAAGAAATTTTTTGCTAAAGAAGATCTCACTATTCCGTTAGATGAAATCCAAATCAATGAAAAACTCCAATTCATCGAAGAACCCGTCGAAATAATGGATCGTGAGGTTAAAAGACTTAAGCAAAACAAGATACCAATTGTTAAGGTTCGATGGAATGCTCGTAGAGGACCCGAGTTCACCTGGGAGCGTGAAGATTAGATGAAGAAGAAATACCCACATCTATTTCCAGAAGATTCGTCAACACCTTCAACAGCTTAAAATTTCGGGACGAAATTTATTTAACGGGTAGGTACTGTAGTGACCCGAAATTTTCCATGTTTATATATATTAATTGAGATTGATATTTACATGATTAAATGTTTCCAACATGTTAAGCAATCAAACTTGTTAAGACTTGATTAATTGAAATATCTTTCATATAGACAATTGACCACCCAATTTGACCGGCGATTCACGAACGTTAAAACTTGTAAAAACGACATGACGATATATATATGGATATACATATGGTTAACATGAGATTATTATAAGTAAGTATATCCATAAGTATATTAACAATGAGTTATATACATATAAACAAGACTACTAACTTAAGGATTTCGAAACGAGACATATGTGTAACGATTATCGTTGTAACGACATTTAAATGTATATATATCATATTAAGATATATTAATATATCATAATATCATGATAATATAATAATTTAACATCTCATTAGATATAATAAACAATGGGTTAACAACATTAATTGAGATCGTTAACTTAAAGGTTTCAAAACAACACTTACATGTAACGACTAACGATGACTTAACGACTCAGTTAAAATGTATATACATGTAGTGTATTTAGATGTATTAAAATACTTTTGGAAGACTTCAAGACATATATCAAAACACTCATACTTAACGAAAATGGTTACAGTTACTTTCCCATTCTTTTCTTTCATCAAGAATTCTAGTCGTATTCTTACCCGTATTATACACAGCTTCAAAACGTACTTACTATGGGTATATACCAATAGGAACTAGCATGGGATTCCACTCTTGATTATGTCATGTATGACTAATCAATTTTAACTTCTACCATGAGCTAGTCAACTAACTAGAACTCCTTTTAACCCCACTCACCACTCACCAATTACCACTCATCATTCACTCCATTTCACTTCCAATTCTCTTTCTAATTCTCTCTCAACACACACACACTATTATGAACGTATTTTTCCAGTAGTTAATCATCATCTTCATCAAAAACCACTTCAAGAATCAAGCTATAATCATCATAGGAAGAACACTTCAAGAACACTTCAAAAATCCCTTCAAGTTTACTAATTTACTTCCAAGCTTTCTAATCCATTCCAAGTAATCATCTAAGATCAAGAAACCTTTGTTATATACAGTAGGTTATCTTTCTTATTCAATGTAATATTCATATTCAAACTTTGATTCAATTTCTATAACTATAAACTATCTTAATTCGAGTAAAAATCTTACTTGAACTTGTTTTTGTGTCATGATCCTACTTCAAGAACTTTCAAGTCATCCAAGATCCTTTGAAGCTAGATCATTTCTTGTCACTTCCAACAGGTTTACCTACTAAACTTGAGGTAGTAATGATGTTCATAACATCATTCGATTCATATATATAAAACTATCTTATTCGAAGGTTTAAACTCGTAATCACTAGAACATAGTTTAGTTAATTCTAAACTTGTTCGCAAACAAAAGTTAATCCTTCTAACTTGACTTTTAAAATTAACTAAACACATGTTCTATATCTATATGATATGCTAACTTAATGATTTTAAACCTGGAAACACGAAAAACACCGTAAAACCGGATTTATGCCGTCGTAGTAACACCGCGGGCTGTTTTGGGTTAGTTAATTAAAAACTATGATAAACTTTAATTTAAAAGTTGTTATTCTGAGAAAATGATTTTTATTATGAACATGAAACTATATCCAAAAATTATGGTTAAACTCAAAGTGGAAGTATGTTTTCTAAAATGGTCATCTAGACGTCGTTCTTTCGACTGAAATGACTACCTTTACAAAAACGACTTGTAACTTATTTTTCCGACTATAAACCTATACTTTTTCTATTTAGATTCATAAAATAGAGTTCAATATGAAACCATAGCAATTTGATTCACTCAAAACGGATTTAAAATGAAGAAGTTATGGGTAAAATAAGATTGGATAATTTTTCTCATTTTAGCTACGTGAAAATTGGTAACAAATCTATTCCAACCATAACTTAATCAACTTGTATTGTATATTATGTAATCTTGAGATACCATAGACACGTATACAATGTTTCGACCTATCATGTCGACACATCTATATATATTTCGGAACAACCATAGACACTCTATATGTGAATGTTGGAGTTAGCTATACAGGGTTGAGGTTGATTCCAAAATGTATATAGTTTGAGTTGTGATCAATACTGAGATACGTATACACTGGGTCGTGGATTGATTCAAGATAATATTTATCGATTTATTTCTGTACATCTAACTGTGGACAACTAGTTGTAGGTTACTAACGAGGACAGCTGACTTAATAAACTTAAAACATCAAAATATATTAAAAGAGTTGTAAATATATTTTGAACATACTTTAATATATATGTATATATTGTTATAGGTTCGTGAATCAACAGTGGCCAAGTCTTACTTCTCGACGAAGTAAAAATCTGTGAAAGTGAGTTATAGTCCCACTTTTAAAATCTAATATTTTTGGGATGAGAATACATGCAGGTTTTATAAATGATTTACAAAATAGACACAAGTACGTGAAACTACATTCTATGGTTGAATCATCAAAATCGAATATGCCCCTTTTTATTAAGTCTGGTAATCTAAGAATTAGGGAACAGACACCCTAATTGACGCGAATCCTAAAGATAGATCTATTGGGCCTAACAAACCCCATCCAAAGTACCGGATGCTTTAGTACTTCGAAATTTATATCATATCCGAAGGGTGTCCCGGAATGATGGGTATATTCTTATATATGCATCTTGTTAATGTCGGTTACCAGGTGTTCACCATATGAATGATTTTTATCTCTATGTATGGGATGTGTATTGAAATATGAAATCTTGTGGTCTATTGTTACGATTTGATATATATAGGTTAAACCTATAACTCACCAACATTTTTGTTGACGTTTAAAGCATGTTTATTCTCAGGTGAATATTAAGAGCTTCCGCTGTTGCATACTAAAATAAGGACAAGATTTGGAGTCCATGTTTGTATGATATTGTGTAAAAACTGCATTCAAGAAACTGATTTCGATGTAACATATTTGTATTGTAAACCATTATGTAATGGTCGTGTGTAAACAGGATATTTTAGATTATCATTATTTGATAATCTACGTAAAGCTTTTTAAACCTTCATTTATAAAATAAAGGTTATGGTTTGTTTTAAAAATGAATGCAGTCTTTGAAAAACGTCTCACATAGAGGTCAAAACCTCGCAACGAAATCAATTAATATGGAACGTTTTTAATCAATAAGAACGGGACATTTCAGCGATGTAATCAACTATTGTGAATCGTTTATAATGTATATGAATCGGTCATTTCACCAGGTTTCAGTCTGTTACAAATCCACCCCCTTAAAGAGATTCCGTCCACGGAATTTGGTCTTGGTTAAACAAATGAGGGTAACGAGTTCTCATCAACTCTTCTATTTCCCACGTAAGATTAGAACCCAAATTGTGTTTCCACTCAGTCAATACCATCGGTATCTCTTTCTTTCTCAACTTAGTCACCTTTCAGTCAACTACACGGACCGGCTCTTCCACTAATTTCTTATTCAAATCGACCCTTAAATCTTCTAAAGGAAGAAGTTGCGTTTCATCGTCAACTTTACACTTATGAAGATAACACACGTTGAATGTATTATGAATACCGGCTAACTCTAGCAGAAGATCTAACACTACAGTCAGATCATTCAACACTTCACTGATCGGAAACGGACCAATAAATCTCGGTGCTAACTTACAACGTTTATCGAATCTGATAACCCCTTTCCATGGCGAAACTTTTAGATACACTCGTTCACCCACATTGAAGGTTACCGGACGTCTACGCGGATCAGCATACATTTTCTGCCTATCTCTAGCGGCTTTCAACTTTTTTCTCGCAATTGCAACTTTTTCGGCTGTCATTTGAACAATTTCGGGACCTGCAAACTGTTTCTCCCTAGCTTCTAACCAACAAGTCAGAGTTCTGCAATGACGACCATATAACATTTCATAGGGCGGCATCCCTATACTCGAATGATATGAATTATTATACGCGAATTCGATCAATGGCAAATGTGTATCCCACGAACCACCGTATTCTAACACACAAGCCCTTAACATATCCTCCAAATTCTGTATCGTTCTTTCACTCTGACCGTCTGTCTGAGGATGATAAGTTGTACTTAAATTCACACGTGTACCCAGATTCTGTTGAAGACTATTCCAAAAATTCGACACAAATCTGGAATCTCTGTCTGAAACGATCGATAATGGCACACCATGTCGACTAACTATCTCTTTCATATACAATTCGGCTAACTCACTTAACGAAGCTATTTTACGAGTAGTAAGAAAATGAGCACTTTTAGTTAGACGATCCACTATTACCCAAATCATATCATGTCTTTTCTGAGTTCGAGGTAATTTGGTCACAAAATCCATCGTTATATGTTCTCATTTTCACTCTGGAATCTGTAACTAACGTAACGAACCATAAGGTTTCTAATGTTATGCCTTCACTTGAGCACAAATATGACACTTTTCGACATATCGAGCGATATCTGTTTTCATTGTCGGCCACCAATACACTATTTTCAAATCATGATACATTTTATTACTACCGAGATGTACTGTCAACCTGGATTTGTGAGCTTCTGTCATGATTAAATCCCTCAAGTCTCCAAGTTTAGGCACCCAAACACGATTGTTTAAGGTCTTTAGTCCCCATGAGTCATCAATTAAGTCCACTTTTCGCTTAGTCATAAGTTCAGATTTAACATGTTCATCTTCCAAAGCAACGGCTTGAACAGTTTTTAATTGGTCAATCAAATCTGAAGTTATACTCAAACGCAGGAATTTAACATTTTCACTTGACTTTTTACGACTTAGCGCATCTGCAACCACATTTGCCTTACCTGGATGGTATTTAATTTCACAATCATAATCTTTGATCAACTCTTGCCATCATCTCTGACGCATATTCAATTCTTTCTGTGAGAAGTTATACTGCAAACTCTTATGATCTGCACATATAACACAATGAGTTTCATACAAATAGTGTCTCCATAATTTCAAAGCAAACACTACTGCAGCCATTTCAAGATCATGCACTGGATAGTTCTTCTCATGAAATTTCAATTGTCGCGAGGCGTAAGCGATTACTTTATCTCTTTGCATTAATACACAGCCCAACCCAACATATGACGCATCACAGTATACTACGAAGTCGTCTGAACCTTCTGGTAAAGCTAACACTGGTGCCTGACACAATAGCTATTTCAAAATCTGAAAAGCCTTTTCCTGTTCATCAGTCCATCGAAAGGCTACATTTTTACGAGTCAACTTAGTCAACGGACCTGCTATTTTAGAAAAATCTTTGATAAACCTGCAATAATAACCAGCCAATCCCAGAAAACTCTTAATCTCAGTTGGAGTCTTCGGAGAATTTCAATTCATTACCTCTTCTATCTTTATCGGATCAACCTTTATACCTTCGGCACAAATCACATGACCCAAAAACTGCACTTCACGTAACCAAAATTCACATTTTGAAAATTTTTCAAATAGTTGCTCGCGTTTCAACAAGTTTAAAACCTGTCTCAGATGTTCAGCATGTTCACTCTCTGTCTTTGAATACACTAGTATATCGTCTATAAACACGATCACAAACTTATCTAAGAATGGACGACACACTCTATTCATTAGATCCATGAAGACTGCTGGCGCATTCGTCAACCCAAATGGCATGACAAGAAATTCATAATGACCATACCTTATTCTGAACGCTGTTTTCGGTATATCTGATTCAGCAACCCGAACCTGATGATATCCGAATCGTAAGTCTATCTTAGAAAGAATGAAGCACCCTGTAACTGATCGAACAAATCGTCTATTCGAGGTAATGGATAATTATTCTTCACTGTTCTTTTGTTCAATTCACGATAATCAATACACATATGCATTGACCCATCTTTCTTTTTAACAAACAATACCGGAGCACCCCACGGTGAAGAACTCGGTCGGATAAACCCACGATCTAATAACTCTTGAATCTGTGACATCATTTCACGGATTTCAGACGACGCTAATCGGTATGGAGCTTTTGCAACTGGAGTTGTTCCAGGAACCAACTCAATCTTATATTCGACTTCCCTTACCAGCGGCAGACCTGGTAACTCATCAGGGAACACTTCAGGAAATTCTGATACTATCGGTATATCGGCCACTGTTTTCTTTTCTTTCTTCGCATCAATAGCATATGCAAGAAATGATTCACAACCCTTCACTAACAACTTCTTAGATTTCATCATGGATATCAACGGAGAATTATACTCGCCCCGCTCCCCTCAGGCCACAACACGGGTTCCATCGGTCGAACAGAAGGTAATCATTTTCCTATCACACTTAATATTGGCCCTAAGCGAGCTCAACCAATCCATTCCTAATACTACATCAAAGCTAGGAATAGGTAACACTAAACAAGTCACCGGGAAAAACTTCCCTTCGATCTCTATACAAACCCCAGACACATATGTTGTGACGGGTGTGGTCTTACCATCGGCTACTTCTACACTAACCGGCTTGGGTAAAACAGTAGTTGGTAAATTCAACTTAGCACAGAAATCTAGGGACATAAAACACCTATTGGCACCACAATCAAACAATACGCGAGCAGGTATTGAGTTGATTAGAAACATACTGGTGATCACTTCGTCAGTTGCAGTAGCTGTCTCAACTGACATCTGAAAAGCCCTTGCCTCTGCTGATGGAGGGTTCTTCCTCTTCTGCCCACTCGAGGCAGTAGACCCTCCGGCTGATGCTGAACGCACACCTGACCCCGCCCCGGAACTAACACTCTTGGATGGAAAACTTGCTACACGATGCCCATATTTATGACAATTCCAGCACACACTACTTGGGAATGAGAAAGCTTGTGAATCATGCCCAATTACACCACATCTTATACACCTCCTAGTCGCATCTGAACACTGACCATTATGTGAAGATTTACAATTGCGGCACCAATCCCCTCTACCAGATCCAGACCCAGAACTACTCTGACCACTTTTACCCTTTGATCTAAACTCGCCTGACTTCTTGGACTTAGATCCTGATTGACTAGATGTCTGTCCACCCTGATTTACCACATTGCCAAACATCCTATATCTAGCTGCCTTAACATCACTTTCCACCATCTTGGCTAGCACGACAGCTTGAGACAACGATGTAGCTGTTCTAACAAAAGTTCGGTATCTGGCAGAATGATATTTACAAAATGCTGGATATGAGACACTTCATCTGGCACCCACTGTTGTACAAATCTCAGTTTATCCATATACTTCTCTACTACCTCATCGATCGTCATTTGATGTGTCATCTTCATTTCAAGAAACTTGGTCTTGATTCGGTTCATATCAAATGGATTACAATACTGTTCACACACCTTCCCATGAAACTGCTCTCACATGATCATACTCACTTGCTCCTTCGGTATACTGGAAATCAAAGAATCCCACCAAATTATAGCCCTACCTTTCAACAGTCGACTAGCATATGTTACTTTCAGCTCAGGTTCACACTGACACGCTTCAAATACCCTTTCAATTTCTCGCAACCAATTGAGAGTTACAGTCGGATCAGTGCTTCCAGAAAACTTGGAGGGTTTGCAATCACGGAAGTTCTTATAAGTACACCTTTTAGGTGGTTGCATGTATGGTTGTTGAAACATTTGCATTTGATATGGGTTCATCATCATGGGATTTTGGTAAGTAAAAGCATTTTGCGGTGGCATATAGTATTGGTTAGGTATTTGGTTCTGAAACTGATTCTGGTGCACATTAGGTATTGTTTGGGATCGCGTGGTTGGGAATCCAGGTGGTGTATCATTATTTCCAGAATGCCTCGCCAATTCAAGCTCATTAATTTTGTCTTCAGCCTCTTTTAGCTTGCTTTCTAACTGAAGGATGTAAATATTCTGATCATCATCCGACTCAACACACTCTTCTGGTGCTCTAAATGTTCTGGGGTTGGATGGGCCAGTTGCGTTTCTATCAGCCATACCTGTGCTACAAAATAGCTGACACAAAAGCTTAGTGGATATCAGTTAGTTCAATCACAACTAATACGCACACAAATCCTACATTCACTTAACCCTCATCCCATTGACATGTTTGACTAGTCACAAGGTTTGGGAACAATATACACGCATGTACTTGCTGCCAAACATATGCTCTGATACCAACTTGTAACAAAGGCCATTTTTTTTAAACACAGCGGAAGACTTTTATATTAAAATCACAACATTAAATACATCACAGCATAAATCCACATAATTAGGTTTAAGTTTACACGACGGTGTTACTTATTACAAAATACATGTTGCAAAAGTCCACATCAGAGTTCACACGTCAAACATGTCTTCAACACTAGCACCCATCCCAAACTGGCAGAACTTAGACCTGCAAGGGTGGAAATGTGGGGGATTAGCATAACGCTAAGTGAATGGAGTCTATCTACAAATATCGCATAAGCACCACACATGCGAACAATATCACTAACATGCTAACAACCAACTAGTATACAACATAAAGACAATATGAGGATCGGCGGCTTGTACGAGCACACAACTCCTAGTTGATCGAGCTAGAGTCTACCGATAGTCCTTACTACACGATTCATAGCATAGTTATCTGGACGCCGGGGATGCGTCATTCAATACTATACTCCACAATCGGTAGTCCTTGGACCCAACCTCCTCAGGCCCGGTTGACCTCACACGAACCCTAACCTCCTCAGGCCTGGTTATGAGTCCCCAGCCTCCTCAGGCCCGGCTGGTGCCAAACACAGTGCGCACATAATATCACATAATCACAATAAACATGTAATAAACTCACTAGCATGGCAACCAATATCTAAACATGGCAATAACATTATATCAAAGCATGGTAATAGAATAAATCACATTAGCATGACATGCTACTTAAACTCTATTCGGAGATAGACCCACTCACCGATTACCAGCTACAGCTCAGTTATCTTACTTCTGAGCTTCTTCCTTGTTCTTATCACCTGAGAACAACACAAACGAAGTCAATATACATATCTCAATCAATATTATAACTAAATCATACTATAAACTAGGTCATAACATCATTTCACAAGTCAACAACGTAACTCCATTCACTATTTTCAAACAAGTACGTGGAAAATGGGACACGCACGCCAAAACCTATTTTTCCGCCCCAAAAATATTTTCATCCATCTTCTTAAAAGTTAATCATTGAAAAGTACTCTTCAATACGATTCCAACGATATTTGATTTATCAAAAACGTAGTTACGGTTTGAAAGTTATGACCAAAACAAATTTCTCAAATTGCTGAAAAGACACACTACCCAACTCGGTAGCGTGTGTCATAGACACTCGACCGAGTGTGTAGACACACGGCCGAATGAGTAGAGACACTCGACCGACTATCTTTTCAAAAGACATACTACCGAGTGTGTAGACATACGGCCCACTTCAAAAGACACTCGACCGAGTGTGTACACACACGGCCCACTTCCAAAAGACACTTGACCAAGTGTGTTCTTGAGCTGCTGAAAATTGGAAAAGTGACGGGTTTGAGCCAAAAAACACCAAATCTCGACCATATACTCGTTTTAAACCTCAAAACTCATCACATCTTGTTTATAAAACCTTTTGGGACATAAACCCACAAACATTACATCAAAACAATGACAAATTGCACCAATTTGACATCAAAACCCACTTTGACAAAAACCTAACTTCAAATCCAATTTGACACAAATTTAAGTAATGAAAATGGGTGATTCTTACCTTGTTTGTATCAGTAAAACACAAAGAATCGATTTCTAACACAAATCAAACTTCAAATTGAGATTTGGAGAATTAGGGTTCAAGAGGTGAAGAAAGTAGGTACGGGAGTGATTTTGGGAATTTTCTAGAAAATGTGGAAATGAGGCAAGTATTACCCACTTATTTGGGTTAAAATCTATACCCCACAATACACGGATATTTATCAGTTATCTAAAATCTTTCGTAACTCGTTAGGCGGCCCTAACGGAGACCAAATTAAATAAACAAACATGTTCTGTGACCCGTGTCACAAACTGGTCTTAACCAAATAATAAAATAACACTATTCACATTATTAAAATAAAAGCATATAAAACACATAATAAAATCCTAAGGGCAAAATAGTTCACTTACAACTAGCCCAGGTTTCAGTCTGTTACAATATAGAAGTCATAAAAAAAATTTATCGGCAATCATCTACCATTTACAGGAAACTTCACAACATGTAGAATGTCTTACAAGGAATGGACAAATGAATATGCATTTTGGCCATTGATGTGTTTGTTGTGGTTATGGTTCTTACATGGTTTCGCTATAACCACGAGGAAGTAGGGCCTCATTTGAAACATTTATGCTCTAGATTGATTGTGATTTCTATACTCAATTCATATTAGCATCACACTATTTATACTTAATCACTAAAATTGTTGACATAAAAGGCATCGTCCATGAATACTATCAGTGACTATCCATGAGTACATAGCTATAAAAAATATTGTACCTTATTAATTTTTATTCTTTAAAGGTGAGTCATGTGTGTACCAACTCTTTGACTTGCTCTCCTACAATAATAATGTAACGACCCGTCAAAATCGCTATTGACGCGGCACGTTAATCATTGATTTCACAGTGAGGTTTTGACCTTTATATGATACGTTTTGATAAAATATTGCATTCATTAAAATAAGTGACTTTCTAAACATAGAAAGTTATAAACATGTTGGCGAGTGCTTAGGTATAAGCAAAACCCTGAAATACATAATTCTTTAATTTACAGGTTGACATCACAGTCCAATTATTTATTACACAATGCAGTATTATTTTGAATGCAATAAACTTTGTACAAAGCATGAGAGACTCCATGCAGGCAACAAGCACATCACAGCGGAAGCATTCTAAGGACCTGAGAATAAAACATGCTAAAAAGTCAACACGAATGTTGGTGAGTTATAGGTTTAATTGCTCGAGTCATAAACATATATAAAGATAGACCACAAGATTTCATCAAAAGTTTATCAATATATTCTACGTAACAGAGCACCCTGGTAACTAAACTTAACGCTATAGTGATAATTACCCCATTCGTTTTAATACACGCAAACCAACGTGTCTTAAACTCAAATAACATTCGTCCGTTAAAAGGCTGGCGCTCTAGCTCGGACGGGGATGTCAAGCCCTATGGATCCATATACAATTATTCGCGCCCACCAGTCCATATCCTATGTACTGGCAGCTAATAGTTACCAAAGCTATGGGATTTTCGGTTTAACTCAGTGTAGAATTTAGTATGTACTTGTGTCTTATTGCATTTAAATAAATTGCATGTATTCTCAGCCCAAAAATATTTAAAGTATTTAAAAAGGGAGACTATAACTCACAGTTCAATATTGAGACTCAATATTGTTGGTAAATTGTGTAGACGTAATGATGGTAGACGACTTTATGGTTGACCTTGGATTCAAGAACAATACCCCGAACAATACTCAATATTTCCTTAGCTTAAAACGGTTTGAAACCCGAATTAAAAATACCCTTGTATATACCTTATTATTATTAAACTTAAATTTAAAATTATAATTATAATATTAATATAAATATTGAGAGATAATTGTGATAAACTTCGTCGAACAAACTGCGTATTTATATTACTTTTCGATTTACTGTAGCTCATGCGATCGCATGAGTTTTCAGTGTTTTTGTCATGCGATCGCATGGCCGCCTTTTTCGTTTTTGTTTGCTAGTTCGTCGACATCAAATAGGTTTTACTGTAGCAAATAGCGTTTACTGCAGCAATAGTGTTTTTACTATAGCAAATAGTGTTACTGTAGCAAACAGTGGTTACTGTAGCAAATCACTGTAGCAAAGTCGTTTTCACTGTAGCACTGTAGCAAAATACGGTTTCACTGTAGCAAATAGTGTTTTACTGTAGCAAATAATGTTTTACTGTAGCAAAGTAATTTTTACTGTAGCAAATAGGATTTTACTGTAGGAAAGTCATTTTTACTTGTACATATATATATATATATATATATATATATATATACATATATACATATAATTGGTATGTAGCGCAGCCTGTACTGCGGCTATGTTTGAAGCTAGGAAAGTACGGAATTCCTCTTCATTCATATTCACGGTGTGTCGAGTAGTCGGTGCCATTTCCTTCAAAATAGTCAAATGGAACAAGTTAATCATACAGAATATTAAGAGTAGTTAATAGTATTTCGTAGCATAATATGAACTCATTTATAAAAGCTTTTTCTTCATATTAGCGTTTTATAAGTTTAAATTCGGGTAGTACCTACCAGTTAAGTTCATACTTAGTAGCTAATATACAATTCAACTACTACAATTCTATATGAAAAACTGATTATAATAATATTTCGCGTTCAAACTTTTACACAATATTTTACAAACTTACAATACCGCTTATTTTACATATAGCATGAAATATAGCACACAATAAATTTGATACAAGATGGTTGTGAAGATAATTCTAGCTAGTACACAAGTCGTTCAGCAAAGGCAATAAAGACACGTAATTCATACGTCCAGAAACAAGTCATGCATTCTGGTTTTACTAGGATTACTTCCCATCCTTGGTCTTGTGGAACATAACCGTTATGGCCGTTGATAAGACAGCGTGTTGTAACGTCGTCAAAGGGACGAGGGTTACGTAATGTCCAACAGTCCCGTAACAATCTAAAAACCTCTTTTCTTACCCTAATTACCGACTCCGTCACTTGTGGGAACGTTTTGTTTAATAGTTGTAGCCCGATGTTCTTGTTCTCACTTTCGTGAGAAGCGAACATTACTAATCCGTAAGCATAACATGCTTCTTTATGTTGCATGTTAGCCACTTTTTCTAAATCATGAAGTCCAATATTCGGATATATTGAGTCAAAATAATTTCTTAACCCATTGCGTAAAATAGCATTTGGGTTCCCCGCAATATATGCGTCAAAGTAAACACATCGTAACTTATGGATTTCCCAATGTGATATCCCCCATCTTTTGAACGAAAGCCTTTTATAAACCAAGGCATTCTTGGAACGTTCTTCGAATGTCTTACAAACTGATCTCGCCTTAAATAGTTGTGCCGAAGAATTCTGACCGACTCTAGACAAGATTTCATCAATCATGTCTTCGGGTAGGTCTCTTAAAATATTGGGTTGTCTATCCATTTTGTGTTTTTATACTGTAAAATAGACAAGAGTTAGATTCATAAAAAAAAATTACTTATTAATACAAGCAATTTTTACATATATCATAAAGCATAAACACACTATATTACATATATTACACCACACGAATACAACTATCTTATTCCGACTCGCTTGTTTTTTCTTCTTCGGTTTTGGTTCGTTTTGTCAAGTTTCTAGGGATATATGATGTTCCCCTAATACGAGCCGTAATTTTCCACAATGGTTTAGAAAAACCTGGTGGTTTAGAGGTTCCCGGGTCATTGTTACAACTTAAGGACTTCGGGGGTTGACGATACATATAAAGTTCATCGGGGTTGGAATTAGATTTCTCTATTTTTATGCCCTTTCCCTTATTATTTTCTTTTGCCTTTTTAAATTCAGTTGGGGTAATTTCTATAACATCATCGGAATTCTCGTCAGAATCCGATTCATCGGAGAATTGGTAATCCTCCCAATATTTTGCTTCCTTAGAGGAAACACCATTGACCATAATTAACCTTGGTCGGTTGGTTGAGGATTTTCTTTTACTTAACCGTTTTATTATTTCCCCCACCGGTTCTATTTCTTCATCCGGTTCCGATTCTTCTTCCGGTTCCGATTCTTCTTCTGGTTCCGACTCTTCTTCCGGTTCCTCTTCGGGAACTTGTGAATCAGTCCACGAATCATTCCAATTTACATCTGACTCTTCATTATTATTAGGTGAGTCAATGGGACTTGTTCTAGAGGTAGACATCTATCACATAATATCAAACGCGTTAAGAGATTAATATATCACATAATATTCACATGTTAAAAATATATAGTTTCCAACAAAATTTGTTAAGCAATCATTTTTCAAGTAAACACGGTCGAAGTCCAGACTCACTAATGCATCCTAACAAACTCGATAAGACACACTAATTCAAAATTCTGGTTCTCTAAGACCAACGCTCGGATACCAACTGAAATGTCCCGTTCTTATTGATTAAAAACGTTCCATATTAATTGATTTCTTTGCGAGGTTTTGACCTCTATATGAGACGTTTTTCAAAGACTGCATTCATTTTAAAACAAACCATAACCTTTATTTCATCAATAAAGGTTTAAAAATCTTTACGTAGATTATCAAATAATGATAATCTAAAATATCCTGTTTACACACGACCATTACATAATGGTTTATAATACAAATATGTTACAACAAAATAAGTTTCTTGAATGCAGTTTTTACACAATATCATACAAGCATGGACTCCAAATCTCGTCCTTATTTAAGTATGCGACAGCGGAAGCTCTTAATAATCACCTGAGAATAAACATGCTTAAAACGTCAACAAAAATGTTGGTGAGTTATAGGTTTAACCTATATATATCAAATCATAATAATAGACCACAAGATTTCATATTTCAATACACATCCCATACATAGAGATAAAAATCATTCATATGGTGAACACCTGGTAACCGACATTAACAAGATGCATATATAAGAATATCCCCATCATTCCGAGACACCCTTCGGATATGATATAAATTTCGAAGTACTAAAGCATCCGGTACTTTGGATGGGGTTTGTTAGGCCCAATAGATCTATCTTTAGGATTCGCGTCAATTAGGGTGTCTGTTCCCTAATTCTTAGATTACCAGACTTAATAAAAAGGGGCATATTCGATTTCGATAATTCAACCATAGAATGTAGTTTCACGTACTTGTGTCTATTTTGTAAATCATTTATAAAACCTGCATGTATTCTCATCCCAAAAAATATTAGATTTTAAAAGTGGGACTATAACTCACTTTCACAGATTTTTACTTCGTCGGGAAGTAAGACTTGGCCACTGGTTGATTCACGAACCTATAACAATATATACATATATATCAAAGTATGTTCAAAATATATTTACAACACTTTTAATATATTTTGATGTTTTAAGTTTATTAAGTCAGCTGTCCTCGTTAGTAACCTACAACTAGTTGTCCACAGTTAGATGTACAGAAATAAATCGATAAATATTATCTTGAATCAATCCACGACCCAGTGTATACGTATCTCAGTATTGATCACAACTCAAACTATATATATTTTGGAATCAACCTCAACCCTGTATAGCTAACTCCAACATTCACATATAGAGTGTCTATGGTTGTTCTGAAATATATATAGATGTGTCGACATGATAGGTCGAAACATTGTATACGTGTCTATGGTATCTCAAGATTACATAATATACAATACAAGTTGATTAAGTTATGGTTGGAATAGATTTGTTACCAATTTTCACGTAGCTAAAATGAGAAAAATTATCCAATCTTGTTTTACCCATAACTTCTTCATTTTAAATCCGTTTTGAGTGAATCAAATTGCTATGGTTTCATATTAAACTCTATTTTATGAATCTAAACAGAAAAATTATAGGTTTATAGTCGGAAAAATAAGTTACAAGTCATTTTTGTAAAGGTAGTCATTTCAGTCGAAAGAACGACGTCTAGATGACCATTTTAGAAAACATACTTCCACTTTGAGTTTAACCATAATTTTTGGATATAGTTTCATGTTCATAATAAAAATCATTTTCTCAGAATAACAACTTTTAAATCAAAGTTTATCATAGTTTTTAATTAACTAACCCAAAACAGCCCGCGGTGTTACTACGACGGCGTAAATCCGGTTTTACGGTGTTTTTCGTGTTTCCAGGTTTTAAATCATTAAGTTAGCATATCATATAGATATAGAACATGTGTTTAGTTGATTTTAAAAGTCAAGTTAGAAGGATTAACTTTTGTTTGCGAACAAGTTTAGAATTAACTAAACTATGTTCTAGTGATTACAAGTTTAAACCTTCGAATAAGATAGCTTTATATGTATGAATCGAATGATGTTATGAACATCATTACTACCTTAAGTTCCTTGGATAAACCTACTGGAAAAGAGAAAAATGGATCTAGCTTCAACGGATCCTTGGATGGCTCGAAGTTCTTGAAGCAGAATCATGACATGAAAACAAGTTCAAGTAAGATCATCACTTGAAATAAGATTGTTATAGTTATAGAAATTGAACCAAAGTTTGAATATGATTATTACCTTGTATTAGAATGATAACCTACTATAAGAAACAAAGATTTCTTGAGGTTGGATGATCACCTTACAAGATTGGAAGTGAGCTAGCAAACTTGAAAGTATTCTTGATTTTATGTAACTAGAACTTGAAGAATTTATGAAGAACACTTAGAACTTGAAGATAGAACTTGAGAGAGATCAATTATATGAAGAAAATTGAAGAATGAAAGTATTTGTAGGTGTTTTTTGTCGTTGGTGTATGGATTAGATATAAAGGATATGTAATTTTGTTTTCATGTAAATAAGTCATGAATGATTACTCATATTTTTGTAATTTTATGAGATATTTCATGCTAGTTGCCAAATGATGGTTCCCACATGTATTAGGTGACTCACATGGGCTGCTAAGAGCTAATAATTGGAGTGTATATACCAATAGTACATACATCTAAAAGCTGTGTATTGTACGAGTACGAATACGGGTGCATACGAGTAGAATTGTTGATGAAACTGAACGAGGATGTAATTGTAAGCATTTTTGTTAAGTAGAAGTATTTTGATAATTGTATTGAAGTCTTTCAAAAGTGTATAAATTCATATTAAAACACTACATGTATATACATTTTAACTGAGTCATTAAGTCATCGTTAGTCGTTACATGTAAGTGTTGTTTTGAAACCCTTAGGTTAACGATCTTGTTAAATGTTGTTAACCCAATGTTTATAATATCAAATGAGATTTTAAATTATTATATTATCATGATATTATCATGTATGAATATCTCTTAATATGATATATATACATTAAATGTCTTTACAACGATAATCGTTACATATATGTCTCGTTTAAAAATCATTAAGTTAGTAGTCTTGTTTTTACATATGTAGTTCATTGTTAATATATTTAATGATATGTTTACTTATCATAGTATCATGTTAACTATATATATATCCATATATATGTCATCATATAGTTTTTACAAGTTTTAATGTTCGTGAATCACCGGTCAACTTGGTTGGTCAATTGTCTATATGAAACATATTTCAATTAATCAAGTCTTAACAAGTTTGATTGCTTAACATGTTGGAAACATTTAATCATGTAAATATCAATCTCAATTAATATATATAAACATGAAAAAGTTCGGGTCACTACAGTACCTACCAGTTAAATAAATTTCGTCCCGAAATTTTAAGCTGTTGAAGGTGTTGACGAATCTTCTGGAAATAGATGCGGGTATTTCTTCTTCATCTGATCTTCACGCTCCCAGGTGAACTCGGGTCCTCTACGAGCATTCCATCGAACCTTAACAATTGGTATCTTGTTTTGTTTAAGTCTTTTAACCTCACGATCCATTATTTCGACGGGTTCTTCGATGAATTGGAGTTTTTCGTTGATTTGGATTTCATCTAACGGAATAGTGAGATCTTCTTTAGCAAAAAATTTCTTCAAATTCAGGACGTGGAAAGTGTTATGTACAGCCGCGAGTTGTTGAGGTAACTCAAGTCGGTAAGCTACTGGTCAGACACGATCAATAATCTTGAATGGTCCAATATACCTTGGATTTAATTTCCCTCGTTTACCAAATCGAATAACGCCTTTCCAAGGTGCAACTTTAAGCATGACCATCTCTCCAATTTCAAATTCTATATCTTTTCTTTTAATGTCAGCGTAGCTCTTTTGTCGACTTTGGGCGGTTTTCAACCGTTGTTGAATTTGGATGATCTTCTCGGTAGTTTCTTGTATAATCTCCGGACCCGTAATCTGTCTATCCCCCACTTCACTCCAACAAATCGGAGACCTGCACTTTCTACCATAAAGTGCTTCAAACGGCGCCATCTCAATGCTTGAATGGTAGCTGTTGTTGTAGGAAAATTTTGCTAACGGTAGATGTCGATCCCAACTGTTTCCGAAATCAATAACACATGCTCGTAGCATGTCTTCAAGCGTTTGTATCGTCCTTTCGCTCTGCCCATCAGTTTGTGGATGATAGGCAGTACTCATGTCTAGACGAGTTCCTAATGCTTGCTGTAATGTCTGCCAGAATCTTGAAATAAATCTGCTATCCCTATCAGAGATAATAGAGATTGGTATTCCATGTCTGGAGACGACTTCCTTCAAATACAGTCGTGCTAACTTCTCCATCTTGTCATCTTCTCTTATTGGCAGGAAGTGTGCTGATTTGGTGAGACGATCAACTATTACCCAAATAGTATCAAAACCACTTGCAGTACTTGGCAATTTAGTGATGAAATCCATGGTAATGTTTTCCCATTTCCATTCTGGGATTTCGGGTTGTTGAAGTAGACCTGATGGTTTCTGATGCTCAGCTTTGACCTTAGAACACGTCAAACATTCTCCTACGTATTTAGCAACATCGGCTTTCATACCCGGCCACCAAAAATGTTTCTTGAGATCCTTGTACATCTTCCCCGTTCCAGGATGTATTTAGTATCTGGTTTTATGAGCTTCTCTAAGTACCATTTCTCTCATATCTCCAAATTTTGGTATCCAAATCCTTTCAGCCCTATACCGGGTTCCGTCTTCCCGAATATTAAGATGCTTCTCCGATCCTTTGGGTATTTCATCCTTTAAATTTCCCTCTTTTAAAACTCCTTGTTGCGCCTCCTTTATTTGAGTAGTAAGGTTATTATGAATCATTATATTCATAGATTTTACTCGAATGGGTTCTCTGTCCTTCCTGCTCAAGGCATCGGCTACCACATTTGCCTTCCCCGGGTGGTAAGAATCTCAAAGTCGTAATCATTCAGCAATTCAATCCACCTACGCTGCCTCGTATTCAGTTGTTTCTGATTAAATATGTGTTGAAGACTTTTGTGGTCGGTATATATAATACTTTTGACCCCATATAAGTAGTGCCTCCAAGTCTTTAATGCAAAAACAACCGCGCCTAATTCCAAATCATGCGTCGTATAATTTTGTTCGTGAATCTTCAATTGTCTAGACGCATAAGCAATCACCTTCGTTCGTTGCATTAATACACAACCGAGACCTTGCTTTGATGCGTCACAATAAATCACAAAATCATCATTCCCTTCAGGCAATGACAATATAGGTGCCGTAGTTAGCTTTTTCTTCAATAACTGAAACGCTTTCTCTTGTTCATCATTCCATTCAAATTTCTTCCCTTTATGCGTTAATGCAGTCAAGGGTTTTGCTATTCTGGAAAAGTCTTGGATGAACCTTCTGTAGTAACCAGCTAGTCCCAAAAACTGGCGTATGTGTTTCGGAGTTTTCGGGGTTTCCCACTTTTCAACAGTTTCTATCTTTGCCGGATCCACCTTAATACCTTCTTTGTTCACTATGTGACCGAGGAATTGAACTTCTTCCAACCAAAATGCACACTTTGAAAACTTAGCGTACAATTCTTCCTTCCTCAATACTTCTAACACCTTTCTCAAATGTTCACCGTGTTCTTGGTCATTCTTTGAGTAAATAAGTATGTCATCAATGAAAATAATGACAAACTTGTCAAGGTATGGTCCACACACTCGGTTCATAAGGTCCATGAATACAGCTGGTGCATTAGTTAAACCAAACGGCATGACCATAAACTCGTAATGACCGTAACGTGTTCTGAAAGCAGTCTTTGGAATATCATCTTCTTTTACCTGCATTTGATGATACCCGGAACGTAAGTCAATCTTTGAATAAACAGACGAGCCTTGTAGTTGATCAAATAAGTCGTCGATTCTCGGTAGTGGGTAGCGGTTCTTGATGGTAAGTTTGTTCAACTCTCGGTAGTCGATACACAACCTGAATGTACCATCTTTCTTCTTGACAAACAAAACAGGAGCTCCCCACAGTGATGTGCTTGGTCGAATGAAACCACGCTCTAAAAGTTCTTGTAATTGGCTTTACAGTTCTTTCATCTCGCTGGGTGCGAGTCTGTAAGGAGCACGAGCTATTGGTGCAGCTCCTGGTACAAGATCTATTTGAAATTCAACGGATCGATGTGGAGGTAATCCCGGTAATTCTTTCGGAAATACATCGGGAAATTCTTTTGCGACGGGAACATCATTGATGCTCTTTTCTTCAGTTTGTACTTTCTCGACGTGTGCTAGAACAGCATAGCAACCTTTTCTTATTAGTTTTTGTGCCTTCAAATTACTAATAAGATGTAGCTTCGTGTTGCCCTTTTCTCCGTACACCATTAAGGGTTTTCCTTTTTCTCGTATAATGCGAATTGCATTTTTGTAACAAACGATCTCTGCTTTCACTTCTTTCAACCAGTCCATACCGATTATCACATCAAAACTCCCTAACTCTACTGGTATTAAGTCAATCTTAAATGTTTCGCTAACCAGTTTAATTTCTCGATTCCGACATATATTATCTGCTGAAATTAATTTACCATTTGCTAATTCGAGTAAAAATTTACTATCCAAAGGCGTCAATGGACAACTTAATTTAGCACAAAAATCTCTACTCATATAGCTTCTATCCGCACCCGAATCAAATAAAACGTAAGAAGATTTATTGTCAATAAGAAACGTACCCGTAACAAGCTCCGGGTCTTCCTGTGCCTCTGCCGCATTAATATTGAAAACTCTTCCGCGGCCTTATCCATTCGTGTTCTCCTGGTTCGGGCAATTTCTAATAATGTGGCCCGGTTTTCCACATTTATAACAAACTACATTGGCATAACTTGCTCCGAAACTACTTGCTCCGCCATTACTCGTTCCGACACCATTTGTTCCTTTCGTTCTATTAACCCCTGGTCTGTAGACCTCACACTTCGTCGCGCTATGACCATTTCTTCTACACTTGTTGCAAAATTTGGTGTAGAACCCCGAGTGATACTTTTCACACCTTTGGCATAGCTGCTTTTGATTGTTGTTGTTGTTGCGGTTATTATTGTTGTTGTTGTTGGGCCGTTTGTTGTAGTTGCGATTGATGTTGCGATTGTTGGGATAATTGTTGCGATTATTGTTGTAATTGCTGTTGTTGTTGTATTGGTGATTCTTATCACCGTTTTCCTCCCACTTTCTTTTGACTTGCTTCACATTGGCCTCTTCAGCAGTCTGTTCTTTAATTCTTTCTTCAATCTGGTTCACTAGTTTGTGAGCCATTCTACATGCCTGTTGTATGGAGGCGGGCTCGTGTGAACTTATATCTTCTTGGATTCTTTCCGGTAATCCTTTCACAAACGCGTCGATCTTCTCTTCCTCATCTTCGAATGCTCCCGGACACAATAGGCACAATTATATGAATCGTCTTTCGTACGTGGTAATATCAAATCCTTGAGTTCGTAACCCTCTAAGTTCTGTCTTGAGCTTATTGACCTCGGTTCTGGGACGGTACTTCTCGTTCATCAAGTGCTTGAATGCTGACCACGGTAGTGCGTACGCATCGTCTTGTCCCACTTGCTCTAGATAGGTATTCCACCATGTTAACGCAGAACCTGTGAAGGTATGCGTAGCGTACTTCACTTTGTCCTCTTCAGTACACTTACTTATGGCAAACTCCGATTCGACCTTCTCGGTCCACCGTTTCAATCCGATCGGTCCTTCGGTTCCATCAAATTCCAAAGGTTTGCAGGCAGTGAATTCTTTGTAGGTGCATCCTACACGATTTCCTGTACTGCTGGATCCAAGGTTATTGTTGGTATGTAGCGCAGCCTGTACTGCGGCTATGTTTGAAGCTAGGAAAGTACGGAATTCCTCTTCATTCATATTCACGGTGTGTCGAGTAGTCGGTGCCATTTCCTTCAAAATAGTCAAATGGAACAAGTTAATCATACAGAATATTAAGAGTAGTTAATAGTATTTCGTAGCATAATATGAACTCATTTATAAAAGCTTTTTCTTCATATTAGCGTTTTATAAGTTTAAATTCGGGTAGTACCTACCCGTTAAGTTCATACTTAGTAGCTAATATACAATTCAACTACTACAATTCTATATGAAAAACTGATTATAATAATATTTCGCGTTCAAACTTTTACACAATATTTTACAAACTTACAATACCGCTTATTTTACATATAGCATGAAATATAGCACACAATAAATTTGATACAAGATGGTTGTGAAGATAATTCTAGCTAGTACACAAGTCGTTCAGCAAAGGCAATAAAGACACGTAATTCATACGTCCAGAAACAAGTCATGCATTCTGGTTTTACTAGGATTACTTCCCATCCTTGGTCTTGTGGAACATAACCGTTATGGCCGTTGATAAGACAGCGTGTTGTAACGTCGTCAAAGGGACGAGGGTTACGTAATGTCCAACAGTCCCGTAACAATCTAAAAACCTCATTTCTTACCCCAATTACCGACTCCGTCACTTGTGGGAACGTTTTGTTTAATAGTTGTAGCCCGATGTTCTTGTTCTCACTTTCGTGAGAAGCGAACATTACTAATCCGTAAGCATAACATGCTTCTTTATGTTGCATGTTAGCCGCTTTTTCTAAATCACGAAGTCCAATATTCGGAAATATTGAGTCAAAATAATTTCTTAACCCATTGCGTAAAATAGCATTTGGGTTCCCCGCAATATATGCGTCAAAGTAAACACATCGTAACTTATGGATTTCCCAATGTGATATCCCCCATCTTTCGAACGAAAGCCTTTTATAAACCAAGGCATTCTTGGAACGTTCTCCGAATGTCTTACAAACTGATCTCGCCTTAAATAGTTGTGCCGAAGAATTCTGACCGACTCTAGACAAGATTTCATCAATCATGTCTCCGGGTAGGTCTCTTAAAATATTGGATTGTCTATCCATTTTGTGTTTTTATACTGTAAAATAGACAAGAGTTAGATTCATAAAAAAAATTACTTATTAATACAAGCAATTTTTACATATATCATAAAGCATAAGCACACTATATTACATATATTACACCACACGAATACAACTATCTTATTCCGACTCGCTTGTTTCTTCTTCTTCGGTTTTGGTTCATTTTGTCAAGTTTCTAGGGATATATGATGTTCCCCTAATACAAGCCGTAATTTTCCACATTGGTTTAGAAAAACCTGGTGGTTTAGAGGTTCCCGGGTCATTGTTACAACTTAAGGACTTCGGGGGTTGACGATACATATAAAGTTCATCGGGGTTGGAATTAGATTTCTCTATTTTTATGCCCTTTCCCTTATTATTTTCTTTTGCCTTTTTAAATTCAGTTGGGGTAATTTCTATAACATCATCGGAATTCTCGTCAGAATCCGATTCATCGGAGAATTGGTAATCCTCCCAATATTTTGCTTCCTTAGCGGAAACATCATTGACCATAATTAACCTTGGTCGGTTGGTTGAGGATTTTCTTTTACTTAACCGTTTTATTATTTCCCCCACCGGTTCTATTTCTTCATCCGGTTCCGATTCTTCTTCCGGTTCCGATTCTTCTTCTGGTTCCGACTCTTCTTCCGGTTCCTCTTCGGGAACTTGTGAATCAGTCCACGAATCATTCCAATTTACATTTGACTCTTCATTATTATTAGGTGAGTCAATGGGACTTGTTCTAGAGGTAGACATCTATCACATAATATCAAACGCGTTAAGAGATTAATATATCACATAATATTCACATGTTAAAAATATATAGTTTCCAACAAAATTTGTTAAGCAATCATTTTTCAAGTAAACACGGTCGAAGTCCAGACTCACAAATGCATCCTAACAAACTCGATAAGACACACTAATGCAAAATTCTGGTTCTCTAAGACCAACGCTCGGATACCAACTGAAATGTCCCGTTCTTATTGATTAAAAACGTTCCATATTAATTGATTTCGTTGCGAGGTTTTGACCTCTATATGAGACGTTTTTCAAAGACTGCATTCATTTTAAAACAAACCATAACCTTTATTTCATCAATAAAGGTTTAAAAAGCTTTACGTAGATTATCAAATAATGATAATCTAAAATATCATGTTTACACACGACCATTACATAATGGTTTACAATACAAATATGTTACAACAAAATAAGTTTCTTGAATGCAGTTTTTACACAATATCATACAAGCATGGACTCCAAATCTCGTCCTTATTTAAGTATGCGACAGCGGAAGCTCTTAATAATCACCTGAGAATAAACATGCTTAAAACGTCAACAAAAATGTTGGTGAGTTATAGGTTTAACCTATATATATCAAATCATAATAATAGACCACAAGATTTCATATTTCAATACACATCCCATACATAGAGATAAAAATCATTCATATGGTGAACACCTGGTAACCGACATTAACAAGATGCATATATAAGAATATCCCCATCATTCCGGGACACCCTTCGGATATGATATAAATTTCGAAGTACTAAAGCATCCGGTACTTTGGATGGGGTTTGTTAGGCCCAATAGATCTATCTTTAGGATTCGCGTCAATTAGGGTGTCTGTTCCCTAATTCTTAGATTACCAGACTTAATAAAAAGGGGCATATTTGATTTCGATAATTCAACCATAGAATGTAGTTTCACGTACTTGTGTCTATTTTGTAAATCATTTATAAAACCTGCATGTATTCTCATCCCAAAAAATATTAGATTTTAAAAGTGGGACTATAACTCACTTTCACAGATTTTTACTTCGTCGGGAAGTAAGACTTGGCCACTGGTTGATTCACGAACCTATAACAATATATACATATATATCAAAGTATGTTCAAAATATATTTACAACACTTTTAATATATTTTGATGTTTTAAGTTTATTAAGTCACCTGTCCTCGTTAGTAACCTACAACTAGTTGTCCACAGTTAGATGTACAGAAATAAATCGATAAATATTATCTTGAATCAATCCACGACCCAGTGTATACGTATCTCAGTATTGATCACAACTCAAACTATATATATTTTGGAATCAACCTCAACCCTGTATAGCTAACGCCAACATTCACATATAGAGTGTCTATGGTTGTTCCGAAATATATATAGATGTGTCGACATGATAGGTCAAAACATTGTATACGTGTCTATGGTATCTCAAGATTACATAATATACAATACAAGTTGATTAAGTTATGGTTGGAATAGATTTGTTACCAATTTTCACGTAGCTAAAATGAGAAAAATTATCCAATCTTGTTTTACCCATAACTTCTTCATTTTAAATCCGTTTTGAGTGAATCAAATTGCTATGGTTTCATATTGAACTCTATTTTATGAATCTAAACAGCAAAAGTATAGGTTTATAGTCGGAAAAATAAGTTACAAGTCGTTTTTGTAAAGGTAGTCATTTCAGTCGAAAGAACGACGTCTAGATGACCATTTTAGAAAACATACTTCCACTTTGAGTTTAACCATAATTTTTGGATATAGTTTCATGTTCATAATAAAAATCATTTTCTCAGAATAACAACTTTTAAATCAAAGTTTATCATAGTTTTTAATTAACTAACCCAAAACAGCCCGCGGTGTTACTACGACGGCGTAAATCCGGTTTTACGGTGTTTTTCGTGTTTCCAGGTTTTAAATCATTAAGTTAGCATATCATATAGTTATAGAACATGTGTTTAGTTGATTTTAAAAGTCAAATTAGAAGGATTAACTTTTGTTTGCGAACAAGTTTAGAATTAACTAAACTATGTTCTAGTGATTACAAGTTTAAACCTTCGAATAAGATAGCTTTATATGTATGAATCGAATGATGTTATGAACATCATTACTACCTTAAGTTCCTTGGATAAACCTACTGGAAAAGAGAAAAATGGATCTAGCTTCAACGGATCCTTGGATGGCTCAAAGTTCTTGAAGCAGAATCATGACACGAAAACAAGTTCAAGTAAGATCATCACTTGAAATAAGATTGTTATAGTTATAGAAATTGAACCAAAGTTTGAATATGATTATTACCTTGTATTAGAATGATAACCTACTATAAGAAACAAAGATTTCTTGAGGTTGGATGATCACCTTACAAGATTGGAAGTGAGCTGGCAAACTTGAAAGTATTCTTGATTTTATGTAACTAGAACTTGAAGAATTTATGAAGAACACTTAGAACTTGAAGATAGAACTTGAGAGAGATCAATTATATGAAGAAAATTGAAGAATGAAAATGTTTGTAGGTATTTTTGGTCGTTGGTGTATGGATTAGATATAAAGGATATGTAATTTTGTTTTCATGTAAATAAGTCATGAATGATTACTCATATTTTTGTAATTTTATGAGATATTTCATGTTAGTTGCCAAATGATGGTTCCCACATGTGTTAGGTGACTCACATGGGCTGCTAAGAGCTGATCATTAGAGTGTATATACCAATAGTACATACATCTAAAAGCTGTGTATTGTACGAGTACGAATATGGGTGCATACGAGTAGAATTGTTGATGAAACTGAACGAGGATGTAATTGTAAGCATTTTTGTTAAGTAGAAGTATTTTGATAAGTGTATTGAAGTCTTTCAAAAGTGTATAAATACATATTAAAACACTACATGTATATACATTTTAACTGAGTCGTTAAGTCATCGTTAGTCGTTACATGTAAGTGTTGTTTTGAAACCTTTAGGTTAACGATCTTGTTAAATGTTGTTATCCCAATGTTTATAATATCGAATGAGATTTTAAATTATTATATTATCATGATATTATCATGTATGAATATCTCTTAATATGATATATATACATTAAATGTCTTTACAACGATAATCGTTACATATATGTCTCGTTTAAAAATCATTAAGTTAGTAGTCTTGTTTTTACATATGTAGTTCATTGTTAATATATTTAATGATATGTTTACTTATCATAGTATCATGTTAACTAAATATATATCCATATATATGTCATCATATAGTTTTTACAAGTTTTAACGTTCGTGAATCACCGGTCAACTTGGTTGGTCAATTGTCTATATGAAACATATTTCAATTAATCAAGTCTTAACAAGTTTGATTGCTTAACATGTTGGAAACATTTAATCATGTAAATATCAATCTCAATTAATATATATAAATATGAAAAAGTTCGGGTCACTACACTTTAATCGATAAGCAACTGTTCCAATTCTTTCGGTGATTTCAAAGGGTCCTACGTACCTAGGACTTAACTTTCCTCGTTTACCGAATCGTACTACGCCTTTCCAGGGTGACACTTTCAACATGACTTTGTCACCCACTTGAAATTCTAGCGGTTTTCTTCTTACATCAGCATAACTCTTTTGGCGACTCATGGCCGTTTTCAATCGCTGTTGTATTTGAATGATCTTTTCGGTGGTTTCATGAATAATTTCTGGTCCAGTAAGTTGTATTTCTCCTACTTCACTTCAACTGATAGGAGATCTGCACTTTCTACCGTAAAGTGCTTCAAATGGCGCTGCGTTGATGCTCGTATGATAGCTGTTATTGTATGAAAATTCTGCCAACGGTAAGTGTCGATCCCAACTGGTTCCAAAGTCAATCATGCATGCCCGTAACATGTCTTCCAATGTTTGTATTGTTCTTTCACTTTGACCATCTGTCTGTGGGTGATAAGCGGTGCTCATATCTAATCGAGTTCCCAATGCTTTTTGTAATGACTGCCAGAAACGTGATGTGAATCGGGTGTCGCGATCAGATATGATGGAGATAGGTACACCATGCCTGGAAACTACTTCCTTCAAATATAGGCGTGCTAATTTATCCATACTGTCTGTCTCCTTTATTGGTAGAAAGTGAGCTGATTTAGTTAGACGATCAACTATCACCCAAATAGTATCATGACTACTTGTAGTCCTTGGCAATTTCGTAATGAAATCCATGGTTATTCTTTCTCATTTCCACTGCGGAATTTCTGGTTGTTGCAGTAATCCTGACGGCTTTTGGTGCTCAGCTTTGACCTTTGCACACGTCAAACATTTGCTTACATAAGTAGCAATTTCTGTCTTCATATTAGGCCACCAATAAAACTTCTTGAGATCGTGGTACATTTTCCCATTTCCTGGGTGAATTGAGTACCTCGTTTTGTGTGCTTCATCCAGTACTAGTTGCCTTAGATTACCATGTTTTGGTACCCATATCCTATCAGCAAAATACAGGGTTCCATCGGCTTTTACTTCAAGCTGTTTTTCTAACCCTCTGCTCATTTCGCCTTTTTCATTTTCTTCTTTTAAAGCCTCTAACTATGCTGCTTGAATTTGCTTTGTGAGATCAGTACGAATTGTAATATTCAAAGCTCGGACCCTAAGAGGTTTTACTCTTTCTTTTCGACTTAGGGCATCAGCTACAACATTAGCCTTTCTGGGATGGTAACGTATTTCACAATCGTAATCGTTTAACAACTCTACCCAGCGACGTTGCCTCATATTGAGTTGTTTTTGATCAAAAATATGTTGAAGACTCTTATGGTCAGTGTACACTGTACACTTGGTGCCATATAGGTAGTGTCTCCATATTTTGAGTGCAAAAACTACTGCTCCAAGTTCCAAATCGTGTGTCGTATAGTTCTTTTCATGAATTTTTAGTTATCGTGAGGCATATGCGATAACTTTTGTGCGTTGCATTAATACACATCCTAAACCTTGGTGCGAAGCGTCACAATAGATCACGAATTCATCATTTCCTTCTGGTAATGACAAAATGGGTGCAGACGTTAACTTCTTCTTTAATAACTGGAATGAGGATTCCTGTTCCGTGAACCAATCATACTTCTTTCCCTTTTGAGTTAATGCAGTTAAGGGTTTGGCGATTCTAGAGAAATCTTGAATGAATCTTCGGTAGTAACCAGCAAGACCTAAGAATTGGCGGATTTGTGTTGGAGTCTTCGGTGTTTCCCATTTACTAATGGCTTCGATCTTGGCAGGGTCAACTTTAATTCCATGTTTACTGACAACATGTCCCAAAAATTGTACTTCTTGTAACCAGAAATCACACTTCGAAAATTTTACGTACAATTCTTCTTTCTTGAGTATCTCTAGTACCATTCTTAAGTGTTGCTCATGTTCTTCCTTGTTCTTCGAGTATATCAATATGTCGTCGATAAAAATAATGACAAATTTATCTAAATACGGTCTACAGATGCGATTCATTAGATCCATGAATACTGCTGGAGCATTAGTCAATCCAAAAGGCATGACTAAAAATTCATAATGGCCGTAACGGGTTGTGAACGCGGTTTTAGGAACATCTTCTTCCTTCACTCTCAGCTGATGATATCCGGAGCGTAGATCAATCTTGGAATAAACACTTGATCCTTGCAATTGATTAAACAAATCATCAATCCTCGGTAATGGGTACCGATTCTTGATCGTTAATTTGTTTAATTCTCGGTAATCTATGCACATTCTCATAGATCCATCCTTCTTCTTGACGAACAGAATAGGAGCACCCCAAGGTGAAAAACTGGGACGAATAAATCCACGGTCTGATAATTCTTGCAACTGGTCTTGTAATTCTTGCATTTCTGAAGGTGCAAGTCTATATGGAGATCGGGCTACAGGTGCGGCTCCTGGTATGAGATCAATCTGGAATTCTACACATCTGTGTAGAGGTAGCCCCGGTAATTCTTCTGAAAATACTTCGGGATATTCTCTTACAACCGGCATGTCATCAATGCTTCTTTCTTCAGTATCGATCTTCTTTACATGTGCCAGAATAGCATAACAACCTTTTCTTATAAGTTTCTGGGCCTTCATACAGCTGATAAGGTTCAGTTTCGAGTTACTCTTCTCCCCATAAATCATTAATGACGTTTCATCCTTACAAGGGATGCGGATTGCTTTCTCAGCACAAACAACTTCCGCTCTTGTTTTGGACATCCAGTCCATGCCAACGATTACGTCAAAACTTCCTAATTCTACGGGTATCAAATCGATTTTGAAGGTTTCACCAGCGAGATTTATTTCGCAACGATGGCAAATTTTATCGGCTTTTATCAGTTTACCATTAGCTAATTCAATAGTATATTTATCGTCTAGAGGCAATGATGCACATTTTAGTTTAGAACTAAAGTCTTTACACATATAACTTCTATCAGCACCCGTATCAAACATAATAGAAGCTAGTTGATTATTAATGGTAAACGTACCCGTGACAAGATTAGGATCCTCACGTGCTTCACTGGTACTAACATTAAATGCCCTCCCACGTGCGGGTTCTTTGTTCTTCTCCTTATCAGGGCATTGATTTATAAAGTGACCAGACTTCCCGCATCCATAACATTTCTTGACATCAGTCGATTTTGTCTTTACTTCAGAAACGGTGGCCTAACAATCTTTCACCACATGTCATTTCTTGTTGCACTTATCACAGACCACTTGGCAATAACCTTCATGATGTGTGTAACATCTTTTGCAGAACGGATGGGGTCCCTTATAGTTTGGACTAGCAGTTGCCCCATCTTGTTTACCTTTAAAAGTTTCTTGTTTCTTCAGTTGAGTACTTTTGCCCTTATAGTCTTCCCATTTCCTCTTTCCTTCAGTTGTCTTGACTTTGGTAATTGGTGCCTTAATCGAACTCTCTGTGATCTGGTCCATGAGTTGGTGTGCCATTGTCATGGCTTCCTGCATCGTATTTGGTTTGGACGATGTAACATTTCCTTTGATATTGATCGATAAACCGTCAATATACATTTCTATCTTTCGTTTCTCGTTTGGCACCAATTCGGGACACAACAAGGCTAGTTCCATGAAACACTTTTCATAGTTATTGAGATTCGTGCCGATAACCTTCAGATTACGTAACTCAGATTCCATTTTTATGATCTCGTTTCGAGGACAGTACTCCTCAATTAGCATCTTTTTCAGTTCTTCCCAAGAGATATCATATGTCGTATCTATTCCTTCTGCTTTAGCATAATTATTCCACCAAGTAAGTGCACCATCTTGCAACGTGCACGAAGCATACTTTGACTTGTCTCCGTTTGCACAATTACTGATTTTGAAAACGGACTCCATCTTTTCAAACCATTGGGTTAGACCAACTGGTCCCTCGGTTCCACTAAACGTCTGTGGTTTGCATCCTTGAAAAGTTTTGTATGAGCATCCGTTTCGTGAGTTTATGTTTACGGCTGCTGCTTTGGCTCCTGCTTTGGTTGTTGCTTTTGCTACCTCGGTTGCAGCAATTCTTTCATTCACACGTTTCTCGACTAGTTGCTCAAACTCAGCATCCGACATTTGAGACATGTTTCTTCAATAAACACAACAGATATAATTTAATTATATAGAATATTATAGGTAAAATGAGTTGTCAATAGTTAATCGTAGCATATTAATAATATGAACCGATTATTATAAAAGCCTTTTCTTCTTATTAGCATTTTATAATTATTTCTTGGGTATTACCTACCCGCTAAGTTCATACATAATAGCTAGTACAAGGAATTAACTACTAAAATCCTAATAATATTCCACTATGAAAAATTATAGCGAGTTACTACATTATTATGTAATAATAATAATAAGAAGTAGTAATAATACAAATAATCATTTCATGCATTTATTATTAATAAACCAAAATAATACAATACCATACAATATCGATATTTTACATATGATTATTCTACATAACAAGATAGAGTAGCACACATAAGCAATAGAATAGCGCATGGAAGATTTATGGTTGCGAGGTCGTTTATTCAGAACTATCAGAAACTTCTTCCCATTTGGTTCTCTCTGCCAATTGTTTGTGTGCATATGGTCCGACAGACATTCTGGCAGTGTATTTTATTTTAGTTGGGGTTTTGAGGTACCCGTTGCCTCAGTGGGTTTAATACAATAAGGGTGGTTACGGGTCGAATGGTCCTGTTCCTTTTTAATAATTAAGGACATTTTATTATTGTGGTTGTTTTTATTATCTATAGAAAGTTGGAATTTCTCCTTAGTGATCTCTTTTATTTCATTAGCGAAATCCTCCTCTTTACTGATCTCGTCTGATGACTAACTGTCTGAGTCATGTGTAGGAGAATATGATGACGAACTGCGAGAATATGTACCGGTGGTCATGAACCGAAATCTGCCAGGCGTAATCGGCACAACCCGCCCGTCGGTTGTATATCTGGACCAATGTCCATATTTGTTTAGAAATGGACGATCCTCGTTTACTCCAGGGATCATGGGTCCATGCCAACGATATTGTGGCTCCGGAAAACTAAAGTTGGGTGGAGCTGAAACCTCCTCTGGGTTTACCGGGAGTTGAGATTCCCCGGCTAACATAATTTCTTCTTTAATAGGTATTGGAACGCTTTTTTCAGTTGTGGATAGAATAGATTCAGTGTCCGATTCTGAGTCGTACAATGATAGGATTAGAAGAAGTCATCTATCACATAATTGAAACAACAATTACGTTAGCATATAAATATATCACATATAATGTTTTTGACCAAATAATAAGCAAAAATCAGTAAAAACAGATATGGTCATAGTCCAGACTCACTAATGCATCCTAACAATTACCAGTTAAACACACTAATGTAATTTATGGTTCCCTATGACCTCAAGCTCGGATACCAACTGTAACGACCCGTTAAAATCGCTATTGACGCGGCACGTTAATCATTGATTCCACAGTGAGGTTTTGACCTCTATATGATACGTTTTGATAAAATATTGCATTCATTAAAATAAGTGACTTTCTAAACATAGAAAGTTATAAACATGTTGGCGAGTGCTTAGGTATAAGCAAAACCACGAAATACATAAGTCTTTAATTTTGAAAGGGCCCGTTCATATACATTATAAACGATTCACAATAGTTGATTACATCGCGAGGTATTTGACCTCTATATGATACGTTTTACAAACATTGCATTCGTTTTTAAAAGACAAACTTTCTTTACATCAAAAATTGACGACATGCATACCATTTCATATTACATCCAACTATAATTGACATAATATTAATCTTGATGAACTCAACGACTCGAATGCAACGTCTTTCAAAGTATGTCATGAATGACTCCAGGTAATATCCTTAAAATGAGCTAATGCACAACGGAAGATTTCTTTAATACCTGAGAATAAACATGCTTTAAAGTGTCAACCAAAAGGTTGGTGAGTTCATAGGTTTATCATAACAATCATTTCAATATATTAATAGACCACAAGATTTCCGTTTATAAATATATGTACACTCGCAAGTGTATAAAAGTATTCTATAAGTTGTAGGCACCCGGTAACAAGCCTTAACGTTCATGTTTTACCCTCTGAAGTACACCAGATCAGGTGTGTTTAAAATAACCTCGAAGTACTAAAGCATCCCATAGTCAGGATGGGGTTTTTCAGGCCCAATAGATCTATCTTTAGGATTCGCGACTACCGTACATAGACAAGTAGTTTAATGTTACCAAGCTAAGGGTATATTTCTGGTTTAAACCCACGTAGAATTTGTTTTAGTACTTGTGCCTATTTCGTAAAACATTTATAAAAACAGCGCATGTATTCTCAGTCCCAAAAATATATATAAAAGGGAGCAAATGAAACTCACAATACTGTATTTCGTAGCAATTATGTATATGACGGCACTGAAAATGATAAACGTTAGGTTGACCTCACGAGCAATACCCTCGATCAATACCCATAACCTCCATAGCTATAACCCATAATTTCCTTAGCTCTATCCCGTTTGAAAACTTATTTTGAAATCGTCCGAGTATAACTCCGTCGTAGTATTTTATGTATACTAATAATATCTTGAAATAATACAAAAAAATATATATATGTAATTCGATTGAGAGAGTTTAGAGAAATATATTTTCAAGTTTCTATGAAATAATGAAACTTATTGAATTCTATTTATAATAGATTTTTGAATTATTAAAGTGAATTATTAAAGTATGAATTATTAAAGTGAATTATTAAAGTATGAATTATTAAAGTGAATTATTAAAGTGAATTATTAAAGTATGAATTATTAAAGTGAATTATTAAAGTGAATTATTAAAGTATGAATTATTAAAGTGAATTAGTAAAGTATGAATTATTAAAGTATGAATTATTAAAGTGAATTATTAAAGTATGAATTATTAAAGTGAATTATTAAAGTATGAATTATTGAAGTTAAAGTAAAATAAAAGTAAAGGTAAAGTTAAAGTATAGTAAAAGTATAAAACTATATACGTATAATACGTGTATAAATATATATAATATTAATTTAAATCGTTATATATATTTAATAAAATAAAATATAAATATCGTTATCTTTATCATACTGGTTAAGTAATGAGTTGTCAAAAGTGGTTCTAGATATTTATAAAAGATATATACGTTTTAATAATAAAGTTCTTTTTAAACTGAAAACGTTTTTTGTACTTTTGAAACTAAATCAAATAAATATGATAATTTTGTTTTCCAAAACTAAATATATTTAAGAATCATTTTGTTAAAAGGTTAAAATAATGGAAATCGTTATACCACAAAACATTTTAGAAAAGTAGAATTATATATATTCATAATAGGTTTCAAGTTTTTAAATTACAGTCTGTTGGTGAAGCATGGGATAAAGTCCAAAGGTTAAATAAACGTATGAAATCATCTTAATGAAAAATGTCGAGTTACTTAACTTGTCGATATCCAACATCTAAGTTATTTACACTCCACGTTCTTATTTTCATATTAAATAAAATGAAAGTTAACATAGTTATCTTATCAAGGTCACGAGAAAAATATTATAAAACATGCCTTGGAAATTAAACAGGAATTTCCACTAACCCTTGTCTAGTTCCCGTTAATTGACACATTTGTTCTTATTTATAAATCACTTTACCATTTTCCGAATGTTGTCAAAAAGAATAGATTTCTTAAATCACAGTGGACCTCATAACATAGGCCCGTAATCATATCATAATGTATCTGATAATTCAATCATTTGATATTATCTCTTAATTCTGTCGATAAATATATCGAAACAAATACGTTCATGTAAAGTATCATATATCTAATACTTTGTTAATGTTTTCAGTTAATATTATATGTTATATATACATATCTATATACTCATAATTGTTCGTGAATCGTCGAACACGGTCAAAGGGTAATTGATTACATGAATGTAGTTCCAAACTTTTTGAGATTCAACATTACAAATTCTACTTATCGTGTCGGAAACATATAAAGGTTAAGTTTAAATTTGGTCGGAAATTTTCGGGTCGTCACAGTACCTACCCGTTAAAGAAATTTCATCCCGAAATTTGATCGAGATCGTCATGGCTAACAATAAGAATGTTATTATGACGAATATAAGTTGATTCATAGGGTTTTATCATGATTGAGAAATATGGATAAAATAATTCGATTACTCGAAACGTATGAGTAAAGCTATCGTAAAAGAGTGAAATGAGAAAATAGGGATTCGTCTTATCTTTTGACGTCATCACGGTTGATCTCCGGATTAAAGAAAATCTTTGTAATCTATATAGGATTTGATTCTTCGATGATTAAGGAAATTATGATCCTCTTCGATTTAATGCGATGATTCATCTCGATTTTTCTGTCGGATATTTCACTATAAATCCACCTCCTTCGTTTCCTTTTAATTCACACCTTCTATTCTTTCTCCCTCAATTCTTACTTTAAAATTATTCGTCAATATGCTTCATCCAGTGCTGATTCTCGATATACTCCTCACTTTCATATCTGTCGTTCTTCTTTTTCATCTACCTCCAGAAGAATCTATTTACTTCTACTATACTCTTGGTTTTATAGTGTTTTTTTTTGTTCTCCCATGTCTGTATATTGCTATATGCATCGATATATACGTTTATAATTTCTGGGTTGTTGTTGGGTTTTATATCTTTCCTTATATTTTGATGTCCCTGCTTCTGTCTTCTATAATCATTGTCATCCCCAATTAATGCTCTCTTTTATTTGCTGCGATTTATACCCCAATTTCTATTTCGGAGTTTTGTCCTTTCGTTTCTTCTTCTTGCGATTAAGCACCGCTTGTAATGGTCCAGAATTCGCATATATGAATTTCGGAATGAACATTGTTAATGTTCTAAGAAGGAAATTGTAATGGCACGATCTTGACTTGTCAAATTACTAGAATACCTCGGATAAGGCCTAATCATCAAGAAATATTTTCTTGATATTTTAGAGGTTAAAGAGAATACAAGAGTCGTGTAACATAGAACATGATGACGTTATAATCTGTGAATCATCACGTTCCATTTAGAAACTCAGCATGAATTACTGTAATATAATCACGTTGATCAAGTGTCATTATATTATACTAACTCATGCTTCAGCTCCCAACACTTCTTCAAGAATATTCCTATTTTAAATTCGAAAGTTTCAGAATTTAGAAACTAAAATAGTTTCTTTTATGATGTAATACAGACAGCATGAAGAGGTAAATGATTTCAGATAAGAATAATTATGGAAATATCTTCAGAAATATGGAGGATATTTATAATGAAAGATACGATGATATCTTAGAATGTCTAATATCAGAGGATGATGAAGGATATTGTTCGCAGGGGTTTAGAGTCAGGAGCAAGGTATTCGTTAATGACTTCAGCAAGTACTGAATCATTTGGATTCTTTGAAGGCAGGTTCAGCCTTTGTGATTTGTCCACAGCCTCCTTCATACTTTGCTCAATCCGTTTTCCAGTTCCAAATCTTCTCTTTTTCTGAGCTTTGCCAATATACTATCCTTTATCATCCAACTTTTTACTGTTAAGATCGTTTACAGTTTTTGCTGCTTCATCAGCATTTTCCAAAATTTTGAAAACTGGTTCGCAGTTTAGGGTGTTTTTCAGAAATTTCTCATTCAAAGAATGTAAGTCTTGGAGGTAGACGTTGTGTGTATATGTAATTGTTGATGTAGACATGCTGCGAGGTTTCAAAATACTGATTGCTGATTCTCAATAATTGGTATGGCAATTCTTGTTATAAGGTACGAATGAGTATATGATAGGGTTTCGATAATTATAATGATTTTTTTTTTTTTTTTGGAAAGTCAAAGATCAGTGAAGTTGTTGGTAAGTTTATTGCTAATGTGGTGAATGTAAACGATTCCCCGGTAACGTTGGCGAAAGGGCAACGTATCTATCGAGGTTATAATAAGACTTTTTTTTATTGAGAAGTCGAAGTTGACTTGCTACAGCTGTGACAAAACTGTCTATTTTTAAACGGAATTGAAAAGTTATGTTAGCTAGTAAATGCCAAAGGGTCTAACACGGATACGTGTTGAACTATGACTTGGGTTTTGAGAGTTTTTCAGGTGTATAACTGTGGGTAACATGTGGTTGGATCATCATCTCGATTGTTCCTTAGTTGAAGTGTCTTCAGGAATTTCGAAGGGTTTGAGCACATATTGTAATCGTTAATACATATGATGTTCTAACACAGTTTTGAAGTCAAAGTATAGCTTTGAAAGATATAGGAATCTAAGAGTGATGTCTTCTGTTAAATCATGACTTGGATTTTGATTTGTCAAAATCAGAATGCGTAATCAAATTTGGGTGAGAATGGTTGTTTTGATTACTATACAAGAATGTATATTGTTGTGAGATTTTGGGAGTATAGTTGATGATTTGCTTAATCAGATTCGAAAAATGTAACATATTAATTTTGAATTTATATATCTCTCGGGTATTACCTACCCGTTAAAAAAAATTTCACAATTAATATTTTGTACAACAGAATATTATTACAGTCTTTATGAAAATATATATGTGCATATTTTCTTCAGATGTAACATAGATTTAATGAGTTAATATTAAATTAAAATCATTTGATTTACGGTTGAAACTAGAACTGAATAATCCCTAAAGACTTTAGAAATTACATAACTTTTACGGAGTATTTATTCAATAAAATTGAAATTATGAATTAATACTTCGTTATTTGTTGGTGTTTGTAACCCTTGCACCATATTCTCTAAAGCCACTACTCGAGCGCGAAGCTCGTTGACTTCTTCTATTACACCGGGGTGATTTTCGGTTCGGACGAGCGGATAAATAAAATCTAGAATTTGATGTAGTATATAATCATGACGAGAAACTCTGGAAATGAGAGAGAAAATGGTGTTTCGGACCGGTTCGCCGGTAAGTGCTTCAGGTTCATCGCCAAGAGGGCAATGTGGTGGATGGAAAGGATCGCCTTCTTCTTGTCTCTAATGATTAAGGAGGCTACGAACCCATCCCCAATTCATCCAGAATAGATGATGGCTGATTGGTTGATCCATTCCAGTCACACTGCTTTTGGAGCTTGAGTGGGATTCCATTTCGAAATCCGAGGAACTTGAACTGATGACGAATTCCATTTTAGACGATTTGATAAAGGATTTTTCGATACGAAATGATTTTCCGGCTATCGGGTGGTATTCTAACTACATATAATATCTATATATATAGATCAAAAGATTTCATAGATTACGGAGGAATTTACGGAATATGTCAGGAAAAGTTTACGGTAATAGATACGATAAGATATGATTTAGCAGATACGATAAGATATGATTTAGTAGATACGCTAAGATATGAATTTTGTCAATACACTATTCATGCAATCAATGCAGCAAGACGTGTCTAGACTAAGAATGATAAGCAGGCAATTCCGAAAAAAATGATAAGCAAAACTTTTGACATGCAGACACGGTCGAAGTCCAGGCTCACTAATGCATCTTAATGACTATCAGTTAGACACACTAATGCAGACCTGGTTCGCTAAGACCACCGCTCTGATACCAACTAAAAGGACCAGTTCATATACATTATAAACGATTCACAATAGTTGATTACATTGCGAGGTATTTGACCTCTATATGATACGTTTTACAAACATTGCATTCGTTTTTAAAAGACAAACTTTCTTTACATCAAAAATTGACGACATGCATACCATTTCATATTACATCCAACTATAATTGACTTAATATTAATCTTAATGAACTCAACGACTCGAATGCAACGTCTTTCAAAGTATGTCATGAATGAATCCAGGTAATATCCTTAAAATGAGCTAATGCACAGCGGAAGATTTCTTTAATACCTGAGAATAAACATGCTTTAAAGTGTCAACCAAAAGGTTGGTGAGTTCATAGGTTTATCATAACAATCAGTTCAATATATTAATAGACCACAAGATTTCCGTTTATAAATATATGTACACTCGCAAGTGTATAAAAGTATTCTATAAGTTTTAGGCACCCGGTAACAAGCCTTAACGTTCATGTTTTACCCTCTGAAGTACACCAGATCAGGTGTGTTTAAAATAACCTCGAAGTACTAAAGCATCCCATAGTCAGGATGGGGTTTGTCAGGCCCAATAGATCTATCTTTAGGATTCGCGCCTACCGTACATAGACAAGTAGTTTAATGTTACCAAGCTAAGGGTATATTTCTGGTTTAAACCCACGTAGAATTAGTTTTAGTACTTGTGCCTATTTCGTAAAACATTTATAAAAACAGCGCATGTATTCTCAGTCCCAAAAATATATATAAAAGGGAGCAAATGAAACTCACAATACTGTATTTCGTAGCAATTATGTATATGACGGCACTGAAAATGATAAACGTTAGGTTGACCTCACGAGCAATATCCTCGATCAATACCCATAACCTCCATAGCTATAACCCATAATTTCCTTAGCTCTATCCCGTTTGAAAACTTATTTTGAAATCGTCCGAGTATAACTCCGTCGTAGTATTTTATGTATACTAATAATATCTTGAAATAATACAAAAAAATATATATATGTAATTCGATTGAGAGAGTTTAGAGAAATATATTTTCAAGTTTCTATGAAATAATGAAACCTATTGAATTCTATTTATAATAGATTTTTGAATTATTAAAGTGAATTATTAAAGTATGAATTATTAAAGTGAATTATTAAAGTATGAATTATTAAAGTGAATTATTAAAGTGAATTATAAGTATGAATTATTAAAGTGAATTATTAAAGTGAATTATTAAAGTATAAATTATTAAAGTGAATTATTAAAGTATGAATTATTAAAGTATGAATTATTAAAGTGAATTATTAAAGTATGAATTATTAAAGTGAATTATTAAAGTATGAATTATTAAAGTTAAAGTAAAATAAAAGTAAAGTAAAGGTAAAGTTAAAGTATAGTAAAAGTATAAAACTATATATGTATAATACGCGTATAAATATATATAATATTAATTTAAATCGTTATATATATTTAATAAAATAAAATATAAATATCGTTATCTTTATCATACTGGTTAAGTAATGAGTTGTCAAAAGTGGTTCTAGATATTTATAAAAGATATATACGTTTTAATAATAAAGTTCTTTTTAAACTGAAAACGTTTTTTGTACTTTTGAAACTAAATCAAATAAATATGATAATTTTGTTTTCCAAAACTAAATATATTTAAGAATCATTTTGTTAAAAGGTTAAAATAATGGAAATCGTTATACCACAAAACATTTTAGAAAAGTAGAATTATATATATTCATAATAGGTTTCAAGTTTTTAAATTACAGTCTGTTGGTGAAGCATGGAATAAAGTCCAAAGGTTAAATAAACGTATGAAATCATCTTAATGAAAAATGTCGAGTTACTTAACTTGTCGATATCCAACATCTAAGTTATTTACACTCCACGTTCTTATTTTCATATTAAATAAAATGAAAGTTAACATAGTTATCTTATCAAGGTCACGAGAAAAATATTATAAAACATGCCTTGGAAATTAAACAGGAATTTCCACTAACCCTTGTCTAGTTCCCGTTAATTGACACATTTGTTCTTATTTATAAATCACTTTACCATTTTCCGAATGTTGTCAAAAAGAATAGATTTCTTAAATCACAGTGGACCTCATAACATAGGCCCGTAATCATATCATAATGTATCTGATAATTCAATCATTTGATATTATCTCTTAATTCTGTCGATAAATATATCGAAACAAATACGTTCATGTAAAGTATCATATATCTAATACTTTGTTAATGTTTTCAGTTAATATTATATATTATATATACATATCTATATACTCATAATTGTTCGTGAATCGTCGAACACGGTCAAAGGGTAATTGATTACATGAATGTAGTTCCAAACTTTTTGAGATTCAACATTACAAATTCTGCTTATCGTGTCGGAAACATATAAAGGTTAAGTTTAAATTTGGTCGAAAATTTTCGGGTCGTCACAAATTTACAGGTTGACATCACAGTCCAATTATTTATTACACAACACAGTTTTATTTTGAATGCAATAAACTTTGTACAAAGCATGAGAGACTCCATGCAGGCAACAAGCACATCACAGCGGAAGCATTCTAAAGACCTGAGAATAAAACATGCTAAAAAGTCAGCACGAATGTTTGTGAGTTATAGGTTTAATTGCTCGAGTCATAAACATATATAAAGATAGACCACAAGATTTCATCAAAAGTTTATCAATAGATTCTACGTAACAGAGCACCCTGGTAACTAAACTTAACGCTATAGTGATAATTACCCCATTCGATTTAATACACGCAAACCAACGTGTCTTAAACTCAAATAACATACGTCCGTTAAAAGTCTAGCGCTCTAGCTCGGACGGGGATGTCTAGCCCTATGGATCTATATACAATTATTCGCGCCCACCAGTCCATATCCTATGTACTGGCAGCTACTAGTTACCAAAGCTAAGGGATTTTCTGTTTAAGTCAGTGTAGAATTTCGTATGTACTTGTGTCTTATTGCGTTTAAATAAATTGCATGTATTCTCAGCCCAAAAATATTTAAAGTATTTAAAAAGGGAGACTATAACTCACAGTTCAATATTGAGACTCAATATTGTTGGCAAATTGCGTAGACGTAATGATGGTAGACGACTTTATGGTTGACCTTGGATTCAAGAACAATACCCCGAACAATACCCAATATTTCCTTAGCTTAAAACGGTTTGAAACCCGAATTAAATATACCCTTGTATATACCTTATTATTATTAAACTTAAATTTAAAATTATAATTATAATATTAATATAAATATTGAGAGATAATTGTGATAAACTTCGTCAAACAAACTGCGTATTTATATTACTTTTCGATTTACTGTAGCTCATGCGATCGCATGAGTTTTCAGTGTTTTTGCCATGCGATCGCATGGCCGCCTTTTTCGTTTTTGCTTGCTAGTTCGTCGACATCAAATAGTATTTACTGTAGCAAATAGTGTTTACTGTAGCAAATAGTGTTTTACTGTAGCAAATAGTGTTTAATGTAGTAAATCACTGTAGCAAAGTCGTTTTCACTGTAGCACTATAGCAAAATACGGTTTCACTGTAGCAAATAGTATTTTACTGTAGCAAATAATATTTTACTGTAGCAAAGTAATTTTTACTGTAGCAAATAGGGTTTTACTGTAGGAAAATCGTTTTTACTTGTATATATATATATATATATATATATATATATATATATATATATATATATATATATATATATATATATATATATATATATACATATAATTGTTCATGAATCGTCGAGAGTAATCAAAGGTAATTGTATATATGAAACAGTTCTAAAATTTTGAGACTCAGTCTAACAGACTTTGTTTAACGTGTTAAAATAATAAATCGTATAGAGAATTGGTTTAAATAAGTTAAAAATTTTCGGGTCATCATAAATAATATATAAAGTATTAATTGTGACAACTCAATTTTTGATTCGTTCATTCAAAAACACGCAAATTTTATGGGTCTTAAACTAGTATATATATTTATAATGTATATATATACACACACACACACACACACACACACACACATATATATATATATATATATTATAGAGAATATATATCAAGATCTCAAACATTCTTACTTCCTCTATACATCACTTCTGTGGAATTGAATTTTTTTTGTTGTTATAATTTATGATTAATATTAATATTAATATTAACATTGACCTGAGGGCTAGTTTTGATGAGCAATATATTTACCAACTAAATCATGAGTTCAACATTACGTTTGTCTTTTACTCCTTTCGTTCCGGATTAAATGTCCATCAACAATTTTTTTTACAATTTATGATAGTTTAGTGAAATGTCTAATTTACCCTTCATTAATAAGCCACCGTAATTAATTAACTTGCAGAATAAAGTAAGAAAGAGACGAACTTAGTATTAAAAGTTTTGTTGACTTCCATATATAAATGGTGGAATTAGAACTTTACGGACTTTTCAATGTAATTTTGAGTAAAATACATTTATTTTGGGACATATATAAATAGTAATGTGAACTATTTTTATGGGACAGAGGGAGTATGAAATCGTCAGACGTACTTGTTAATTACACATGGTACAATGCTTGTGTGCGCACCGTATAAGTCCTTGACGGCTCCGCTTAAGTCTGTGGCTGCAATTTATGTTCTTTGCATGGCTTTTTTCTAGCCCATTCGTACGAACCTTTGCACTGTAAAATTATTTTTGTGGCTCACTTCGCGTGGTTAGTTGTGTGGTTATTTTCACAGCGATTTACACGTATCTTAGCTCAGCGCTTTGTACAGTGCCTTGTGCGGTTCTTCACACATTATTTTGTGCGGCTCTTCACACATGCTTTTGTGCGGTCGTTTGCGCAGTCATTTGCGCAGTCATTTGCACCGTCATTTGTGCAATTTTGTGTGCCGCCAGTTGCATAATACTTTTCATGGTCCTTTGTGCGGTTTTTTGCCCGATTAATTTGTGCAGTTCTTTGCTCGGTGCTTTGTGAGTTCCTTTTCTCTAGACATTTGTGCAGTCCTTTATGCAACTCTTTGCGTGCCTATCTAGCGCGAAAATATTTTCTTCTATCCTTTGCGCACCCATTCGCACGCTTATTGGCGCGGTTTTTTCACGCGGTGTTTTGCGTGGTCATTTTCGCGGTCCTTTGCACGCCTATTTGTGTGGCTATTTTGTGCGAAATTACGCGAACTGATTATATACTTTTGTGTGGCCTTTGCGTAGAAGGAGATGGAATAATTACTAATTTTCTAGTTGTTACGAACGAAAGCGAAGAAAGAAAATTAATTTTCTATATTTACCGTCCCGCAGCCTCGGAAAAATGTAACAAGAAACAAATTTGTTTTGTTTTGATTACATAAAATGTAATCGGATCCTTACGATCTAGAGTCGGTTTAATCAGATCAAATTATTTGATGAAATTATGTCTATAAATAACATTCACATCGCATCCTTTGCGGCGATTTGCCTGTGCTATTGTGGTTATTTGCGGCAGCCTTCGCGGTTGATTTGTTGTAGCCTTCTCGACATTTTACGGTAGCCATCGGGGTTGTACTTGAAACTTTCACAGATTGTTTGTATCATATTTAGTGACTGGGTTACATCACTTTATTTCGTGAAGCTTAACTTGGGCATAGCCAATGTATTTTGTATAGTTTTTGGTGTAATATCACCATTTGCATTATCCACAATTCATTTGCACAACACATATTGCTCCATGACGGCTCTGTAGAAGCCAATGGTCGAAGATTATTATGAGATACGAAACATTTTGCAGGTGTTGCGTGCACTGCATTTGTACCATAGCGGCCGCCTAAGCCCATGGGCGCAAGATTATTTGTTCGATGCGCAACATTTTGCATTTTTCGCGTTCACTTTTTATTGCACCATGGCGGCTTTGCTTAAGTCCATGGTTGCGGTTTATGTGCTTTGCATGGCTCTTTGCACATCCCATTCGTGCAGCCCTTTGCGAACCCATTTTACGCAGCACAGTTGCTCGCCTCTTTACACAACCCATTTGAGCGGTTTTTTGCGTAACTTTTCACACAGTCCTTTGCGGAACTGCTTACAACTGCATTTGCACGGTTCTTTGCACTTTATGCATTTCCATTAATTTACAATGATAAATCGTAATATTAGAATTCATATTCTATACGCGTTCACCACCCCTAAATGTGGTGTCAACTTAATGGTGGATTTCAACACTACAAGTTACTTTTGTTGTATTAAAATGGGGGCTAGCATGGTACTTTGTTATTAGTGGGAAGGGCGTATTCCATTGTCATGTGCAGTTGTAGAATCTATGTTGGGTGGGCTCGTTTGCCAATATGTTTTCTCAGGAATATCTCCCTTTTGGAAAGAGCGTCATTATGCCTATGGATAACACCGGGGTCGCAACCGTTTCATGCTACATAATGTAGTCATTAACTATATGCTAGTTTATCGAAACTGACACGCTTCATTACCTTCTTTATGGGTGAAGGCATAGAATTGTAATGCAAATTGTAACACCCTCGAATTGGGTCTAGTATAAATTGACCATTTACCCTTTGTGTTATTATAAATCAATTTATAATTATGTGTTTTATAATTATTTGTGTATGGGATAAAGTGTGTTATGTGGCAAGGGTCACAGTTGATATTTCTTATGGTGATCTGTACCTCGTTATGACTGCTTAATGAGGTACATTTTGTTCTAGATAACTGGTAAATATCGGTATGAAATGGGAGAGTGGGGTTTCCTTACAATGAAGAAACCCCAAATATGATAACTAGACTGCTCGCTCCATTACTTACTAGTTTTAGTAACCTAAAACCCTAAACACCTTCTACTGCCTCTAAATCTATAAATAAAAAAGTGTGAATCCAAGATTGTGTTTGTATGCATCTGATTACAGAGTTTTCAAGAATCAAAATAAGGTAAACATCTCAGATTTTGATGAATTAAATTAGATTTTAAGTGGGTTTTGCGAAAGTGAGTTTGTAATGCTTTATTCATGCTTTGAATGTGTTTGTGATGTTGTTTTAAGGTTAGAAACTTGCTATATGTATTTTCCGAAGTGTATTTGCCTTGAATCGAGCTAAAACTGCCAGAAATCATGATTTATGTATAAAAAGCTCGAAATTGCATGTTTGCTGTTGTTCTTTCTCAATTGTGCATGTGAGACCTCCCACGAGTTCTAAAACCGGAGTCTTCCTCTATAAGGGCAACGAATCATGAAACTCTATTCCGTTTGAAAGGACCCGTCCTAAACCATCTGGACGAAGTCACCAACAACTGGTTCCATTGCGATGATCGACTCCAAATACTGTCTTTAAAATGAGCAAATGCACAGCGGAACGTTTCTTTCATACCTGAGAATAAACATGCTTTCAAGTGTTAACCAAAAGGTTGGTGAGTTCATTAGTTTATCATAAATAATCATTTCATAATTTTAATAGACCACAAGATTTCATATTTCCATTCCTCATAAACATACGTCCCATGTATAGAGACAAAAATATCATTCATATGGATTGAACACCTGGTAACCGACATTCACAATATGCATATAAGAATATCCCCATCATTCCGGGATCCTCCTTCGGACATGATATAAATTTCGAAGTACTAAAGCATCCGGTACTTTGGATGGGGCTTGTTGGGCCCGATAGATCTATCTTTAGAGTTCGCGTCAATTAGGGTTTCTGTTCCCTAATTCTTAGATTACCAGACTATATAAAAAGGGGTATATTCGATCTCGATCATTCAACCATATAATGTAGTTTCGATTACTCGTGTCTATTTCGTAAAACATTTATAAAAGCGCATGCATTCTCAGTCCCAAAAATATATATTGCAAAAGCATTTAAAAGGGGAGTAATGAAACTCACACATATAAATATTGTAAAACAGTTAATAAAGCATTTGCATGTATTCTCAGCCCAAAAATGTAATGAGTAAAAAAGGGAGCAAATGAAACTCACGCATATAAATATTGTAAAACAGTTAATAAAGCATTTGCATGTATTCTCAGCCCAAAAACGTAAAGAGTAAAAAGGGAGCAAATGAACTCACGCATATAAATATTGAAAAATAGTTATTAAAACATTGCATGTATTCTCAGCCCAAAAATATATATAAAAAGGGAATAATGAAACTCACCTAATGTATTTTGTAGTAAAAATACATAAGACTATATTGAACAATGCAAGGTTGGCCTCGGATTCACGAACCTATATCATTTATGTATATTAATACATATAATCGTAAACAAACAAATTTATATATATTTAGTTATGTATTAAGATTTACTATTTATATATATGATTTAATTTAAAATATATTTATATATTATTTGTAACTTATTTATAATAACATTTTATTAAAACAAGATAGTATTTAATATTAATATAGATGTACAATATATTTTTACATAAATGTCCTTTATTTATAAAGTAATATTTTTAATACTAAAATAATGATAATAATAATAATAATAATAATAATAATAATAATAATAATAATAATAATAATAATAATAATAATAATAATAATAATAATAATAATAATAATAATTATGATAAAAATAAATATGTTAGTAATTCTAATAATGATAATACAAATAATAATGCTTATTTTAATTATAATAATAATAATTTATAGTAATCATAATAAATCTTAATAATTAATAATGTTAATAATAATGTTATAAATAATAATACTAACTTAAATAAATAAATAAAAATGGTAGAAGTTATACCATCATCATCATATCATGGATCATCATCATTAACCTATTATTATTATTATGATCATTCTATCTTAATCATTAACACCATATCATCATCCTAATCATCTTACTCGTTTCCTAATCACCGATCGTCTCTTGTGATTATCATCATCTCATCATCTTATACCGTATCATCATTAACATCATACAACCATAACCATCTTCACCCCATTATCATAATCACCCATATAATATTACTATCAACATAACCATGACCGTCATCATATTAAACTCGTGATTATCACCATCTTATCATCCTTTATAATCTAATTATCGTTTAGTCCTCACAGAACCATTATTAACAATATACATCATCAATCTCGTTAGTTGACAGTGCTTAAAGAAGTTTGTACAGTAAATAACGACTACTCATCATCTTCTTGATTCATCTAACATGTTTTTCATCATCGTGATTCTTCATAATTATCATATAACGTATAATCATCTTTTTCTTTCCATCTTTTATTATCAACAACATATACTCTCATCCTTCCATCGTCATCATGCTCACCATCATCATTATTCGTTAAATCTAATTATCATAAAATCACGTATCATTATCTATTTCTTCTCAATCTCACGTCGTTCATCATGTTCATTATAATCATCCTTAATCATCTATTGATCCAACAGAAAACTTGCAAGGAAACTCGACCCATTCAACAAGTACACGCCCCACATGATATACATATCGGCCCAAATTGAATAAACAATAGAGGATCCGTTCCTTTTTGCTACACTATAATTATTTGGAAGTTTAAAAGCAAATAGAATGACAGGAACAATGTATGCTTGTCCACTATATATAAAAAAAATCGATTCTATCCACTTTCATTTCTTAATCAAACCAGTGGGGCACCAAAAAAAATGAAAGGAACATTTAAATCGCCTAATGGGTTTAACTTTAATACATATTATTGCACCCATTATCGAAAAGGAAATGATAAGTGGGGTAATCCCACTTGATAGATGTTGGCCAAAATGCACAAGAAAATATATATAAAAACATCCATGTTATCTTATGTAAAAAGAAACTTCGGTGTTTGGTTTTGGTTTACTCGAACAGAAGACAGGAATAACGAGTGGCTGCAAGTAAAATTTGGGGTGGTTGGGTTTGAATCCAACGGCAAAACAATATAGCAGCAGTAGCTGCACTTGTTGCAGCTAAAATAGCAACAAAATACACTCACTAGCTATATTCAAGACTCGAGCAGTAGTATTGACGTGTTCGGGTGTTGGTTTGTTATAAATGGGTTCACCAAGAAAAATAGGAGAGAGATGTGGTGAAGGTTCCCCGTCATAAACATAAACGAAACAGTAAGTGGGTTTTGGGTGTCTGGTTCAATTGGTGGTGATTTATGAAAGGTGATGGCGGCTTCAAGAATGGAAGAGAAGATGGTTGTCTTCCTGTAACATGCGTATACACACACACACACATATATATATATATATATATAGCAGTAGTACGTAACCTTGAATGGGAGTTACAGGTGTTTGTTCAATGAAGGAGTCGATAGGTGTTTGTGGCTGCATCGAGTAGGCCACGAATAGCAAAAACAATCAACCATGGGTTTGGTCTTGTTACAAGTCGAATATCAGCAACATACATTAATAAAAGATGGTTGTTATTTATTGTAGATGATGGAAATGGTGGCGGTTCTATTGATAGTGAAAGTATGGTATTCGATGGTGGAGTGTGTGTTATAGTTTGAAGGTTAGGGTGGTGGTAGATTAGGTGATGGCCTTAGTGCTTATCGGTTAAACAAAAAAAATATTAAGAAGGAATGCAGTGGTGGTGATGGAAACATTTAGTTGGACAGGAAATAAGAAAAGTGATCGTGGGGTTTTTAACATTTTTACTTTCGAGTGTTTAATTATAATATAGATAGATTGGATAAAGATATGTAAAGATAGGTAGGATGGATAGTGATAGATGAGATAGATAACAGAAAAAGAAAAAAAAAATTGCCTAGTAACAAACAGCAATTTCATAAATTCAAAAGGTAAACAGCAAAACAACAGTTAAAGGTTGGGTAAAAGTTGAATCTTTTGTTAGTTAATCAGAGAAAGAAAAATGAGATAGATGTAGATAATACACATCTATGTATATGTATATATGAAAAAGATGCTATTGATTGATAATTAAAAATGGTGATGAAAATATGATATGTTTGTTTTTAAGGAAAAATAACACCATTCAGTAAGGTAATCACGGGTGGACAGTAGAGCAAAACAATCGATGTGAAATCTAACAACATTCAGATATTTATTTATATAATATAAATTATTTTTTTTATTTATTTTACAATTAATAATATAATACTAATATTAATATTAATTTTAATATTAATAATGCTAATGAAAGTCATAATAGTATTAATACAACAAATATATTTTAAATTTTTTTATTATTATTTATATATTATTAATCATATAACAAGTAGTTCCTAAATACATTTTTAATAATTCTATACTTTACATGACTCATTTTCGGATCCGTTTATTTTAAAATCATATAAGTTTGAATTTAACTTACTCCTTATCAATTGGAACATTAAACGAGTATTACAACCAATTAATAAAAATATATTCAATAAACTTTTATATATAGATTCATTTTAAATAATAAATTTTATTATATCTTATATTATTTTATTTTACTAAATTAATTCAAATAACTAAATAATATAATATTTCAAATTATATTTCGAATTATTATTTATATATACATACACACAATCTATTTACAATTAATTGTTCGTGAATCGTTGAGAGTAGTCGAAGGTCAATTTAATATATGAACATCGTTTCAAATTTTTTTTTTTTTTTTTTTTTTTTAGACTCAACATTACATACTTTGCTTATCGTATCGAAATCATATAAAGATTAAGTTTAATTTTAGTCGGAAATTCCCGGGTCGTCACAGTACCTACCCGTTAAAGAAATTTCGTCCCGAAATTTGAGTGAGGTGGTCATGGCTAATCAATAAAAATGTTTTTATGACGAATAAGAATTGTTAAGATAGAATTTTATCATCTTTGAATAGTGCAGATAAAACAATTCGATTATTTGAAGCGTACTAGTGAAGCTATCACAAAATAGTGAAATGAATGAAATAAAGTTTCGTATTAACTGGTGACGTAGTCACGGTTGAATTCCGGAATTCAAGAGATTTAAAAGGAACTCTTGAAAATCTATAAGATCTGATTCTTCGGGAATAAGGAAATTAAGATCTCTATAATTAAATACGTTGATCTGCCTCGATTACTCTGTCTGATATTTCCATTATAAATTTAAGCTCTTCCGTTCCATTATTCTCACCATTCCTATACTTTCTTTCTTAGTTCATACATCCAAAAGGTTGTGAAAATGCTTAATCCAGTTCTAATCCTTGATATTTTCCTAATTATCATTTCTGTCATCCTTCTTTTCAATCTCCCTCCAGAAGAATCTGTTTACTTCTACTATTACCTTGGAGCGATACTATTCTTAATTCTACCGTGTCTTTATATTGCTATTCGTATTAATATCCACTGTTTGTAACCTCCGTGTTGTTATTGGGCTTTATGTTTTATCTGATATTTTAAAGTCCCTGCTTCTCTCTTCTATAATCATTGTCATCCACAGTTAATGCTCCCTCCTTTTTGCTGCGATTTATACTCCAATTTCTATTTCGGAGCTTTGTCCCTTCGTTTCTTCTTCTGGCGATTTGGCATCTCTTGTAATGGTCCAGAATTCGCAGATATAAGTTTTAGAATGAACATTGTTAATGTTCTAAATAAGAAGGAACGTAATAGCACAATTTGATTTGTCAAATTACTAGATTCACTGAGAATAGAACTATCAAGAATATACTTTCTTGATATGTTCAGAAGTTAAGCAGAATGATAGAGTTATGTAACATGGTACATGATGACGTTATGATCTATGAATCATCACGTTCCATTATAAACTCACCATGACTTACTGTAATATAATCACGTTGATCAAGTGTCATTATATTATACTAACTCATGCTTCAGTTCCCAACATTACTTCAATAACATTCATATTTTAAGCTCGAAAGTTTACAGAATATAGAAACTAACAGTTTCTATATGATGTAACACTGATAGCACGAAGAGATTAATGGTTTCGGATAAGAATAGTTATGAAAATATCTTCAAAAATATGGAGTATATTTATAATGAAAGATACGATGATATCTTGGAATATCTTAGATCAGAGGACGAAATAAACTAGTGTCTGCAAGGGTTTAGAGTAAGGAGCAAGATATTCACTAAGGACTTTAGCAGACATTGAATCATTTGGATTATTTGAAGTCAAACTTATTCTTTGTGATTTGTCCACGGCTTTCTTCATAGTTTCGCATAATCTGCTTTTCGGTACTAACTTTTCTATTGAATGTTTCCAATATAATGATACACAGGAAGCACGAAGAGGTATATAATTTCAGACGAGAATATTTATGAAAATATCCTCAGAAATATCGAAGATATTGATGATGATATTTTGGAATTTCTAAGTTCGATGGTTGATGAAAGATTTTCCACAAGATTTTAACATGAGTACGGAGCAAGATATTCGTTGAAGGTTTCATCGAATCCAGAATTACCTGGGTTCTTTGAATATATGGTATGGTCCTTGTATTTGACCTAGATCTCCTTCATGGTTTGCTCAATCTGTTTTTCAGTACCAAATTTTCTATCGAGCGTTCCTAACACTCCCTTCTTTATCGTCAAACTCTTGGCTGTTTAGACCATCTACAATTTTTCTGTTTCCTCTGCATTTAAAGCTACGATATCTGAATCATCGGTTATCAATCCGAGGTGGTTTAAGGAGAATTGTGTTTTTAGATGATTAAACGCTGATGGTTATATGGTAGAATATAAATGTTCTCCGGTAACAATAAATGGGCACTCTTATATATCAAAGTTACAACAAGGTTTGTTTGAATGAAAAGTCCATGTTGATTTGTTGGAGCTGTGACAAAATTGGCTAATTTGAAAAGGAATTGCATGGTTATTTTCGGTAATAGCAATGCCGAAGGAGCTAGCACAGATGCGTGTTAAACGTTTACTCAGGTCCCGAGTATTTTTCAGGTGCATAACTATATGCATAAATCTTTTCTTCTGTGGATGAAGTGCTGTTGGTTCATCCTTTCGATTGAGGTGTTTTCAAGAATTATGAAAGATTTGAACGCAGATTAGAATTGTCAAGATACAAATGAGGTTTAAGATGAAATCAAGTGGCAAACTTGAAGAATTGTTTAGTTTAATATGTTAGTCAATATTTTAATTCATTTTAATTGTCCAATGTTATTAGTCCACAGTCGATAGTCCACAGTTGACAGTCCAATAATTCATATTCATATATAATTTAATATATAATATAATATTCGAATTAATTAATACGTATCGTGACCCGTGTACATGTCTCAGACTCGATCACAACTCAAAGTATATATATTATTATAGAATAAACCTCAACCCTGTATAGAGAATTCGATCATTACTGTATATAGAGTGTCTATGGTGATTCCAAATAATATATATAGAAGCGTCGATATGATATGTCAAAACTTTGTATACGTGTCCCGATATTTAAAGTGCGTAAAATAAATAACAGAAATTAAATGACGATAAATTAAATGCGTAAAGTAAATAACAGAAATTAAATGACGATAAATTAAATGTGTAAAGTAAATAACAGAAATTAAATGACGATAAATAAAATTACGAGAATATAAATTGCGATAAAATAAATATCGATAATTAAATTGCGATAAATAAATTGCGATAAATAAAATGTAATACGGAATTAACAGTTAGCTAGGAACAGTTAGCTAGGATTTTGTAGCATGGATTCTTAACAAAATTATTCTCATAGTTAAATTGTTTGTTTCTAACAGATTTTATTTGTCCAATGTTTTCTTCATTATGCCACTTGTTGGATTCTGATAGGTCAAAATCCAAATATGAAATTGAATGAAAATGGTTATTCTGCGGTGAACAGATACGTATATCTATGGTTGTAAGTAGGATAGTAAATAACAGTTGAATCAGATTCGAGGAATGTACAGTGTAACTTATTAATGTGAAATCTAAATATTCCTCGGGTATTACCTACCCGTTAAAATATTTTCATCATTAACAGTTTGTACGAAAGAATTTTTAATTATAATCTTTATGAAAACATATATACACATATATTTTCTTCAGATGTAATACAGACTTAATGAGTTAATATAATATTAGACTCATTTGATTTACCGTTAGAATAAGAATAACTAATCTCTAAAACATTAGAGATTATATAATCGCCATGCCGAACGAAGATAAATGATGTAGAACGATTCGTGGAACGATAATTATACTCGAGGTACAGAATGAAATGTTGAGGCATGGATTGTTGATAGTACTGGTGTTGTTACTGATGGTACTGTTGGTGCCGGTGATGTTGTTGAAGCTGGTAAGTTTTGCACCATGTTCTCCAAATTGATTACTTGAGCGCGAAGTTCGTTGACTTCTTCGATTACTCCGGGGTGATTGTCGGTCGGAACGAGCAGATGAATAAGGTTTAGAATCTGAGTTATGATATAGTCGTGGCGAGATATTCGGGAAATGAGGGTGAAAGTGATGTTACGAACAGGTTCGCCGGTAAGTGCTTCAGATTCTCGCCAAAAGGTGAATTCGATTAGTGGAAGGGATCGCCTTCTGCGCGTCTCCATTGATTAAGTTGACTACGAATCCATCAGATGAATTGGGGATGGATGATTGGTTGATTCATTCTGGTGACGTTGCTTCCGGAGTTTAGATGACTGTCCATTCGGAATAACTGTCGGGATAACTATCGGAATAGCTGTCGGAATCCGAGGGACTCGAACTGGTTGAGGGATTCATCTCGTACGATTAGATGAAGGATTTTTGATAAGAAATAGATTATAGGATGTAGATTAGTACCCTGCAATACATACTTTACTTATGCATTTATAATACTAAAATCCCATAAGTTCAGAGCAATCTACGGAATATGTCAGGCAAAGTTACAGTAACAGATACGCTAAGATATGGATTAGCAGATACAATAAGATACGAATTTTTTCTATACACTATTCATGAAATCAATGCAGTAATATGTGTCTAGACTAGGAATGATAAGCAGGTAATTTCCTAAGGATGATAAGTAGATGATTTTCGACACGAAATGATAAGCAAAACTTTTGACATGCAGACACGGTCGAAGTCCAGACTCACTAATGCATCTAAACAACTATCAGTTAGACACACTAATGCAAGACCCGGTTCGCTAAGACCACCGCTCTGATACCAACTGAAAGGACCCGTCCTAAACCATCTGGACGAAGTCACCAACAACTGGTTCCATTGCGATGATCGACTCCAAATACTGTCTTTAAAATGAGCAAATGCACAGCGGAACGTTTCTTTCATACCTGAGAATAAACATGCTTTCAAGTGTTAACCAAAAGGTTGGTGAGTTCATTAGTTTATCATAAATAATCATTTCATAATTTTAATAGACCACAAGATTTCATATTTCCATTCCTCATAAACATACGTCCCATGTATAGAGACAAAAATATCATTCATATGGATTGAACACCTGGTAACCGACATTCACAATATGCATATAAGAATATCCCCATCATTCCGGGATCCTCCTTCGGACATGATATAAATTTCGAAGTACTAAAGCATCCGGTACTTTGGATGGGGCTTGTTGGGCCCGATAGATCTATCTTTAGAGTTCGCGTCAATTAGGGTTTCTGTTCCCTAATTCTTAGATTACCAGACTATATAAAAAGGGGTATATTCGATCTCGATCATTCAACCATATAATGTAGTTTCGATTACTCGTGTCTATTTCGTAAAACATTTATAAAAGCGCATGCATTCTCAGTCCCAAAAATATATATTGCAAAAGTATTTAAAAGGGGAGTAATGAAACTCACACATATAAATATTGTAAAACAGTTAATAAAGCATTTGCATGTATTCTCAGCCCAAAAATGTAATGAGTAAAAAAGGGAGCAAATGAAACTCACGCATATAAATATTGTAAAACAGTTAATAAAGCATTTGCATGTATTCTCAGCCCAAAAACGTAAAGAGTAAAAAGGGAGCAAATGAACTCACGCATATAAATATTAAAAAATAGTTATTAAAACATTGCATGTATTCTCAGCCTAAAAATATATATAAAAAGGGAATAATGAAACTCACCTAATGTATTTTGTAGTAAAAATACACAAGACTATATTGAACAATGCAAGGTTGGCCTCGGATTCACGAACCTATATCATTTATGTATATTAATACATATAATCGTAAACAAACAAATTTATATATATTTAGTTATGTATTAAGATTTACTATTTATATATATGATTTAATTTAAAATATATTTATATATTATTTGTAACTTATTTATAATAACATTTTATTAAAACAAGATAGTATTTAATATTAATATAGATGTACAATATATTTTTACATAAATGTCCTTTATTTATAAAGTAATATTTTTAATACTAAAATAATGATAATAATAATAATAATAATAATAATAATAATAATAATAATAATAATAATAATAATAATAATAATAATAATAATAATAATTATGATAATAATAATAATAATAATAATTATTATGATAAAAATAAATATGTTAGTAATTCTAATAATGATAATACAAATAATAATGCTTATTTTAATTATAATAATAATAATTTATAGTAATCATAATAAATCTTAATAATTAATAATGTTAATAATAATGTTATAAATAATAATACTAACTTAAATAAATAAATAAAAATGGTAGAAGTTATACCATCATCATCATATCATGGATCATCATCATTAACCTATTATTATTATTATGATCATTCTATCTTAATCATTAACACCATATCATCATCCTAATCATCTTACTCGTTTCCTAATCACCGATCGTCTCTTGTGATTATCATCATCTCATCATCTTATACCGTATCATCATTAACATCATACAACCATAACCATCTTCACCCCATTATCATAATCACCCATATAATATTACTATCAACATAACCATGACCGTCATCATATTAAACTCGTGATTATCACCATCTTATCATCCTTTATAATCTAATTATCGTTTAGTCCTCACAGAACCATTATTAACAATATACATCATCAATCTCGTTAGTTGACAGTGCTTAAAGAAGTTCGTACAGTAAATAACGACTATTCATCATCTTCTTGATTCATCTAACATGTTTTTCATCATCGTGATTCTTCATAATTATCATATAACGTATAATCATCTTTTTCTTTCCATCTTTTATTATCAACAACATATACTCTCATCCTTCCATCATCATCATGCTCACCATCATCATTATTCGTTAAATCTAATTATCATAAAATCACGTATCATTATCTATTTCTTCTCAATCTCACGTCGTTCATCATGTTCATTATAATCATCCTTAATCATCTATTGATCCAACAGAAAACTTGCAAGTAAACTCGACCCATTCAACAAGTACACGCCCCACATGATATACATATCGGCCCAAATTGAATAAACAATAGAGGATCCGTTCCTTTTTGCTACACTATAATTATTTGGAAGTTTAAAAGAAAATAGAATGACAGGAACAATGTATGCTTGTCCACTATATATAAAAAAAATCGATTCTATCCACTTTCATTTCTTAATCAAACCAGTGGGGCACCAAAAAAAATGAAAGGAACATTTAAATCACCTAATGGGTTTAACTTTAATACATATTATTGCACCCATTATCGAAAAGGAAATGATAAGTGGGGTAATCCCACTTGATAGATGTTGGCCAAAATGCACAAGAAAATATATATAAAAACATCCATGTTATCTTATGTAAAAAGAAACTTCGGTGTTTGGTTTTGGTTTACTCGAACAGAAGACAAGAATAACGAGTGGCTGCAAGTAAAATTTGGGGTGGTTGGGTTTGAATCCAACGGCAAAACAATATAGCAGCAGTAGCTGCACTTGTTGCAGCTAAAATAGCAACAAAATACACTCACTAGCTATATTCAAGACTCGAGCAGTAGTATTGACGTGTTCGGGTGTTGGTTTGTTATAAATGGGTTCACCAAGAAAAATAGGAGAGAGATGTGGTGAAGGTTCCCCGTCATAAACATAAACGAAACAGTAAGTGGGTTTTGGGTGTCTGGTTCAATTGGTGGTGATTTATGAAAGGTGATGGCGGCTTCAAGAATGGAAGAGAAGATGGTTGTCTTCCTGTAACATGCGTATACACACACACACACACACACACACACACACACACACACACATATATATATATATATATATATATATATATATATATATATATATATATATATATATATATATATATATATATATATATATAGCAGTAGTACGTAACCTTGAATGGGAGTTACAGGTGTTTGTTCAATGAAGGAGTCGATAGGTGTTTGTGGCTACATCGAGTAGGCCACGAATAGCAAAAACAATCAACCATGGGTTTGGTCTTGTTACAAGTCGAATATCAGCAACATACATTAATAAAAGATGGTTGTTATTTGTTGTAGATGATGGAAATGGTGGCGGTTCTATTGATAGTGAAAGTATGGTATTCGATGGTGGAGTGTGTGTTATAGTTTGAAGGTTAGGGTGGTGGTAGATTAGGTGATGGCCTTAGTGCTTATCGGTTAAACAAAAAAAATATTAAGAAGGAATGCAGTGGTGGTGATGGAAACATTTAGTTGGACAGGAAATAAGAAAAGTGATCATGGGGTTTTTAACATTTTTACTTTCGAGTGTTTAATTATAATATAGATAGATTGGATAAAGATATGTAAAGATAGGTAGGATGGATAGTGATAGATGAGATAGATAACAGAAAAAGAAAAAAAAATTGCCTAGTAACAAACAGCAATTTCATAAATTCAAAAGGTAAACAGCAAAACAACAGTTAAAGGTTGGGTAAAAGTTGAATCTTTTGTTAGTTAATCAGAGAAAGAAAAATGAGATAGATGTAGATAATACACATCTATGTATATGTATATATGAAAAAGATGCTATTGATTGATAATTAAAAACGGTGATGAAAATATGATATGTTTGTTTTTAAGGAAAAATAACACCATTCAGTAAGGTAATCACGGGTGGACAGTAGAGCAAAACAATCGATGTGAAATCTAACAACATTCAGATATTTATTTATATAATATAAATTATTTTTTTTATTTATTTTACAATTAATAATATAATACTAATATTAATATTAATTTTAATATTAATAATGCTAATGAAAGTCATAATAGTATTAATACAACAAATATATTTTAAATTTTTTTATTATTATTTATATATTATTAATCATATAACAAGTAGTTCCTAAATACATTTTTAATAATTCTATACTTTACATGACTCATTTTCGGATCCGTTTATTTTAAAATCATATAAGTTTGAATTTAACTTACTCCTTATCAATCGGAACATTAAACGAGTATTACAACCAATTAATAAAAATATATTCAATAAACTTTTATATATAGATTCATTTTAAATAATAAATTTTATTATATCTTATATTATTTTATTTTACTAAATTAATTCAAATAACTAAATAATATAATATTTCAAATTATATTTCGAATTATTATTTATATATACATACACACATATCTATTTACAATTAATTGTTCGTGAATCGTTGAGAGTAGTCGAAGGTCAATTTAATATATGAACATCGTTTCAATTTTATTTTATTTTTTTATTTTTTTTTAGACTCAACATTACATACTTTGCTTATCGTATCGAAATCATATAAAGATTAAGTTTAATTTTAGTCGGAAATTCCCGAGTCGTCACACCGTTAAACAAGGATCTAGACCCTGATCAATCTCATTGAAATATTGAAACTTCTGGTCCTTATAGTCCAATAAGATAGATAACCTGCAACTTAGAGATTCTATCGCTTTCGGAAAATTGTTATTCTCAAAAATTCATCATTTCTACCCTTTTCATGAGCGTAATGGAGGGTTCAATCTGAACGATCACCTGCATATAAAAGATGAAAGAAGGGAAGAATATCCAACTATATTGAGATATCCTACCTTTATCACACTTATTCTCCGAGAAATTTTTCCTATCAATTGGTGGGATGATAAAACGCCCCTACCCTCTAAATCTCCGGTACCCTAAACCGAAGATTGGATGTCTATAAAGCTTTTGTGAGACACCTCAGCTCATCCGGCATTCCTTTCTCAAAAGTTCACTTAAAAGTCAAGCCCGAGTTAAGTGGTCATGTACTCTCCCTCTACAAACTATCAAAAGAATGTGGAAAAGAAGTCTTTTGCAAATTTCGAGACGAAGAACTCGAGATGAAATACGAACTAGAAATATTCATAAATATTCTGCCGCATACAGATGATAGGGAATTCTTACCCATACTTATTAACCGGTACGTTGCAGCCATGAATTCAGAAATGAATTTTGGACTGAAAATCGAGAGAAAAACCCTATTTCAAAGCCTCGAGATTATTTCTATTTCGATCCTCATTCATACTTAATCTTAAATTAGTAAGTGCTTTTCCCGATTCAACTGTGAAAAGATGGAAGCCAACTTCTTTGTAAAAAGAAAAGAAATCTATCTCGAACTCATAAGAATCCTCACCGCGTTAAAATTTCCCTCTAGTACCCCACAGCCAATTTTCGTCCAAGAAAAATTTGAACTTGTAACAACTACTATTTGAGATTTGATTTTGAGGAAGATGGAAATTTTTAAACCTGGTTTCAAGGCTCATACTTATGCTTAATTATAATGATGAAGACCCACGAGATGGAATATCAAATGTAAAATGTTCGAAAAGCATTTATCCAATTAATGGATGACATCCGAGACTTCGACCAGCAAGAACGAAGAATCCTAAGTGAATTCAAGAGATTCTCATTTCAGTATGCTGACTTAGTCCGAATGTTCAACCTCCATCTCTCTTTTTTACCCCGTCACTTAAGAAAATTGTTAAAGTTTTAAGATAGTGAATTATCATGTAATTGTTCGTATTTAATAAAAAATTATCTTTTGTATTTTAATTTCTCTATAAATTAGGTATGTTAAATTATTAGAATATTATATTACTCTATAACTCATTTTTAAAATATAAACTAAGACAGTTTTCTTAAAATTCTTAAAATAAATCTTTTTGAAAATTGAAGTTGAAAGTTATTTAAATTAATGTTTCTGAAAAAAAAACTTGAGTTTCAACGGGCCACTATAAAGCCAATCAAGGCTTAGGTAGGTGGCTGTTCAAAGCCAAATTATTGACAACGAAGCCATGAACGGCCTGGATGAAGTCTACTTGTTCAAACTGAACAGCTCGCCATAAAATGGACTGAAGGCCCGACCGTTTAAAGATGAATTCTGTTGGCCCAAAAGCAATACCAAGTCCGATAGGCCAAGATGAATTCTCCTTCCCAATTTTTAAAAAAAAAAAAAAAAAAAAAAAAATTGCTCCTCCTTCCCTTGAACTTCTTGGGCCGAACCTCACACCCACCACCAAAACCTCAAATTTTGACCAATTTAAACAATTCCAAGGCCTAATCCTATTTCTCGTTCCGCCTAATCACATCTCCGTTTCCAAAGCTTCATAATCATAAAAGGTATCAAATTAACATAAAATTTTGATTTTTAGCTTACGCTTTGAATTTACTTTTTGCTAAATCTTGTGTTTTATTAATTATGTTTACCTGTGTATATTTGATTATGCATTGTGGTTGATAATTGTTAGTTTTTAGGGACGATTAGTGTTTTAGGGTTACTAAGTAGCATTCAAATCGTTAATGGTTGATTTTCAAGAATTTTTGGAACAATACATTAATTGTTGTTGTTTATTAGGATATAGGCTAGTCACAACTAGAGATGGCAATGGATACCTGATTCAGTGGATATCCATCCGATCCACCCGATTATTCGTGGATATGAACGATCTAAATGGATATGGATATGGATGAAAAAATTTCATCCATGGATGAACCCGCTTTCACCCGAAATAACTAAATATATAAATTTTTCACTCAAATTAGTATCATTTATGTAGTGATATTTCATTAATTATATTCATATTCATCTTTCTTTATATTTTTTCTAAAAATATAACTTTTTTCTTATATTTTGTTTTGTTTAAATAATCAAATGTATTTATCGTACTTTGGTGGTTTAGATGTGATTCAATGTAACTAAAAATAAGCAACTTACATGTCGATATCTTTACACGTTTAATAGGTTATCTATTGAATATTTATTATATAGATTAGTAAAATGTGACTTTGGGTCGCATAAACTATTAAAAATATTACTTTTGATCGTATATAGTGAACCACCGCTTATAATTGTTAAAAATAAAATAAATTTAAACGGATATGGATAATTATCCATTAACCCGCTTCACCCGACGGATATGGATATGGATGGATGAAAAGTAAAAAAAAATAAATGGATATGGATATGGATACGGCCTCACCCGATCCATATCCGATCCATTGCCATCCCTAGTCACAACAACAAACAACAACAAAACCCAATACCACATGAGTGGTGTATGGGGGAGGTGAGATGTAGACAATCCTTCCCCTATCCGAGAATAAAAACAAGTCATTTCTCCACCCAGAGTGAAACACTCTCAAAAGTAGAGAAAGTCATCCCTCTCTCTATTCTACGGATAAAGAGATTGCTTCCGAGTGGACCTCCGGCCAATAAGTAGGAAAATATTTTTTTTTTAAAAAAGTAAAATTAAATTAAAAATAAAATATGAATTATTCAAGCTAGACTTTAAGTTTACAGATGAAACAAAGAAAATATGAATTTTAGGTAAAACGTATGAACGGAGTTTACGGTTAAACCTAATGTTAAAACGTTTTAAAACTTGGGATAACCAATGATCCTCCGATAAATCTTTAGAGATATCTTTGACCAAATTGATTTATGGAACGTATTCTAAGTATTCCTAAGAATATACATTATATCCTAAGATCGTAGTTTCTAGTTTTAGTCGAAACGCAAAACGCGACTCTACAAACACATTGTCAACATTGTCAACATCATCTTGCTCGCAAAACGAGCGTACCCAATGAAGGTGGGATCGAGCCTTTTTTCGATAAACCTTCAAAACAACCACCATTATCGTTCGAAACGTTAACATTGTCAACATCATCTTGCTCGCACTCCACAAACACATCCTTGCCCTTCGAACGTTTAGAAAGTTTAGGATCTAGTTTATTCAAACAAACAATAGGAACAAAAGGAGTAGCATTTGGTATATTTGTACACACAGTAGGATCCACATGAAAAGCAATTGGTTGAGGCACAACATTGGCAACATTGCTTGATGAAACAGAAGTGCACGAATCCCTTTTGGCAGGAGACGGTGATATGAAATTCAACACCAAATCATGGGTTACAGAACCAAACAATAACCTGCTGCCGTTCGAGATCTTCACCCGAACCGGAATCACCCCAATACCATTTGCAGAATCTACACCATTATTAGGAGGTAACTTTCTACCATTGTTCAAACCGTACTGATCATCATAAACGTTAGCAGAGGGATTTGAGGTACCAATAGGAGTATTCGCAAACGTTGCTTCCCTCAATAAAAGAATTAGTGGACATGAACCGATTGGTGGACTCTAGAAGCCATTGATTAAATACATGAAAAACAACATGGTTTAAACTATTCAAATCCGACACCTTGGAAACCCTGACATTGCACTTCGAATAAACGCTCTCCGACGTTTCCAAATCCACTTCGACCGTGTCGGCAACATGTTTTGGTTTCGATGATTTTACAAACAAAAAAAGAGAACCAATACAACCCAAAGTAGATGACAGTTTTGCCACGGCCACAACCTTGCCAAACAATTTGGCTATAAGCGTAGCATTTTCTTTTGAAGCAAATAATGCTGGAAGACCAACGATCTCCAGCCAAGCATGATGGTGAAAAGATGAAACAAGTTCGGAAAAAGGTGCAACCAAAATGAACTCATGAGATTGAGCGAAGAAACACCATGACACCTGGGAACACTTGTTCGTCGACGTTTTGGCCCACAAAAATTGGGTTGCCAAAAATCTTCGAACCAACTCAACATACATGTGAAAGATACCTTAAGGTTTCGATAGATGGGCCTTCCTCCAGAGCCTAATAAAAGAGTCATTTTAATTTTTTTTTATCACGACTTAACATATATGTTGTAACACCCTAGGCAAATCCCACATCGCCCACAGACATGAGTGATCATGGGATTATAAGGTAATACTCACGCTTAAATGACACAACGCGTTTTGGGACCACAGGTAGAGCAGATGTGTTAGTACGCTGTAGTTAAGCGTGCTCGGGCGAGAGCACTACCAGGATGGGTGACCTCCTGGGAAAGTACTTCTCGTGTGTGGTCGCCAAGAAAAAGCCGTGCGCCTGCGGGCAAAGCTGACAATATTGTGGTCATGTTAAGCTGGGGTATTACAGAATGGTATCAGAGCCACTCATGTGCCGTTGGGGGTGGTGGGGCAAAACTCATCGAGAGGGGGGGTGAATGTAACACCCTAGGCAAATCCCACATCGCCCACAGACATGAGTGATCATGGGATTATAAGGTAATACTCACGCTTAAATGACACAACGCGTTTTGGGACCACAGGCAGAGCAGATGTGTTAGTACGCTGTAGTTAAGCGTGCTCGGGCGAGAGCACTACCAGGATGGGTGACCTCCTGAGAAAGTACTTCTCGTGTGTGCTCGCCAAGAAAAAGCCGTGCGCCTGCGGGCAAAGCGGACAATATTGTGGTCATGTTAAGCTGGGGTATTACAGAATGACTGAAAGGACCCGTTCATATACATTATAAACGATTCACAATAGTTGATTACATTGCGAGGTATTTGACCTCTATATGATACATTTTACAAACATTGCATTCGTTTTTAAAAGACAATCTTTCTTTACATCGAAAATTGACAGGCATGCATACCATTTCATAATATCCACTATCCAATTATAAATTGATTTAATAATAATCTTTGATGAACTCAATGACTCGAATGCAACGTTCTTCGAAATATGCTATGAAAGACTCCAAGTAATATCTTTAAAATGAGCAAATGCACAGCGGAAGATTTCTTTAACACCTGAGAATAAACATGCTTTAAAGTGTCAACCAAAAGGTTGGTGAGTTCATTAGTTTATCATAATCATTTATTTCCATCATTTTAGTAGACCACAAGAATTTCATTTCCAGTTCTCATAAATATACGTCCCATGCATAGAGACAAAAATAAGCATTCATATGGTGAACACCTGGTAACCGACATTAACTAGATACATATAAGAATATCTCCTATCATTCCGGGATCCTCCTTCGGACATGATATAAATTTCTAAGTACTAAAGCATCCGGTACTTTGGATGGGGTGTGTTAGGCCCAATAGATCTATCTTTAGGATTCGCGTCAATTAGGGTGTCTGTTCCTTAATTCTTAGATTACCAGACTTTAATAAAAAGGGGCATATTCGATTTCGATAATTCAACCATAGAATGTAGTTTCAATTACTTGTGTCTATTTCGTCAAACATTTATAAAAGCGCATGTATTCTCAGTCCCAAAAATATAAAGGGTAAAAAGGCAAATGAAACTCACCATACTGTATTTCGTAGTAAAAATACATATAACGTCATTGAACAAGTGCAAGGTTGGCCTCGGATTCACGAACCTAAATTAATTATATATATTTATGTGTTGGTCAATATTTGTCTAACAAATTAGGTCAAGTCATAGTGTACCACAATCCTAATGCTCGAGACTAATATGCAAAAGTCAACAAAAGTAAATTTGACTCAAAATAATTTCCAAAAATCTATACATGATTAATATATAGTTTAAATATCGTCATTTTATATTTTTAAAAGATTTATTAGAGTAAATAATATAATTTATTTATTAATAAATAAAATTTTATATTAAATTTATATAATAAAATATACTTTTATATATATTAAGTAATAAAATTTATAGGGTTCATTTAATATTATAAAGATAATATGATAGGTATTATTAAAGTAAGTTATTACACGTAGTAAAATATGTTTGTATCACATATTTATTTGATAAAATAATATCTATAATGATAGTAAGTAAAAGTTGTATTATTTTGTAATAATAATAATTATTATAAAAATATCAATATTTATAATTACTAAGATGACATTATGATAAAACGATAATTCTAATTATGATAACTTTAATATTTACGATAATTTTTAATATTATCTTTAAAATAATAATTCTATTTAAAATAATAATAATAATGATATTTTATAGTAACAATGACATGTCTATTAAAATGATAATTTTTGTTAAAATGATAGTTTTAATACTAACGATACTTTTAATAATAATAGTAATGATAAAAATAATAAGAACGATAATTTTATCTAAATCAATATCTTATAATATTTAATTTCATCATGATACTCTTACCCATTATTTCCTAATCGTTTCGTTTAATAGCTTTTAATCGTCTTTTATATCGTGTTCATAATAATGATAATAATAGTAATCAAAATAATTAGGTGTTACAAATATTTATTTTAATTACACTAATATTAATAATGATAGTTACTATAACATTATTAACGATAATACTATTAATTATCTTAATGATAATATAGTAATAATAATAATAACAATAACAATAACCATTTTTAAATAATGATATATATATTAATAATGATAATAATAATAATAATAATAATAATAATACCAATAATAATAATAATAATTGGACAATAATAATAATAATACTAATTATAACTTTAACGATAATAACGATAGTAATAATAAAAAAAATAATTTTTAATGATAAATCCCTTTTATTGATAAAGATAATAATAATGATAATAATAAGATAAAACTAGAACGACGATAAAAACGACGATAATAATAATCATTTTTAATAAAAATATCGAAAATTCAATTGATTATAACTTCTAATCCGTTCATCGAAACCATTCGATATCTAAAGGAAAAGTTCTTAATTTTTCGCTAGCTTTCCAAGGACATGCATATCTTATACCTTATCTCAACCGCAAGTGTAACTAATTCAAGATTTAACCTAATCTGTCTAAGGGCAATATCAAAAGTACAAGTATGCATAATCCTAAATACTCGAGCACTAGTCAGGGATACACTATTAGTATGTAAAAGTTAAATTATGAGTACTCACGTATCAATATTGAGATTCAATATTGCAGGAAAGGTACGTAGACGCAACGGAAATGATAAACACTATATTGACCTCACGAGCATACCCATGAACCATACTCAATCACCTCCATAGCTATAACCCATAATTTCCTTAATCATATCCCACTCGAAAAACAATTTCGAAATCACTCGGACAGCACTCCGTAGTAATATTTTATGTATACTAATAATATCTTGAAATAATACGGAGTAAATATATATATGTATATCGATTGAGAGAGTTTAGAGAAAAATATTTTCAAGTTTCTATGAAATAATGAAACCTATTGAATTCTATTTATAATAGATTTTTGAATTATTAAAGTGAATTATTAAAGTATGAATTATTAAAGTGAATTATTAAAGTATGAATTATTAAAGTGAATTATTAAAGTATGAATTATTAAAGTGAATTATTAAAGTATGAATTATTAAAGTGAATTATTAAAGTTAAAGTAAAGTAAAAATAAAGTAAAGGTAAACTTTAAGTATTGTAAAAGTATAAAACTATGTACGTATAATACGCGTATAAATATATATAATATTAATTTAAATCGTTATATATATTTAATTAAATAAAATATAAATATCGTTATCTTTATCATACTAGTTAAGTAATGAGTTGTCAAAAGTGGTTCTAGATATTTATAAAAGTTATATACGTTTTAATAATAAAGTTCTTTTTAAACTAAAAACGTTTTTTGTACGTTTGAAACTAAATAGATCAATCGAGTCTTTATGAGATTCAATCTTCCACTATCCTTTGTCTAGTTCTCAATGATTGACAATTTGTTCTTATTTATAAATCACTTTACCATTTTTCGAATATTGTTAAAATGGAAAGATTTCTCAAATCAACGTGGGCCTTTCAACAGAGACTTGTAATCATAATTCAATATATCTGATAATTTAATCATTTGATCTTATCTTCTAATTCCATTGATAAACATTTTGAAACAGATACAATCATATAAAGTATTTAATCTAATATTTTATTTACGTTTCAAGTTATAATATATATACACATATACATATATAATCATATTCGTTTAATGGTTCGTGAATCGTTTGAACTTGGTCGAGGTTGAATGAATGTATGAACATAGTTTAAAATTCTTGAAATTTAACTTAACAAATATTGCTTATTTTGTCGGAAATATATAAAGATTAAAGTTTAAATTTGGTTGGAAATTTTCGAGTTGTCACAGTACCTACCCGTTAAAGAAATTTCGTCCCGAAATTTGAGTGAAAAGGTCGTGAATGATAATAAATATGTTTTCATGATGCATACGGGCTGAAAATTAGAGTTTTATCATCAGCGAATAATTTGGATAAACAATCCATTTATATGAAGAGTACGAATGAAGCTAACATAGAAGAGTGAAATGAGTAAGTGTAGATTCATCTTATCAATTGACGTAGATATGATTGATTCCCAGATTTCAAGGGATTTGAAGAAAATCTTCTTAATAAGATTTGACTCTCCGGTAATCAAGGGAATTAGGATCCGCTTTAAATGCGATCGTCCATTTTAATTGTTCTGTCGGAGATTTTCTTATAAATTCACCTATTTCGTTTCCTTACAACTCACACCTTCCGTTGATGCATTTTATGCAAGTCCCTAGACATCTACCCACGTCCATTGCAGGTACAACAGTTTACAGGCCACCATGATTGCTCGTTATTATCCTATTCGTGTTTGTATGTGGTTACAAGAACTGCAGGAACGAGATTTAGATGTTTGACTATATTAGACTTAGTCAGACGTACGAGTGAAGCCTCACTAGTACGACTGATAGGCTCATATGCACGGTTGATGCTGAGCTAAGTCACAATTACAACCTAAATGAGAAGACACGAGTGAGTGATCACCCGTACGGCTAATGAAGCCAACTCGTACATGTGATGAATGAATCGTATGGGTGAGTCAACAGCAGGGGTATATAAAGTCTTATGTTCTTCATTTTAGGTTAAGCCTCTCATTTGTTACACACACTCAGATCTAGTGAGCTCCTCCGATTCTCTCTCAGTCCAAATCACCCAGGTGGTGAATAATAGCTCTATGTGTTGATCTAATCACACTTGATTTAGTTGTGGTTTGACTAAATTAATCAAAAAAAAAAAAAACTTAACCTATTCACTAGAGGGTTTGATTCACTTATTCCGCCATTGTATGAGTTAAATCTGTTGATTTCTAAGTTCCTAGTCATGTTTCATCACCTTCTATTCTTTCCCCCTCAACTCATATTTTAAAGTATTCATCAATATGCTCTATCCAGTTCTGATTCTCGATATACTTCTTTCATATCGGTCATTCTTCTTTTTCATCTACCGCCAGAAGAATCTATTTACTTCTACTATACTCTTGGGTTTATAGTGTTTCTAGTTCTCCCGTGTCTTTATATTGCTATATGCATCGATATATATGGTTTATAATTTCTGGTTTATCGTTGGGCTTTATATGTTCCCTTATATTTCAAAGTCTCTGCTTCTGTCTTCTATAATCATTATCATTCACAGTTAATGCTCTCTTTTATTTGCTGCAATTTATACCCCAATTTCTATTTCGGAGTTTTGTCCTTTCGTTTCTTCTTCTTGCAATTAAGCACCGCTGGTAATGGTCCAGAATTCACAGATATGAATTTCGGAATGAACATTGTTAATGTTCTAGGAAGGAAATTGTGATGGCACGATCTTGACTTGTCAAATTACTAGAATACCTTGGAAAAGGCCGAATCATCAAGAAATATTTTCTTGATATTTTAGAGGTTAAATAGAATACAAGAGTCGTATAACATGGCACATGATGATGTTATGATCTGTGAATCATCACGTTCAATTTAGAAACTCAGCATGACTTACTGTAATATAATCACGTTGATCAAGTGTCATTATATTATACTAATTCATGCTTCAGTTCCCAACACTACTTCAAAATATTCCTATTTTAAACTTGAATGTTTCAGAATTTAGAAACTAAAATAGTTTCTTTTATGATGTAATACAGATAGCGCGAAGAGGTAAATGATTTCAAATAAGAAAAATTAAGAAAATATCTTCAGAAATATGGAGGATATTTATAATGAAAGATATGATGATATTTTAGAATTTCTAATATCAGAGGATGATGAAGAATATTGTCCGCAGGGGTTTAGAGTCAAGAGCAAGGTATTCGTTAATGACTTCAGCAGGTACTGAATCATTTGGATCCTTTGAAGTCAGGTTCAGTCTTTGTAATTTGTCCACAGCCTCCTTCCTACTTTGCTCAATCCGTTTTCCAGTTCCAAAACTTCTCTTTTTCTGCGCTTTGCCAGCACACTTCATTATTATCATCCAGCTTTTACCGTTTAAAGTCGTTTATAGTTTTTGCTGCTTCATCAGTGTTTTTTTTTCCATTTTCGGAGAACCAATTCGTAGTTCAGAGTGTTTTTCAGAAAATTCACATTCAAATTAAGTCCAGAAGATAGACGTTATATATACACATATAACTGTTGGCGTAGACATGCTGCGAGATTTCAAAATACTGATTGCTAATTCCCAATGATTCGTATGACAATTCTCATTACAAGATGCGAATGAGTAAATGATGGGGTTTCAATAAATAATTATAATGACTTTTTGGAGAGGCTAAAGTCAAAGGGTAATGAAGTTGTTGGTACATCTGCTAATAATGTGGTAGAATGTAAAAGGTTCCCTGGTAACGATGGTGTATATCTCAAGGGTATAATAAGGTTAGTCTGACTGAAAAGTCGAAGTTGACTTGCTGGAGCTGTGACAAAACTGGCTACTTTGAATAGGAGTCGCAAAGTTATTTTTGCTAATAAATGCCAAAGAATCTGACGCGGATACGTTGTTTAAACTTTTACTTTGGTTTCAAGAGTTTTTCGGGTACATAACTGTGGGTAACATGTGGTTGGATCCTCATCTCGATTGCTCATCATTCGAAGTGTCTTCAGAAATTTTCGAAGGGTTTGAACACAGATTGTAATCGTTAACATACATTTGATGTTCTAACACAGTTTTGAAGTCAAAATATAGCTTGTGAAAGATGTAAGGATCTAAGAGTGATGATTTTGGTCATATCTCGAGTTGAATTTTGAGATTTCAAGATCAGAATATGTAATTAAATTTTGAATGAGTATGGTTGTTTTGATTTCTATAAAAGAATGTATACTGTTGTGAAAGTAGGGAGTATAATGGATGATTTTCTGAATCAGATTCGAAGAATGTAACATATTATTTGTGAATTTATATATCTCTCGGGTATTACCTACCCGTTAAAAAAAAATTTCACAATTAATATTTTGTACAAAAGAATTTTATTACAGTCTTTATGAAAATATATATATGTATATTTTCTTCAGATGTAACATAGATTTAATGAGTTAATGTTAAATTAAACTCATTTGATTTACGGTTGAAACTAGAATTGAATAATCCCTAAAGGCTTTAAAAAGTACATAACTTTTATGCAATATTTCTTTAATGACATTGAAATTATGAATCAATACTTCATTATTTTTTGATGTATGATGTTCGGTTCGTGGAATTCTTGTGAATTTCGCAAAGTACGAATGATGTTATCTGAAAAGTTTCGGGTACATCGATGATGAAAGTGTAAAATCAAATATATACTTGATTTATTATGAATTGGAATTTGTTGAATTGCGACAGAGATTGTAGTTAACGCTGGTTAAGTTGCGACCGAAGGACGTACATTATTGCATATTTGTAATATGAATTAACCGAGTAGTTAAGATTCACACACAATAGCTTAGCACTGAAAGATTTATTTCAATATATATATATATATATATATATATATATATATATATATATATATATATATATATATATATATATATATATATATAATATACATATAATTTCTTCAGAGGGAATGACTTAATTCTTCATAACTCGTTGATACAATATACACGTTATTGATTCGTAATGATGTCCACAGTGATTCTTGAACTGACGGAGTTTGTGATGTTATCGGTGTTGTTGATTCGGATGTTGACTGTACTGACGATGCTGGTAACGCTGACGGTACTGTTGATGCAGTTAGTAAAGCAAGTTTAGCTTGTTAATCACACACCATTTTTGTCAGGGTTTCTACTCTTCCTTCTATCATTTTGGTACGCTTAACTGATTTATGGTTAGGGCTAGATTAGATAATCTCTAAGACTTTAGAGATTACATAATCGCCGCGGAATGTTTCTCCAATGAAGTTATGAATTAATACTTCGTCAGTTATTGTTGTTGGTACTCCTTGGTATCTATGGTGCATATGACGTTGATGCTCGTGGGACAGATTGTGAAGTTGAGGTTTACGACGCGGTTGTGGTTGGAGGTGGTAATGGTACTGTTGGCGTTGATGATGGTGGTACTGGTTATGCTACTGATGCTGCTGCTGGTGTTTGTAATCTCTGTACCATATTCTCCAAAGCCACTACCCGAGCGCGAAGCTCGTTGACTTCTTCTATTACACCGGGGTGATTGTAGGTTCGGACGAGCGGATAAATAAAATCTAAAATTTGATGTAATATATAATCGTGATGAGATACTCTGGAAATGAGCGAGAACACGGTATTTCGGACAGGTTCGCTGGTAAGTGCTTCAGGTTCTTCGTCAAGAGGGCAATGTGGTGGATGGAAGGGATCACCTTCTTCTTGTCTCCAATGATTGAGGAGGCTACGAACCCATCCCCAATTCATCAAGAATAGGTGATGACTGATTGGTTGATCTATTCCGGTCACACTGCTTTCGGAGCTTGAATGGGATTCCATTTCGGAATCTGAGTGACTTGAACTGATGACGAATTCCATTTCGTACGATTGGATAAAGGATTTTTTTTATATGAAATGATTTTGGCTAACGGATGGTATTCTAATTACATAGAATATATATATATATATATATATATATATATATATATATATATATATATATATATATATATATATATATATATATATATATATATATATATATATATATAGATCAAAAGATTTCCTAGATTACGGAGGACTTTGCGAGATATGTCAGGCAAAGTTTAAAGTAACAGATACGATAAGATATGATTTAGCAGATATGCTAAGATATGAATTTTTGTCTATACACTATTCATGCAATCAATGCAGCAAGACGTATCTTAGACTAAAAATGATAAGCAGGTAATTTCCTGAGGATGATAAGTAGTTAATTTTCGACACAAAATGATAAGCAAAACTTTTGACATGCAGACACGGTCGAAGTCCAGACTCACTAATGCATCCTATCGACTTATCAGTTAGACACACTAATGCAGACCTGGTTCGCTAAGACCACCGCTCTGATACCAACTGAAAGGACCCGTTCATATATATTATAAACGATTCACAATAGTTGATTACATTGCGAGGTATTTGACCTCTATATGATACATTTTACAAACATTGCATTCGTTTTTAAAAGACAATCTTTCTTTACATAAAAAATTGACAGGCATGCATACCATTTCATAATATCCACTATCCAACTATAAATTGATTTAATAATAATCTTTGATGAACTCAATAACTCGAATGCAACGTTCTTCGAAATATGCTATGAAAGACTCCAAGTAATATCTTTAAAATGAGCAAATGCACAGCGGAAGATTTCTTTAACACCTGAGAATAAACATGCTTTAAAGTGTCAACCAAAAGGTTGGTGAGTTCATTAGTTTATCATAATCATTTATTTCCATCATTTTAATAGACCACAAGAATTTCATTTCCAGTTCTCATAAATATACGTCCCATGCATAGAGACAAAAAAATAATCATTCATATGGTGAACACCTGGTAACCGACATTAACTAGATACATATAAGAATATCCCCTATCATTCCGGGATCCTCCTTCGGACATGATATAATTTCGAAGTACTAAAGCATCCGGTACTTTGGATGGGGTGTGTTAGGCCCAATAGATCTATCTTTAGGATTCGCGTCAATTAGGGTGTCTGTTCCCTAATTTTTAGATTACCAGACTTTAATAAAAAGGGGCATATTCGATTTCGATAATTCAACCATAGAATGTAGTTTCAATTACTTGTGTCTATTTCGTCAAACATTTATAAAAGCGCATGTATTCTCAGTCCTAAAAATATAAAGGGTAAAAAGGCAAATGAAACTCACCATACTGTATTTCGTAGTAAAAATACATATAACGTCATTGAACAAGTGCAAGGTTGGCCTCAGATTCACGAACCTAAATTAATTATATATATTTATGTGTTGGTCAATATTTGTCTAACAAATTAGGTCAAGTCATAGTGTACCACAATCCTAATGCTCGAGACTAATATGCAAAAGTCAACAAAAGTAAATTTGACTCAAAATAATTTCCAAAAATCTATACATGATTAATATATAGTTTAAATATCGTCGTTTTATATTTTTAAATATTTTTAAAAGATTTATTAGAGTAAATAATATAATTTATTTATTAATAAATAAAATTTTATATTAAATTTATATAATAAAATATACTTTTATATATATTAAGTAATAAAATTTATAGGGTTCATTTAATATTATAAAGATAATATGATAGGTATTATTAAAGTAAGTTATTACACGTAGTAAAATATGTTTGTATCACATATTTATTTGATAAAATGATATCTATAATGATAGTAAGTAAAAGTTGTATTATTTTGTAATAATAATAATTATTATAAAAATATCAATATTTATAATTACTAAGATGACATTATGATAAAACGATAATTCTAATTATGATAACTTTAATATTTACGATAATTTTTAATATTATCTTTAAAATAATAATTCTATTTAAAATAATAATAATAATGATAATGATATTTTATAGTAACAATGACATGTCTATTAAAATGATAATTTTTGTTAAAATGATAGTTTTAATACTAACGATACTTTTAATAATAATAGTAATGATAAAAATAATAAGAACGATAATTTTATCTAAATCAATATCTTATAATATTTAATTTCATCATGATACTCTTACCCATTATTTCCTAATCGTTTCGTTTAATAGCTTTTAATCGTCTTTTATATCGTGTTCATAATAATGATAATAATAGTAATCAAAATAATTAGGTGTTACAAATATTTGTTTTAATTACACTAATATTAATAATGATAGTTACTATAACATTATTAACGATAATACTATTAATTATCTTAATGATAATATAGTAATAATAATAATAACAATAACAATAACCATTTTTAAATAATGATATATATATATTAATAATGATAATAATAATAATAATAATAATAATAATAATAATAATAATAATAATACTACTAATTATAACTTTAACGATAATAACGATAGTAATAATAAAAAAAATAACAATTTTTAATGATAAATCCCTTTTATTGATAAAGATAATAATAATGATAATAATAAGATAAAACTAGAACGACGATAAAAACGACGATAATAATAATCATTTTTAATAAAAATATCGAAAATTCAATTGATTATAACTTCTAATCCGTTCATCGAAACCATTCGGTATCTAAAGGAAAAGTTCTTAATTTTTAGCTAGCTTTCCAAGGACATGCATATCTTATACCTTATCTCAACCGCAAGTGTAACTAATTCAAGATTCAACCTAATCTGTCTAAGGGCAATATCAAAAGTACAAGCATGCATAATCCTAAATACTCGAGCACTAGTCAGGGATACACTATTAGTATGTAAAAGTTAAATTATGAGTACTCACGTATCAATATTGAGATTCAATATTGCAGGAAAGGTACGTAGACGCAACGGAAATGATAAACACTATATTGACCTCACGAGCATACCCATGAACCATACTCAATCACCTCCATAGCTATAACCCATAATTTCCTTAATCATATCCCACTCGAAAAACAATTTCGAAATCACTCGGACAGCACTCCGTAGTAATATTTTATGTATACTAATAATATCTTGAAATAATACGGAGTAAATATATATGTATATCGATTGAGAGAGTTTAGATAAAAATATTTTCAAGTTTCTATGAAATAATGAAACCTATTGAATTCTATTTATAATAGATTTTTGAATTATTAAAGTGAATTATTAAAGTATGAATTATTAAAGTGAATTATTAAAGTATGAATTATTAAAGTGAATTATTAAAGCATGAATTATTAAAGCGAATTATTAAAGTATGAATTATTAAAGTGAATTATTAAAGTTAAATTAAAGTAAAAATAAAGTAAAGGTAAAGTTTAAGTATAGTAAAAGTATAAAACTATGTACGTATAATACGCGTATAAATATATATAATATTAATTTAAATCGTTATATATATTTAATAAAATAAAATATAAATATCGTTATCTTTATCATACTACTTAAGTAATGAGTTGTCAAAAGTGGTTCTAGATATTTATAAAAGTTATATACGTTTTAATAATAAAGTTCTTTTTAAACTAAAAACGTTTTTTGTACGTTTGAAACTAAATAGATCAATCGAGTCTTTATGAAATTCAATCTTCCACTATCTTTTGTCTAGTTCTCAATGATTGACAATTTGTTCTTATTTATAAATTACTTTACCATTTTTCGAATATTGTTAAAATGGAAAGATTTCTCAAATCAACATGGGCCTTTCAACAGAGACTTGTAATCATAATTCAATATATCTGATAATTCAATCATTTGATCTTATCTTCTAATTCCATTGATAAACATTTTGAAACAGATACAATCATATAAAGTATTTAATCTAATATTTTATTTACGTTTCAAGTTATAATATATATACACATATACATATATAATCATATTCGTTTAATGGTTCGTGAATCGTTGGAACTTGGTCGAGGTTGAATGAATGTATGAACATAGTTTAAAATTCTTGAAATTTAACTTAACAAATATTGCTTATTGTGTCGGAAACATATAAAGATTAAAGTTTAAATTTGGTTGGAAATTTCCGGGTTGTCACATATGTGGCCTTTTACATAATATAAATAGCACAATTAAATTTCACCCGCCTTTATTTGGTTACATAACAAAACTTACGTAGTTCAAAATGCTCCCAAACTTTCCCCCCAATCCCAACCTTTTGAGTTTCAAAATTTGAACTCATTCCCACCTTTGTCATCCAACACCCCACTACCACCGCCGCCGCCGCCACCACCACCACCACCATAACCACCATCTACACCTTCACCCCCTCTTCCCTCCAACGGTCACACACCAACACGTCAACCTTCTCCTTTTAACCGCCCTGCTTTTGAACGTTGCAATTTCACAGATCTTTTTAACACAGTTAGCAATGCTCCATTTTCTGGCGATTTAGCACGACGGGATCTTCCTCTTTCTACCACTACTTTACCGTCTTCTTGGGAGGATAATTGTGGCTTTGTTTTCATCGGTAGGCTGCCTTTGGGTTTCAACAAAAGGGAGATTCAAGATGCTTTGGGTTCTTGTGGAAGTATCATCGAACTCAAGGTGTGGCCTGACCGTCGATACGAATTTGTGAGGTACGAGTCTCGTTTGGTTGCAGAAGCTTTGATTAAGAAGATGAATGGTATTTCGCTGTTTGCACCTCCTCTTATGCACACTATTCCGGCACCCGCTGACGATACTCGTGCTTGTGAATCAATTAACAAAATTTCTTTGTTCCCGTGTTCTGGTAAGGTTTGTGATTTTAAGTATTTGAAAGCATGGAAGTTTTATTTAAACCACAAAGTTGATTTTATTTGTTTGTCGTCTAAAACTTATACCATCTCGATTAATAACAGTGTTTTCCTTTGTGGGGACTTTTGTTTTAATGGGTGTAAACCCACTGTTAATAGTTCTACTTTTGTTGAATCGATCCCTATTGTCTCTGATCCATCACCTACTTGTTCATCGGGTACGAAGACTTCGTTTAAGAATTTGTTGATTGGTACCATGCCTATTTGTACTCCGGTTGTGGACTCGAATAATTTTCTTGAGGTTGATTGCGATGTGGGTACTCCTCCCATAATGATAAAAGGGTCCTCATCGTCGATGGGTTTAAATGGGTCGGTTCCTTCCGAATCGACCCAGGTGGTTGATGGTATCAAGAGGGTGTTGTTTGATTTCAAAACGATTGCTTCCAAATTTGGTGTGCCTAGTGACACCTTGAAGTTTATGACGTCGGGTGTGGATAAGGATATTAGTGATGTTGAGACGGGTGATCAATTGTCCGGTTTTGTTTCTTTGATGGATAATATGGTGGTCGAGTCTGATATGGTGGAAGCCACACCCATTCATTCTGAGGATGCTTTTATGAAACCGACTAAAAAGAAGAAAGCAAGAAGATGACTGCTATCGGCTAAAAATCACGTTTTCACGGGTAAAACCTCCTTGAAGTATCAACTAATGGGGGAGGAGTGAGATTATACAACCCGCCCTTTCTCTTTTTTTTTCACAAATAGTCAATTCACCCCGGTATTAAGGCCCAAAAACAATAAAGTTCCAGACTTTATAGCCAAAATACCCGTTTTGACGGTTAAAATTGAATATCAAGTGATTACGAAGACAGTGCAAAAAGAATCAAGAGAATCGGAGCTAAAACGAAGATTCTAGAGCGAAAACGGTGAAAGACAGAAATCAAGTTACGATCCAGCAAATCAGCAAGCCAAACGGCCTGCCAAACGGCTTGCCACTATGGAAAATGGCTTGCCACACGTCTAAGGCAAACGGGCACAAGAAACGGGCCACCAGGCAAACGGCCTCTGCAAACGGCCTGCCAAACGGCCTGCCAGCCGTTTGCAGGCCAATTTCACTTCTATTTAAAGGGTCTTTGTCATCCATTCCAACACACACTTCAATTCACTTCTTTCTCTCTCTTTCTACAATATTAGTCATACTTTCAAAGCCTTCGACTCCTTGCGGGAAATCTAGTACCTGGAGAAGAACGCCGAAGATTGTATTAGGAGCGGTCTGGAGTTTTGAAGTTGACACTTTTGTATTCGAAACTCGTTTAATCTACTAGTACGTCTAACATTTTTCTTTATATAATGTTTTCCATTATTGTGCTTTGTGATATTGTTGCCATGATTAGCGAGTAGTTATCTTTAGTGTATGCATCATGTAGTCAGTTATAATGCCGAAATAATATTATGGCTTGCGTATGTTGTCGAGATGCTTTCCGATTATGCTTTAGACTCAATCGCTTTTCTAACTAATAGAACGTAGTTATTGGCTCTGTTATTGGGAAGTCGCGAACCCCAATTCAGAGTACACTATCTGTGTCACCCCTTGGTAAGAGAAGTCTATCGGATACAACGTAAGTTTGACTGAGGCACAGCAGTTGTAGTAAGTCCACCGAACCTTGGATTCTGACTGAGGACTCTTTTGTAGTGAAACATCTAACTAGACCCCTGGTACATTGTCGGTACTAGACCATGCTAGTATAGTCACCAACCATATAAACTTCGTACATGCACGCTGAAGCACAACGGTTGTTGTAAGCTGTACCTCTGCTAAGTAAGGCAATGGAACCCGGTGAGTGCTGATTAGTACACTTCACCATAACGTGGTCTCAAGCATTGTAGCCCGCTTGAGGGATTCTTGGTTAATTAAGGAACTGTTTGTTTAAACACATAAAGGATTGGACCGTTAGTATAACCGAACGTGTTCATGGAAGTCAAAACTGACTTGGCCATGGTGTTCTTTATGGTTAAACTCTTTTTAAGGGCCTAACTACCTTTTAAACCCAATCATTAACGAAAGCATCGAAGCACATCACGTCGCTTGGATACGGCAAACCCTGTATTCTATTATGCTTAAGAAAGTTTAGACCTTTGTGGAACGTTAATACATCACCCAACCGAGTCCCTCAATTGGATGAGCCGTTTGAACGTGTATGCCTGTAGTCAGACTGCACAGGCGTCGGGGGTAAGGGACGTTGCTATCTATTCAGAATCATCAAGCCTGTCGCATTACCCAGTGACATGTCTTATGACATGGGCGTTTAGGACCAGCATAATGAATACAAGGTCATTACCTATTCATGAGCCAGCATTCCATAATCTCGGCAAAGTAACTGATGAAATCATAGTATGCGCTTGTTTTAACCTTATCTGAATTACAAATTTTATCGCATTTACTTTACTTTATCTTATAAACTAGAAAACCCAAAATTAGGTAATAAACCGCTACTCCGTCACCTTAGGATTATCTTAAGCTCTAATTATAGGTTCGATTCTACTGATATCTTAAAAATACGACCCTAGGCCATACTTCATTTACTCATAATAAGGAGTAGTACAATTTAGGTCCCGCTAAATATAAATTTAAAACTATTGATCGCTACCCTGATCAGCTGATTCTGACGTTGTGCGACCTGACGACACCCCATAAATAAAACCGTCCGTTTCGGCCATGTCATCGTGGCAGCATCAACGACACCGGGTACAAGGGGCCGAAAAGGAGAAGTTCTCAGAATTCATCAAAGACGCTTAACTTTTCATTTATGCAGGTGTCGTGTAGCGGTGGAGATGGTGGTTAATCTTTCTTCCCATGCTTGATTGGCCATTCTCTTCATTTGTAACTTGTCTTTACTTAGTGTTTTTTGTATCCCGTTTTGTGCGTTTGTTCCCTTGGTTAAGTGCGAGCTCGGTTAGGTTTTGTTGTTAGCTTTTTTAGCTCGGTTCTCTTTGGTTGTATGTTATTTTAGGACTTTCAATTTTTGTTGAAGTCTCATTGTGTTATGATAGTTTTTGTCTTTCGCCAAAAAAAAAAAAACATAACAAAACTTACGATAATGTTACAGTAACTTCTAAACGTGTGTTTACGTATACTATATATGTGTGTGTGTGTATATATATATATATATATATATATATATATATATATATATATATATATATGCTAACGTCACTTCTAAAATACGTTTAAATATACCATATATATGCTAAAAGGTAATTTTGCCCTTATATTAACTTTTCGTTTGATAAAATGTTAGTATCAATCGTCGATGTACGCTTCGATATAAAGTGGGAACGAGCGTACGTTTTTAATATGACGATTGGCTTGGCACAAGGTGTTTCATGTCTTGGATGATTTGATTTCTGAGCTTGGTGACACTTCGTTAACAAATTGTCCCGATGCGTTTTGGTGGTCCATTTCGGACGACGGATGTTTTAAAGTAAGTTTCCTCGGTTATATATTGACTCTCGCACCCTTCCTTCAACGTGATTGGTGCTCGTTGGTGTCAAGGGGGGTCCGCTCCCAGTGGATTTCCAATTTTCAGTGTAAAAATTTTGAGTTTTTTGACTTTGTCCCCGGTGGAAAAAAAAAAAATTTTGCTTCAAAACCTTCAAATTTTGCCCTAAAACTTTCAAATTTTTTCCACAAACCTTCAAATTTTGTCCAAAACCTCCATAATTTGCCAAATAACTTCCATTTTTTGCCCCAAAACCTCTATATTGTCCAAACAAATTGCTACGGTTTTAATTTTTTTTTTTGTCCCCGGTGAAAAAAAATTCCTGCATCCGTCACTACTTGGTGTCGTATCCTTCCTCCGGTTAATATTTTTATGCGGAGGTTAGCGCTTAAAAGGCTAGCTTCAAGGCTTTTTCTTTCAGCTCGGGGTTTGGAGATTGATCGTATAGATTGTGTGTTATATGACTCTAGAGTGGAGTCGATTGATCATCTCATGTTCGGTTGCAAGATAGACGAGGAGCTTTGGCGCATATTGGTTGTAATGCGACTATAGAGTGGGTGCAATGGTTTGATGGGTGGCAAGCATGTTCGACTAAGAAGTTGTGTGCTTATATTGGCTCATTTGGAAGTTTAGAAACGACACTTTATTTAACTCCAAGACGTTGAAGAAAGATGTCTTATACGATGACTTATGTGATTATTCGTTAAATTGGTTGAGTACTAGAGACAAGTCTATTATTAATTTGAACGTTTGACTTGTAAAGTTGTTGTAATTGTTTGTTGTTGGGTCCTTTAACGCGTTGCTAAGGGTCTTAGTATAATAAAATTTTCGCACTTGGCAGAAAAAGAAAATGTAAAACTGTGACAACTCTTGTTCATCATCAAGATTTACATCACATTTTACCATCAAAAACTAAATATATCTACCTTCGTTCAAGAAATAATACAAATACAAAAATATACACCAAATAAGAAATAAAAAGACGTGCATAATAGAATTGGTGATGGGCTGATGGCCAACAGCGCGCGGCATGGCCTACGGAATTGAGTGGCTCGCAGCAGAAGCTGTAATAGTTATGGAAGAGACTAGAAGATAAGAGGTCCAGGTGAAGATAACGTATGGTATAGATGAATTTATATGTTTGCAATATGTTTAACATGTGTTTAAATAATTGATGAATGGATGTATTATGGGTCACGTCGAATTCATATCTAAAAGCATTTGATAGTAATACGTACCAGTGGCGGGTCTTAGCTTGAATGTTGTCGTTGAAAGAGCCAGTGATATATTCGTTTAAATATCATACGGAGTACTCCGTATTTAGAAATTATATCCGTATTAAGAAATTATATCATTTGTTACAACGTTTCACTCGGTAGATAATTTAAAATTTCATGATTACCATATTAACTACTAGACAAAAATGATGAATAGTAATTAGGGGTGTTTTCGTCCTTTCACATTTTTTTCTTCCTTTTTTCACTTTTTTTTCCTTTTCGCAAGTAAAGCCCCCAACTTTTGTTCAAAAATTAAAATCGGCCCACCAAACAGAGGTAAAGTGTCAAATAACCATTTTCACAAAAAAAAATCTCAACTAAACTCCACCCAAATATACAACGGGTCATATCTTCTCGCTCGCAACGAGTTAAATTTTTCCGAAAACATCGTTAAACTCGAAATAATTTTAGGAACACAATGTCACTAATTATAGGCAAAACGGACGCTTTTTAAAAAACGATAACTATTTGAGGTACTTTTCATACACGTTGGTTTTGCGTTAAATTTTTAAAAGTCGACAATTCCATAGCGAAACGCGGAGATGTAAAATAACATTTAAATTTTTGACGGGTTATACCTTTTAGTTCGATTCGAGTTGCGCTTCAACGACATCATCGTTAGCCACGAAATAATTTTACAAACTAAACATAATAAAATATATTGAAAATCGAACTCCAGCGCGAAGCGAGGGTTCAATAACTAGTTGATATCAATGAGAACTTCAGTCGAGGATAAAGATTAATTAACTATTAATATCAATCAACATTTTATAATTATAAAACTAATAATAAATGATGTATACGGTATACATTATGGAAAAAACATTCAGTTTTAAATTGATTTCTATAAATAGCATCTCAAGTATTATTAACATATGAGTAATATTTTGACACTTTAAATATTTTCAGTGCGATAATCGTTACCAATCATCCATAGAGAAATATTCAAATGAAATCAACTTTTAAGTTGAGATCCGAGGAAGCAATCAGAGTGCGACACGTGGCGCGATAATCACATGTGATTGGAAAAAAAATCAAAAAAAAAAAATTTCAAAATTTTTTTTTTAAACTTTTATTTTTTCGAAAAAAAAATTTCGAATTTTTTTTTTTTGAATTTTTTTTTTTCAATCACATGTGATTGGATTTGACATGCAGTAAATCACATGTGATTCTGAATGCCAATCACATGTGATTGTAAAACTCAATCACATGTCATTCTGCATGTCAAATCCAATCACATGTGATTGAATTTTTTTTTTTTAGTAAAATGACGAATTTCAGTAAATTTGTGCTAAAACCTTTAAACACCAAGTTTTTGATCAAAACTTGATCAAATCACCGAATTATAGTTTGGAATTTTGAATATATGATCACGAAACGCTAACAAACTTGATCAAATAACCCAATTAAAGTCTGTTTTCGGTTGAAATTTTTTTTTTTTTTTTTTAAAATTTGAATTTTTTTTTCAATCACATGTGATTGGATTTAACATGCAGAATCACATGTGATTGTGTTTTACAATCACATGTGATTGGGTTTTATAATTACATGTAATTAGATTTGAAATGTTAAATTTTTTTTAAAAAAATTAAAATTTTTTTTTCAAAAAAAAAATTATAAATTTTAAAAAAAAAATTATTTAAAAAAAATTTGAAATTTTTTTTTATGAAATATTTTTTTTCAATCACATGTGATTATCGCGCCACATGTCACGCTCTGATTGATCCGTTAGATTTCAAGCAAATTATTGGATTCAAGGGATTACAAATCATCCATAATGTAATATTGACAAAATGATGGAGTTGAACTTGGGACAATCTTGGAACACGAAAGTCATCAAACCAAAAACCTTTTGCAAAACCACTAAGCCAAAAAAAAAAAAAAAAAAAAAAAAAAAAAAAATTCTTTTTATGAAAATACACACATAACAAGTTACTAAAATCACAAACTTTTGACTAACACCCTCCCACGCCACCCTTATAATTAGGGGCGTCTTCATGTGCAAAATGTACGGTCGTATAGGACTCGAAAATTTTAAGAGTCTCGAATTTTTGTGAATCCATTATAATTATATATATTTTTATTTATTAATAGTTTCTATTTAATTAACTTACATAGTTATTAAAAAAGTTCGAAATGTATTTGCCTCTTATAAATTAACAAGGAAAAAGTTTGCTTTTAATTAATTAGTGTTAGGCGGAATATTGCTTTTGTCCAATATAAAAGATAGTTATATAGATAAGGTTTTTCCATTCCAGACTATTCACTAATTATAAACAATACTTAATTAACAAAATACAACAACAAACTGCGAGATCTTCATATAAATTATTGTGATTGTGATCAATAAGATACAAAATATAAACTGAAGACGAGAGAGCAATTTATACTAATGGTTTATATAGTTGATTTCTTAATTGTAGATGTAGAAAACCATAATAAAGTTACCATTTTCGAATAAGCGAAACAGTGACACTCACAAGTTTGGCATTCTCTTTCGACATGCAATTCATGATAATATTTGTGTACCTTGTGAACACTTCCTCAATAATCGACTCACCAAAATGACTTTTGATTAAAGGTTCGACCACAGCTCGCATACATTTGCCCATATTGGATCTATGTGCATCATTTTCGCTTAAACCAAAATAATCATCTGTGGATGCACCCCAATTCACTTCAGAAACCTCTAGGCGATCAACTGTGAATGACCCTTCTTTTTCGACTTCATCACGAATTTCTTTAGCACAGGGAGAGTACTGTGGAATGTTGAAGGAATCCATTTTCTCTTCTTTAATAAGTCCCTATTTGTGAAAATGTTTTCGACAAAAAAATTAATATATTATTTAAAACAGGTATTTATCTCTCTCATTATAACTATCTGATTTCTATTTTAAATTATCTTAATGAAATCCTTAATGAGTAATTATAAGGAATACCTCGATAACCATATCATTTAGAGCAATGGCCAAAAGGTCCCAAACGTAACAATACAATGAATCGTCACTTCGTCGCCCTTGTGTTGTCAAAACCATACGCCCTCCGCTCACCAATTCCTGCGCACGACATTTGAGAAACGTAGAAAAATCTCTTTGAAATTGCTCGTGATATGCTCTTATCACACTTGGAGGACTTGTTGCTGAAATGTATACGTTCTCTTTGTTTGTCATTACCATTTCAGGAACCTATTCAATAAACATATCCTATATATCATTAGAGACATGAAAATTACTGTTCACCCTATTATTATATTACCATGGCTATTTTCGTCTTTTTGACCCTTTAGAATATATCATTGATGAATTTTGTACGATTATATTCTTAACCAATATAATAGATAAAAATCTGATAAATAAAAAAGATTTTTTTTTTTGTTTAGGCTACTTCAAATAGGGGAATACATTTAATCAATGTATGCAGCAAAACTGAGATATTCATGGCCCCGTTTTCGACCCTTTTTGACCAGCCAAGATATGATTATAGTGAGGTTTGAATCTGAGACCTCTTGTGAGGATATCGAGACCACAACCACTAAGCTATCTTAGGACATGATGTTTATGGATAAAATGAACTTGAATTAACCTACCTGAGAGAGCCACTGGACGCTGTAAGACGAGTAAACAAAATGAATGCTTTTAGGTAGAAAAAGCCTTGTATAGAATGATCCAGGTACACCAGAAAAGTAACAAGGTGGTAAAGATGAGTTGGATTCTGTAAGTTTGTTTTGAAATTTTGATACTTTAAGAAAAATGTTGTTGAAATCATTATGTGGAAGATCATTCAAGTATATTTGAATTTCAGGTGACATTTCTTGACCTAATTTGAGTCGAGTTTTGTTGAGTGACTTGAGGAGCTCCATTGCAACAAATAAAGTGTTTGGTCCAGATGAACATCCAAGATCAGCCATGATAAGGGTTTTCGGAGAGTTCATTGCACAATACAGATTTGTTAAAGCATCCTCTAGTATCGGTTTCGTTATTGCAATCACCATTTTCTGTCATATTTAACCGTAAACATGAAATGGATTATCGCTCAGTTAGTGACCGTAGCAAATTGAATACATTATTTTTCTCTTGCGAAAAAAGGGGGGTCATTAGCCTATGGAGTGGAAATATAATATAATATAATATAATAATAATAATAATAATAATAATAATAATAATAATAATAATAATAATAATAATAATTAGATATCATTAAACTTCATAATTTACCTTAGTTTTTTATTTTAAATCATTCATTTATTAAATAAATTTACTTAAAATTACACTGGATGTAAGGGTAAAACTGACATTAATTAAATCTATTTTAAATGTTGCAAAAATTCTTGAGCACATATTTGTGAGAAAGAGAGAATACAACATTACGTAATGATGACACTTTTTATTCTATATATTTACATTCTCCGTTTCAGTTCTATTGTCTACTATTTTTTTTTAAGATGTCCCAAATTAATTTTTCACTTCTATAATTAGATAAGAATAATGTGATAAAACTCTTTGGTGCCCCTATTTTATATATGTAAGACTAAACGATATGTAAAAAGTAAGGGATAAGACTGAAAAAGGCATCGGTATCCGAATCCAAAAAATGCGATATCCAAAAATCTAGATATCCGAATTTTCGGATTTTCTCGAATTGAATTTTCGGATTAATCGAGTTACGGGTTTGGATTCGGATATTATTAAGACCATCTTTATCCCTGAAGGGGCGTGTTGGCGTGTTGCTGGGTGGGGGTGGGGTGCTTGATGAGTGTGCTGCTAGACTGCTGTGTAATGGGGTGGAGTGTTAAGTGGCGTGTTGAGTGATGTGTTAAAATCTGATTGAAAGTTGGGTGAAAAGGGGGATAAAAACTAATTAAAAAATAAGGAAAAATGCAGCACATGAGCCATTTCTTCCGTGCCCACTTGATGCACACCATCAACACATGAGCCAACACGCCCCATTACCATGTGCTGGGTGGCGTGTTGGCCCAACACATGGTGCAACACAGCAGCGTTAAACAAGGTCTAACACGTCTAGCTAAAATATGTTGCTAATATGTATATCAATGAAATGATAAGTGATACATATACATACCTGTAAATGAGAATTTTTGGAGTAGCTATAATGACCATCGCCACCATTCATCTGAAGCACTTGACTCACGTCCATTTCACTTTAAAAAGGAAATCAAATATTGAAGTATTGGTGGTGCGTTAGGAAACCACATTTGCATTACTATTTATAGATGATGAGCTCAATGTCATTTTCTAATGAGTTCCAGGTTGTTTCTTTATGTTATATGGAGTTATTTAAACACATTTTTTATATCAAAAATCACAAATTACTACTCCCTCCGTCCCATATTAATAGTTCAGTATTCTATTTTGGAACGTCTCAAATTAATAGTCTAGTTCCATATATAGATAAGAATAATAAGGTAAAGTTATATTATATTCTTAATGTATATGGATACGATTAAAAGAGAAAGAAAAAGTAAGGGTAAAACTGGAAAATAAACTGAAAGTACAGTACTTTTATGACATTTTCAAATTATGTGTTTTTTATTTGTGGACTATTAATATGAAAAGGAGTGAGTATTAGCTTTACGTCTACACTTCCTTTTTAGACCATCTCTAACCTTGCGTGTTAGGCCTTGTGTGCTCGCAACACCCCTTCAGCACGCCTCTAACGCGGTGTGTTGAAGGCCTTCAAACTAGGCGTGTGTGTTCCTAGCACCAGAACAATGTTGGCGTGTAGATATTATGATTGGTCCAAATTATTTATTTTTTTTAATTTTTATCCACTTTTTCACCCAACTTCCAATCAGATTTAACACACCACCCAACACTCCACCCCATTATCTAACAGTTTACCAGCACATTCATCAAGCACCATATCCCCACTTAACAACACGCTAACACGTACGAGAGGGTTAAAGATGGTCTTAGACAGGGGCGGATTTGAGGGCGTGCAACACGTGCGTTTGCACAGTGCCCATAATCTCGAGGGGCCCATAATCCAAAAATATGTAGTACTAATGAATACTAAACCTAATTTTTGTATATACAAAAGGCATATTTTTACTGATTGAACATGGCCCATATGAAAAATTGAAATCGATGGGACGCCCTGGTCTTAGAATATACTGTCACATCAACTTGAGGTCAACATTTCTTTCGAGAATTAAATTGAGAAGTGAAATGTAACATTCATAACACACTTTCTAAAAAATAGGCTGACTCTATTATCTAATTAAGCCAATGTACTAATAATAGTGCAAAGTGTACAAGTATTAATTGCATGTATTTAAGAACTATCGTTTTCATTAACATCCTCATTATTATTATTATTATTATTATTATTATTATTATTATTAGTGAAAAGACTCGTGGAACCATGTGATTGTAAAAGAAAAATTATTGACTGATATGTAACAGTTGATGAATGTTATTTAGTCAAAATGTGAATCTTATATAAATGTATATGTATTTATAGCTACATATCTGTAATGAGTTAGACAAATATATATCTATACTAAGAAAATAGAACTTTTTTTGAAAGTAAACAATAAATAATAGTACTAATTTGTACTTACACTTCTAAAAAAAAGTTAACTTTATGTACAAAAAATAAAAATAAAAAATACTATTAACTCATAATATATACCCCATAAACTTAACATGTATAACTAAAAAATTTAATGATCACATTTAATTTGATTATTATAAAGACATATGTTTACGTCCTACTTGTCAAGACCACAATACTTTACTTGTGGTTGAAAGAAAAATAACTTAGCAACTGTTATAAAATATCTAGATTGTGTTATAAAATATCTAGATTGGATGTTAATTTTATTATTATTATATTTCTTGCATAGTAATATTTTATACTATAAATAGACATGTATGGTAACCATTTAAGGTGCACCATTTCTCTTGAAATATCAATATCAATATTTCTTCTCTCCTTCTTCTCTCTTTTTCTCTCTTTGATCTTATAACCATTAAAGGTAGTTATAAGCCTACTGAATTATAACACGTTATCAGCACGAAAAGCTTAGTGTAATTAAAAGATATCTCAAACGATCACGAATCACTAATCAAGGTATGAAATTATTAATAATTTTCAGACTCGAATATATCAAATTTTGGACTACTAACATTTATATTTATGTTATTTAAGTTATATATGGTCGGTTATACCACCTGAATTATATTTCTATAATCTAACTTTTACTAACTTCACTAACATTTATATTTATGTTATTTAAGTTATATATGGTCGGTTATACCACCTGAATTATATTTTCTGTAATCTAACTCTTATTAACTTCACTAACATTTATATTTATGTTAATAAGACCTCATGATTGTACGCAACACGTCATTTGACAACACGGTACTTTATGTACGCAACACGTCATTTGACAACACGGTACCATGGGTCGAGATTAATTCCGATCAATACGAATACGACGGGGTCTTTATATGTTATCTAACATTTATGATTACTTATGCAATTAATCATTATTTATTTCATGCATACTAATGTTTATTCTTAAATTTATAATTTTAAAAGTTAAAATAAAAAAATAGTTTGTATTTTTATTAAAAGTAAATCTTAAAAGTTAAAATAAGAAAAAGTAGTTTGTACTTTTATTAAAAGTAAATCTTAAAAGTTAAAATACAAAAAGTAGTTTGTATTTTTATTAAAAGTAAATCTTAAAAGTTAAAATAAGAAAAAGTAGTTTGTATTTTTATTAAAAGTATATCTTAAAAGTTAAAGTAAGAAAAAAAAGGGATGGTAAAATGGAATAGTTTTTTGTCAAAAATGAAGTATTGAAAATGAAGTGGTCTCCTTCTATAACTAAAAAAAATATATACTTTTATCAAATGAATTTTTTTGTGGCCGACAATTTCAAACACGAGTCCGTGTTTAGTTTATCAAGAATATCTCTTGCTTTGGTGAAAGGTCACGATCACGATATCAGGTGTTGTGAAAGAATTAAAAAATTGGTCAAGTGGCCTTTTAAAAACTAGAAAAAAAAATTTAAACAAAAAGTTTTTTTTATATATTTATAATTTACGGGTAACATAAAAAAAAGGAAGTTTTTTTTTAAAAAAAAAAACAAAGAAAGTGTTTAAATGAGTTTTACATAAAGGGGGAAAGCAAAGTAAAAAAAAAAACTTTTTTCCAAACAAAGGTAAATGAAAGTAGGACTTAATACAAGAAAAAAGTAAACATCTCCTAGACGTGATAAAATCTATCAATGATAAGTATTAGACTTGATGAGCTAAATGTGACAAAAATATTTCAACATGTCTTATGTTAATTTTCTAAAATAAGTTATTATTATTCCGAGTTTAACACATATACATATGTTAATTAAAAACAACCTTTTTTGTTCTTATGTAGTGTTGGGTTGCAATTTTGGTTGTATGCCATAATTCCATCCAGTAGAGTGACAATAGAAAACTTTTGATGATAATCAATAAAAAACTTTTTTCCAAACTTGTCAAATGTTTTGTTAAAAACGTGACCGTTGAAAAAAGGAGGTTGAATAATAAAACTTAAAAAACAAATTATTTTTTTAAGAGTGTGCATCAAAATGGCCCGTTTAATAATGGGGAGTAAAAATATAGTCAAATTGTTTCAACGAACAAGGGTTCAATTGGATGTCTCTTAAAAAAAATCCGCGGGTACGGGTGATGGATCCAATGGATCCGCATCCACGACCCGCGGGTGCTATCCCTAATTGTGACAAGTACAAATCAACTAAAAGTCTAAAAAATAAATGCTCTTATAGGGACCAAATGTTCACAATAATTGTCTAAGCTAGATATGAAACAAATAGTTCATAAAAAAAAAAAGGTCGTTGTGCGTTTTCGGGATGATAGCCGAAATACACTTACAAAAGTAGGTCAGCCGTCAATTCTTTATGGCCATATCAACGTAGATCAATAAAATCATTTATGGTTTTGATAAAAGATTAATTAAAAATTAATTATTTTTTGGTCTTGGATTCTCGGTAACAAAAGCAAAGGTTGTTTTTGGTTGCCACAACAAACAAGACAGAGGTTGTTGAATTTTGTTGTTAAACATGGCACAAGTGAACAATAACAATAGATTATTGTTTTTGAAAAGAATAATGATGCGTTAATTTTATTGTATAAAATAAAATTAAAGAAAATGGTTTTCATTGATGACTATGAACAAACGCAAACAAAATGTTTGTGGTATTTGGTGATTAAAAAAAAAGTGCATCTAAAGCTTCTACTGAAAATAATATGCATCTAAAGCTTCTACTGAAAATTAATGTGCAAGGTACAACGTATAACTATATGGTCAAATTCATTTGAGCCTTCGGAGTCACAAGTATATGATGTATATATATATTACTCAATTAACAAAATAGTAAATCTAAATTAATTCATATGAATAGTAAAACGAAATTAATTAATTTACTATTCACATAAAAAAGCGCATATGATAAAAAACGCATCGCATATGATAAGCGCATATGATAAAAAGCGAATATGATGAAAAACACAACGCATATGATGAAAATCGCATATGATTAAAAGCGCATATGGTGAAAAACACAGCGCATATGATTAAAAGCATATATGGTGAAAAGGATATATGATAAAAAAAAAACACATATGGTGATTTATAAAAAAAAAAAAAAAAAAACACATATGGTGATTAATGGAAAGCACATATGGTGATTAATAAAAAGTATATTGTGAAAAAGAATCACAAATGTTTCTTGAAAGAATTCAAGGTAAGATATATGAACCAATTCATCCATCATGTGAACCATTTTGATATTTCATGGTTCTAATAGACGCATCTAGCGGATGGTCTCATATTTGTATGTTATCAAGCCGTAATATGGCATTTGCAAAGTTTCTTGCACAAATTATTAAATTGAGAACACATTATTCTGATTACACCATTAAAAGGATGAGACTTGATAATGCTGGTGAGTTAACATCTCAAGCATTTAATAATCATTATATATCTACAGGGATTGTTGTTGAACATCCAGTTGCTCATGTGCATACACAAAATTGGTTTAGCTGAATCAATAGATAAACGCTTACAGCTAATAACTAGACAATTGATAATGAGTACAAATCTCTCAATATTTATATGTGGACATGTAAATTTACATGCTGCGACATTAATTCGCATTATACCATGTGGAAGTCGTAAATATTTTCACTTAATACTTGATTTTGGCCAAGAGCCAAATATTTTCTACCTTAAAACATTGGTTGTGCAGTGTATGTTCCAATTGTATCACCACAACACAATAAAATGGTTCTTCAAAGAAAGATGATAATATATTTTGGATATAAAACATCTTCAATCATAAGATATATTGAACCCATGATGGGTGATGTTTTTACAGCACGTTTTGCTGATTGTCATTTTAATAAAACATTGTTCCTTAGATTAGGGGGAGAAATAAAAATAAAAAATAAAATGATGCTTCATGATGTGAACATCAATTAAGGTATATTGAACTCGCACAAAAGAATGTGAAACGAAAGTTCAAAAATAATGCATATGCAAGAACTTGCAAATTAATTACTTTATCCATTTACAGATATAAAAAAGTGACTAAATCATATATACCAGCGATAAATGCTCCAGCTCGAACTGAAATTCCAAAAGCTGGCAATAATGTCACTGTTGAGTCTTTGCCACGCATCAAACGTGGAAGATCAATTGGTTCCGAAGATAAAAATCCTCGAAAAAGAAAATCAGCTGATAATGAGGTAAGAGAAAGTGTTCAAGAAGAACCACAAATCAATATTCCTTCTGCAGAGGATATTGATAAATGTAAATACTAAAATTGCGATAAATTATGCAATATTATGGAACCGAAATGAAACTAAAATCTCTATGAGATATTTTCATATAATGTTACAATGACATCATGAATAAAGATGATGATCTGGAACTAAAATCTGTCATTGAATATACAAAATGGACATGATTGAGCTCAATGGAAAGGAGCAATAAGAGCTGAATTAGAATCGCTCGATAAAAGAAAAGTTTTCGGATCAATCGTTATCACTTTTAAAGATGTGAAACGTATGGGATACAAATGAATTTTTATCCGAAAAGAAATGTGCAAATGAAGTTACAAGGCAAAACTAGACTTGTAACTCAATATTTCCCACAAAGACCAGAAATGAATTAGGAGGAAAAATTATCCTCCTGTAATGGATACAATTACTTATTAGATACTTAATCAACCTGGTAGTTATTTAAATGTATCTCATGAATGTTGTTACTACTTATCTGTATGGATCACTTAATTGTGATATATATGAATATACCTAAAGGGTTAAGGTATCATAAGCATCTAATGTAAAACCCAAGGGAATATATTCCATTAAATCACAAAGATTTCTAAGTGGGTTTATACAAACGGGACGTATGTGGTATAACCGATTAAATGACTACTTGATAAAAAAAAAGGGTATAAATATAAACTTATTTTGCACGTATGTTTTATAAAAACAATGTTCGGATATGAGATCGTAGTTGTTTATGTCAATGTTCTTAACATCATATGAACAAATAAAGAGATCTATGAAATCATTCAACTTCTAAAGAATTATTTTGAAATGAAAGATCTTGAAAAAACCAAGTATTACCTTGGATTGCAAATTGAGCATATGCCTAATGGTTTACTTGTACATCAAACAACTTATACCGAAAAGATTTTAAAACATTTTTTTTAAAGACAAACTCATTGTTGTTAGATCACTCAATATTGACACTGATCTATTTCATCCCTGCGAAGATCATGAAAATTTTAACAGATCGGAAGTTCTATATTTTAGTGCAATTGAGGTTCTTATGTATCTTATAGATTATACAAGATCTGACATTTCTTTTGCAGTTAATTTGTTGACAAGGTTCAGCTCAGCCCCTACCAAAAGACATTGGAATGGGATCAAACAAATAGTTTGATACCTTCGGGGAACTACTGATTTATAATTATTTTATTCTAACAACTCGAAACAAGATTTGTTTGGTTATACAGATGCAGATTATTTATCCGATCTACATAAAGCTAAATCTCAAACTGGATATGTATTCCTAAATGGAGGCACCGCAATATCATGACGTTCTCAAAACAAACACTTGTTGCAACATCATCAAATCATGCCGAAGTGATTGCATTACATGAAGCTACTCGGGAATGATTTTAGTTAAGATCAATGATACAAATCATTATTGATTCTTGTGGACTAGAACGTTATAAAAGCGTAACAACTATCTATGAAGATAATACAGCTTACATAATACAAATGAAAGAAGAGTATCAAAAATGACAGAACAAAACATAAATGCTGACGAGGCGCTAAAGCTATAAACGGTCTTAACGGTCATAAGTTTGATGGAAAAGAATGGTATATTGGTAAGGCTCAGAAAAAGACTGAAAGGGAATAGGAACTGAAACAACGGTTTGAACAAACCATGAAGGATACTGTAGACAAATCACGAGGGCCAAACTTGTACATAAAAGATTTAGATGATACAGTTTCAGATGAAAACCTCAGATTTTTCTCATATACTCAAGATATCGTAAAAGACAACCAGATTAAAATGAGATACGTTCAATCAACAACTCTGCTGATCTTTATACCAAAGCACTGCTAACTGCTATTTTCAGAACACACATTCATAATATTGGCATGAGGCATGTTCAGAAGATGTAACAACTCAGGCGTTGCCTACTTGAGGGGGAGTCAACTTTATGCTGCACTCTTTTTCCCTTAGCTAAAGTTTTATCCCAATGAGTTTTCTTTAGCAAGGTTTTTAACGAGGCAGTACTAGTTATTCTCTAATAAAATTGTCATTCAAGGGGGAGTGTTATAAAATATCTAGATTGTGTTATAAAATATCTAGATTGGATGTTAATTTTATTATTATTATATTTCTTGCATAGTAATATTTTATACTATAAATAGACATGTATGGTAACCATTTAAGGTGCACCATTTCTCTTGAAATATCAATATCAATATTTCTTCTCTCCTTCTTCTCTCTTTTTCTCTCTTTGTTCTTATAACCATTAAAGGTAGTTATAAGCCTACTGAATTATAACAGCAACAATATAAACTTTATTATTGTTATATTTCAGTAGGCTTATAACTACCTTTAGTGACCTGGTTCAATATATTCAAATTGAAAGAACCAATAAAAGAGAGATGTGTTGTAGAAGATATAGGAGAGAAAGAGGTTGAAGAGAGGTGTGATGTATTTAATGTATATGTGTGTTTTTGTAACTTACATTATGCACATATATATAGTACAAATTTTACTATCCATATTTGACTAATTACCATCCATATTTAACTACTAAATTTACAACACTCCCCCTTGGATGGTAATTTTTTTTAAAGAGCAATTAATACTGCCTCGTTAAAAACCTTGCTAAAGAAAACCCAGTGGGATAAAACTTTAGCTAAGGGAAAAAGAGTGCAGCATAGAGTTGACTCCCCCTCAAGTAGACAACGCTGAGTCTTCACATCTTTTGAACTTGCCTCATGCCAATATTGTGAACGTATGTTTTGAAAACAGCGATTGACAGTGCTTTGGTATAAAGATCAGCAGAGTTGTTGATTGAACGTATCTCATTTTAATGTGGTTGTCTTTTACGAGATCTTGAGTATATGAGAAGAATCTGAGGTTTTCATCTGAAACTGTATCATCTAAATCTTTTATGTACAAGTTTGACCCTTGTGATTTGTCTACAGTCTCCTTCATGGTTTGCTCAAACTGTTGTTTCAATTCCTATTCCCTTTCAGTCTTTTTCTGAGCCTTACCAATATACCATTCTTTTCCATCAAACTTATGACCGTTAAGACCGTTTATAGCTTTAGCGCCTCGTCAGCATTTATGTTTTGTTCTGTCATTTTTGATACTCTTCTTTCATTTGTACTATGTAAGCTGTATTATCTTCATAGATAGTTGTTGGGCTTTTATAGCGTTGTAGTCCACAAGAATCAATAATGATTTGTATCATTGATCTTAAATAAAATCATTCCCGAGTAGCTTCATGTAATGAAATCACTTCGGCATGATTTGATGATGTTGCAACAAGTGTTTGTTTTGAGAACGTCATGATATTACGGTGCCTCCATTTAGGAATACATATCCAGTTTGAGATTTAGCTTTATGTAGATCAGATAAATAATCTGCATCTGTATAACCAAACAAATCTTGTTTCGAGTTGTTAGAATAAAATAATTATAAATCAGTAGTTCCCCGAAGGTATCAAACTATTTGTTTGATCCCATTCCAATGTCTTTTGGTAGGGGCTGAGCTGAACCTTGTCAACAAATTAACTGCAAAAGAAATGTCAGATCTTGTATAATTTGTAAGATACATAAGAGCCCCAATTGCACTAAAATATGGAACTTCTGAACTAAGAAGATCTTCATGATCTTCTAGACGATGAAATTGATTAGTATCAATATTAAGATCTAACAACCATATGAGTACTTAATGGTTTTTGTCTTGTCCATATTAAAATATTTTAAAATCTTTTCGGTATAAGTTGTTTGATGTATAAGTAAGTCATTAGTTATATGCTCAATATGTAAATCAACGTAATACTTGATTTTTTTATATTTTAAAATCTTTCTTTAGAAGTTGAATGGCTTCATAGATTTCTTTATTTAAGATAATTGACATAAACAGCTATGATCAGATATCCGAACATTGTTTTTATAAAACACACGTGCAAATAAGTTTATATGTATACCCTTTTCTTATCAAGTAGTAATTTAATCGATTATACCACATACATCCCGATTGTATAAACCCATTTAGAAATCTTTGTGATTTAATGGAATATATTCCCTTAGGTTTTGCATTAGATGCTTATGATACCTTAACCCTTCAGGTATATTCATATATATATATCACTATTAAGTGATCCATACAGATAAGTAGTAACAACATCCATGAGATGCATTTAAATAACTACCAGGTTGATTAAGTATCTAAAAAGTAATTATATTCATTATTGGAGGATAAGTTTTTCTCCTAATTCATTTCTGGTCTTTGTGGGAAATCTTGAGTTACAAGTCTAGTTTTGCCTTGTAACTTCATTTGCACATTTCTTTTCGGATAAAAATTCATTTGTATCCCATTGTTTCACATCTTTAAAAGTGATAACGATTGATCCAAAAACTTTTCTTTTATTGAGCGATTCTAATTCAGCTCGTATTGCTCCTTTCCGTTGAGTTCAATCACGTCTATTTTGATATTCAATGACAGATTTTGGTTCCAGATCATCATCTTTATTCATGATGTCATTGTAACATTATATGAAAATATCTCATCAAGATTTTTCATTTCATTTCAGTTTCATAATATTGCATAATTTATTGCAATTTATGTATTTACATTTATCAATATCCTCTGCAGAAGGAGTATTGATTTGTGGTTCTTGTTGAACACTTTCTTTTACCTCATTATCAGCTGATTTTCTTTTTCGAGGATTTTTATCTTTGGAACCAATTGGTCTCCCACGTTTCTGCCGTAGCAAAGACTCATGAGTGACATTATTGCCAGCTTTTGTAATTTCAATTCTAGCTGAAGCATTTACTGCTGGTATATATGATTTAGTCACTTATTTTTTGTATCTTTAAATGCATAAAGTAATTAATTTGCAAGTTCTTGCATATGCATTATATTTGAACTTTCTTTTCGCATTCTTTTGTGAGATGATCAATATTCCTTAATTGATGTTCACACCATGAAACATCATTTTATTTATATTTCATTTCTCCCCCTAATATAGGGAACAATGTTTCATTAAAGTGACAATCGACAAAACTTGCTGTAAAAACATCACCCGTCATGGGTTCATTATATCTTATGATTGAAGATGTTTCATATCTAACATATATTTCAATCCTTCTTTGAGGAACCATTTGTTGTGGTTGTTCAATTAAAAATACACTGCACAACCAAATGTTCTAAGATGGAAAATATTTGGTCTCCACCAAAATTAAGTTGGTAATGGAGAATATTTATAACTTGCACTTGATTTAATGCAAATTAATGTCACATCATGTAAATTTACATGTCCCCATATAAATATTGAGAGTTTTGTACTCATTTCTAATTGTCTAGTTATTAGCTGTAAGCGTTTATCTATTGATTCAGCTAAACCAATTTTGTGTATGCACATGAGCAACTGGATGTTCAACAACAATCCTTGTAGACATATAATAATCATTAAAAGCTTGAGATGTTAACTCACCAGCATTATCAAGTCTCATCCTTTTAATGGTGTAATCAGAATAATGTGTTCTTAATTTAATAATTTGTGCAAGAAACTTTGCAAATGCCATATTATGGCTTGATAACACACAAACATGAGACCATGCGTTAGATGCGTCTATTAGAAAAATGGTCCACATGATGGATGAATTGGTCCATATATACACCCTTGAATTCTTTCAAGAAACATCGGTGATTATTTCTCAATGTGCTTTTCATTAATCGCCATATGTGATTTTCATTAATCACCATATGTGTTTTTCGTTAATCACTATATGTGCTTTTCATTAATCACCATATGTGCTTTTCATCATATGTGTTGCGCTTTTCGTCATATGCACTTTTCATTATATGCGCTTTTAATTATATGCGATGCGCTTTTCATCATATGCGCTTTTTATCATATGCGCTTTTAATCATATGCGCTGCGCTTTTCATCATATGCGCTTTTTATCATATGCGCTTTTAATCCTATGCGCTTTTCGGTGCTACATAGATATTTCTCATTTTCGATTATCATTGACTGATAATCATATCCATTATGATATATATCAGAGAAACTTAACAAATTTCTCTTTGATTTGGGAGAAAACAAGACACTGTTTACCAAAAAATTCGTACCATTTGGTAATATGAAATTTTTCCTTTTTCGTTTCTTATATCAAGTTTGCAAGAGCTGATATAGTATTTATAATTCCTTCATTTGATTTAAATCAATGAAATATTTCTTAGATTTGATCATAGTGTGTATGTTACTACTATCTGCAATACATATGTCTTTACCATTTAATTGATGTTGTATTTCTGCAGGATTCATACTAAAACTTCAAATAAGATAAGCAAATAATGAGTTATATTTCAGCAAGATAATCAAATTATATTACCTGCAAATAAGTTATAATCTGAAGTACATAAAAGATAACACTTAATAAAACATATGCGTTATGGTCTAAAACCATTTATTTATGAGTGATACATAAAAAAACTAGGCATCTTAGAAAATTCAAACCATTCAAGTCTCAAGGTAACTCAGGGTTAATTTAATCAAGATTTGTCAACAGATTCACTCTCGTTTCTTTTCTTTTGGGACTTATTTGTAGAGCTAAACAAGATGTTCATGTATTCAAGAAATACTAGACTGATGATCCACGTTACCAGATCATTAATAAGAATCTCCGGAATTCTTATAAGAGCGTCTACTAATATCTTTAATATTATTCTTTCATTAATCACCGTTATTATTATTATTATTTTTTTTTGATAATTAATATCGTATCTATCTTTGAGTATTTTCCATAATACACTTGGATTTTTGATCATATAATATGTAGATTCTAAGGATTCGTCAATATGTTTGCTAAGAAAAATACTTACTATTGCTTTCTCTTGTTCGGAATAATTGTTATTTTCATTCAGGGTTTCTAAAATACCGTTTGATTCGAGATGTTTTTCTACATTCATAACCCATGTTAAGTAGTTGTTCCCACTTGTTCTAAATGAGCAAATTTAAGCCTTTTCAAATTCGACATTTTCTATTATCAAAAAGATGAATAACATAAATCATAATCATAATCAACTTCTATTCATAGACAAATAATAAAATAAAATTAGAATCATTTTAAATTCATAAGTAGCAAACAACAGAATAATGGTATGATTACAAATAATAAAACCACAAGGGCAGGATAGAATATAAGTTCACCCGGTGGTATATTAGCAACAATGATGAGAGTTAATATGACCAATACAATAGGAAAAATCATCCTTGTGTGAATCATTTTTACAAAAAATTTTTGAGAGTAGTAATCTGAAAAATGAAGATTGATTTGTGAAAATGTGAAAACGGAGATGTTTATTTTATATTTGAAAAATATAGTTGTTGTAACGTCGTCAGTTGACGTTAACAACCGTTATGTATATATGACCGTTGTAACGTCGTTAGTTGACGTTAACGAATAAAGTCACTATATCAAAACGCGTATGAGTAATATAAAGGACAAGATTTTTTTTTTCTTATTTTAACTTTTAAGATTTACTTTTAATAAAAATACAAACTACTTTTTCTTATTTTAACTTTTAAGATTTACTTTTAATAAAAATACAAACTACTTTTTCTTATTTTAACTTTTAAGATTTACTTTTAATAAAAATACAAACTACTTTTCTTATTTTAACTTTTAAGATTTACTTTTAATAAAAATACAAACTACTTTTCTTATTTTAACTTTTAAGATTTACTTTTAATAAAAATACAAACTACTTTTTCTTATTTTAACTTTTAAAATTTACTTTTAATAAAAATACAAACTACTTTTCTTATTTTAACTTTTAAGATTTACTTTTAATAAAAATACAAACTACTTTTCTTATTTTAACTTTTAAGATTTACTTTTAAGAATAAACATTAGTATGCATGAAATAAATAATGATTAATTGCATAAGTAATCATAAATGTTAGATAACATATAAAGACCCCATCGTATTCGTATTGATCGGAATTAATCTCGACCCATGGTACCGTGTTGTCAAATGACGTGTTGCGTACATAAAGTACCGTGTTGTCAAATGACGTGTTGCGTACAATCATGAGGTCTTATTAACATAAATATAAATGTTAGTGAAGTTAATAAGAGTTAGATTACAGAAAATATAATTCAGGCGGTATAACCGACCATATATAACTTAAATAACATAAATATAAATGTTAGTGAAGTTAATGAAAGTTAGATTACAGAAATATAATTCAGGCGGTATAACCGATCATATATAACTTAAATAACATAAATATAAATGTTAGTGAAGTTAATAAAAGTTAGATTACAGAAATATAATTCAGGCGGTATAACCGACCATATATAACTTAAATAACATAAATATAAATGTTAGTGAAGTTAATAAAAGTTAAATAATTTCTTATCTTGATTAGTGACGTGTGCTTGCTTAGATAAACCTTGATTATACGGAGCACTTCGTGCTGATAACGTGTTATATTTCAGTAGGCTTATAACTACCTTTAGTGGCCTGGTTCAATATATTCAAATTGAAAGAACCAATAAAAGAGAGATGTGTTGTAGAAGATATAGGAGAGAAAGAGGTTGAAGAGAGGTGTGATGTATTTAATGTATATGTGTGTTTTTGTAACTTACATTATGCACATATATATATAGTACAAATTTTACTATCTATATTTGACTAATTACCATCCATATTTAACTACTAAATTTACAACAATTATTTATTTTTTTATTTTTGAAAGGCAAAATTATCAATAATAAAAAGAGAATACCAATACAAAGAGTGTGCATTGAGCCAATGCAGTAAGCAGCTAGCAACAAAGGAAATGAAAAACTTTTTCTCTCTACACTTTTTCATCCTCCAGATCTAGAAAAAAACCCATTTTATTCTGCAAATTTATACCACAACCTTCATCCTTCGATTTCTTCTTTACGATTGACGCCGTTTTGCATCTCTGGTGTTGAGGTGAGTTCCGTCATCTAGACGGTGGCTCGGCTTTTTCTTCTCTTTTCTCTCGTGTTTTTCCCGGTAGGTGATTCCGGCCGATGCCGTCCATTTTGGCCGCTGTTTTCGCTGTTGGGTGTGGGGTTTTTGCCTGCTCCTTCCTGCCTTCTTTCTCCGATGTGCGGCGTCCATTTGTGGTGACCTGTGATAGATTTCGACGACTATAGCCACCTTCTACCACCATTCTCATGGTAGTTGTGGCTATGGTTGCTTGGTCCTTTTTCGCCTCCTTTTTTCTGCTCTTCGCCGGCGTTGATGCTCTGGCCGATTTCATCTCCGACGGCGGTTATCCGGCGACCACCCTGTTGGTGGTGGCAGCCGACCGCTTTAGGTGTGGTGTTGTTTGTTCCCTTGCGTGTCTCTTCCTTGGTGCCCTCGTTGTATGGTGGATCTGGTCATTTTTGGTGAGGCTCGGCGGTCCACCACCCCGTTGGTAGTGGCCGTCGGTGAGACCCGAAGATTATCCGGTAGTTTGGTGTTATGCGGTGGTCCACCACCCTGTTGGTGGTGGCCACCATTAGTGCTCGGATTTTGGTGGGTGGGGGTGGCTTCAGAGGAGTTTCAGGGGGCGGTGGTGGTTTTGGGTTCTGTCATGTTGTTGTGTGGTGTTAACCGTGAGTTCGGGTGCGAGTTTCTTCTGCTCAGGGACACTTTTGTGTTTTGTTCAGGCGACGATCTCCCTATTGGAGATCTGGTTCTGATCCGGGGGTGGAAGCGGCTTTTTACGGATTAGACTCTTATTCAGACGGTTGGGGCGTCGCTGTTTGCTGGGTTCTTTGTGTTTTGTGGTGGCGTTCGGCGTTCTCCCGATCGTCACCATTGGTTTGCGTTCTTATTTTAAATTTTCTATGTGTAGTATAACCGGTATTTTAGATTCCTGTTGTTTTAGCTTTAGTTGGTTTTGTTTCCTTGTAAAACTCGATTTCTCACCATGTTGGTGAGCCATTTGATTAGATCTGTTTAGTATTAACTAGAGCTCGTTTTGGATTTTACTGTATCGTTTGTACGAGTTGATCTTCGGATCCGTTATTAATGTTATCGTTTTTTTTGCCGAAAAAAAACAAAGGAAATGAAAAAACAAACTGGAAAAAGCTACAAGAATATTACAAATCGTTGCAAGGTTTAACCATGGTCTTCACACATTTTCGGATTCGAGAGCCATTGGTTCCAACCCATGTTTGGTTTTTTCGAACGCGAGGAGATCCAAAGGAAGCTCGTGACCTGGATTTCGTTAACCTTTCATGTTGCGGTTCTTCCATATTATGTAGCCGGTTACCCACTCGATTGCTTGCCATATTTTCGAAGTACATGAGTTATTTGACGAAGCTAATCCCTTGAACATATTATCAAAACTTGTATAGTATGGGTAATCCATGTTCCACCAATGAAAGATTCGGTTCCATATCTCTTTTGCGAAGGAGCAAGAAGACATGTTCCACTTTTTCAATGTTGTCATTACAAACTGGGCATAATAACGAGTCGAGATCTATCCCTCTTTTGTCGATTTCCACCAGAACTGGGAGTCTTCCCATCTTTAAACGCCAAATAAGAATGCTAATTTTTGGTGGTAAGTAATTATTGCGCATTATATCGGATGTCTGTAAAAAATTTTGCAGTACACGTTCGTTTAAAGTTTATGTAAGTGATTGAGTGATGAATATGCCGTTGCTTGATGATGACCAAACCCACGAAACTGTACCATCCGTTAATCGCAAATCATGTTGGATCAGCCTGTTTTCAAGCTCGAGCAGTTCGGTAGCAGTTCTTTAAGAAGGTGTTCTTGTCCAATGCCAGTTGAAAGTTAAGGTTTGCCCGTCGCACGAAATTCGATCCGCAATGAGTGCCTCTTTATTTTGTCTAGCCTGTAAAGCTTTCCAAATTTCCCACATAACATCATACAATCCAACCAAGTATCCTTCCAAAATAAAGAACATATCCCATTGCCCACCTTTTTAACAAACAAGTTCGGGAGGTTGATATTTAGTTTAGAAAAATCACCCTCAATTTGTTGTATAGAGTTCCAAACCGACCCTCTCCGGGTATTATGATTAGTATTCTAAAATCTCAACCCCCCATCCTGACCATAAATGCTTTTGATAATTTTGACCCAAAATGCATTCGGTTTAACACGAAAACGCCACCACCACTTTCCAAGTAACGCAGGGTTTTTCGCTTTTAAGGATCCAATATTTAAACCACCTTTCTCTTAAGGAGAAAGGATGGTATCCCAACCCACCCAAGCTAACTTATTGTGTTCCCCGTCCCGCCCAAAAAAAAATTACGTCGCAAACCTTCTAGCACGCTAATGACTGCCAATGGAGCACGGAATAGGAAGAAGGCATACAGCGGGAAGCTAGTGAGCACCGATTTTATAAGGGTAAGTCGGCCACTGAATGAAATCAACTTCGATTTCCAGTCAGCCAATCGACTTTTGATTTTTTCGATGTATGGATTTCAATATTTTAGATTACGTATTTTCAACCCCACCGGGAGACCAAGGTATTTCATTGGAAACTCTCCCATTTTACAGCCAATCGAGTTAGTGGCAGTTTCGATCGTTTCCTTTGATACTTCGACCCCGAATAAATAGCTTTTAACGAAGTTTACTTTTAATCCAGAGACTTTTTCGAAACAAAGCTGGATTTTCATGAGATTACGAACATTTCTTGAGCTCCATTAGCCGAATAGGATGGTGTCATCCACGTTGGAGGTGTGAAACAACTATATTATCCCTGCCGATCATGACACCTTTGAATAGTTGTTTATCAAGAGCATTTTTTATTAAGAGGTTCAAACCTTCGGTTTCTAAAATAAATAGGTATGGGGAAAGCGGGTCGCCTTGTCTTACACCTTTTCCTAACATGAACTCTTTTGTTGGGCTTCCGTTTACGAGAACTGAGTTTGAAGCTGAGCTGAGGCATGATTTAATCCATGTGCACCATTTATTTCCAAACCCCATGAGCTCTAAAATCGAGAAAAGATAATTCCAATTAACGCTATCGAAAGCTTTCGCAAAATCTGCTTTGAATATCAAGCTACGACTTTTTCGGGCCTTAAGTTCATATAAAACCTCGTTTGCTGCCAGGATGTTATCTAGAATGTATCGGCCTCTTAGGAATGCGCTTTGTTCATAATTGACGAGCTTTGGTAAAACTCTTTTGATTCTGTTGGATAGTAATTATGCAATTATCTAAATAGAGGATCCCGATCAGACTGATCGGCCTGTAGGCTCCCAGGTTCATCGGGCAATTAACTTTGAGAATTAAAGTCATAAATGATGCGTTACAACCCCGAGAAATTTCTTTATGTTCCTAGAACAATTCGATAGCGTTTTTGAGATCGTCTTTAACAAGCCACCAAAATTTTTTAAGGAATTTAGAGTTGAAACCATCGGGTCCGGGTGCTATCGCATCATCAAAATCTGTTAGTGCATTCTAGATTTCGGATTCTGTGAATGGTAATTCCAACTCATCCACTTCACTTTGGTCAATAGAAGGGAAATTCAGAGATTTTTGCCCGTTCAGGTTGACCCTATTTGGGTCACTGTCTTCGAACATTTTTTGAAAAAACCAAAAGTTTCATTTTTAACCATATCAAGTTGCTCCTGCCATAAACCATCGATATAAAGCCCTCTAATCTTGTTAGTATTCTCGCGCCTGCGAATAGAAGAGTGAAACAATTTCGTGTTCTCCTCACCCTCCACCGCCCATTTAAGTTTCGCTTTTTGTTTAAGCATTTATGTTTTCTCGTGCTCTTTTTGTAACCAAGTGTTCCTAGCTTCCAACCAAGCCTTTCTATCATCATCATTCAGGTGTTAGCTGTTTCAGCCTTTTTTCCCAATCTAACCGATTTCCTTGCCTCTTCGATTTGTAAATTAATAGATCCATATTTAGCTTTACTCTAGTTTCGAAGCACTTCTTTAACACTTTTTATCTTATCGCGAAAAACACACTCCATTCGACGACTATATACTCATTTTTCCAAGCTTCAACAATTAAAGGCTCGATATCTTTTGATTCCCACCATAGATTGAATACTTTGAAGGGCTTTGGACCATAATCATCGTTTTTGTCACGAAGTACTAACGAGTAATGGTCCGAAAATTTTCTCTCCAATGCTACAACCGAGAACTCATCCCACATTTGAAGAAAGTCGTCGGATACTAAGAAGCGATCAAGTTTGCTGAGCTTAAATCCGTCATCACTAAAGCGGGTGAATTTTTTTACCGACAAACGGTACCTCAACTAGGTTATTTTTCTCTATGAAGCCATTAAAGATTTCGGCCCTTCGTTAAAAAAAAAATGTAGTTCTGCATCTCGTCATTGTTGCGAACTTCGTTAAAGTCGCCCCTAATACCCACGTTGCATCTGGATAAGTGAGTAATTTATCGAGGTTCTCCCACATCAGTCTCTTATTTTCATCATTGTGAGGGCAGTACACGTCCAAGATCACTTTCTCCTTGTCTTTACCAATCTAATACCCTTTAATTACAAGAAAATCGTCTTTTACAACTGCTTGATTAACATTGAAGGCGTTCGGATCCCATATTATCAAAAGTCCACTGGATTTTTCAACCATTGGTTTTTGAACATATTCAAAAGCTACGTTACCCCATATAAATTTTATGAATCTATTGTAGCGACCCGACAAAATCGTCATTGACGGTGCCGTCTACTTAGGTCCCGTTACGTGGTCATAAGTCTTTAAAATAACGTTTGACCAAAAATATATCGCATTCATTTCAAATGTAAAGATTGTTTCAAAGTTTTCAAGAATAGTTAACCTTAAGTTACGTTACAACGTTATAAGTACAAAAGAAACCTATGCGACACAATTTAAAAGTAGGCAAAAGACGCTCCATGTATGCATATATACTCGACATCTAATGCAACTATCAAAATAATGAGCGGAAGCATGTATCACAAAACGTTCAAGGACCTGAGAAAAACATAGAAATCTGTCAACGAACACGTTGGTGAAATCATAGGTTTAAGTAAGTAAGTAAGTAAGTACAAATGAACCATAAGATTTATAACATTGAAATAATAGTAAACCATTCTAAAATTCGTTATCACGAGCACCCAATTATCAAGGCTTAACTTTCCATCCATAGAACCCCGTCACAATAGTGTTAGAACATACACTATTTCTCAAAAATATATTTCATCCAATAACGGTAGCGAACCGTCCGAATGAGGGTTTGTCAAACCCATATGGTTATACAATATAAGTTCTCGCTTATACCCGGCAAGTGTAACTAATGATAATCGAATTGAGGATTTTTGTTCTAACTCGTATGTAGAATGTTTATTTTCGTACTTGTGTTCACTTTGTAAAATGAAACGTTTATCTTTTCTCATCCCAAATGTAAGTTTAAAAGGGTAAAAGTGGGACTATGATCTCACCTTGAGTGCACGAGTAATAAAGTACTTCACAAGTAAACGTGTGCAAGGACAATTGCTAGTCTTGACCTAAACAAGTAGGTTGTATCAATAACGGTAAACACGATTGGTCAAAGTTGTTCAATTAGTCCTATGGCTCATTATGACTCAATTATGTATACCATGTGAATCACGTTGTCAAGTTTCATGTAAGATATAAGTATAAAAGCATGTTAGAAAGATTGCATAAGTATTCGGTTAAGTTTGATTAAAAGTCAACTTTGGTCGAGTCAAAGTCAATGAAAAAGTCAACATGTTCGGGTCGGGTCTCGAACTATTTTTCTGAGGTTTTTAATCATATATAAGCATGTTAGAACAAGTTACATGTTAATTGGAGGTGCGTAGCATAGTTAGAATCTTTCGTGAAATGACCAAGTTGGACAGCCCAGGTAGTTCATCTGGACGGCATCCAGATTGGCTGGACGGCATCCAGTTGTGAAGGCCTGGACGGCGCCCAAGGGCTAGCACGGCGTCCAAACACTTGGGCAGTTACAGTTTGCTAAAATCACACAAGTGCACGAACCAAACTTCAAACAATCACAATTTATGATCCGCAAACAATCAAAACATGTATCTTATATCATCGGAAAGGTATTTTGACGAGGAACGCAACTAAGAACTTATCATCAAACAATAACATCATTTACAATACCCGAAATCTTGTCAAGTGATCATTAAAAGTTCTTTATCAAAGTTCCAAGTTCATAAAATGCATTTCATGATTCGGGAAACCAATTTACACATGTGATATGCCGTTTTGAAGGTAATTAAACAACAATACAACTAAACACTTACTAACAGCATTTCATAGTATTTGGTGCATTAAAAATTCATTTTAAAGTTCATCAAACCCTAACCAAAATCATGAATTCAACCATTTTGTAAACGAAGCTTTTCTAAATCAACCTACAAACCAAAACGAAGCTAATGATGCTAGTAACACATTTAATACATGAACCTTAACATTTAAACAACATTAAATCATCCAAAACGCAAGATTAAACAAGCACTTTTCAATTTCATACTAGTTACACCAAAACACCAAGATCGAGCATACAAATCATATATTCATGTTAGACTCGAGCCATAGACACTAACTAACACTTTTATAAGTCAAAAACAACAAGAACATTAAATCTAGTGTTTTTAGAAAGTTACCCAAATGAGATGAGATTGGTATGGATTCGATGAGGAAGTTGCAAGGATTCCAAATATGTAATTTGTTTGAATTGATGCTTGCTAGATCTTGAATAGATGATGAATTTGTGTTGAGTGAGTTGAGAGAAAAAGTGAAAGTATGAGATGAGAAGGAGAAGTGAATGGTTGAGTGGAGGAGAAGCACTTTGACTAGTTGACCTAGTCAATTCTTTGCCCACTTGGCAAGTTTAGTCCCTCGAGTTTCAAAGCGGGTGCGTGAATTAACCGAACGAATATTTTAAATACGTTAGAGTAAACAAGAGATGTTATACTTAAATAACATGAATATTAGAAATGCTAAATAATGGAAGATACGAATCTAGATATGAAAAGTATTATATTAAATAAAAAGACGGGCTTTAAAATAATTTAACGGAAAAATGCGGAATGTTACATTACCCACACCTTAAAAGAAATTTCGTCCCGAAATTTAGTTGGAAGCAATAGTCGATGTCTCTTCTTCGAGGCTTTGCGTTGTCAATTCCATGAATAAGTGAAGATACGTCCTTGGGCATTCTCACGAACTTTGACAGTCGTGATTTACGTTGTCTTAAGGTTTGGTTTTCACGATTTCATAATTTCAATCGGTTCTCCCATGAAGTGGAGTTTGTCATCAATAGTAAGCTCATCTAAGAGAATAACAAGTTCCTGTTCCACAGGACACTTCTCTAAGTTTGGTATCTAGAAGGTAGGATAAACGGGAATTTAATTGAGTCGGAAGATCTAAACGGTATGTAGCGGGTCCAATACGCCCCAAGATTTCAAAAGGATTAATATTGCTGATTTAACTTCCTTCGTTTTCCCAAAATGGATTACACCTTTTCAAGGTGCGACTTTTAGCATTTCATGGTTACCCACTTGAGATTCGAGTGGCTTACGTCTAATATCGGCACAGCTCTTTTGGTGACTAGGGGCCGTCTTGAGCCCTTCTCGGACTTGAACGATCTTAACGGTTATTTATTGAATGAGTTCAGATTCCGTGATTTGCTTGTCACATACTTCGGTCCAACGAATTGGAGAACGAAAATTTCAGCCATATAAAGTTTCGAAAAGGTGCTGCATTAATATACGAGTGATGGCTATCATTGTAAGAGGAAATAACTAAAGGCAACAATACAAGTTCGTAACATGTCTTTCCAAGATTTGAATCATACGCTTGCTTGGTCCGTCGGGTTGTGGATGATACGCGGTACTCGTGTCTAAACGTTTTCCCACGGCTTCTTGTAATACTAGAAGTGAATCGAGTATTTCGACTCATGATATTTGACAATGGTACACCGTGTTGGAATAGATTTTTTTTTTAAGATATGGTTGAACAAGTTAGTTAGGGCTCGAAAACGTTTGTTGGAACAAGTTTCTTATCGGCTACTGAAAACGTTCATCAGGGCTATTCACCCTCGTGGCGAATACTAGTAATACGTGAAGAGTCTCTCTCTCCATTAAGAATTTAGATAAAAGGTTTCCTTATAAGGAAGTACGAGCGAAAAAGATAGGAGTGAAATGAGAATTTAGAATAGGATGAGTTTACATCTTGATGTAGCCATATCGCGCATCTTGTGGCCAAATGTTGAGACTTGGTGGGAACGAGATAGTACCTGTAGTTGTATAGTTCGGAGTTGAGTAGTAGTTGGCCATATATTAGCAGTATAAGGACGATAAGTCAAAGAAGAAAGGGGTATCCTTGGGTTGTGTGTTATCTTAGGTTCCAGTAATATCAGACGGTAATAGTGAATGACAGAGTTATGTAACGTGGTACTTGGTGATGAGAAAATTGATCGGATCCATAATTAAGTTTTCAAATTCTTCGTGCAAAATAACGAATTTCAGTTTCCTTGATTTCGAGTCGAGAGAGTATGCCTTTCAGGCGTTCACGTAGAAATATTTCCGTATTTGAGTTCCATTTTGTGCTACACTAATTTGGCTAGTAAGGTGGGTATGAATAATCACGTTCAAGGTCCGGACATGGAGAGATTTAAATCTTTCCCTTAGTGAGTTAACGAGGTCAAAGGACGAGCAATACGGGAAAAGTCGGAAATGAATCTTCGGTAATAATCGGCGAGATCTAAGATTTTACGAATACAAGTCGGTTTCATGAGTGTTTCCCAATTACGTGGCGCTTCGATGTTTGCAAAGTTTACTTTAATACCTGGACCATTAACAACATGGTTTAGGAATTGGACTTCATTTAGCCAAAATTCACACTTGGAGAATTTGGCGTAGGGTTGTTCTTTTCTCAAGAGTTCGAGCGTAAGACGGAGATGTTGTTCGTTTTTCTTCTTTACTGTCGAATAGATTTAGACATAATCTATAAACACGATAACGGATTTGTCTAGATAATTTTGCATACGCGGTTCAGGAGGTTTATGAATACGGACGGAGCCTTAGATAAACTGAACGGTCACTAAAAGAAATTCATAACTATCGCAACGAGTTCGGAAAGCGGTTTTGGAGACATCTTCTCCCTTAACTCTCAATTGATGATAACGTATTGGAGGTCAATTTGGAATACACACGGGATCCTTGTAATTGATCATGAGGTCATTGATACGGGGAAAAGGATATCGGATCTCAACCGGAAATTACTTAGTTCACAATAATCTATACATAATTGTAGGGAAACATTTCTTCTCAACGAATAGGTTTTGAGCTCCCTAGTTATATAGGTATCAAGTCAAAATTCACATTATCCACCCAATAAGTTTAACGTACACCCTCCGATAAAATTTTTCGGTACGCAATAGTTTTCCATCGGTCACTTGAATTGCGTAAGTAGTGTCTAGGGAAAGTGGTAGAGTGCAAAGAGTAGGCTCCAAAGCCTTGGATACAAAACATTTATCAACACCCGAATTGAATAAACATGAAACATAAGAGTTGTTGAGAAGAAACGTACCCGTGACTAGTTCCTTGCCGTCTCGGGGCATTCTTGGCGTTGATGTTGGAAGTTCAACCGCGTGCATTGGGGTTGGCTTTCTTCTTTGGGCACGCATTCCTAAAATGACCCGGTTGGCCAAATTCGAAACAAACACCCGTTCTGTGTGCATTGGGCACCTTTTGAGCGACTGTAACGGTACTCTTACAAACATGGGCCACATGGCCACTTCTTTGACACTTGATGCAAAATGGTTTGCCACATTCACCCAAATGATGTTTGCGAAACTTGTTACAATAAGGTAGGTTTCCGGCATACCCTTTCTTGCCGTCGGGGGTGAAAGGCTTCTTGGCGAAGTTGTCATTGTTGTCGTAGTTGCTTGATTGAGAGGCTTCCCATTTTCTTTTGTTGCTACCCGATTGATTCTCGGCCGTTGGTGCCGGTGCTTCAATTTCATCCACCGTTTCTATAGATCGGCGGGCCATCATTAAAGCCTCTTGTAGGTTAGCGGGTTTGGATGACATTACCCCGTGTTGAATGATCTTAGGGAGGCCATCCATGTAAAGTTCAACTCTTAGTGACTCGGGATTCATGAGGTTTGGACACATTAAGGCTAGTTCGGCAAACCATTGATTATAAGCTTCAAGGTCATTCCGGACTGTTTTTAAATTTCTTAGCCCCTGTTATAGCCTTCGAGTCTCGTCGCGTGGGAAGTATTCGGTGATCATTCTTTCTCTTAATTCGGTCCAAGGGAGTGTGTGGGCTTCATCGGTACCTACCGATTGTACATACGTGTTCCACCTTGAGAGAGCAATACCAGTGAAAGTGAGGGTGGAGAACTTGACCTTATCTTGGTCCCGACAACCGCTTATGTTAAAAACGGCTTTCGTTTGTTCAAACCATCGGGTGAGAGCAACCGGTCCCCCGGTTTCATCGAAAGTGGGAGGTTTGCACCCCATGAAGTTCTTGTAGGAGCACCCCTCATTTGAATTACCGGATCCTTGGTTGGTGTTGTTGTTATTATTGTTGGAGGAGTGACCAGCCATGGCCGCATCCACGGCGGTGGTTATCATTCGTTGGAAAGCTCGTTCGAGAGTTTCGGGAGGAGTATTGTGTTGATCTTGGTGAGCCATTGTTCCTTCATGACACAAGAATATCGTTGATTAGTATTATCAATAATACTAATCGTGATATGGAACAAAAATAGAGAGAGAATTTTTGCTTGACTCGCCTTAAAATTCTTTATGTCATAATGTCGGAAAGTCCATATGAGTCATCGTAATATAATCCCGGCAATTATATCACCCTAATTCATATGTGCATTTGACATTACTTCATAAAGTCAAAGTGGCGTGTCAATCAAATTAAACAACGTGCGATTAAGATGAAATAAGGGTTAGATATGATTAGAAGAGTTCGAGTATAAATGCACAAGTAGTCAAGTAATTCCTACTTCAAGTCTATATGCCGGTTGTAGTCTAGACTCACTAATGTACCCTATGACTCGGTGTTGACACCAATGAACTCTAAATCCCTACAACCAACGCTCTGATACCAACTGTAGCGACCCGACAAAATCGTCATTGACGGCGCCTTCTACTTAGGTCCCGTTATGTGGTCATAAGTCTTTAAAATAAAGTTTAACCAAAAATATGTCGCATTCATTTCAAATGTAAAGATGGTTTCAAAGTTTTCAAGAATAGTTAACCTCAAGTTACGTTACAACGTTATAAGTACCAAAGAAACCTATGCGACACAATTTAAAAGTAGCCAAAAGACGCTCCATGTATGCATATATACTCGACATCCAATGCAAGTATCAAAATAATGAGCGGAAGCATGTATCACAAAACGTTCAAGGACCTGAGAAAAACATAGAAATCTGTCAACGAAAACGTTGGTGAAATCATAGGTTTAAGTAAGTAAGTAAGTAAGTACAAATGAACCACAAGATTTATAACATTGAAATAATAGTAAACCATTCTAAAATTTGTTATCACGAGCACCCAATTATCAAGGCTTAACTTTCCATCCATAGAACCCCATCACAATAGTGTTAGAACATACAACGTTTCTCGAAAATATATTTCATCCAATAACGGTAGCGAACCTTCCGAATGAGGGTTTGTCAAACCCATATGGCCATACAACATAAGTTCTCGCTTACACCCGGCAAGTGTAACTAATGATAATCGAATTGAGGATTTTTGTTCTAACTCGTATGTAGAATGTTTGTTTTCGTACTTGTGTTCACTTTGTAAAATGAAACGTTTATGTTTTCTCATCCCGAATGTAAGTTTAAAAGGGTAAAAGTGGGACTATGATCTCACCTTGTGTGCACGAGTAATAAAGTACTTCACAAGTAAACGTGTGCAAGGACAATTGCTAGTCTTGACCTAAACAAGTAGGTTGTATCAATAACGGTAAACACAATTGGTCAAAGTTGTTCAATTAGTCCTATGGCTCGTTATGACTCGATTATGTATAGCATGTGAATCACGTTATCAAGTTTCATGCAAGATATAAGTATAAAAGCATGTTAGAACGATTGCATAAGTATTCGGTTAAGTTTGATTAAAAGTCAACTTTGGTCGAGTCACAGTCAACGAAAAAGTCAACACGTTCGGGTCGGGTCTCGAACTATTTTTCTGAGGTTTTTAATCATATATAAGCATGTTAGAACAAGTTACATGTTAATTGGAGGTGCGTAGCATAGTTAGAATCTTTCGTGAAATGACCAAGTTGGACAGCCCAAGTAGTTCATCTGGACGGCGTCTAGATTGGCTGGACGGCATCCAGTTGTGAAGGCCTGGATGGCGTCCAAGGGCTGAGACGACATCCAAACACCTGGGCAGTTGCAGTTTGCTGAAATCACACAAGTGCACGAACCAAACTTCAAACAATCACAATTTATGATCCTCAAACAATCAAAACATGTATCTTATATCATCGAAAAGGTATTTTGACGAGGAACGCAACTAAGAACTTATCATCAAACAATAACATCATTTACAATACCCGAAATCTCGTCAAATGATCATTAAAAGTTCATTATCAAAGTTCCAAGTTCATAAAATGCATTTCATGATTCGGGAAACCAATTTACACATGTGATATGCCGTTTTGAAGGTAATTAAACATACAATACAACTAAGCACTTACTAACAACATTTTATAGTATTTGGTGCATCAAAAATTCATTTTAAAGTTCATCAAACCCTAACCAAAATCATGAATTCAACTATTTTGTAAACGAAGCTTTTCTAAATCAACCTACAAACCAAAACGAAGCTAATGATGCTAGTAACACATTTAATACATGAACCTTAACATTTAAACAACATTAAATCATCCAAAACACAAGATTAAACAAGCACTTTTCAAGTTCATGCTAGTTACACCAAAACACCAAGATCGAGCATACAAATCATATATTCATGTTAGACTCGAGCCATAGACACTAACTAACACTTTTATAAGTCAAAAACAAGAACATTAAATCTAGTGTTTTTAGAAAGTTACCCAAATGAGATGAGATTGGTATGGATTCGATGAGGACGTTGCAAGGATTCCAAATATGTAATTTGTTTGAATTGATGCTTGCTAGATCTTGAATAGATGATGAATTTGTGTTGAGTGAGTTGAGAGAAAAAGTGAAAGTATGAGATGAGAAGGAAAAGTGAATGGTTGAGTGGAGGAGAATCACTTTGACTAGTTGACCTAGTCAATTCTTTGCCCACTTGGCAAGTTTAGTCCCTCGAGTTTCAAAGCGGGTGCGTGAATTAACCGAACGAATATTTTAAATACGCTAGAGTAAACAAGAGATGTTATACTTAAATAACATGAATATTAGAAATGCTAAATAATGGAAGATACGAATCTAGATATGAAAAGTATTATATAAAATAAAAAGACGGGCGTTAAAATAATTTAACGGAAAAATGCGGGATGTTACATCTATCGGACACTTCCCTACATTTTGACTCTTGCACTAACACGATACTAGGTTGCTCAGTAAAACGAATATTTATAAACCAACTATATTTACCTTTAGGACTCATGTAGTCCCCTAATCCGCGAGTGTTTAGTGAAACTATCTTTATTAATCAAAATCATAGCGTACGAATGGATTAAGGGGTTTGTTGGGACTTTGTATCCCAACGTACCCCCAATCGTAAACTTTATACTTACTTATCCACAAATTCAATTTGCCTTTAAAAATAAAACAACACCACACATGTGAGACATAAATACATACATATATATACACACAATATATGGTACCATCATGTGTAACATGTGCAAAAATTATTGTACTAAATTAATAGCAGAATTAACATTAAAAAAATATAAGTAGATCCAATATGTGTTAAGTTTAATACTTTCTAAGTCATAGTAACAAAAATCAACATGACCTGCTCATTTCACCACGCCTAATAAAATAAGAGAATATGGATTAGCTCTAACTTTGATTCCTACATTAGCTTGCCTCACATTTACAGTCAGGGCCGTCTCAACAATTCGAATGCCCTAGACGAAAATAAAAATGGGCCCTCACACACGTTTAATTTTTTGATACATATAAAAAGATAATACTTAAAATTATCAATTTGTATATACTTGCAATGCATTTAACTATTTAAAATAATAATATTACAACTTTAATTGACATTTTTTTATTTAACTAAATAGAATATTTTGAGAAATGTATACATATTTAAAATTTTGGGCCCTTCAAACTTTTTGGGCCCTAGGCGGTTGCCTATCTTGGCTATGTCCAAAGACGCGTCTATTTACGGTAACACCAAAAAAGCTGAGCAGGTTGTTTATCTACCTGCAATTACAACTCAATTGAGTTAATTAGCTTGCCGGACATTTACAGTAACATAAAAAAAACATTGAGCGGATTATTTATCTACATGCAGTTGCAATTCAGTTGAGTTCATATAGTGAATTAACTTGAGGGCAACTTTTGTGTACCAAAATTTTATCTTGATCACAAGCATCTTAAATATCTCTATGATTAACAAGCATTGATAAAGTTCCTTCATCAATTTTAAACCTCCCATCCCTTTTTTCTATTTATTATATTTTTAATTTCAAATTCGATAGCAAGATTAAAATTTTCTATGACTAGTGATCTTATAAGATGCAAAGTTTGAAGTAAAAACTAACATTGGACAGTAGCAAGTTGAGAATGTTCATCTTTAACATGGTCATATTTGCTAATTGTTTCAGTTTGTGATCTAAATAAACCATGAAGTTAGAATCAACTCATAAAAATCTCTAATAGAGCTCAAAACAAACTCTAAAAGAAACATGTAATATATAATTATATTATATTAGAATACGCAAAACTAATGTTTACAGGATCAAATGGATTCAAATCCAAATGGCTGTTGATAGCACCATTATAACTTTTTGAACAATACTGGTTAAGCTTAATCAACTTTCAGCCCACTCAATCTATTTGAGTCATGCACCTTGTTAGTTATATCAACGAGTAGATTTACAGTTACATACATATAAAAAGAAGGATTGCAATATGACCTCAAGAACTGGTTAGAACATTCATCCCTACTCTAGACCAATCATATCAAATGAGCTGTTAAAATTACGAGAACGATATTGTAACAATGATTTGTACGTTATAATTCAAAAAGCTTTCTAATCCTAATCCGATCATCTTCATAGAAATACCACTACATGTAACACAATTTAATAATGTAATAATGATAAAAAAATACATAATAGAAAGATTCGAATTGAGAACTTTAAACTTCAGAAAGTCTCATATTTATTTCAACCCATATTGGAAGGTTTGAACTTCATTCTTTGGTCTAACTTGTTCTTTCTTTCCTCTTTATGCCTTTTAAGAAATCAAATACTAATAAAATAAGAATGAAGCTATATAAAAGATTAGAAACTATGGTAAAGACCCACCCATTCTATCATACTGATAGGAGATGAAAGCTGTTGGAATATGGTCAAACAAAAATGGGCCAATGGCTTTTACAGGGCACACAAGATGTATGCATACATGTACAGTGGCGGAGCTTGTACAGTTGTTTTGGAGGGGCCGAATATGAAATATTATATTGAGATGCCAAATAATTTTAGTGAAAAATATTAATTTTGAGTATGTTGGTGATATCTCGAAAGTAAGAGTCTCTCCCGTGGCTCTTTCCTTAACAATCAATACGAAATTTGTAGTCTTCTGAGTTACGAGCGTGTTGGTTAGTGATCCGATAATAATATTCAAATGTTAACCACTTTGTTTTGATGATGACACCAAGTCTTGTGTGCTTAAACAACGTATAGAACAACACAAGTTCATAAGCCTACACTATCTCTAGCAAACGACCAATACACAAAACCGATAAGTCAAAAGAGTCATTTGAAAACATATTGAAGGAACACGGTCGGTCCACGGTCGACCGCAGGCCAGACCGTGGATGCTCTGTACCTTTGTTCTTCGAAACAAGGTACACGGTCGACTCCACGGTCAGCCGTGGAGCGATCGCAGAAACCCACTGTCCGGATTTTTAATCGAAAAATGTTTGACTACTTTGGGGCATCTATAATTTACAAATCTTGTTTAAAAATACTTATAATAGTTGCCTCTTTCATATTCAAATGAGTTTTGGTCACTAAAACACTAATATTAGTTAATCACACTTAATGACACCTTAAAGACACTTTTTGCTTATGATAAATGTTAAACATTCAAGTATGGCTAAAAGTTCCTTTTCAAAGTGTATTTTATAAATCTAAATAGTAAAACTTAAAGATGGTCATTAAGTCCCAATTAAAGAGATGCTCTCCACTTGATTAACCATTAAGCACTAATTATGTGTTTAATAAGAGTTTAGTGTAAACTCCCAAAAGTTTTCATATAAAAACAAGTTAGTCTAAATTGGAAGCTTGCAAGTAGCCAATAAGAGCACATACTTGCAAAACTAATGTTCACAAAAGGGTTGAAGACTTGTGACTTGAAGTTTGGAAGCATATGGTTGTCATGGGATAAAAATTCCGTATTTGCCTTAAAAGAAAATCAATGACACACTTCTAGTACAAAGTGACTTACCTCTTTCAAGCCTAGGTCAACTTCAAAGAATGCTTCCAAGACAAAGGGGGTAATGCAGGACTTTTCAGATGTTTTTGGCATCTAATTGTAGCCATCTAATAAGGGAAAACGCCAAAGTAAAAGATCTCAAACGGCTACAAAATTCAGAGATCAGAGCTGCACGGTCGAACCACGGTCGAACCACGGTCGACCGTGGGGTGAGCCGCAGACATCCGGGTTTAATTTCCCTTACCTACAAAAGCCAAACCTTGGAGCACTTGAAGACTCACCTCTTACACTTACATTTCTATACATTTACTGACATCATTCAAATTTCATTGTAATCAATTTAGAGTGATTCAAGCAAGAGTGATTGTAAACTTAGTTGTGAGTTTACTTGTAAATTATCTTCTTAAAGGGATCTAGAAGATAAGTGAGGTTTCACTTAGTGGTAGCATTAGGATCCTGTGGTAAGAGCTTTTGGTGATTGTGAATTCTTCAACGAGACGTAAGGTTCATAAATTACATCTTATAAAGGAGCTAGTGTTGTATCTAGACACTCCACCGAGTTTGGAGCATCATAGTGAAACTAACTCTCAAATCATTAGAATTGAGGAGTGGATTAAGGAAGATTAGTTAACATCTTCCTGAACCACTATAAATATCCGTGTTTGTTCTCTTATCCCTTATCTTCATATTTATTATACTTGTGAACAAACTATTCAAATCACACTATAGTAATCTCAAGTTTTAAATCGAAAAAGTTTTCAAAATTACACTAGGTAACTATTCACCTCCCCCTCTACTTACTTACATTTGGTATCAGAGCGGTTGCTCTAAACGTTTTGCTAAAATTATTATTTTTAAGATATAAGTTAATTTTTGCAAACTTTTGAGTTAAAGATCATGGAACAAGAATTTGAGAACTTTAGCTATAGTGAAGGTTCCTCTATGCAAAGACCTCCACTACTTGAGAGTGAAGGATTTTGCTATTGGAAACAAAAATTTGAATCCGTGCAAAAGATATAGACATTTGGAACATTATTATCAAGAGCGACTATGTCCCATTCACTCCAAGTGAGGATAGGAAAACTAGAATAATTATGCCCGAAGAAACTTGGTCCAAAGAACATAAAACGGATGTAGGGGCAAACTACCAAGCTAAACTAGTCATATTTAACATTTTGCCTAGAAAAGAATATGAAAGAGTTTTATGCTTAAGAATGCAAAGGAAATATGGGATAGTTTAATAGTTACTCATCAAGGAAATGTGCAACTCATTGAAAATAAAATTGAACTATTAGTAGCTCAATATGAACAATTTGTTATATCAGATGACGAGAAAATTAATATTTCCTATTCTAGATTTAACAGTATTTGTTCAAGTTTGAAAGCTTTAGGTACTATCTACACGAACAAGCAATATGTTCGTAAATTCTTAAGAGCATTACCCTCCAAGTGGAGACCTAAAGTGACTGCAATAGATGAGTCAAAGGACTTGGAGAAATTGTCGCTTGATGAACTCATTGGAAATCTCAAAGTCCATGAAGTCATCCTAGACAAGGATGAAGAAGCGAACAAAGTCAAGAAAGAAAAGAATAAATCAATTGCTTTGAAAGCTAAAGCAAGTGAAGAAGGTGAACACGAAGAGGATGAAGATGATATCCTAAATGATGATGAACAACTTGCATTTATTGTTCGATCGTTCAAGAAGTTCTACCGAAGACCCAAGAATCATGTCTAAACTCCAATGGACTCAAAGAAGGCACCTTTTGATTCCAAGAAGAAGTTCGTAATGAAATGTTTTGGATGCGGTGATTTAAATCATTTGATAAGTGAATGTCCCAAAAGAAAAAACGAGAAGGCGTTTCTTGAAGGTGCTTGGGATGATGAAGAAAATGAGACATAAGAAGAAGGAAAGGAAACATGTCTCATGGCCATTGATGCACCGAGCTCGGAAAGAGATGATGAAGTTTGCCTAGTCGGACAAATCGACAATGAGGTTCTTCCAAACTCTTTTGAATTCAATTTTGATAATTTCGTTAAGCTTTGTGATCTAAGTAGTAGAGTTAGCACTAGTAATACCAACTTAAAGGAAGAAAATAGCTCACTTAAGCTAGAAGTGTCTAGGCTAAAGGAAAGAATAGCTAACTCACACGAATGCCATACTTGTGATGATCTAGAGCATGAAAATAGAACACTTAACAAAACCGTCAAACTACTTGAGAATAAAATCAAGTTTTCAATATTTTATAAAAGTGAAAAACTACTAGAAGACATCTTAAGTGTTCAACGAACAAGCAATAACAAACATGGGTTAGGGTTTAAAGAAAGCACCCTCAAAATTAAACCATCAAAACAACAACCTATAGTGTTTGTTAAGTCTCAAGAAAATAAAAATGTTACAGGAGGTGTGCGGTCGAAGCACGGTCCGACCGTGGAGTCAACCACGGGTCCTTTTTCAAAAACTAGACCACCAAAAAGAGTAGAATCTAAAGGGAATTTCTTAGAAAATAAGACTAATCACTCTGAAAACCCTAGGAAGAGCAGGAGTTTTTAATGCTAATCATCCCGGACCCAATAAACATTGGGTACCAAAGTCATTAATCAACCAAATATAGGTTTGCCTAAATGGTGTTCTACAAGAAGAAGATTGGATTATTAATACTGGATGTACATCGCACATGACGGGGAACAAAGACTTCTTCACAAGGTACAAAGAACATAATGGTGGTGACGTAATCTTTGGCGGCAACGTACGAGGTAAAATCGTCGGTAAAGGTAACATCACTAACTCTAAAATTACACTTGAAGATGTCTTGCATATTAAGAACCTAAGTTTTAATTTGCTAAGTGTTGGTAAAATATGTGATAAAGGGTATAACATGACATTCACTAAATTATCTTCACATATAACCAAAGATGGTAAAAATGTTATAAACGGAATTAGGAAAAAGGACCTTTACACATGTAAACTAAATGACTTTAAACATTTAGATATTTGTCTCACTTCCATTCATGAAACTACCACTTTGTGGCATAAGAGACTTGGGCATGCAAATATGAAACTAATTCACAATATATCGTCTAAAGAAATGATTAGAGATTTACCCAAGCTAAAATATGAAAATCAATTTTGTGATGCATGTAAAGTAGAAAAACAAGTCCATGCTAGTCATAAACCTAAGAACTTCATTTCAACTAAAAGATATCTAGAACTCTTACACATAGATTTGTTTGGTCCATCATCCGTTCAAAGCTATGGTGGAAATTTATACACCCTAGTAATAGTTGATGCTTTTTCTAGATATACATGGACACTTTTTTTAAAACACAAAAATGAATCTTTTGAAAGATTCGTAATTTTTGCTACAAAAATACAAAACTTACTTGGGTGTACAATTGTCACCATACGAACGGATCATTGAAGAGAATTTGATAATGATGCCCAATTTGGAGTCTTTTGTGATTTACATGGAATTTCTCATAATTTCTCAGCTCCTCATAATCCCCAATCAAATGGGGTTGTTGAAAGGAAAAACCGAACTCTTCAAGAAATGAGTAGAACAATGATAAATGAACAATCAATCACTCAAAAGTTTTGGTGTGAAGCGGTCGCAACCTCCACGTATATTCAAAATAGAGTTCTAATTAGGCCTTCAATGGATAAAACACCCTATGAAATCCTAAATGGTAGGAAACCCACCGTAAGTCACCTTAGGGTATTTGGATGTAAATGTTTCATCTTAAACAAAAAGGAATACTTAACTAAGTTTGAACCTAAAGCCTATGAAGGAGTTTCCTAGGATACTCGTTAAAAAACAAAGCATACAGGGTTCTAAACAAGTATACTAATGTCATAGAAAAATCATTAGAAGTCACCTTTGATGAAACTCCTCCACCAAAGTCCAAACCACTAGTAGATGATGATGTGATTGAGCAAGAAGCCATTGTGACTAGCACAAACCAAAATGAGTCCAAACAAGTTGAAGAAACCAATGAGAAAGAATCTCATTTGGAAAATGATTCTAGCAAAGATAATTTAGAACCCACAACCGACCTTAAACATATTAAGGATCATCCAATAGAACAAGTCATAGGAGATATCAACACTAGAACCACACGATCACAAGTCTTCAATCTAGTTGACTATTCATTCATCTCCCAAATAGAACCCAAAAATGTTAAAGAAGCTTTATTAGATGAAAGTTGGGTAGAAGCCATGCAAGAGGAATTAAACCAATTCCAAAGGAGTGATGTATGAGATTTGGTTCCCTTACCAAGTGAGTAAAATATTATAGGAACCAAATGAGTATATAAAAAAAACTAGATGAAGATGGGAAGGTTGTTAGAAACAAAGCTAGTGTGACGCCCCGTACAAAACCATCGTGTACGATTCGTCAACAACAGGATCTTTACACGGTCAATTACTACATGCTGTTTGAAAACCAGTTTTGCATTCATAAAAAGATATCATTTACAAAAGATAACGTGACACAAAGGTCGTTACAAAGTCATTATTTGAAAATAACATAAGTTACGAATGCAAGATAAAAGTTTCATGATTGAGACATCTCTAAGTAATGCAGCGGAAATCTAACATAGCAGGTCCATAACAGCAAGTCTATAACACCAAGACAGCAAGTCTAACAGCAGAAGCAACAACGTCTAAGCACCTGAGAAATACACGCTTAAAAAGTCAACACGAATGTTGGTGAGCTATAGTTTGTTTGTAATCAGTAAAGTAATGTAGACCACGAGATTTCAGTGCTTTAACCTGCGTTTTAAATTAGTAATTCAAATCAGTATGATAAAGTATATGCTTAACCGTGGGCACCCGGTAACTAACTTAACGTAATAGTAATACCCCCTAAAAGTACACTTGGCAATGCGTATGTCCTCGAAGTATCAAACACCCGTTAAATGCTAGCGCGACTAGCCCAAGTGGGGACGTCAAACCCTATGGATCCATATCTAATATTCGCGTTCACCGGTTCAAAAACCAATGATTAAACGTTACCGTGCTAAGGGGAATGTTTATGTCGTTATATAACCCACACATATGTAAAGTTTAAGTACTCGTGTCAAGTAAGTAAAACATAAAAAGCGCATGTATTCTCAGTACCAAAAATAGTATAAGTAAAAAGGAAAGCTATAACTCACAGTGATAAATGCGGTAAAGTTGATATGCAAAGTATGCAAGTAGTAAGTCGGTCCGAAAGGTCATCAACCTAAGTCAAAGGTCACTAGGTCAGTATGTTGTCCCAAAAGGTTTAAAAGTGCATAAATTAAGTTTAAGTTTCATCATCATCATCATCATCATCATTCATCGTTTGTAAAAGCTAGGTAAGTTTAACAAGAATAGAGATCGAAACAAAAGGCTGACTTCGGACAGCTGTTACGAACTCTATACAAATCGAAAAGACGTGTAGTCAGTGGCTATGGCTCCCTATGTGAGTCCTCTAACCGCTGACCAATTTTTAGAACCTAACTCGTCTTCGTTTGACCGTGGAGACGGTTTAAGTTCGAGTAGGTCAGAAATATCAGCACAACGTTACAAAGGCGTAGTGACTTTCGGGAGGCTATAAATCCTAAACCGTATATCGGATTCAGGCGAGGCCTAAATGAAAAGTTATCTAATCGAAATGAACTAACTGAAAATCAATTTTCCAGAAGTCCAGAAATCTGATCAGATCCCGAAAAACAGTAAACAAGTGATCCGGTGGGTTTCTTGGTGCTTGATGCTCATCACGGTTCTCATCCTTGATGCTTGTAGCTTCAAGTGTACAACTCATTGATGGGTTAGCATCACCTTGACCAAGATTCAACCATCAACACACAATATGTTAAGACCAAGTAATATTACAACTCATTTAAGAGCTTTAGAAGGATGATGAACCAAGGTTACATCATATTCTTAGTCTTAAAACATATACAAGTTCTATTTACAACTAAAGCTACAAACTTTACTTCAATCAAACAAGTATGAACACAATCTTGATCAAATAAAGTAATGGAACCCTAAGCTAGAGAGCTTGGATCCTTTTTACACAAGTTATGAGATTACAAAGCTAGAAAGCTTGAATCTTTGGTGTTCTTGAAGATCTTGAAGCATAAATGTAACGACCCGTCAAAATCGCTATTGACGCGGCACGTTAATCATTGATTCCACAGTGAGGTTTTGACCTCTATATGATACGTTTTGATAAAATATTGCATTCATTAAAATAAGTGACTTTCTAAACATAGAAAGTTATAAACATGTGGACGAGTGCTTAGGTATAAGCAAAACCTCAAAATACATAAGTCTTTAATTTACAGGTTGACATCACAGTCCAATTGTTTATTACACAACGCAGTTTTATTTTGAATGCAATAAACTTTGTACAAAGCATGAGAGACTCCATGCAGGCAACAAGCATATCACAGCGGAAGCAGTCTAAGGACCTGAGAATAAAACATGATAAAAAGGTCAACACGAATGTTGGTGAGTTATAGGTTTAATTGCTCGAGTCATAAATATATAAAGATAGACCACAAGATTTCAGAAAAGTTTATCAATAGATTCTACGTAACAGAGCACCCTGGTAACTAAACTTAATGCTATAAGGATAATTACCCCATTCGTTTTAATAAACGCAAACCAACGTGTCATAAACTCAAATAACATACGTCCGTTAAAAGGCTAGCGCTCTAGCTTGGACGGGAATGTCAAGCCCTATGGATCCATATACAATTATTCGCGCCCACCAGTCCATATCCTATGTACTGGCAGCTACTAGTTACCAAAGCTAAGGGATTTTCTGTTTAACTCGGTGTAGAATTTAGTATGTACTTGTGTCTTAATGCGTCTAAAATAAATTGCATGTATTCTCAGCCCAAAAATATTTGAAGTATTTAAAAAGGGATCTATAACTCACAGTTCAATATTGAGACTCAATATTGTAGGCAAATTGCGTAGACGTAATGATGGTAGATGACTGTATGGTTGGCCTTGGATTCAAGAATAATACCCCGAACAATACCCAATATTTCCTTAGCTTAAAGCGGTTTGAAACTCGAATTAAAAACACCCTCGTATTTACCTTATTATTATTAAACTTAAATTTAAAATTATAATTATAATATAAATATAAATATTGATTACTGGAAAAGAAAAAGTGTGTGTGTAAATCGTCGAGTAAACCGACCTTTTATAGGCACATTTCCTGATTTTGGTCCTCATGCCATCGCATGGGTTTTCAGTGCTTTTGCCATGCGATCGCATGGCGTTTTGTTTGCTAGTTCGTCGACATAATATTTACTGTAGTAAATAGTGTTTTTGGTCCCCATGCGATCGCATGGGTTTTCAGTGCTTTTGCCATGCGATCGCATGGCTAGGCTGAACAGCTCATTTCTGCTTGTTTTCTAGTTCGTCGACATCAAATAGTGTTTACTGTAGCAAATAGCGGTTACTGTAGCAAAGTCATTTTTACTGTAGCAAATAGTGTTTTACTGTAGGAAAGTCATTTTTACTTGTACATATATATATATATATATATATATATATATATATATATATATATATATATATATATATATACATACATATAATTGTTCATGAATCGTCGAGAGTAATCAAAGGTAATTGTATATATGAAACAGTTCTAAAATTTTGAGACTCAATCTAACAGACTTTGTTTAACGTGTCAAAATAATAAATCGTATCGAGAATTGGTTTAAATAAGTTGAAATTTTCCGGGTCATCACAATAAAGCTTAGATCTTTAAGTTACATGAAGACCACAAACACAAGTTTTGATCTTTATAACAAAATAATGAGATCATAAGTTAGAGAACTTAGATCCAACAAAAGAAATGAAGATTCAAAGCTAGAAAGCTTGAATCTTGGTTGTTCTTGAAGATCTTGAAGCATAAAGCTTGGATCTTTAAGTTACATGAAGATTACAAACACAAGTTTGAATCTTTATAACAAAATAACAAGAATAAAGCTAAAAGATTTAGATCTACAAAATAGGTGAAGATTCAAAGCTAGAAAGCTTGAATCTTCCATGTTCTTGAAGGATTCAAATCCATGTTTGAATCTACAAGATATAACAAGATCAAAAGCTAAAAGCTAGATCCATAAAATGATGATGATGATTTCGACTTTATGAAGAAGAAAAGAAGAAGAAGAAAATTTAAAACTTACACTTTTTAGAGTGAGAAAGACTAGAGAGAGAATTAGAGTGTAAGTGTGTGTAAATTGTAATTGAGATCAAGTGTAAAATGGGTGAAATAAGGCTTGTATTTATAGGTGGTGAGGGCATGGGAAGGGTGGTGTGGCCGTGGGTTTCCAAGGGGACAAGGGGGACACCTTTTTCATTTTTGGTTGGTGGTAGTCTAAAGTTGGTGCTTATGTTAGTATCCCATGCAATATTATGGGTAATGGTTAACAAAAATGCTAGTATGTTCCCTCTAATAAATGTGCATTTGTCTTACTTATTATTGGGTCACTAGTTATTAATAATTGGGCTAATTAAATAGTGCACTAGCTAGTGTAGGGTGGGCTAAAGTCCAATAAGGTAGAAAGTCCAACAAGACTAACTAGTGTGTTCTAGTAAATTACTAAGCATAATTAAGCATCCAAAAACCCAAGTAATTATTATTATAAAATAACAATTAGTATTACGTAGTCATAATATTCCGATTATGACCAAAGTTAATCGTGTACCAAGTACATAGCTCGTTTCAAACGTCAAGTGACACTAGCGGTCGTAAAAGCATTCGGAGATTAAGTTAAGTGATTACACACTTAATAGCACGTTGTAAGATATTAATAAAAGTAATTAATCATTAATTAAGATCCCAGAGCATAAACTAGCTCAGTACGCACATATACGCAGTTTCGTGAAAGCACAAAGCACAAAAGCAAGTCGAAAAAGCCGGGTCGTTACATTACACACCTGTTAAAGAAAATTTCGTCCCGAAATTCTGAGGAGTGACCAACAATGGTACCGTATTTGACTAAGAAGGAGCGTATCAAAGTTCCGTGAGACTCGTGGGCTCAGAATTGAGTTATTTACCTTGAAAGGTACTTCGGCGTATAAAAGTAAGAATAGGTATATGCCATTAATTAAGTCTCTTGTCCTAAGAGATCAACAAACTGATTTCGTTTCTGGTTAACATGAGTATGTCATCCTAAAATAATCCGACAAAAGGAAAGATGATGTTTTTAGCCCTACAGGCATCTTCCGTAAGCTGGATGCATGAAATGCATCATGAATGTTACCAAACTCCTCTAAAACGTTGAGCGCTTATGTCGCAATACCAAGCTGACAGGTAGAATGGAAAACATGGTGATTTTAACCATGCGATTTGATGTCTAGATAGTGTTATCCACGGATTTTACTAACCCCTTGATTTCGAAAGGAGACCATGGGTATAAAGAACCCGATATTTAAGAAACGTTTGTTCGATTTAATGAATTAAAATTTTAGCCGAAAGTGACAAATCAGACTTACATGCAATGCCAGCCATAATTATTTATAGTGTATTCAGGGCGGTCTGAACGAACAATGAAAGATATCACCCAGTTTTCAATGATGCATGTGATCTAATCCTTGAATGGAATGAAAGCACAGTTTTATAATGTAACTTTATTCTTTCAGTTACATGTTGAAGTTAGGGTTAACATTAGCTAGAACAACATATAGTTGCAACCAATGAAGGAAGGAATGTGTAGAGTAACCACATCTGTGTTATAGAGGTTTTAAGTAGTCCCTTCCAAGAGGATAACAATATTCATAGATTCTTAAAGTATTTTATACTACATTTCAGAAAGAAAATCGCACGAAAGGTGTGATCTTTGAACGAGAGTGAACTTTTCGAGCGGTTCGTTCTGAATTTATCCTTATATACTTAAGGGGATGCGCGGATGAGAAGATACGTGAACCCTTGGTCATAAAGAATGGTTTACTCTAAGTGAAAGGAATCTCAAAAATGATTCCTTGTACCTCAACCTACTGATTCATAGTGATGATGTTTATGAGAGTGTTGCGATTAGCCGTGAAACAGTGAGAGTAGAAACCCTCCTAGTGCCTTTTCTATGATATGGTGACGACTGAGTGTACCTCAGAAAACTGATTTATCGGCCCTCGTTTTTGCCATGTCTAACCTTAAAAGGAACATTTTATGAGCGCAAGGACTTCCTAACAAATTTTATAAAGCTGCCATCCCAAGTGGCTCAAGAGTTTTTAACAAAGATTAATAGTAAGTTTTATCCCTAACAGAGGGCGAGAAGAAGTGTGATCCACACATGGTGTAGTCTAATACGAAAACCTTTAATAAAATTAAACAAGGGAGTTTTGAAAATCTTTTAAACGTTTGATGTGACAACATAAACGGAACGAAGTTCCTAGTAACTTTAGAAGTATGTACAACGTGTACCATTTTGCACAAAACTTTTTAACTTAAGTTGAACAACTCAATAAAGGAGCGATTTTTAAATAATTTGGAGGTATAACTTGGTATGTACTAACCAAAATAAGTAAGGGTAAATTTATACGTATATGATTTTATAAATCGCATAAGTGACAGAAAAGTTTTTAGTACTTTCATATGTCCATAAATCTCGTGAGGACCGCACAAATAAACATCGTGTAAAAATTTTGATAAACATAGTTTTTTGTATTTCAGAGGTTACGAGTTGAAAAAGATTGAGTTAAAAATCTTTAAATCATCGGGTGACATGTTACTAGGTAATGAAAACTAATGAATTAAATGTAGTTTTAATAATTATCGGGACATAAGTATTTGGGCCAAAAATGTTCACGTGCGAAGCCGTTGCTAAAAAGTGAGGTATGAAGGATAGAGCATGAGGATGATAATTTAATCGCTTCTTGATTTTTCAAAATGCCAAACAGGTTATGACTGATATTAAAGTCGGAATACTGATGGCGTTAATATCGCTAGATGAGAATCTCTTGGAATAAGTCAGGACTTCGAGTTATGTAAGAAAGAGCATCGCTCCGACAGGTGTGACAAATAAGATTACTGGGGTAACGCAGTAATTTTGAATGGTATAGGTGTTAGTGGATGCCCGAAGGCTCTGCATGACATGGTAGTAAGTGCCTTCATCACATACACACACATGAATCTCTCAATTTCGATGGTTGTAGAGTCTTCATGATGAGTTGGATACGAATAAGCAACGAAAAATTTTATATGACAAGCAATGAAAATTTTATGGAAATCGTTTAAGGTGACAATGTAAGAAAAGAAACAAAGTTCTTAGTAAACTAGGGTTATGTACAACATGTATCATTCAAGGTAAAATATCTTTTGAATAAAAGATTTGATTTGTAAAAGCGAAAGTAAAATTTCATATGTATTTGTCAAAAATAAGTAATCATTTACTTTATTTTATATAACATATACGATTTCAAAAATTTGCACGTATGGCAAATAAAATAAATTTATTTTTATGAAACTTTGAGAGGATCGCACAGTAAAATAGTGTGTGTGAAATTTTGGCAACAAAATTTTCATATTTTGGAGGTTACAAGTTGGAAAAAGATTGATGAGGATTTGAGTAAAAGATTTTGAAAATTTTTGGGTGATATTTGAGCAAAAATGTTATGAGGTAATGAAAACTGTTGAATTTAAATGTGGTTGATGACTATTAGTAGGGCATAAGTCTTTTGACCAAAAATGCTTAAGTGTGAAGTTATTGCTTATAAGTGAGATACGAATGGGAGAGTATGAGGATGAGAATTAACCACCCATCGATTTTGGAAAATTTCGAACTGGTATGACTTATATCGAAGTAGGAAGGATGATTGTGTAATTATCATCGAATAAGAAATCTCTCGAGATGAGTTAGGATTCAGAGTCGCGTAAGAATGAATATCAAATCAGATTCTTGGGTAGTCCTTAATATAGAATTTGAATTGCTGAAGTGACGGGATATAATTTCCTTTATGTATCATCGTGTAAGTTTGTCCATTGTATCAGTTTCTTTCATGGCTAGAAAGTGAGCAGATTTGGTGAGGCGGTCAATGATAACTCAGATAGTGTCATAACCGCCCACAGTTTTTGGTAGCTTCGTGATGAAATCTATGGTTATTCCTTCCCATTTCCATTGTGGGATTTCGGGTTGTTGAAGTAACCCAAATGGCTTTTGGCTCACCATCCTCGCGAGATATACGAATAATCTTCTTACTATAAATAACTTTTGTTTTCATCCTTGAAAGCCAGTCCGTTCCAACTATTTCACCAAAGCTTCCTAAAGTCCATTCCAACTTTTACATCAAGCTTCCTAACTTGATGAGTATTAGGATAATCTTAAGGTTCATTGAAACCAAATATTATTATACTATAAGACCCAAATATTTATTGTACAAAATGTATCTATGGTGTACGATGCGTGTATGAAGTGTACGCAGCATGTACGTGTTGTTTGCTCGAACGTCGAAGAAAACTGGATGTTATCAAAAAGTGACAAGGTGTGTACGTATCGTTTCAACCTCAAATAAAGTTTGTGTTTATGTTTCAAAGCCTTACCATTGGAAAGAAAATCTTATTACGTTTCCAACGATATTTGATTCATCGAAAACGGAGCTACGGTCAAAAAGTTATGGCCAAAACAAGAAACTGAAAACTGACCTGAAGATTGGAGCGGCGCTCCACCATTTGGCGCGGCGCGCCGATCCCGTCTGATGCAATTTTCAGCCTTTTTAAAAGGCTTAAATGAGGGGTACTTTGGTATTTTCATTTAGGGTCGGTTTGGGGTCACCAAAACTGATCTAGAACTCCATTGGAGCTCATTTCTCACCCACACAAACACTCTCATCCATATTTAGAGAGAGAGGAAGAGTTCTAGAGTGAGAGAGCTTGATTTGGAGAAGAAGGAGTCGAATTCTAGCCAAAGCTCGGGTTTTAAAGTCTTTCTTCTCGCTCCTAGCTACGTTTTAGTAGTATTGGTAAGTTCTAACTCCGAATTTCATTAGTTAGATTTGATATTCAAGTTAGGATTTGAGATTTTTAGTTGTAAAACCCATTTGGTTGATGAAGAGGGTTTATGGAAACTTGCTATTTTGATATTTGGCGGGTTTTGGGTTGGTTAATGATTTAACCATGTTTAAGACTTGTAAATGGTGTATAATCACTAGTGTTAGTGATTATTGGTGTTTTGGAAACCATTAGGGTTCTTAGGGTTGACTAATTTTGACTAGAGTCAAATTAGGGTTTTGTTGATGATTATGACTTAATTGCCGATTTAATAAGGTTTATAAACTTAAAATGGATTAAGTTGAAGCATAGAACCGAGTTAAATATGTTTTGGTGTCAAAACTTGCTAATGGCGTGATATTGACTTCTTATGGGTCAAATTAGGGTTTAAATGTCATTATGGGCAAGATAGGTGTTTAACACCTATGATTGGGTTTAATTGGCGTATTAGGACCATTCTCACTTGTGTTGGTGATTATTGGTTAATTTGGGCGCGATTTGTACTTGGAAGTGCAATCGGGTCGATATTGCACTAGGTGTCAATATGGGTTGGTTTGTAATCCACCCTAATTGTGTTGTTTATTATTATGATAATGGATTAGGTACGTTCATTGACGGATCATCGGATTTAGCTTGTTCTCATCAAGACTTCAAGGTGAGTGGAATAATTATACATGTATGTATATAATTTATTTGCTTGTGCGCGATGTGCACAATAGCCGGGTTTTGGGGCACATCGATGCGACGATAGCCGTTTGGACACCTTTGGGAATAGTGACACCATAGGCGGATTTTGTGCGCTACATGTGACTTAAGATTTGGGGACCCGATATATTTATTGTAATGCTATTATTTGACGATGAGTCACATAGCTGTTTTTGTGACCATTGAGGTGTTGCATAGCCGTTTTTGCACACATTAATTAACGGTGTCACATAGCCGTTTTTGTGACTATAGTTGTGGGACATAGCCGTTTTGTCCAATTGATAGTTATGCACATAGCCGTGTTTGTGCATATAGTGGCGAGTAATAGCCATGTTTTACTCCCACGTTATTATCCGAGTTATTGTGCACATAGCCGTGTTTGTGTACATGATTGTGAGTAATAGCCTTGTTTTACTCACACGTTGATCAAGTGATGCCATAACCATTTTTGGGAACACTTGGGGGTGATGCCATAGCCGTTTTTGGAACACCTCGGGGGTTAGCATACCATAGCCGTTTTTGGGAGCTAACGGTTGTTATGAACATTGATGACTTGTTTCGCAAAGTCATTCCCTTGCGAAGAGTTGGTTAACCATGGATTATAGTTGTTGTGTAGCATTTAATTATTATTATGACTATTATGCCAATGGTGTTGCTAGTTGTACGATTATGATGCTACTAGCTTTGTTACGATATGATACGCGAGATTATGCTAAGGTTTATGCCAGTTGTACGTTTGATGTTACTAGCTTGTGCGAATTGATACACGAGGTATTTATGGTGCATTTGATGTTACTAGCTTTTACGCTTGTTAAACGAGTTCATTGTGGTAAGTTTGATTATGCTAGTTTCTTATGCTTTGACATGCGGGATTAATGTGTGGTTTGTGTAAGGGAGTGCAAGTAGGTAAATTATATATGTACGTGTGTAACTATTGCACTCACTAAGCTTTAGTTTACCCTCTTGTTGTTGACTTTTTTTTATAGATTTGCATGGATGCGGTGGCTCGGGTAAGTGCGGGGACTAGTGGACTTGCGTAGTTGCTTTAAAGGCATGCTTTTGGATTCGATTAGGATTGGGTAGCGTATCCCCAATCGCCATGCTCGGCCTTTATTTTGTATTACAAATCATGTGGTTGAAAACTTGTATTTTCGTACGAAAGTCGTAAAACGGCCGATGTGGGCCCGGTCTCGTAAAACTTATTTTATGAATGGAACGTGTTAGTTTTTCATATACGACTATGTTGTGAAAAGCGTTTTGTCTAAATACGTCGGGAAGTGGTCAAACATTTTCATGTTTCAAGACTTTTTGGACAGACCAGTTTGGCGCGCCGTGCGGGGTTCTGGCGCGCCGCGCCAGTAGCTGAACAAACAATTTTTTTTTGTGATACTTTAAGTTGGTTCGAACTTGGTTTGGTTTGGGTCGTTACAAGTGGTATCAGAGCATGGTCTAAGGGATTTAGGTGACTTGAGATAGGTGCCTAGACTTAGACTTTTATGTGTGCTTAATTTGTTACGGGACTTGTAGGATTACGGGTCGGAATGGGTTCTAGCTAGTGCCTTGTTTATAGGTTGACTA